>NW_027555958.1:366763901-367363901 GCF_003287225.1 Phascolarctos cinereus
TAGACTGATTTATTTGAAACTATTTATATGTATATGTGTACATGTTTGTATGTATGTAATATATATATATATATATATATTACATACACACATTACATACACACACATATAAGGCTTCTGTGGTTTCATATTTCACAATTATTTAGAGGATCATTTTTAAAGAAATTGAGCTATGATGTTACCCTTTCAGTTGAGAGCATCTGAAAGCTTTTCACAATATCTATACTAAACAGATAGCGTTAATTGTGCTGATTACTGATATTCATTTTAGTTGAATTTTAATATTTCTAATTAGCATAAAGTAGAATGAATATACATTTATACATAATGGTAAAATATTATCACAAGGATATAAAAAACATAGCATAGGAATTTGAGGTAACAAATTAGTAACTAGATAGCTACATTGTTTCCCTGAAAATTCATTCAGTTATTATTAAAATGCATATGTGATTTTGGTTTTTTGTAGTACAGTTATTTGGCTGTCCCTATTGTCATATAAAAACTTCATATAGCATATGATTTGAAAACTATCATAGAACAGTGATTCAAGCACAGCAGGTTTATCCAGAAAAAGCTCAGATAAGGTCAAATAAGGAATGAGCAGCTTCAAAAGATTCTTTAGTAAAGTCTTAAGTGTCTGGCATTCAATTTGGCATAAAGAATCTTTAGGAAAACCATGGGTTAAGGGCTAACAATGAGGACTATTTAGTAAGAAATTCCAGGGGAACATTACTATATTAATTTATTAATGGAATGTTCTCTGCTTTTACAAAAGAAGAGGCTACTTTTGCTTCAGCTATATTTGAAAAGCAAGGCTGACTGAGCTTAAGGATTCTCTAGATAGTTTAGGCAAAATAATTTGTTATGGGGGAGAGAACGGAAAAGTTTTTTTTTCCTTGCCTGAATTATTTATATTAGCTGTCTCTACTGATCAAATTACTTGAATAAATTGTTCAACTCTCCACTTGACTTCATCTGAGTAGATATAGCCTTTGGATTAGAGTCTAACTGACTTAGGTCAATGTAGTTATGAAATTGAAATAGAATGTCATTAATAGGGAACATTTTAATTGATCTAGCAATGCATAAATCTGAAGGGAAAAGAATCAGGTGATTTAAGTGCCCCCAAATCACTTAGCTTTCCCCAATAGTACTGAAAAGTGACAAATTCAATTCTACTAATTAGCAACTTTTTACTTGTGGTAGCTTCTCCTTCCTATTAGTGGCCAAAAAAAAAGTGCTTTGACATTTACTTTCAGGAACCCATTACCCCCCAATTACTACTTCAATTAGTTACGATTGTATTGCCAATAGTGCCTATCATCTTAACGGAGTTCTGAAGTAATGACTACTTCATTATTAAGATTCTTCCACATCATCAAAAATTCTTTAAATTTTTCACCTGCAAAATGACTGATTCTAGGCTTATACTAAAAGCAATGTCATACATCCTTTAAGAATAAGTATAATAGATATTCTGGGTACCAAAGTTTTACAAATAAGTATTTTCACATGTACTTCTAAAATAATAATTCACCCAACTAGCAAGTAAGATAAAAATAAACCCAAAAGGAAAAACTTGCCAATTTGTCCTCCTTGTAGAGTATCTAAATAATCATTAAGTTCTCTGCAACCTATACTTCATAATGTCCCATGAAGCCTAATAAGTCACTGGGCAATAAGGTTTATGAACTTCCTAGTCTAGATTGTCTTTCCAATTTAGAGAGATGCTAAATCAGAATCCTGAGGTCAAATATCAATCATAACTGACTTTTACATTATTAAAAATAAGTAACCTTCTTAAAATGCACTTTGTGAAACTTGAATGCTGAAATTATCAATACTATCAGTTACATATATGCCACAACCCTAGAATGTTACTAAAAATTAGTGAGAAAGGGGTTCATCTGCCTCTTAAATAACTAAAAAGCAAGCCCAAGTGTATATAGACTAGGGCAGAACATACTTTAAGATTTCAAGTATTACTTAGAGAAAAAAAAAGATGTTGGGAAAGAACAAAAGTGTGAATAAAGATTATATGAGATATGTTATACTATATTACTTTAGAATATTATGATGAAGCTTAACAGAGCAATGCAAGGTAGATTCACAAACTTACAAATAAGCTTCCACTACAGACAAACTTTGTTAAGAATAAAACAAATGAACGTGGCCATAAATAAAATTTTAGACATGTGAAAACTTCAAAAACAACTAAGGGAGAGGTGGTGAAAACTTAGATGTATTCAAGTCTAAAGGATAAATGCCTCATGCAATTCCATCCTCATGGAAACAATAACAAAACAGAATTAAAAAAAAAATCCACCCACCTAACTTACTACCAGGCAATTCATTTTATTTAAAGAAGCCCACAACCAAGGTGAGAAAAGAAATGAGTTAGCTTCTAAGACTTCATGCTCTCTGTTAGTTAGAAGGGATCAGTTTCCACTTTCTTCTCTCCTACAACTCTCTAATATCTTTCATTGGAATTTAATTTGGCCATTTACATAGGACATGTCTATTTTGTATGTACATGTCCATGTTGAATGCACAAATGCCCTTCCTACATCTTTTTCTTTTACTTATCTATGTACAACATCCACCCAATTTCATATTGCCAAGAAGTTTTCTTAAGCTATTCTTTATCATTAATAGGCTACATCTTTCATTAAAGAAGAATGAAAATTGTTTACAGAGTTTATACTTCAGGTTTTCTTCCATAGGTAAAATAATGTCTAGGACATCCATTCTGACTCATGCCTGATGTAATGACAGTCACATCCTACTTTCTGGAAGGCAGCATTTTATAAATAATCTACCATCCCTTTGTATCTTTTCGGTAAAGTATAAGTATGTGTACAGAGCTATTCTTTCTGGACAGGTATAAGGCATACTACAATGATAAACTTTTAACAGTACCAAGGGATTTGATTTTGGTATTATCACCAGTGTGTGTGTGTGTGTGTGTGTGTGTGTATGTGTGTGTGTGTGTGTGTGTGTGTGTGTGCCCCAGCTCATTCGCATGCATGGGGGCACACACACAGATACACCACCCACCAGGTTTTCAAAAAACGTCAAAAAAGTACTGCCTCTAGTTTCCCTCTTGCCTTTTCTCTTGATAAGTCAAATGCAAGCCTGGGAGGATAAACATAAATGAAACACAACACAGGGAAGTGAAGGAACAGGCAATGTCTGTCCTTCCACCTGCTGCCCAAAGTGTGTGTGTGTGTGTGTGTGTGTGTGTGTGTGTGTGTGTCTGGGGTGGTGGTGGCTGTGACTGCCTGGAAGACAAGAATCTAAGAAGAACCCAGGAAAGGGTCTGTCAAAGACCTCTTAAAAATATCACATGGCAGTTTCAAAACGCACCAGCAGCTTAATTATCCTCGGCCTGAACAATCCTATCAACCAGGACACTCATAAATTCTAAAACCTCGACAACCCTCAAGCACTGTGGTTTGGGACTGCACAGAGAGACAAACACAGGGGAACTTGCACCTGTCTTTCTTGACACAACACACCTGTCTAGCCTTGCCCATGCGCACTTTGTTAGCAGACCTCATAGTTTGATAAAGGAAATATAAAGAGAGATATAATTTAAAAGAGAGGAGGTGGCTAGAGAAAAGGAGAAGGGGCTCTCCTTCACTCTAAGAGAAAGATACTTGCCAGTGGGGTTTTAAAAAAATTTTCTATGCTGAAAGGAAGACAAGGCACACACACACACACACACACACACACACACACACACACATACACAAATAAATGTTCTTGGAAAAATACAAACAAGCAGGTGAGTCCTCAGCTTTCCCTGGGGCTAAGGGTGCAGGGTTGCCAAGAATGCCAGTTTCACACCCCAACCTGTCTCCTTGAGTTATTTTAAACTCTTCCCCCCCATCACTCGGCCCTCCCTTCTCCTTAGTCCAGATTTCAGTCTGCCTCTGTGCCTTTCTCCTAAAGGCATACTCTTCAGCTTCAGCTTTGGGAGAAGCTGAGTGAAGAAAGATATTGGGATGGGAAAGATTGTCCAGAGAAGCTTGAAATAGCTATCAAAAGAATCACCTTTTACCCCAACCCTCACTTTCTTTTAGAGCAGTAAGTAATCTGCTGGCACATCTAAAGGCATAGAAGGTACAGGAAAAAGCAAAAAATCGGTTTAAGGACTACCTTCCTCCTCTCCCCCCCCCCAACTCCACACACATTTTAAGATCTCTCTTCTGATCTCCAGTCCAGGAAGATAGCAGTTTTCTCTTTCCCCTTTATTTCCTCTAGCTATCCATCTCATCTCTGTGCACTCCTCCCTTCCCAGCCCTCCTAACTAGGCTGAGAGAGGACAAAACTCTAGGTACCATTTCCATTGGACGCTGGTTCTTCCGAAACACCACAAACTGACAGGAGTAACTGGGAAGGGGGGGAGGGGTGTCCTTTGGCTCTGGAATCAGCCACCCAAGAACATTCACTGCTTCCCCAATTCTGGCCCCTAAAACACTTTTTCTCCATCACCGGTCCTCAAACCTGCCTACTCAAACACGCTACACCCCTCAAATCAAGAAACCTTACCCCCCTAAACTTGACTCAGCAACTCCATCAGCTGATCCAAACGCACTCCGCTATTGTCATTAAATCCATTTCTAAATTTCTGGAAAACTGGCTTCAATTTTTTTTTTTTTGCCCGCGACACCGTCTTTGAAAAGAAAGTAATAGTCTCCAGTCTTTCCCTCCCCCCTCCCCTCCCTCTGCTGGGGGTAGAAAAGGAGAAGGGAAAGGTATGCAAATGACAAGCAAATTGGAAGAGAGAAGAAGAATGGCAGCTATAATAAACAAGACAAAGAGAAAGGACACAGGGACCAGACTAGGAGTTTGTGGGGTGGGGGGAGAAGAGAGGGGAAGCGATTTGGAGAAAAGGAGCAGTTCGGAGTAACAATCCCCACCTTGAATTTCTCTCTCCTAAGAAGAGAGGGAGAGGGGAGGAAAAAAAAAAGAAGAAAGCTTCCTTCTAGCCTCAAAAGCAGTAAACAAAAGGTGACAAGATCAGGAGACAAGAAACAGCAATATCAACCTCCCACCCTCTCCAACCACCACCACCATCAAGACAAAAAAATTGTAAACACAGAGACAACACACACACACACACACACACACACACACACACACACACACACACACACACACACACACCCAAATCACTTACTCTTTAGGAACTGGGAAGACTAGAGTGATGAGTCCCACTGAGGCTCCTGGTTAGAAATCATTAGGGTTTATTTTATTATGATTCATTTAAATAATTGCATTTTCCCCTGGAAGAAAAATTTACATGGGTATGAGTAATATAAGTCCTTTTTTTCCCCTTTCTCATTCAAGAAAAAAGCCATAAGTGCTTTTTTTTTTTTTAGGAGGGGGATGTAGGAGGGGTAAGAAGATACTTACTCAGTGCAAAAAGCGATGGAACTGAGCCTCTCTCTCTCTCTCTCTCTCTCTCTCTCTCTCTCTCTCTCTCTTTTTTCTCTTTTTTGTTTTTTGGGTTTTTGTTTTTGTTTTTGTTTTTTGCCGGTGGAAAGAGAGTGGAAAATACACACGCGCGCACACACACGCTGATGTCTTGCTGCTGCTGAATATTGTAATTTGACAAGGGAGGGTGAATGTGTGTGCGATAGAGAGGGAGAGAGTAGGAGAGAGTGAAAGAGAGAAAGAAGAGAGAGACAGGAGCGTGAGAGGAGAAGAGGGGAGAGGAGAAGAGAAGAGAGGAGAGGAGAAAAGGAGAGAGGAGAGGAGAGGGGAGAGGAGGAGAGAAGAAAAGGAGAGAGGAGAGGAGAGGAGAGAGAGGAGAGGAGAGGAGAGGAGAGGAGAGGAGAGGAGAGGAGAGGAGAGGAGAGGAGAGGAGAGGAGAGGAGCGAGGATCAAGAGAGCGAGAGGAGAGGGAGGGAGACAGACCCAGGGAGAGCTCTTTTGCGCCGCTCTGCTTTGCCTGGCTGCAATGGTGTATAATTTCAGAGCGCTCACACAGCTGAGCTTCGCTCCACAAGATTTACTTTAAGACACAGCTGAAGGAAACAGGAAGACTGCACGTCACAGTCTGACTGACGTACCCAGACTCAGCACCCAATCGGGAGGCGCCTTCGGATTCAAGGGGGGGATAGCGAGGCAAGAGAACTTGGGAGGAAAAAAATAAAAGGGGTGGGGGAGATGTGAAAAAGAGGAGGAGAGAGGGACACCCCCCCTGCAGCCCTCGCCGCCTTCCACCCCTCCTCCATCCCTCCGAGCCTCCACCTCCCCTCCCCCTCCTCCCCCCAGACTCTCAGAGTCCCCCGTCCCTTCCCCTGTTGCAAGGAAAGAGCCTTGATCACCACCAGATCGGGGGCTTCGGGGGAGCTAGCCATTTGCGATCTGATGCAAAGCGAGCTGATGAGTGCGGGCAGCTCCCTCTTAGACTTGCTCTTCTTGGACTCGAGTCTTTTTTTTTTTCCATTTTTTTTTCTTCCCAGAACTGATCGAGCCCCCTGAGAGGCCAAGCGCTCCTCAGACTTGAGGAAAGAAGGCACCGAGAAGTAGATCGGAAGAGTAGGGTGTTGCAGGCAACTGGGTGGACGGATGGGGAGGGAGAAGGGGGGGGATCTACCAAACTATCTGATTTACTTAGTAATCTTGCGAAGTACATCAACATATGTCTCTTTTGCTTTTCTTCTTCTCTTTTCTCCTCTCTTCCCCGCCCCACCCCCCGCCCCTCCACCCGGAGGTGGGCTGACATGCAGGTAAGTTTTGGAGAAAATTGTTCGACGTTTCACACTCCCCAAAAAGCACTGGATACAGTGGGGGAAAAGAATTGATCGAGTTTCAGGCAATTGTCCTACGTTTCTTGGGAGTAGATGCATTTGGCTACCTCTTAGAGAGCATCATTTTAACTTTTAGGCTCAGCAGTCTTCTTAAAAACGCGTCTTACCGAACAATTTCCTTGCTTGCCACAAACACTAAATCAGTTCGTTCCTTTGTAAAATGAGGGGACCTACCTAAATGATCGTTTAGGTTTTTCCTAGCGCCGGCACTCTACGACTTGTTAATTAGTCCTAGGGTGATGGAAGGAAGATAGATCACTGCACTTCTGACCAACTTGGACCTACTTTTGGTAAGCCGGGGTAGCAAACTAGGAAGCTCTTTAGGAAAGTGGTCTTATCCTCTTAAACCTGGGACACCAATACAATGCCTAAAGAATACTTTTCGATTTAATATTATTGGGAGACACACAGAGACAGAGATACAGAGAAAGTCAGGACAAATAGAGACAGAGATACATACATAAAGAAGACAGAGAATATGCACTTGAAAGGGATCCTTAGGACTCGCAAGATACACATATGAAAGAAAAAGGGCATCATTGCCCTTAAGTTATACGTTCTACCTTTCAAGAGGGACAGAATAAGTGGTTTTTAATAAAGCCACTGAGTTTATGACTTAAGGTCCTACAGAAGTGAGAACCTGCAAGGATTGAGAAGCCAAAAACAATTCACACCTTGCCTATTAAGTACTGATTGAATTACATTCCTTCGATTATTATTATATTATTTTTTTGATCGGTTGGAGAAGATCCGCTTCTTTCCCCCTCTGCAGCACTCGGAATTTAATCAGATCAAAGGTTGTGATCATTCTTTGCACTTCAACTATTATGGCAGATTTATGAAGTGTGCTAATAGCAAACAGCCAGAACACCACCAACCACCACTCCGTCCCCTCCCGAACACACACACACACACACACACACACACACACACACAAGCACACGCCCCTTTTCTTGGACGCTTTTAATTTCAGCCACAGAACCGTCAAACTGTGAAAGGAGGATATTAAACTTCTCTTTAAAAAAATAACGATGATAACTCGTCCAAGTCAAGCACCGCGGGAAACTTTCTGGCACAGAATTAAAACATTGGAAAGGAGAAGAAAAATCAAGCCGGCCAGGTTAAATCTCTTCGGCTAAGATGAAAAAAGAGATCCCGGGGAAAATCAGACTGCATAAAACCCCAGCCCTTATCCTGCGCGCGCGCGCGCGCGCGCGCACCCACACACACCCACATACACACACACACACACCCTTCCAATATTCCGTTATTCTATCAAACAATTTAATTAAGTGGAAGAGTTTAGATTTGGGTGTGGAAGGAATTATGTCAGAATTCCCATCAGATACAGGGACCCAATAATGTCCTTATCGGGTATTTTCCAGATAATCTGGTGTGTTGGGGAGAAATTTGGGTCCCATTGTATAGTATTCTTCATTCTTCTTCTTCTTCTTCTTCTTCTTCTTCTTCTTCTTCTTCTTTCTTCTTCTTCTTCTTTCTTCTTCTTCCTTCTTTTTTGGCGTTAAGAATCGCAGATTCCGAATGAAAGTCAGTGCCAGCTCCCAAGGAAATTGGTAGGAGTCAGGGAGACGTGCCCTCTACACCTTAAAGCCATCTGCCCAGTCTGGCATTTGAAACAACAGGGAGAGGAAGGGGGAGGAGTAGGAGTAGGGGAGACAGGTTCCCCCAAAGGATTAAGATGTGGACTTTTCCCTCGGAAACAAATTAGTTGAACTTTAGCCTAAAAGTTCATTTCTATTGTTCTGAAGACTCAGATGCATGCTACATACACACCCCACACATTCATACACTCACCGTGAGGAACTGTCTGAGGAAAAAGTTCCTGAGGCCGCCTCTACTCCTTTACCAAACTCAGTGGAGGGGCTTAAGTACTGTGTTGGTTTAGGGGTCAGAGATGTGATTTTGTCCTCTCGCTGTTCCTTCCAGCTGCTTCTAGTTACCTATTCTGCACCCAGTCACCCCTTCTGCACCTCTCTACCTGCTGCCCTGCAGCAGTTTGCTTCACTCTGTGTCTTCCTCAGTTTTGTAGCCTGCCTTAGCTGTTCAGAAGCAGGCTTTACAGAAAGAAGACCGCAACCATCCACAAGAGTGAGACACAGAAAGAAAGCTCTGATCCTGCAACCTCTGTCATGAGGATTTCACTTGTGGAATCCTGCTGCCCTGTCCCTTACTGTACATAACACACATGCCAAATACAACCTTTCTCTCCTCAAATTGGGTCGCTGTTTCTTACATTCTTACTGTTCATGTTTCTAAAAGAAGCAAGATACAAGGCCCTTGCCTCTCCTATCTGCTACGATTCTCCCATCTGTTTTCTTCATAGGAAGGGGTCCCGCAAGCCTAGAGACAAGACCAGATAGGAATTATCTCTGAAAACAAGCAGCCATTGGTTTAACATGACACCCTTCTTCCCACCCCAAGAATTTTAAAGTTTATGAAAGTTTCGAAGTTTCTTCTATTAAAAATCTAAGAAGTCTTTGCTGTTGATGAATTTATTTATTTACCACTAATAAAATTAGTGTCAGTTTGGCCTGCAAATTAAATAAATGAACTTCACCGTGGCATTTTCGTGGAGTGATTTCCCCCCCTCTTGCTTCTTTCCTTGAACTGAATGGAAGTGAGAAAGCGACTGCATCATTTAAAATACCATCAATTACTACCAAACTTCATAAAATCCCAACCCGGTTTTATTCTTTCTGGGGACCGCGATCTGATCTCGTTACTAGAACAAGACGCATCGGTGTGAATTTCGGGAGACAACCCCTAGTGATCTTGATAGACACACCAGCTCACACAGGCACTTGGGCTAGTGTATACACACACACACACACAACACACACACACACACACACACACACACACACACACACACGGAAATAGCGAGGAAGGAAGAAAAGCCAACCCTTAGGGCTAGCGCCTGGCCCCGTACTGAGACATAAACCGTCTCTCCAGGCAGTTCCAATTCACTGATGACCCGGGGAAAAGCCAAATCTATAACCTGAATTGGTTCCGGAAAAAAAAAAAACAAACAACAAAACAAAACCAGAAAGGGGGGAAAAAGTGAAATGCCACAAGATCAGTAGCAAGTAGCAGCTGCGGAGATTCTCTCTTGGGAACCCCATAGCTTATGAGCCTCCAGAGTAATGTTTGTTTAACCAACAGCTTTCAAAGTAAACAGAAGCGAACACTCCATAGAACTTGAAGTACAAACCTTAGAAGGGTTTCCGGGGATTGGTGGATAGTGGTGGTGTTGGTTTGTGGGAATGAAGGTCTCCCGAAAAAAGAAAGTACCCCCCGCCCCCGCACACTCCCGCTCCCATCCCTCACCTCCAGGAGGACTTAGATCTGTCCAAACCAAATCCAGCCAAAGAGGACAACACAATCTTCAAATCCTGAGGTTCAAATACTCAGGCCACCCTTTCCGATTCTCCCCTCCTCAACCACATAGTTCAAGAGATCTCCTTTCCACTAATACTTTACAATTCTCCCTCCCTCCCCCCTCCCCCCAAGTGGGGAGGAGAAGAAAAAAAAAGAGGGAAATTCCCTGTCCTGGATGCTTATGGAACAGGGTCTAAAATGGATCTCTTCCACGCCAACCCTGACTTTGCCTCAGGCACCAAACTTTCCAGTACCAAGATATTAACAGATGGTGGTAAGCACATGGTGAGATGTTACTTACATAATCCAGCCATTTCTCTTGGGCCTTAGTGAGTGAAAGGGACTCACCAGACAGCGGCGCATTTTGAATTGTGTTTGTTGCGCTCCCCACTCCTTCCCACCGCCCTTATCCACTCTTCTTCCACCCCCACCCCCATGTCTCAGTGGTCCGGGATGAGGAGGGGGGCCCTATTTGAGGGAAAAAAACCCACTCATACTAAGGTTTTAAGTCAACGCGCAATGAAGAAGGGGGAGGCTCAAAGACGGGGCTGGAGGGCTGGGGGGAGGAAGTGGAGGAATTGGGCTTCTAAGAGGGAACTGCTTGTCTTTTTCCACCCCAGGGTCCCTATTGCATTGAAAATGACGCGATTTACCGGGCCCCCAGTCCCAAGCCTTCCTCTAGATGCAGATTAGCATTTCATTAGCTCTCCTTGAATCCCAGTGGAGGAGGGGACAGAGGCCTTTGAGGGCAAGGGAAGAGGGGGTCACAAGCGCCTGGAGGGAGAAGGACGCAGTAGCGCACGGAGACCAGAAAAGGTCTCGAAGTCCGGGCAGGCCTATTTGGCTTTGGCACTTCTACGGTTTGAGGACTTAAAAAAAGAAAAAACCACCACCACCACCACCACCAAAAAAAAAAACTTGAACAACTTAGTCTTTACTATAGTACCTGCGGTTCATTAGACCTGCCCGCCAAGCATTTTGCCTGTGTGCAAAGTAACACCTCTGACCAAGATAGTTGCTTGTCTTTGAGGGCCGACTAGGCAATGGATTAGCCACCATTCTAGCTTGGCAAATGTAAGGGGAGTTTTCCTCCCATCAGCTCCCTTTCCCTAGCTGACATTTCCCCTTTCAGCTCCTGTGGCGTCTTCTCCCGTGGGTATGTGTCGCTTCCTTCTAAGCTGGGAGACGGCGAGTGCTGCTGCAGTTAGTACCTTGCTTTGGTATAGGAGGCCTCACCAAAGCGAGGGTTCAGAGGACTTGATTGCACCATTCATTCTATCTCCTCCCCTCTCCGATCTCCAGGGGGTTGGGTCCCATTCACGCACAACCTTCCAAACAGCATGCCCACCTCCCCACTCCCACTGGCCCTGCCATTGTGTGGAGGAAGGAGACAGCCTTCCTAGTCAGTGTTCCCTCTAGATGTTTCTTCTTCCCATCCCACAGTGCCCATGGCTTTCTTCCTCAGAGGGATGCCTGGGGTGGGGAAGGGGAAGAGACACCCGGAGGAGGCACCTGCTTCTTGCAAGTCAAGAAGGGAAGAGAGGAAAATCTGTGACCACCCTTAAATTGTCTTTCTTCCCATGTGTCCCCAGCTCATTACCAACTGCTATTCATAGCATTCTATGGGTGTGGTTGGTAAGGGAACTGGCATAGAAATTGATTGTGCGTGGTGGTGGTGGAGGGGGAGTAAGGGTGGGGGTAGTCTTTATTCCCAGGCTGAGAAAGATCGGAAGAGTGAGATTCCTGACGTTTTTAATTTCCCTAGAGGGGATAAAAATCCTCCCCCTTCTTCCTCACCACCTTCTCTTTCTCTAACATTACATGTCGTGACCCACTGTTCTGTTTGTAGGCACAAATCTGAAGGCTAATTGCTTGTGACTCACAGGTCTCCTTAGCTTTCCTGTGCTTTCTTTGCCTTTTCTTAATCATTTCAAGGGCGCAAATTCAACGGACATATATTTTTTAATGGGCTTTGGTCATAGGAGCTTTTTTTTTTATCTGCAGTGTGTGTAACCCTCAAAAGGTTCATTCACAAGGAGAGGGTTTGAAAAGGCTAGGTGCTGGGGAGACTTATCTTCCTGTTGGTATTTTGGACCAAATAATAACATAAGAGATTGCATTTTGATGAGGCAAGAAAAAATGAGGCATTTGGGACGGAAAGCCAGAGTCACATTATTTTACAAGAAAGGTTTTTATTTTGTTTTTAGAGGGGAGGGAAGGATCTAAATGTCTGGCATCATTTTAAGATCAAAGGGAAATAATAAGCTTCCTGGTCTCAAAATCAACAGTTAAGAATGTCTAAAATGGGTACTCCAACATGCACAATGACTCTTCCACTAACCATTTTAACTTCTCTAGGTCTTAGTTTCTTCCTCTGTGAAAATGATGAGGGCAAGGTTAGACCGACTTCATATTCTTTGATTCTATGATGCTGCCCTGAGGTAGAATTATGTGATTTATCTTTGTGTATATAAATATGTACAACGCATATTCACAGACACACCCATAAGATCGCCAGTAGTTTTCTCATGAAAACAGGCACTCATACAATCTCTATGAATGTTCACATCAAACTGATCTTGGCTACGCTCACCTATCTAAGCCTTTTTTTATGTAGTAAAGGAAAAGTCAACGATTTTGTGAATGTTAAGAATCAAGGCCTTACTGCAGCTATCTACAATTTTAGCATGTTCTTTTTATAGGCAAAAGGAATCACAAAGTTTGCATTCTGTTTTAATTTTTCTTTTCACTCTCCCTGCTTTGTAAATACCAAGGACCTCAAAGAGAAAACTGACCAAAAAAAAAAAAACACCACAGGACAAGAAACCCTATCAAAAGGAAACAAAAAGTACCAGTGTTTCCATCTCAAAAAAAAAAAAGTAAAACTGATTTCATATATTTTGAACCATTTCTACATAAATTAAACAATGTGATGCCATTGTATTCAAGAGAGATATAGAGACATTATATGAATGAGAGAGGTAACAGAATCTTAAACTGATAAATTTAAGTTTAATGTGGACCGGAAGTCAGCCAAAGACCTGTGTGACCCTGGGCAATTCACTTAACCTCTCTGGGTCTCAGGTTCCTTATCTGTAAAATGAGGGGGTTAAACTAGAATATGATCTCTAAGGTTTCTTTGGGCTCTAGATTTATGATCGTGTGATCTCTCAGCAAGGCTACAACACAAAGGTAACATCTTTGGTTCTACTTCTTAAAAACATGAATGCAGTTTGAGACTAGAAAAGAGCAGACTTGGAGAAAGAGAGTGAGAAAAATGATAATCACCTTCAAATATTTGAAAGTCTATCATGCAAAAGATGGATTAGACAGCCTCCTTTGTCCCAGAGGGGAGAACTAGAACTAGCAGGGTGGAAATTACAAGGAGGCAGATTTTGGTTTAGTATGAGGAAGAACTAGCTTCTTAAACGTTCAAAAGAGGAATAGACCTCAAGAGGTAGCTGAGTTCCCAGTTACTGAAGAGCTCCAAGAAGCTAGGTGACCACTTGTCAGGGAAGTAGTAGGGATTCATATTATGAGTTGAATTTGTCCAGATTCAGTGGTTCTTTTTTTTTTTTTTTTATCATGAACCTCTTTGACAGCCTGGAGAAACCTATAGACCTCAGAATATTATTTTCTAATGTTTGAAGAAACTGCTAAATTTCAGTTAGAGGCTAGTGAAAATAAAGATGTAATCTTTTCCCCATTCAAATTCACAGACTCCCTGAAATCTCTTCATGGACCTAAGTTAAAAACCCATCTAGCAGCATATTAGAATGAAAAGAACACTGTATATCATGTCAAAGAATATAGGTTCAAACACTGCCTTTGCTATTCATTAGCTTTGTGAACTTAGGAAAGTCAGATTCTTCAGACCTTAGTTTCTTTGTCTGTAAAATGACAGAATTGGGCTAAATGATTCCTTAGGCCCCTTCTAGCTCTAAACCTGATGATTCCCTAATTTCTAAGGTCCTTTCCAACTCTGTGCTTCTGTGAGAAATGAAATAGGAAACACTTAGCGGAGGACAATCAAGAGGAACTAACATCATTAAAACACCATAAATGTTCTAAACTTTGTAAAGGACTTGCATATTCTAAGTAAGATAGTTTACCTTCTATCAGAAGAATAGAGAGGAAGAAAGTATTCAGTTAAGTGTGGGGAGGGATGGGTGTGGGTGTAGGAGGGTGAGGAAGAGAAAAGAGATTTGAGGATGTGATAGGCACCTATGGACCTAAAATTTAACTTAAAGGCTAGATGGCTTGGAAGCAATTCTCTGAAGCATGAAACTTTGAAGGGCCAGTCTTGCTTAAATTTGTTATTCCTCTTTTCTTTTCTCCTCTCTCTCTTCCACTCTACCCTCCCCCTCTTTCTTTCTCTCCCTCTCTTCTCCTCTCCTCCTCTTTTTTCTCTCTCTCCATCCCTCCCTCCTTCCTTCTCTCTCCCTCTCCCCCTCCCTCCATCCTTCTTTTTCTCTCCTCTCCAGACAGATAACAGAGAGACAAACACAAACAAAAAGGAAGGGACTGAGCCAAAGGAATCCGTACACAGCCCAGAAATTCTTAGTGTCACAGCTGAAAAATGTGACAAATACAAAGCTCTTAGATCTGGGATATTCAAGATTAGGGAATAAAATCATCCCCCAAATAATCATCATATAAATAATAATGGAAAATAAAACATCTGGGAGAGAGTTGTAGGAAGCCAGATACTACCAGCCTGCCCCTCTAAATGAAGGACAAACACTTAAATGTCTGGTTGTGTCACTGTGCATGCTTGTGTGCATATTTGTCTAGTTGTGTTTTTCAACAAGAAAAAGAAGATGGGGATGTTGCATCAATTGGTTGGGTATACCTTCTCTCTCCCACAGCCTTCCAATCTTGTATAGGGGGTTCAGACAGAGGAGTGTCAGAATGTTGAGAGGCAAAGAGAGTAGGACTGAGGGAAGATAAATTTAACAGATGCACTGTGCTGTCTTGCATACTCTCATCTCTTATCTTATACTCTCCTTCCCATTCTCATGTAGACATTGGCAGATGTTTATTCAAGCTGAGACGTACCCAGCTTTGTGCTTGAAGGTGGTGGGAAAGAAGTTAGAAGGATGCAGGAGGAAGAGACAAGGGGAGGAAAGAGTGGAGAGTGGCCTAGTGTGGCATATTCACTGTCCCCCTCCTTGTACTCCTGATTATCTGATCTGATTTCTCCCATTTTCCTTTTCAATGCTGGAGATCTTGTTTGCCATGTCCAGGAGTGGTTATTCCTTTCCCCATCCTTTTCCTTTAACCTCTATAATCCTGGAGAATTAGCTCAATTTAGTTTTTGTGCACTCCTGATAAAAATAAAGAATCCTTTTAGAAACTTGAATCCTGAGTTGGATTGGAGTCCTGGTTCTTCTGCACTCTGTCCATTCTTCCATTAGCCCAGCTTCTCCATCACTCTTGTTTCCTCCTGTGCAGGGTGAACTTGCTTCTAAGAGAACTTCTTTAACTCCTTCATAGAAGCTGGATTAAGAGAAGTATAGGCAGATATCATTCCTTTTCCTCCTGAACATGAAGCATGGGATCAGACCCAAATTTGCAAGTTCTTAGGTTCATATGTTTCATTCTTTGAGATTCCAAAATCTGGACCACAAGATTCCGGTTGAGGACAGAGCTCAACACTTCCTTTCCAAAAGAACCTCCTGGGACAGCTGAAGACAGAGGAAAACTCATAGTCATAGTATTTTAGAGCTAGAATGGGCTTCAATCAATCAACAAGAACTGATTATGTACCAGGAACTGGACTAGATGAGGAGTGAATGAATGAAGTACATCAGGAATACAAGGAATGACATAATCATTTAGTTCATTCTATAGATGATGAAAATGAGGCCCCAGAAGGTTAAGTGACTTGTCCAATGTCACAAAGGTGGTAAATATTGGACTAGGAAGGAAAGGGATAAGAATTTATTGTCTACTATGTGCCAGGCACTGTGCCAAGTATTTTATAAATAATCATTCCATTTGATCCTCATAAGAACCCTGAGAGGTAGGTGCTATTATTATCCCCATTTTACAGCTGAGGAAACTGAGGCTAGCAGCAGTTAAGTGACTTGTCAAGTGTTGTACAGCTAGTAAGTGTATGAGACTGAATTGGAACTCAGAGTCTCCCTGATTCCAGGCCCAGTACTCTATCCACTTCACCTACCTACCTGGATTCTGAGACTAGAAACCAGATCTCTACATTACCAATATCATACTCGTACTCACATATAATTTTTCTGATAATTGATATTGGGAACTCCTTTTGTGTATGAATTGCACTGGATAGCCATTGAGGCCCCTTCCAACTTTCAGATTCTGTCATTTTATAGTTTGGTGACACTATATGAAATATCTTGCTTTGTAATATTCTCTGTTATAACTAAAAAGACAAACAACCCCTCAAACTGTTCCCCCTTTATTCATCCCTTTTCCCCTTCTGTGTCCAGCCATCTAATGAAGGCAAGAGACCTAGGACACACATATCTCAATTGCTTCATCTCAGCCAAAGTTAGAGGAATGCAGAAGTGCTCATTTTACTCCCTATATACACACATGCACATATACATCTATGTTACATGTATATGCAAACATATATAGATGTATATGTATATACACATATGTATATCTATGTCTATTTACGGCACATGTCCTCCCATTTGCCTGTATAATTTTGGGGTGAACTCTTCAGTGCATCTGGTGGTCCCATTAGAAAAAAGCAACACCAGCCCTCCTAAATCCATACCCTCACTCAAATAAAGTCATTGCATGGAGGGGGTAAAAATGAAACCATCCATGTGGTGGTTTGCTGGGCACAGCAGGAGGTAGATGAATTCAAGGATTCTTGTATTGCTGAAAATAGAATTGTAAAAAAAAATAATAATAAGGGGGGGCGCTGGAGAAAGTGAACGAAACTAATCCTATTAAAGGTGGTAGCATGTTTCTGTGGCACGCAGGGAGAGATTAAGCACAGGAAAAGGGATAAGTGCCGCTTCAGTTTCACTAAACTAATGTGACAACTTGTCATTGGAAATCTTTACAGCTTGTTAGCAGATGACTAGCTGATTCAGACATGTTTGTTACTATTTCCTTTGTGTCCCCAGTGAGTTTTTTTTAAATTTTTTTCTTTTCCTGTTCCTTTCTTACCCACTCTGCTCTGTTTTGCTTTTTAATCCTTCATGTCTCCTTCAAGTCAAAACATTTAGCTGGCTTTAATCAAGATTTGGTTTGGAAGATGTTCCTTGACCTTTTCTCGGCTCCCAGTGGCCTCAAAGGGGATCTCACTCACTCATTAACCTAAGGGGCGCCCATGGCTTGAGAAATCTTGCTCCACTGGGATGAAATGTCTCCTCTGTAATACTCTCGCTTTCTCCTCAGTCCTCTCCCCTTCTCATCTTTCCTTTCCCCTTCTTCATTTTTCCATTTCCTCCCTTACTGTCCTCATCTTTTTCCCTTTTCTTTTTCTCTGTTTTCTTTTCTTTCTCCTTTCACTTTTCTACCTCCATTCCTTCTTCCTTTGCCACCCCACAATGTCCACTCCCCCCTCACATTTATTGTACTGCAATAACTATCTTATTTTTTCCTTCCTTCAGATAACGACAGCCAAATTCATATAGGAAAAGTAATGATCCCCTGCCAGTTTCCATTCCGTAAGTTGCTCCCTAGGGTTGGGGGTGGGGAGGATAAAGGGCTTGTCCAAACCAAGAGGAAGCAAGCTTTTAGACTTGGTCATTTTCTTTTCCAAAGCAGGTGTCTAGGTTGTTTGCAATGGTGGCTGACTCTCTCTCTCTCTCTCTCTCTCTCTCTCTCTCTCTCTCTCTGTATCTCTCTCTCTGTCTCTGTCTCTGTCTCTCTGTCTCTGTCTCTGTCTCTCTCTCTCTTTTTCTTTTGCATTACCCTCTCTCACTTTCCTCTGTCCCCCTTCCTTCACCCCCCCTCCCCTCCAACTTTCCCCACAGACTTACCACTAGAGGCGAGATGTTGAGTCAATGGAAAAACAGCATTCGCCAACATTAAAGAGAGGCTGTTTAGAAAAGGAAGGCCCTGCTGAGGTGCAGAGGAAGCCTGTGTATTAACACTGGCCACCTCTTATCTGGGGCAGCTGAGCCTGAATCTACCCTTGGTAATTCCCTGGCTTTGCCAAGAGGCATTCAGCGGGCAACCACCTTGATATGGGCTAATTATTGCCCCTCAAGGGATCACCAGCTCCTTTGTAGACACAACTTGTGGTTTGGAGTTCTTCTTTTTTCTCTCCACCCAGTAGCTTAGGTTAAAACCAGGGTCATTAAGCAGAATTCTGAATGAGGGGCCACCTTTTAGGTCACCCTCTCCAGAAATTATCCCAGTTTATGCCATAAGCCACCCGTTCTTTTTTGTGGGGGCTCTTTGATTAGTAGTGATGCTAAAGGCTTCACTCACTGCCTTTTCTGCCCTCATAAGCCTGAGGAGAGGAGGTTAAAGTGACCCAAAGGGGGTGGGGATAGGAAAGGCATGTGGGCAAGTTTACCTCGGTTGTACATTGCTTAGTCTTCAGTGTAAAGCGGTCTCTTGATGGAAAGATAAGGTTAGTCCCTAATCTGTCAATAATTAACACTGTTGAATTATTGTTGCTGACAGCCAAAGCCTGCTAACACCTTGGGAGTCATACTTCTGTAGGAAAGATAAGATCCTTATATGGTCACTCTATTTACAGTGTCACAGGACTCATTAGAGCATCTGCATGCATCTGGACATGCCAGTGAAATATTTTCTTGAGCTAACTCTTGAGAGTATGAGCTGTTTTGTTGAAATTTTTTCTCACTTTGGTTAACTCTCATAGCCTCAAGGTGTTTGTGGGTGTGTGCACGCGTGTATTGCTAGGTAGGCACCATGCACATTCTGGGTCAAGGTTGGTTTGGATCAAGGCCTAGGGGTATTTCCATTGCTATTACATTACCTAGCTTAGAGGCCTTTATTTTTCTCCCAGCAAGGACAGTCTCAGGTAGTTCTTTCATAGGCCTATTTTCTAAATTGTAGGTCTTCTTCATTCCAAGCCAAAGCACTCAGACTTCTGAATTCAAAAGAAAAAAGAAAACTCCTCCAAAGCAAGATGACTGTATCTCTCTCACTTTTCTGATGTACAAATTTATAAGCACTATCAGATTGGGAGGATCAAGAGTTAACTCTCAGGGAAGATGATTTAGGCTTTCTTTTTTTTAAAGTTTTTTGAAATTTCTTTAAAGAAGAGTAAGCTTGTTTTCTATTGACTTCTTTTGCATTTCATTAAGGTAATACTCTATGCAGAATGAATAATAAATACAGTTAGATGATAAGAAATATAAGTCCAGTTTGGTTAATTGATTTAAAAAAAAATAATTGTGGCTATCAATGCAAAAGTCCTGGATATTCTATATTAGGCAGTTGACTGTGCTATGACTCGTAGCTAGCCCTTTATCTTACAGATGTGTAAATGTTGGACAAGTTTAGAGGGTGTGGGTGACTCAGTGTAAGCCATCCCCAAGTCTAAAAAAGTATAGAATTTTAGAATTAGAAGGGATCCTAAAATCCATCCAATCTAAGCCTTTCCTGAAGAAAGACTATTTACCCTAACATCTTGACATGGGGTTATTCAGTGTTTGATTGAATATCTCTAGTGGACCTGAATTCACTACATAATGATGCAGTGCATTCCATTCTTGAACAGCTATATTATGGCTAGATTGGTCCTGAGACAGAGGACATACAATCTACCCTTTGGCATAGATATATGAAGCCTGTCTAGCTTGAGGAGACCTTCCAGACTGCCATTTTGCTGATATAATCATTGATAAACCAAGGTCACCTTATCATGAGAGGAATCAGAGTTGCATTTTAGTAGAGATCTCCTAAACTTGTGGTAAAGTAATATCTTATGACCGATGGACTGTACAGATTACTTTAACAAACTCTCCATTCAATAGTAATATAAAACAATTAATAAACCAAGGAAACATGTTCACCTAAAGTTTTTGTCAGTTCTTCATGGAGAGTGTCCAGTGCGAAGCACAAAGAGAACTCTCAAATCCTTTTCTTCCCAAATAACAGGGTGCTAATTATATCAAGCCCCCAAAGATTGTCTCCTTGGTGAAATACTTGTGTTTGAAAGAGATGTGCTTAATAATCTACACTGGAAAGATAGAAGTGGATGAAAACCTCATATTGCCCAGATTAGGACATATATTAGACTCTATGGAGACCTGCCTTTTAAGTCAAACTGAATTGGATGGTGAAAAGGGTATGCAGTTGCCCATAGTCAATGGCTACCTCCTAGGCTATAAGACAGCTTCAGAAGAATCATTTGGATATTGGTGAATAGGTGATGTGCAAGTTGGCACCTAGGTGTTTGTGGTGGAATGTCTTTGATTAAAGTTTGAGTGTATGTGAGAAAAGAGAGTATTTAATACATTCGTGTGAATGTGTTCAAGAGCAGGATCATGAATTCATTTGTTGTCAGTGGAGTGTGATAATTGAATGCACAGGTATGTTGTTTGAATGTGCCTTTAAGGGCAATTTGAGATTGTCTTTCAGGTTTTTTGGGGTAGCTATCCAGAGGTTCCACAGTATCCCACTGAGAAAGAATGGAGCTAATTGAGAAGTAAAGCAGATAACCTTAGTCAGCTCCACTTCAGCTGGAGAAAATGAGATATGTGGAAGCCCAGTGCTGCTTTCCATGGAGGGATTCTAGTATTTTGTAACTATAATGAAGAAGCTCTGGGAGATTATTTCTTTCTATCTATCTATCTATCTATCTATCTATCTATCTATCTATCTATCTATCTATATCTATCTACCTGTCTATCTATTTATCCTGTAGTCTTTGCATGGGAAGAGAGAATATCTGTTTAGGGGAAGGACTATAAATAGATCTGGTGAATGATTGAGATTGAGTGTATGTAAGTCTTCTTAAAGTGGAGTCCATTGAGTTGGTCCATGTATACATCCATTTATTCTTATATTCATACATACACACATATCATATACACATATAAAATCTGAAATATGTACTGCTGATGTACAGTAAGTGGGCTTGCAGTTGAGTAGATTAGTTTGAACTGAGTTTTGGAAATTGGTCAATGCTTTTAGTGAGTCTAATTGCTTGCTGCTTCAAAATCTCATCTTTTAAATATCAGTATTCTCCCAAAATATTGAAAGTAGCAGTGTGTCATAGTTGATGGAGAGCCAGTCTTGGATTCAGGAAGACTTGGGTTCAAGTCCTACCTTTAACACACACTGGCTTCATGGCCCTGGAGAAGTCACTTAATCTTTTGGTATAGTAGGTACAGTACTTTTTGGTACAGTAGTCTAAGACAGTAAGTTGCAGAATGTTGACCTGCATTGGTAAAAAGAGTTTCTTCATCTTGGAGTTTCCTATAGCAATTAAATCACAAGTTCAGTCCTTATCCCTAATCTCCCACTAATGCTACACAGTTATAAAGCATTGAACACCATAATCTCAGAAGAAATAAAATTATAGGTGACCCACAGGACAATGAAAGACCCATGGTAGTTAAGATCAGGTGCAATGAGTGGTGACTTGCTTGTAAAAGACATCATCGAGGCCAAATATACCACCGGAAAAGTGATGGATTTTTTGTTTTTGTTTTTAAGGCAATTGGGGTTAAGTGACTTGCCCAGGGTCACATAGCTAGTAAGTGGCAAGTGTTTGGTCTGAGGCTGGATTTGAACTCAGGTCCTTCTGACATCAGGGCTAGTGCTCTATCCACTGCGCCACCTACCTGTCCCATAGTTATGGATTTTGGTGACAGATTATGGATGTTGCAGTGGTATCCTCAGGGTATTGAAAGGACAGGGAAGGGCCTCTTGAACTTTGGATGAATCCTTAATAGAGGATGGCAAGGAGAATTCAGATGAGAATCACATGGGATGAGAATACATAAAAGGTTTGTGACCTATCTCAACTGAAGGAGTATCCACACTGATAAGATCACAGATCCATCCAAGCATAAAAAATATGATTAAATTTCACATTATTGGATCAGAGAATTGAAAGTGACCACAAAAGTCCTGTAGTCTAATCTGCACCTGATCAAGACTTCTACCATATGCCCAACAAGTTGTAACTAGCTTTTGCTTGAAAACCTCTAGCGGAATGAAGCACAAGTTACCCCAATTATACTTCTGGACTGCCCCACTTATTAGGAAGGTTTTCCTTACATCAATCCTAAATCTGCCTTCCTGAAACTTTCACTCATCTCTCCCAGTTCTACCTTTTGTCAATAAGACAAAGAAGTACACTGTCCCTTCCATGGAATGGCCCTTCAGATACTTGAAGAATGCCATCATGTTCCCCCTAAGACTTCTCCAGGATAAACACCCCTGATTCCTTCAGCTAATTCTCACATGATATGGCAGTTGAGATCTTTGTTCATCCTAATCACTATCCTCTGGGATTTCTAAAGTTTGTCAATGTCATTCTTAAGATGTCACACTCAGAAATGAATACAATACCTCTGATGTAGTTTTACCAGGGCAGGATGAAATGTTACTATCAGCTCCTTCATTCTAGACACTATGTCCCTATAACAGGTCAAGAATAGTTTTTGTTTTTGTTTTTTTTCTCCCATGTCACATTGTTGACACATTAAACTTGCAGTCCACTAAAACCTACAATCTTTTATAGATGAATTGATTTCTAGCCATATCTTTCCCATTTTGAACTTTAGAAATGGAATTTTTAAACCCAACCTTTATACACTTTTATTTCCATCTCTAACAAATTTCACCTTAGATTAAACCCAACATTCTTGCCTGTCAAAATCTTTTTAGATTCTGAATCCATCATTCAATGTGTTAGCTATCCCAACCAGCTTTGTGCCATCTGCATATTTGATAAGCATATTATTTATGTCTTCATCTAAATCATTGATAAAATGTTAAATAGCGTAGAGTCAAAGACAGGGACAAATTTGATCTATTATTCTAAAACATTGTTATATTTTTTAGATCTTGACTTGGTCATCCAATATAGTTAGACTCAGCTTAATGCCAGCCAAAACAAATAAATTTATGTGACCTTCAATGTCTTCACTGAACTCATTGATAAAAATGTAGCACGTAATAGGAGTGAAAAGAGAATCTGGTTATTACCACCAAAGACCTTCTCCAAATTGAATTTAATCAGATAATCTTTGTAGCTGATCATTCAATCTATTATGAATCTGTATACTTTTATTATCATCCAGCTCACATTCTTTTATGCTGTCTATTGCTTTAATCAAATCTGGATTTATCATGTCAACAATTTGACTTGAGCTGAATCTGGAACAACTTATCCTCAGTAAACTTAGCAAGTCAAGATGTGTGCTTTATTGATAGTCTATCAGTATGAATCTTATACTTGATGGATGACGTCTTGTTAGCTTGGGTAGCTAGGTGGTACAGCGGATTGAGTTCCAGGCCAGAAAGTCTCATCTTCCCAACTTCATATCTGGTCTCAGAAACTTACTAGCTGTGTGACCCTGGGCAAGTCACTTAACCCTGTGTGCTTCAGTTTCCTCATTTATAAAATGATCTGGAGAAGAAAATGACAAACCACTCCAGTATCTTTGCGAGAAAACCCTACGAGGGGTTACGCAGAGTCAAACATGACTGAAACAACTGAACAGCAACATGTTTGTTAGCTTACTCTCTTCTCCTTTTGTTGGCCTCTAGGGTTAAATGCATCTTGATTTATTCTATTATCACTGTCTCCCTCTGGAGTATAGCTCAAGAGTGTATCTGTCCACCAAATAAATCTTTGACTCTTTGGTGGAGATGAAGTTGCATAAATGGCCAGTAATACCCACTTTTACCCTGTTAAACCTGAAAATGGATGGAGTAAAACAATTTATTTCACAATTAACATGACATCTTCCCTGGGAGTTTTGGACCTTTACAACGATCTGTATTGGACTAAGAACTTCTCATTCTGTCTTCTCTCTCCAATACCTGCCTTTTGCTTGTTTAACTTTGAAATCCAAAGGGTAAAGAAAAATAAAAGAAAAAGGCTTTACAAAGACAAGATTTTCTTTTCTCCTCTCTTTGGCATAAAGAAGCAAGATTCTAGATAAGCATACTCTGTTGAGGACTTGTAAATACTTTCAAAGATTCCCTGCCCCACCCCACCCCCAATTGCTTAATAGATTGTCTTCCCTCAAGGAGATTATACTTGGTATCAAAATGGGTGGAATCAACATTCTGTTCCCATTGCCCATATGACAGCTTATTTGTCTAAATAATAACTCACATTCATAGAATCCCTCATGATTTTCCCAGGTCCTTTTCTTATGCCAGCCTTGGAAGGTATGCAGTACAACAGCTATTTTCCACATTTCATAATTGTAGACATACTGTATCAGGATTTGAGCAAATAGTTTGATGAAATCTCATGTAATCCTTGTGGACAATGTGTAAGAAAGTGGACTAGATAACAGTAAAATGAAGTAGACTCAGAACGTGTTGAATGACCACATCCAAAGACTATTGGATTATCTATTGGACACACTTTTACTTTGGAGGAAAGTATCTGCCAGTGTGAAATGGGATATACAAATGTAATGTGTGCAAAATGCTTAGCAGACCTTAAAAATATATATACATATTACTTTTCCCACAGTGACACAACTTATAATCAGTAGTCAGGACTTCAATCTAGTTGCAACTGACTCATTCTACCATACTACATTAAATCCCCTAAAGGGAGGAAGCAAATAATCATTTCCAAAATTGCTTTATTGACTACTTTCAATATTTTTAATCATTTGCTCACTTTATTTATTTTTTGGTTGTACACTCTATATTATGTAGAGAGCAATCTTGAATTCATATGTCTTTCCTTTCTTACCAATTTCCAACTGCTTTAGTATTTTAAAAGAGATTTTATCATCATCTATCAACATTTAGTCGAGGGCCTTAATGAATTTCTGTAGAAAAAAATCATCACCCCACGGCCAAATTTTTGGTGATAAACTTTTCTGAACTTTGCTACGCTGCCTGTCATTCAGCTTGAACTGTATCTAAAACCTTTCTGCCTTTGAAGGATCTGTCAGGTATTATGCTTTTCTGGAAAAAAACTGAGAGGAGCCAATGTTACTTCCATGGCACAATAAATCTCTATGTAGGACTTTCATGGAGAATTCCTGATTGCTTCTATAGGATAGGTAAGTTCTTGGGCTGATCCACCTAGAATGGCATCTTGTGTTCCCACAGTTGGGTTGCTCTATCTCCCTGAAAGCTCAGTAGTTGACCCTGAAGGAATGGGGGCTATTTTCTAATTCTGTAGCTTACAAACTCCCACCATGAGTCAGCCAAACTTTTCCCCCCTATACATTTTTATTTATTTCATTAAATTTCTCAATTGCACACAATTTTTTAAACATTTGCTTAAAAAAATTTTAAGTTCCAAATTCTCTCCCTCTCTCCCATACCTTTCCCTCCTTGAAAAAGCAAGCAATTTGCTATAGATTATATATTTGAAGTTATGTAGAGCATATTTCCCTATTAGCCATGTTATAAAAGAAAACACAAACAAAAAATAAAGTAAAAAGATATGCTTCAATCTACATTCAGAGTTCATCAGTTCTTTCTCCGGAGGTAGACAGCATTTTTTATCGTAAGTCCTTCTGAATTGTCTGGGATCATTGTATTCCAAAATAGCGAAGTCATTCACAGTTGATCATCGTACAACATTGTTGTTATCACGTACAGTGTTTGTTTCAGTTTGCAATAGTTCATATATGTTTTCCCCAATTTTTTTTTTTTTTGCGAAAGCATCCTGCTTGTCATTCCTTATAGCCCAATAGTATTCCATCACAATCATATGCTACAACTTGTTCAGCCATTCCCCAATTGATGGGCATCCTCTCAATATCCAATTCTTTGCTACTACAAAAAAGCTGCTATAACTGTTTTTGTTCATTTAAGTCCTTTTCCTTTTTTTTTTTTAAAGACATCTCCAAGTCTCATGATGGAAAATGCTATCCACATCCAAAGAAAGAGCTATGGAATTTGAATGCAGATTGAAGCATACTATTTGCTATTTTTTCCTTCTGTTTTGTTTTGTTTCCTCTTTCTTGTGGTTTCTCCTATTGGTTCTAATTCTTCCTTACAACACTAATGTGAAAATATGTTTAATAAGAATGTATATGTAGAGCCTATATCAGATTGCACATTGTCTTGGAGAGGAAGGGGGAGAGGAAGGGGGAGAAAAATTTTAAACTCAAAAGCTTATGGAAGTGATTGTTAATAAACTAAAATAAATTAATAAAAAATAAAAAAAAACTCTTTGGGATATCGACCTAGTAGTCGTACTGCTGTGCACACACAGTTTTATAGCTCTTTGGGCATAGTTTCAAATTGTTCTCCTGAATGGTCGGACTAGTTCACAACTCCACCAACAGTGCATTACTGTTCCAATTTTTCCACATCTCCTCCAACATTTATTGGTTTCCTTTTCTGTCATATTAGCCAATCTAGTCAGCCAAATTTAATTAGCTTTTAGCCAGGGATAAAGGGATGTTTACAAAGGTGGCAGCTGGGTGGCACAGTGGATAGAGCCCTAGGCCTAGAGTCAGGGAGACCTGAGTTCATATCTGGTCTTAGGCATGTTGGAGCTGTGTGACCCTGGGCAAGTCACTTAACCCTGTTTGCCTCAGTTTCCTTCTCTGTCAGAATGAGCTGGAGAAGGAAATGGTAAACCACTCCAATAATATCTTTTCCAAGATAACAGGGGTCACGAAGAGTCAAACACAATTGAAAGCCCTGAACAACAAAAATTTACCAAGATTATACAGTAAGGAGAGTTGGTACAAAACAACATACCAAGATTCCGTGCCACAATATCCCACTAGCAGATGAAGAGGTCAGGGGAAATTGGATTCAAGCTTAAACAGCACATGTGGCAGCCAGGAAACTCGTAGGTCCAAGGTAGACCTTTTGTTGTAATCCTTAAGATGTTCTACTCTTAGGTGTAATGAAGCTTTTCTGATGGGCTCCACTCAATCAGTTCCTTCTCATGGACTTCAGGGGTTTAGCTGGAACACTCTCTCACTGCTTCAAGACATGGAAATCTCTTTTCAACAAGTTCTTTGATTTTATATAGCCCCAGAGGGAGTGACCAGGTCCCACAGCCAATCTGAACAGATGTCTAGCACACCCAGAGAGATTTCCAGGCCATGTTCACACTTAATGAATAACCAAGATCTCTATTGATAAAAGTATCAGAGCTAAGAGGGGATGGATGATTTTTACTTCCCTTCTAAGACATTTAAAAACTCCCTGCAAAGAGGAGAAGTCTGTTTGGATCTGTAGTAGCATTTCACGAATTCAGCAAAGACCAGCGAATTGTCTTTGTAATCTTTGAGAATTAAAACAAAGTTTTCTTTTTTTTTTCTTTCTGCAATGGAAACTTATTTTCCAATAGGTCAAGAGCAATTCATAATTACATTAATAATTTCTGTATATCATACTAATAAGGGATGAAGAAGTCTAGCTGTATTTAGTGTTATATACACAGTGGAAAAAAGTGCTGCTGGCTTCTTGAGAATTTCTAGAGAAAAAAATCAATTTACGTCAATGAACAATATTTTTCTTCTCCAGAGAGATTGATCTGACTGTTTACTTCACAACAGGAGCATTATTTCAGTCAGTTGCCCACTATGGATTGTTAGGCGACATGTCCTTTGTGAACCATTAACCATGCTGTCTCTGGGGTGGCAACCTCATCAGAAGGATACTAATTTTTGAATATTGGTAGCTACTAACTTGACTAATTTTTATTCCAGTTTGTTGAACATTTAAAAAGTTTCAATATATTCCAAGTTAGAAAATAATCTGTCACTTCAAACATCACCGCAAAAAAAGCTTACTTTCTCATGTTCCTATTTATATGGGTGAGTTTTTAGATATTTTACTTCCTATGAAGAGTCTGTGACGATTTTATTGCTTTTTAACTATACTTTCCCTGAGAGTGTATTTGCTGCATGTATGTATATTTGTGTGTGTTTGTGTATATATATATTTATGTATATGTATAAAAATGTGTATTTTTTGTACGTATATGTACATAAATATGTATATATTTGAGTGTATATGTTATAAGGAGAGTAGCCATTTAAAGGAACCTTGAGGTGAATACTTTTGTAAAGTGTAGAATTCTTTAGTAATGTCAGTAGTCTCTTCTAGATTAATGTTTTATATGTTTAAATTTTTATTTGGGGGGTTATTTCAAGCAATGCATTTGCAGTTCAAATGATTTTCTGGTATTTGCTCATATGCTTTCTTTGGTTATTTCACGTGTGTACGTCTTTCTCCCCCAACTAGGTCAAATATTCCTCAAAGATTTATATTTCTATAATACCCAGGAGGTTTCAATAAATACTTCTTGAGTTGAACTATCCCTTTCTCCCTTATCTGTGTAATAGAAGACCTGTGTATGGGTATATGCATACATACACATTCACACATATGCCTATGTAAACACACACATATATTCATATATACACATATGTAAATACAGAGAAAGAGAAAGAGAGAGTTACCACCAGAACTTTTTTTGGGGGGCTGGTAAAGTCTACTGTACCATGTGTTCTACTGTTGACACTTCTCTAAGTGTCAACTTAGGGAAGAAAATAACAAGTGTATAAGGTTACATGCCTACAGACTTTGAGCTAGAAGGGACCCCAGAAGCCGTCTAGTTCAACCTCTTCATTTTACAGATGAGATAACTGAGGCCCAGAAAGGCTAAGTGTTTTTTCCCAAAGTCATGAGGGTAGGGGATGGTAGAGACAGATTGCCTATTTCATACCCCTCATCCAATCTCCTTTAAACTTTACAGAAGCTATTACCTACCAAATAATTCTACAGAGCCACATTAATTATATCTTGAGTGGTACCACCTGTGGGAATGTACCCACTAAGAACAATATTTTGGTTTCTTTAAGATGGATCAGAGTTATTTGCCCTCTGTGGTGAAGATTTTGGGTTCTTCTTGGTTCATTATGTGATTCTTTTCCTTAATAATACATGACACATTTCTGCTTTGGAAATTGTTGCCTACACCCTTTTTAAAAAAAATTTATGCTGCTAACTAATTACCTAATGAAAACTTTTCTTTGATTTAATCTCTGCTAAAGAGTTACTTTAATGTATCATGGAATGAAGATGACTATGGGTTCTTGATCATCATAACAATGGAAGACAAGCCCTAGCATATTCTATCAAATCGGAAAGGCTTTTTATTATAGCCTAAGTGGTAGACTACATATCTTTTGTCCTGGGACCAACCTAGCTAAATTCGGGGAGACTCATAACCAGGTTGGCCATGGGGGTGATTGATTGTTTTTGTCAGAGCAACTCTCAAAGATCATCTATTGTATTTTAGGGAAATTTCAATATGTTAGTGGAGGAAATATTCACACCAATAAAATTAGAGATCTTTAAAGTATCAAAATATTAAAGATCCCTATGACATATAAATGGTTCTTAGATGATTAGGGAGGACAATATAGTATTAGTCATTCACCGTCACTCCCATCTTCTCCCTCCCATCCCCACCCCCCATATAAGTCAGATGCCACTTGTGGATACTGCATTATGTCCCTTGATGCATCATTCCTGTTTCCTTTTCGTGATGTCACTATGATGAGTTGCCCAAAAGGCTAGATTAGGAAAACAGGACCAAGAAGTAACTGAACACAGGAGCCTCCTGTTCTGAATGCCCAAACACAAACTACTAGATCAGTACATCTTTATTTGACAAAAACTGCTGACATAATTGTAGAATCGTTTGGAAGAAATTAGGGTTAGGCCAACACTTTATACTATATGTAATGTATTCCAAATGAATGCGAACTAAATATAAAAGGTCACATTAAAAAAACCAAATAAACAGCTACATTATTATAGAAGGAAGGCTCTTACACAATGGTGGTCAGGGTAAAATTTTAAACAAAGGGTAGATATGATTATCAAAGATCAATCGATGTTTTAATTCAGTTAATTTCAGTTTCAATTCAATTCTATAAGCACTTGCACTTTCCTAGGAACTGGGGAATGCAAAGACAAAATGAGACAGTATTTTCCCCTCAAGGATACAGTATTCTAGTGGTCTGTTTGTATTAAATCATGCCATCATGTGGTAATGATAATGGGCCATTGCCCCTTTGATGTTGTGTCAAGGTCACTTTTTTTAGTTGGCTAGAAAGACATCTTTAGTGAAATGTATTGGTTCAGGCCTTCTTGCAAAAGTCTTCCTTTGCTCACTTAAATAAGAAAACTACTTTTGTTTGTTTGTTTGTTTGTTTTTTTAAGCTAGTTTGCTTTGAAGGGAATCATGGCATATTATATAGAGCCAGCAAAAATTTGACACGCAAATATTTTTATACAAAGGCACTCTACTGATTCTTTTTCTCTTCTCTGACCCTTGACCAGACTAACTTTCACTTCCATGCCTTTGCCAACCTTCCTGTTTCTGACGCAGGGATGTTTCTGTTCTTTGAGCACTTTATCATTTGCTATTTATTAGGTACCATATTGCCTTGTACTGTTAGCCAGATTTTTAATGTAATAGCCCGAAAACATTGTAAGATCTCTAAAGGCAGAGAATATGTTTAATATTTTTGATACCTCTCATGGTACCTAGCACAGTGACTTACCCATAGTCGGTAGTTAGTAAATATGTGTTGATTGACTGAAGAGAAACAAAAGAAGAAAGCCAAGAAATAGAGTGGAAGGAGATGTTGTAGGTGAAAGGAAAGCCAGATCGAAATTGTGACGAGTACAGGCTTTTTGAGTTTTCCCCTTTTCTGGGAGCTTATATGACTGAGCACATCTTTTGGCCTGAAAAAAAAAATGAATTGACTTGGTTCTCTCCACATCTTGCTGAATGAAGACCTAGGAGCCCTGATTCAGTCACCTTTTTGGTGACATAAAGCAGCCCTTTGGGGAATTGGAGCAACCAGATTTCCCCCTTGTTTCTATGGTTCAGCTAAAAGCTAGATACCTCATTCAATGCAACAGGCAAAGCCCTCCCCAAGACTCATCTGCCTCCAGTGATGTCACAAACCCCTTAAGAACCCATACCACTGAGTTGGGCACATATCCAGAAAACATAATTCCTCCTGCCATTGATTCAGAATCTCTGACAGATTGGGGGTAGGAGGGGGGCAGTGTTCTCTTTGTGTGTGTGTGCCTGTGACTCCCCCCATGCTCAAGCATTTTCAGCTTACCTCTGAGCAAGACATTAGCTTTGGCTGCCTCAAATAACATTTTAATTGAAGTCTGAGTCCAAACAAATGCCCAGCATCTTTATTAACCCCAGAAGTGTAATTTTTCACTGTAAGACTGATTCAGGGGGAATACTGTCTCACTCCAACTGCCACACCATGCAATGGAACATGGCCCTCTTCCTCAATCAGTCCCTTTTCTGACCTTAATTTGAACCTTAATCTCCTTTGACTGTGTTCTCTTTATTAGCTCTCTGTAGTGAGGTACAAGGCTAGTTTTCCTGTTTTCAGACTCTTACTTTATAGAGGTTATTTCATTTTTCCCCTCCCTCTAAATGGATCTACCCCAGGCTCCATGGGTCTGGCTGCTGCATGAATGGCTAAAACTTGTTCTCACTATCCTTGGGCATCTAAATCCTTCAACCAGAGGACTTAGTCATTTCTGGGAGCACATCAGGGTTTGTTAGTTCTGCTTTTAAAAAAAGTAAGAATAAACCACCTTAGAAATAACTGCTCAGTTACACTTAGGAGAATTTTAATGAACTACCAAGGACTTTGTGACTATGGCCTAATAGATGCTTGTAAAGTCAAGGGCAGGACTGAAGCTATTACCCCAATAATTCAGACAAAATGAATCTGTTTTCATGGAAGCATCTAGACTTTTGGATCAAAATTGTTCTAATAATTGCTTAAATTCGTCTACTTTATTTGCATGTGTGTATGCATGTGCATGTGTGTGCATAGCTTGATAAAAGGGTATCAAGAGGAAAAGAGAAAACCAACTCCTTGAATTTGGCTGCCTGCATTTATCAAATGCTTCAAGTGAAAAAAATTCTTTTCCAATGACAATGAAGCGTTAAATGTATCATTTATTTGGAGTTTACCTTTATAGACAAATACACTGGAAAACTCTGTTGGGCAGAAAAACAGTGCTTATCATCAAGTGCTCAATTACATTTATTACAGGTTTCTGTACTTTTTGGCATTAGCGTCAAAGCATATTGTTGTGTTGGTTATTCTTTATAATCTAATTGGATTCTTTGCATTCAGTTACCCCCTTTGCTCTCTGACTAATACAATAGCTTGCTGATTGCAAAAAAAAAAATTGTACTACGGTGACTTTAAAAACCTGGAACCATGATTGTCATTGAAAGTTACAGATTTGCCCTGGTATTTGGAGGGCAGGGACCCATATGTGCTATTAGTTCAGAGTGGCAGGCAGCTGGGAGTGATTACATGTCCCCTGCAGGGTTAGGTGGCATTGGAAGGCTACCGGTGGGATAAACTTTGCTTTTGTTTCATAGGGTTGAGTCAGTGGTGGGAGTGAGTTAGGGTTGGGCAGGATAATAGTTTATTATATGTTATTAACTCAGCTATTCAAGAAGTTGCTGTAGCAATAAAAAAACTTATTCATTTCCTTCTGCAGCCCTCCCTACCGCCACTGTCTGCAAACTCTCTTCCCTTCATTGCAAGCATTTTTCTTCTAAGTTTATCTTTTCTTTCTCTGAAAGACAGGGGGTTTCTCTAACCCATTCCCTCTCCATTCTCCCTACTCCCCCTCTCCCTCCACAGAGTATTAGTGATTATTTAAAGACCCAAGAGCTAATTTGAAAGTGCAGCTACTTTGAATGAATCTACTTTGAGTAGGGGGGAAAAAAGATGCCATGTGGAGAAATGGTTGAATATTCTTAATTAGTCCATTATTTGATACGCACGATTTAACATGGTATGCTTAGCATTGTGCATTCCCCAAAAGGATGGAGCTTTTTTTTCCCCTCCCAAACTTTAGCTCCCTCTCATTCATTATATCCCCTCTTGTCACTTTCCATTAGCTGATCATGACATCTCTTGCTGGAAGGGTGAGCAAGCAGATTACTTCCAAACTGGTATAAATGACACTCAAAGGACTGGCCTGAAGGAGGCTCTGTAAGAGCAGCAAGACTTCCAACCCCTGGAGTCTGAGGATGTCATCTCAATAATATGACAGACCTTATTCCCACATACATTTCTACACTAACTTAACAGCTCATCAGAAGTCTAAAGAGCCGCTCAGCCTCCTGTCCTCACACTTGGTGTTGCAACAGATCACTTTCATGCAATGCTAAGTGTTTCAGTGATCTAGGGTTCTTTCCTACAAAGATTTTGGGATGTCCTAGGATGAGATATTCCTCACATCCCAAGGGGGTTGAGCAAAATTTTCACAACATTAAAAACAAAATCAATTTTAATTCACTTGAATTTTAAGAAGAGATTGTGTAGGGGGCAGATAGGTGGTGCAGTGGATAGAGCACTGGCCCTGGACTCAGGAGGACCTGAGTTCAAATCCAGCCTCAGACACATAACACTAACTAGCTGGGCAAGTCACTTAACCCCATTGCCTAGCCAAAAAAAAAAACAGATTGTGTTGTTTAGTCGTGTCTGACTCTCCGTGACCTCACTTAGGGTTTTCTTGGCAAGGATACTGGAGTGGTTTGCCATTTCCTTCTCCAGTTCATTTTACAGATGAGGAAACTGAGGCAAACTTGGTTAAGTGACTTGCCCAGGGTCACACAGCTAATAAGTGTCTGAAACCAGATTTGAACTTAGGTCCTCCTGACTCTAGGCCTAGCACTGTATCCACTGAACCACCTATAAGCCCACAATCAAAGATTATCCAAACATATAATAAACTTGCACAAAATACATATTTTGGTAGGTATCATTGCAGTAGAATGGAAGCCTCATAGCTTCACAAAATGACTGAGAAATTTGGGAGAATGTAGCCATTGAATGCGCTTTAGAAACGCAAGAGATCTGGATTCTTGTCTCTCCTCCTTAGGAATATTTGTGTGACCTTAGGCAAGTTAGTTAACCTCTCTGGGCCTTAGCCACCACATTTGTGAAATGATGATATCTTACTTGCCTAAAGGGCAGGGGTAGTGATGGTGGAGAACTAAATAATCTCTTAAAGTATCTTCCAGCTTAATGACCCATGATTTGATGATTTAAGAAAAATATACTGTTATCTGAAAGTCAGGGCTCCTAAACATAGAAGTCATCTAAGAACTTGAGATTAAAGTTATGACTAAGAAGATTAGCTCAGTCAATGAAACCCACTGACATCACTGCTGACTAGTACTAGCCCAGCTCACCTTTGAAGCCAAAACCGCAGGCCATATCCTGGATCCAGTCAAGCTGTTGGAAGCAACCTCTAGCCTTCAGGGTGGCTTGTTCTACCAGCTTGTGCTTACTCTATATTTTTCTTGACTGGGAGAAAGGTCTGATTGCCACAAAGCAATCCTTTCATATTCATTTGTTATTGACTTCCTCATCACATTTCTATTATTCTAAATACTGGATTTTAAAAATATCCTCGCTCTTTCAGACTCTCCAATTTACCTTCCAACCCCTTGCTTACCTAATCCCTGTCACCCCCAACCATTAGCACTTTAGGTTCAGACTTCATTCTTTTGCCACACCTCAGCGCTACTCCTTACCAATTCCTATTTTCCTCTGTTTTCCGTTGTACTCTTTGGAACCCATATACTCAACACACCCCCTTTTCAACCTCGACTTCTTCCCGTTATACTCCTTTCCAGCTCTGCCCTAAACGAAACCTGGAGTTCAGCCAGTGAAAGCTCATCCATTGGGATCCTCTCCAGTGTTGGGTCTTTCCTCTTTTACGACCTTTGACTCAAAGGACAAGAAAGAGGTATTAGCATAATCCTTGCCACCATCCTGCCCTCCCCCACTCCCACCTTACAAACCACTATCAGACCCTTGTTCTTCCACCATTACTCAATAATCTCTCCTGGGATGTTCACTCCATCAGTGGTATTATCTTCTCCAACTGTTTTTCTTTGCCATCTAGTGATCTTCAGATTACCCTTCTCCCTTGCTTAAAGAGCTAAGTCCTTGTATGACAATCTTCCTTCTCCTCTTCCCCTGCCCTTATCATTAGTGATGACAATATTTACACTGTTGGCTCTTCTAATACCCTGATTCCTTAGTTCCTCAGTTCCTTAATGTCCTCAACTCATGAAGCCTCCATCTCCATCCATTGTACTTCTTAGCCTCCAAGATGGAGAAATTCTTTTCTCTTTCCACAATCATATGTCCTCCTATTGCCTCACACCTCCTAAATCTACTCTTTACTGAATTATGACCTCTCTTCACTCTCTCCTTTTTCTCCTATAGGAGTCCATAGCTCCTGTTTTACCTTTATTTCTCTCTCTCTGTAGTCTTGAGCCTATGGTGAGCCATTTCTGTGATATATTCTCCCACATTCTTAAATATCTTACTCAATGACCTTTCATTATTCCTGCCTTGCTAACCCTGACTCTAGGTAAATCTCACTATTGAATAGCTCCAATTATATTTCTAAGTCATGCTAGAAGAATTCATTAAAAAATGCTGACGGGGTCAGCTACAAATTTTTTATGTGACTTCAACTGGACCTTTAATGTTAAGTGGAAATCCTTTTATTTATCTCCTTGTTATTCCCTGTCACATTCTCCAAAGTGAAATGTGTTCTAAACATTCTTTTGTCGCCCAAATTCCCCAACTTCGCTCTTACTTCTCAGCTCATACTTTATTAGGCCAACTGAAATGAAGTTCATCTCCCTTTCACCGCACATTAAACCAAACCCTCTTTGTCTGTTCTCCCAGATTCTGCTCTTTCCCTATGGCTTCAGAAGACAGAGTCCTTCCTTTATTCTACAGCTAGCTCTTCAGCCTGTGCCTTTGATTCCACCTCCTTGCTCCATTGACCACAGTTTCCATACAGAATCATAGACTATTAGAACTGAAAGTCAGGATCTGAGAGATGGAGCACCTCATTTTACATATAAGGAAACTGAAGCCCAGAGGAAATTTGTCCAAGGTCACCCATTTCTTTCTGTATTCATCTTCAATCTCCCTTCTCTAACTGATTGTACATTCCCTTCTGCCTACAAGCGCGATCAAGTCTGCCCTATCCTCAAAAAGCTTTCCACTCCTTTATGATCTTAGTCTATTGTGCTGTCTCTCTTTTCCCTTCCACAGTCAGATTTCTAGAAGGAATAATGTGTGCTAATTCTACTTCCCCATCATCCATTTCTTAACTCCTTGCAGTGTTGCTGTCATTTCCTTCTTGTCCTATGGGAAAGACTGCTGAGTCAAACCACCCCTACTATTCAAAGAACACTTTCCCCTCAGGGTACTCCCCCTAGATGTAGACAGCCCCAGACCCTGCACTCAAGAAATCTGGGAATATCAACACTCTCCCCACCCCCAGAGGTCACGCTTTTATCCCAGTCCCCCTGAAGCCATTGTTGAGGGAGTCCAACTTCTCCACCACCACCACCACCACCACCTACTGACCAATTAGCATTGACAGTCAGGTAAACCCAGAAGCCCAAGAAATCAGTGCCCCATTCTCTGAGGTCACAACCCCTCCTTCCAGCCCTTTTCTATGGTTATCAGTCAGCTGTAATCCTTGCTTCAAATGTCTATATCACAGAGACTAGAGATATTGTTACCATAACTTCAAGATTCTGATAGAACATTGGCAGAATGACAGTTGGTGTTGGCAGTTGGGAGTGACAGTTCAAAAGTACCTTGATGTGAAGCCCATCGATCTCCCTATGGAGTCAGGGATCCATAAGGTCTGAAGAATTTGTACTGTGTGGAGTCAGGAAGAAAGAGGGTGTTGGTGACTTTTTTCCCCTATGAGCAGTTACTTGATCAGTCATGGAGAGAGAAAAAATGTCAGCTAGAGAGGAACTGAAGAAGTAGAGATCTTTTCTGATGAAGCACTTTAGATTATGAAAAGTATGTAAGCGAAGAGGATGGGAGGGGGAGGGGAAAAGCATTTATTAAACACCTACTATATGTCAGGCACTGTGTTAAGTGCTTTACAAATAGTATGTTGTTTGAACCTTACAACAACCCTGTGAGCTAGGCTCTATTATTACACCCATTTTACAGTTGAAGAAACTGAGGCAGACAAATGTGAAGTGACTTGCTCAAGGTAACACAGCTATTAAGTGTCTGAAGTGAGATTTATTTTCAAGTTTTCCTGACTCCAGGCCAAGTGCTCTGGGAGAAATAAGAAATTTGCTATCTTTTTTTTTTTTCTTTTGGCTAGGCAATGCAGTTAAGTGACTTGCCCAGGGTCACACAGCTGGTAAGTGTTATGTGTCTGAGGTCAAATTTGAACTCAGGTCCTCCTAATTCCAGGGCTGGTGCTCTATCCACACTAAATGGAGTAATGCTGAGTTTGCAGACAAGAAGGGTAATCAATTACTGATTATTTTAAGGGTCATAGTCAAAATACAGTGTGTTTCAAAAGTCTTGGTGAAGTTTTAAGCTTTACTAATAGAGTGTAGTGAAAAGGCAGATGGTACTAGCTTTAAGAGCTTAAAATTGCAGTAAGACTTTTGGAACACCCTTTCCTAGAAATGGTTTTATTATACATTTATATTTATTATTGCTCTCATTGGCTATTAAACTACAGATTCGCCCACATATGTATTCATTTGACTGTTTATTTAAATGTGGTCTTATAAGAGTAATTACTAAGGAAGCATGTGGGCAGGAGTTCAAGATCATAGCCTCCCCCACAGTTTAGTTCGAGAGCCCAAAGAAGCAGCCCCCTTCCTGGGGGAGTCTAACCTACGAATGGTTGTGTGAGTTGAGAAGGCAGAGTGAGCCAAGGAGGAAAAACAACCTTTGTGGATATGCGACTTAGCAGCCACCTTGGCAACTTCGTCTGCCAGCCCTTGGCATTCACAGCTCCTACAGACCCAGAGAAGAAAGATCTCATCACCAAAGAAGGTCCTTGGTTTGGTGTCAGATGGTGCAATATCAAAAACATCTGCTTTAATCTCTGGAAATGATGATAAATAAGGTGTTCTAATCCTATAGCTTGCCACTATACTCTGAGAATTACTGGGCTTTTCTAGCCGACTTGTAGCTGAAACCTCATATATTGACATGTCTACTATTAGAATGTGAACTTGTTGAGAGAATGGCTTGTCTTAGTTTTTGACATGTGATCTCAGTGCATAGCAGATTATTTTGCATGTGTTAAGACTCAGGGGTGGAGAACCTGGGGCCTTGAGGCTACATATGGCCCTCTAGGTCCTCAAGTGTGGCCCTTTGAGTGGATGGACCTTGAGGGCCACATGTGGCCTCAAGGCCACAGGTTCCCCACTCCTGTAAGTGCTTAATCAGTCTTCCTTCCTTCCTTCCTTCTTCCTTCCTTCCTTCCTTCCTTCCTTCCTTCCTTACTTCCTTCCTTTATCCCTAAGTGTGGGCACGCCTCCTCTTCAAAGCTCTATAACTGCTAACTTTAACTTCACAAAGCATTTTCCTAGCTACAATCCTGTGAAGTATGAAATGTAAGTATAATTGTCCACATTTTATAGATGAGGAAACTAAATTTCAAGGAAAATACATGATTTTGTCCACCGACACAGAACTAATAGGTGTAGAAGCACTTTGCAAAGCTTAAAGTGCTAATAAATGTCATCTGTCTATCTATCTATCTACCTGCTTGTTTATTCATTCATTGTGTATGTATATAACGTATCTATGTATCTATGTGTATATATGTATGTGTGCATGCATGTATATATGTATCTATTTTCTTGTTTATAATAGCATCAATCTTTCAGCATTATTGTGAGGATAATATGAGGTAATCATAAAGCCTTTAGCACAGTGCCTGGTACATAGTTCGCTCTACATAAATGCTAGCTATTATTATTGTCCATTCATTTATTTACTTGTTGTTTATTTATTCATCTGTCTGTCTGTATGTTGACTTTCTACCTGTTTATTATTTAAACTCAAACTCAACGCCTGGTCCAGTATGCTCCAAGCCCCATGCTTTTTCCAATATGTCATATTACTTTCACTGTGTTTCTCCATTACCAATCATAGCCACTCTCATAGCTTCAATGATTACTTCTATAAGAAAATTTCTAAATCTTTATCTCTATCCTCAACCTACAATCCAGTCCAACATTTTCACCTGTCTGTTGGATCACTTCATCTGCATGTACAACTAATGCTTCAAATTCCCTGTGTACAAAATAGAGTCCATCATCTCTCTCCATTTCCCCCTCAACTTGCTCTTGCTCCTAATGAGATTACATCTGTTAATGACATGAAAACCTTCATTCTTCTCTTTATTGTCACCCACATCCAATCATGAATGAAGACCTATGAATTCTATCTCCATTATATCCTTACATGTCTCCCCTTCTAGATAGCTAAATGGAGCAGTGGATAGAATACCAGGCTTGGAATCAGGAAGACTTGAATTCAAATCCAGCTTCAGATACTTACTAGTATTATCACCAGCTATGGCCAAGTAACGTAATCTCTGTTTACCTCAGTTTTCTCAACTATAAAATGGGAATAATAGCAACTATCTCCCCGGATTGCTGTAAGGATCAAGTGGGACAGGGCACTTAATAAATGCCTGTTCCCTCCCTCTACTTACCATGACCTTAAGTTCATAGAATATAGACCAATCTGTATTATTATCTCATTCTTTTTTTTTTAAATCTCATTTTTTTTGATCTAGTCTGGCAGTGTGGAATAGTAGATAAAGAGCCTGCCCTAGAGTCAGGAAGGTCTGGGTTTCAATCTTGCATCTGACATATACTGGCTATATGACCCTGAGTGTAACCTCCCATTGCTCTAGATAACTCTAAAACATTTATTCCGAATCATTTATTTGGCCTTTACTATATGCTGGGCACTATGCTAAGCAGTTTACAAACATTTCATTTGATCCTCACAACAACCTCCAAGGGAGGTGCTATTATGATCCTCATTTTACAGTTGGGGAAACTGAGTTAGGGAAAGATCAAGTGACCTGCTGAGGGTCACACCAGCTCCTAAGTATCTGAGGCTGAATTTGACTCAAGGCCTACTGCTCTAGCCATTGAACCACCTACTTGGATTGGTGGAGTCGGTTTCATAATCCAGGAGATTCTTCTATCAGTATATCCCTACCTTCCAATTCAATGAAGTTCAGACGGAAATGATCCTTGGATGGATTGATATCCTGTTATTATTCTTTCATGGTTAATGTTCTGTGCTGCCATTATTAGACTGCTTTATAATGCAAGGTAAGCAAATACTTATGAATCTGCCTTCCAGCAACATATGATTCAAAACTCACCAAGGCAGGCTATCCATGCAAGAATTGGAATTTTCTGAGCTGTTAGGTATAGGTGTTAACCTGGGGCAGTTGCACTTAAAAATTGTTATCTATATTTCATTATAATTGGTTTCCTTTTTTAACCCCTGTATTCTGTTTTATACATTTAAAAACATTCTGAGAAGGGGCCCCTAGGCCTCACCAGGCTACTAATTAAGGAGTCCAGGACACACAAGAAAGGTTAAGGACTCCTGTAAGGTCTAGAGGGATGACCTATATGGCATTAGCATCCTACATTTTCATTCTTTGATGCAAAGAAGCAACTGAAGCAAGGCTGCGAGTATATGATCAAACGAGTATTATCAGCACTAACCAATATCTTCTGCCCCACGTCACCCCGTATTTATGGCACTGTGCTAGGTTCTGCTACATCAAAGTAGCTGAAGAGAAAAAGTATTTCTTTTTTAAATTCCAAGTAAAAAAAATAGCTTGTATATTGTTTTCCCTATTCTCTTTAAAAAAAAAATCCTTGGGCCTAATATCTATTCTTTGTTCTCAGAGATATTTACACCATTGTAAAGGAGCACTAATGTAGAAAGACTTTTTTTTTTGAGGGGGGAGGGTTTTTAGGAACAGAGCAATAGGGGGAGGGGAAAATTCCATTTTAATGAAGCTGGGAGTTCACATGGACCTTTAAGACTTAAAAAAAATGTAAATTTTAGATGCCAAAGTCTTGAAAGGGGTTTGACTGCCCATGGCTTTTGTGTGTATTTCCAGATGGCAGATGCCATTTTGTGTTTTGCATAAACTGACTAAATTTGCTTGCTCTTTGTACTTATTGCAGAGGAAACCATTCTCTGCTTTCAATAGGACAGAAGAGCTCCTTGGCACTGGAAACCCTTCTGGTCTGGTGAGAGAGAAATGTTTAAGGGAGTATTCTGAGTATAAGCTAGGAACATCCAAAACTTCCCACATTTGGGCTGTTGAGACAAGTTGGGCCAGGACTTTGAAATAATCCATAACCCCCATAATGCGAGGAAAGAAAAATTATCCATATCACCTATGTTAATTACCATATTGCCTATACTAATCACCATATTCCACATATTAATATTGAAGAAATTCTTGTTACTTGCCCATTTTATTAATATTTTTCAGATTATAACAAAACATGTAATGAATGGGTTTTACTTCAGCCATTTGATTTCCTGCTTTTTCCTGTTTTCCTGTTTCCTACCTACCTGTGTCTCAGCTTCCAAGTAGTTCTTCAGGGCTTTCATTCTAAGTAGCCTAGCCTGTTGTCAGGAGGTGATTTTGAGCTCCAAAACATTCCAGAAGATCTGCCTGGCTTTAAGATTTCAACACCATTTCCAGATATCCCAGAATACCCAAAGTCTTACAACCTCATAGGGAAAGAATAGATATTTTGTGGGGTAATGGCATTGTTAAGTGAAATTTGGAGAGATGTATCTTCTCTATGACATATAGCTAAGATTTTTATATCTAGCTCCACCACATTCTGGTCTTTTGTTGACTCAGATTGATTTCACTGAGGGACCATACCAAAAAACAGGAGCCAGAACTATTTGGAGAAAAGCTGAAGACTCATTCTTATAACTGGAAGTCAACAGGGCGATGGCACGTAGGCCCTGATTGGCCAGTAGTGGGGAGGAAAGAGAAGGAGTGTGATGATGCTTTTCTGTGTTCACTGACTTTTTCTGGGACAGTGTAGGAATCTTCTACATGGCAAAAATTTCAATAATGGTGTCACTGACCCCAACTTTTACCTTCTAAATAAAAAATCTATGTTTTGAGCCCCGACATTCTTTGGGTCATTCTATGTAATGATGCTGTAGATGTTGAAATAACAAAATGATGTTGAAATAAAGCCATCAAGAGTTGCATGGGATGTAGAAATAGGCTACAAGATATTGCTAAAGATAACTTAAATGCAAAGAAAAGAAATAAAATATTAAAATATATGTCTTACTAGAAAAGGAGGTGGACTGGTCATGTAGTGAGATTTTTTTTTTGTTCAGTCATTCAGTCACATCTGACTCTTCATTAGCCCGCTTGGGGTTTTCTTGGAAAAGATACTGGGGTGGTTTGCCATTTCCTTCTCCAGCTCTTTTTACAGATGAGGAGATTGAGGCAAACAGAGTTAAGTGACTTGCTCAGGGTTACACAGCTAGTAAGTGTCTGAGGCTAGATTTGAACTCAGGAAGATAAATCTCCCTGACTTTAGGCCCAACATTCCATCGATTGTGCCACTTGGCTGCCTGTAGTGAGATTAAAGGGGCACACACACACACACACACACACACACACACACACATACGCACACACGTGCTATGGTTAAAAGTGGTCCAGGATGTGGCAGTGTGGACAAGTTGCTAGAGGCACCATTAGGGCAGTATCCACAAAGATGAGATGATGGATCAATTAAAGAGTGAAAGTATAAGAATTAACCATTCTATGCTTAAAAATAAACACTTTTTTTTTTGGTTTCTCAAAGATAAAATAAGTAGATAGTACATTTCAGAGCAGGAGGTTCCTATTCTCCTTCTACTTCAAATTCCATCAATGAGCAACTGTCTTACAATTGACAATTACCACAAACTCTTTACTTAGCCCCACACATTCAATAAGAAGTTTATTATTAATTATTACATTTTATTTTAATTATTAAATTATTACTATTAAATAGCATCAACTCGTCTTTGAATAGTGCTTCAAGGTATACAGACTGTTTACTTTGCAACAGCCCTGTGAATTAGATAATTCAAATGTCATCCCCATTTATAGATGAGGACATTGAGGCTCTTAGAGGTTGAGTGACTTAGGTTACACAATAAACATCTAGAGGTGGGCTTTGAACCCAGCCCTCCTGACACTTGAGTGTAAGGTGCTTTCCACTGTGCCATACTGCCCCCTCAAAAATGGCAATTCACCAACTTGAACTTTCATCCAAAAGTTGGAACAAAGCATGAAAAGATTGAAGATATTTTGGAACATATCAAATAGCTATCAAAATAAGTTCATCCTTAAGCTTTTTTTTTTGTCTTACTAGATTTGATTTCAAATTCATTACTCCTGTCTCCTCCCAGCCACTTACTTTATTATATCAAAAGGGCTAAGGCAAGATTTGAGGTAAAAAGAAGACTGAAATGGTTTCCTCCCCCAACTCCAACCCAATAGCTTATTCATCTTTTCTTCACCCACCTGCTATTTGGAGCTTTGGGGATGAACATGAAGGGGGTGGAGAGTGGAAGAGCAAGTAAAAGAGAGGAAGAAAGGGACAGGGGAAGGAAAATCCAATCCAATCCAATCAGCATTTATAAAAAGTACCTACTATATTCATAGCAATAAACTTAATAAAGGACTACCTTTGGAGTTCGGAAGAGCTAATTTTAGCTCTGTCTCTGAAACATACCAGCTGTCTGTCATTTACCCTCTTAGCAGCCTTAGACTATTCCTTAAGACTATAAATTATATACAGCTGACTGATCTAGCATATCAATAGAATGAAATTTCCACAAAGGGAGTTCCCCATATGGATGACCTCACCAGTCAGGATCTACCCTCAACCTCTTTCGCATACCTGCCTGAAGTGATGCACAAGTTACTAACTAGGTGTTCAGTGTACAAAAGCAGAACAAAAAATAATCCCTGCCCTCATGGAGTCACTATTTTACTGATAAGAGGGGAAGGTAAGTTGAGAACAGCAAAGATTTGTATCTGTTCAAAAGAGGGGTAGAGAAAAGAATTAGGAGTCCAAAGGGAGAAACTGCCTCTCTCCCTTAACCCCAGGAAATATATTTAGAGCTTCCCCACTAGTCTAGTTTCTCATGAAAAGCAAATTATATAAGAATAGAAAACAGGCTACTTCAATCTCTTTTTGAACAAGTTATGAATTCTGAGGTCTCAGAATCCGTAGTCAGGAGATCTTCCCTCATGTTCAGTTTAAATATCTTCAGCTATACTTTAAGCCCATTTTCTTTTATATTGATTTCAATGACTATGGAAAAAGACTATTTACCTCTGCCAATAGCTTTTACCCTTGAGCTATAGAGTTCTGTCTATCCATCATGACAGAAGGGGACATTTGGCAGATGTTGGTTTTATTCCACCTATGTAGGCAATCAGACCAGACTTTTATCTTAACCTGAGGTACCTAGTTTGGCTGTCTCAAAGTCCTAAATTAACTAGATATCTGCAAGTGCTGCCTTTTACTTAGAACTGTCTAGGTCCAACTTCAGAGGCTCATTCTTTGATCCATTTGGTTCCTCAGAACTTTACACTAGAATTTAGCGATGCATTAAAAATTTTATGAGGATGAGTGTTGGTTGCCACAGAGTACTGAGGGAAGGGAAAGTGTATAAAGCAGGAGAGGTGATTGGATCAATTTTCATTCTAGGAATACAAATTGTCCAACCATAAGAGAGACAGACCCTTAGGTAATGGAAAATCAGGCCCATAGTTGTTTTGATATAGAATGATAAGGGTAGGTACCAAGTTAAAACATGGAGGAAAATTAAATCTATCTCTTTAAAAATAAATTTAAAATTTGGGGCAGAGACAAGATGGTGCAGTAAAAGCAGTGACTTGTTTGAGCTCTCCCTCAGACCCCTCCAAATATCTGTAAAAAAAGGGCTCTAAAATTCTAGAGCAGCAGAACCCACAAAAAAGACAGTGAAACAAATGGGAGAGGAGTTCATTTCATTATGGGTACGCAGGCAAAGACTGGCCCTCAGGAAACGAGGAGCAGGCCTCAGGGGGCTGAATCACTAGCAGTTGTAGTGGTTTCCAGACTTCTCAACCTACAAACACCAAAGACAATTTAGGAGGTCAGTAAGAAAGGTCTGGCCCCAGTCCTGGCACAGCCCCACAATGGCAGCTTCTTTCAGAGCTCTTGGCCTACAGATGATGGGAGTATCAAGCAGCTGATCAGAGGGGGGATTGCAGGGATCTCTTTGCTGGCCCTGAGGCAGGATTCTCTTGCATTGCTCATGCTTGGATCTGGTTCACAATTCTGGGTGGTGGTCCTAGGGTGAGGAGGACCATGGAGTTTATGGTGGAGCAAGTGGTGGTGTTAAACAGGAATCCTTTTAACAGTTCCAAGGCAGAAAAGAGTGCTTGTGGTCACTCATAGACCAGAACACAGACCAGGAAAGGAGTAAACACCTCACCTTTGATCATACCACCTTGGAAGAATTGAAAATTTATAGGTCCCTAGAAGTATCTCTGAAAACAGCTGCACAAAACCCCTGAAGTTTGGAACAGTACATTCTCCACACTGGAGGCAGACCTCTACCTTAACAAAGAGTTTAAAAGTCAAATAATTAGCTGGGAACATGAGCAAACACTGGAAAAAAGTCAGACCATAGAATCTTACTTTGGTGACAAAGAAGATCAAAACATACAACCAGAAGAAGAAGACAAAGTCAAAGCTCCTATATCCAAAGCCTCAAAGAAAAATATGAATTGGGCCCAGGCCATGGAAGAGCTCAAAAAGGATTTTGAGAAGCAAGTAAGAGAAGTAGAGGAAAAACTGGGAAGAGAAATGAGAGTGATGTAAGAAAATCATGAAAAACTAGTCAACAGCTTGCTAAAGGAGACCCAAAAAATACTGAAGAGAATAACACCTTAAAAAATAGCCTAACCCAAATGGCAAAAGAGGTCTAAAAAGCCAATGAGGAGAAGAATGCCTTAAAAAGCAGAATTGACCAAATGGAAAAGGAAGTCTTAAAAGCTCACTGAAGAAAATACTTCCTTAAAAATTAGAGTGGAGCAAATGGAAGCTAGTGACTTTATGAGAAATCAAGAACTTGTAAAACAAAACCAAAAGAATGAAAAAATAGAAGACAATGTGAAATATTTTATTGGATAAACAACTGCCCTGGAAAATAGATCCAGGAAAGATAATTTAAAAATTATTGGATTATCTGAAAACCATGATCAAAAAGACAGCCTAGACATCTTTCAAGAAATTATCAAGCAAAATATCCCTGATATTCTCAAACTAGAGGGTAAAATAGAAATGGAAAGAATCCACCAATCACTTCCTGAAAGAGATCTCCAAAGAAAACCTCCTAGGAATATTATAGCCAAATTCCAGAGTTCCTAGGTCAAGGAGAAAATATTGCAAGCATCCAGAAAGAAACAAATTCAAGTATTGTGGAAACACAATCAGGATAACACAAGATTTAGCAGCTTCTACATTAAGGGATCAGAGGGCTTAGAATATGATATTCCAAAGGGCAAAGGAGCTATGATTAAAACCAAGAATCACCTACCCAGCAAAACTGAGTATAATCCTTCAGGGGAAAAAATGGACATTCAGTGAAATAGAGGACTTTCAAGCATTCTTGATGAAAAAACCAGAGCTGAATAGAAAATTTGACTTTCAAATACAAGACTCAAGAAAAGAATGAAAAGGTAAACAGGAAAGAGAAATCATAAAGGACTTATTAAAATTGAACGGCTTACATTCCTACATGGAAAGATGGTATTTGTAACTCATGTATGTATTTGTAACTTTCTTAGTATTAGGGTAGTTGGAGGCAATATATATATAGAGAGGGCACAGGGTGAGTTGAATATGAAAGGATGATATCTAAAAAAAATAAAATTAAGGGATGAGAGAGGATTATACTGGGAGAAGGAGAAAGGGAGAGGTAGAATGGGGTAAATTACCTCACTTAAAAGAGGGAAGAAAAAGCTTTCACAATGGAGGAGAAGAGGGGGGAGGTGAGAGGGAATGAGTGAATCTTATTCTCATTGGATTTGGCTCAAGGAGGGAATAACATACTCAATTGGGTATGGAAATCTATTTTACCCTACAGGAAAATGGGGGGAAGGGTATAAGAGAGGGAGGATGATAGAAGGGAGGGCAGATTGGGGGAGGGGGTAATCAGAAGCAAACACTTTTGAGGAGGGACAGAGGCAAAGGAGAATAGAAGGGGAAGGGGATAAGAGAAAGGGTGGGGAGTGATAGAAGAGAGGGCAGATCAGGGGAAGGGGTATTCAGAATGAATGTCATCTTGGGGTGGGAGGAGGGGCAAAATGGGGAGAAAATTTGGAACTCAAAATCTTGCGGAAGTGAATGTTGAAAACTAAAAATAAATTAATTAATCTAAAAATAAATTAAAAATTAATTTATATGACTAATTTTAATGCTTTTCTTGATGACATATATCTGAATAAAGGGAGGTCCACCATGCCTAGGATATGCATAAAGGACATGTTATTCAGACTTATTTATGGCCATCAAAGAAACAAAAGATATAGATCAGGCTATTAACTAGACCTTTAAAAAGAACTAACAAACCTTTTAAGTGGTGTCCATATCTAGTTGAAGTGGGCAGTGTTCACAATAACACAATTATAGGGGACATAACATTGCAGCAGCTAAGAGAGTTCAGTTTTTGGCTCTCTGTTTTCCCTGGGTTCTGGCTATATTTAGTTGTTTTGCACAACACTACCGGGGTCAAAGTTTATTTAAAAGAAAAAAAAATCAAAACGACTGAGATAAGACCATTTTCAGCTTTCATCAAAAAGCAGGCTTTATCACCCTTTGTTGCAGAGGATTCTTCTTCTTCATTGTTAGTGAGATAGTCTTTTTCCAGCTCTGCACATGGATGCCTAACGAGTCTGGTTAGGATAGTTGATAAAACTGCAAAATTTCATGCCCTCCACAAAAAGGGAGCTTCTATTTCTCTATCTCTCTATCTATCTGTAGTCATATATCTATATATTTGGCACTGGGGATACAAGGAGAGAAAAAAAATTGGCTTACAACCCCTAGAAATTCACAAGCCACATGATCCCATGGCAAGTCACTCTTTCTCAACTTCGGTTTTTTCATTTTTAAAATGGGGGTGATAATAATAGCATGTTCCTTATGAAGTATGATAGAAAGCACTATGTAAATTTGAGCTATTAAAATGTGAACTATAATATTATTACTAAAGGATGTGGTAAACAGATAAGTAAATATGACATGATTTGAGGAGGAGAGAGCATTGTTTGCTAGGGACATCAGGAAAGCATCCCTATAGGTGGTGACCTAAATTCCCTAGGTTCCTTTTGTTTCTGTCAATATAACCTTGTTAGTTTATGTAACAGAGTCAGTTCATGTAATCTTCCTTTTCACTATGCGTTCAAAATGTTTTTCTTGACAGTCTTAATAGTCCAAAGATGAGAGAGAGAGAGAGAGAGAGAGAGAGAGAGAGAGAGAGAGAGAGAGAGTGAGAGAGAGACACTGTATTGATTTGTCATTTGGGCCATCTAAATGACTAAACTGAATGTACTTTGAGGTGATCTTATCCGCTGCATGGGAACTGGTCTGAAAAATGAATATGTTTGGACTCTCACTCACCCCTCCCTCTTCCATATCGTGTCTCTTGCCAAGATCTGTGAATTTCACCTTTGCCACATCTCTCAAACATGTCCCCTTCTCTCCTCTGACACTGCCATCACCCTGGTACAGGCCCTCATTTATGTACATCTGGGCTATTGCAATAGCCGACTTACTGATTTGCCTCCCACAAGGCCTCCTTGCTGTTCCCCAAGTAAGATGCTCCATTTCCGGGTCCTAGGCATTTTCTCTGGCTGTCCTCCTTGCCTAATAGACTCTCCCTCCTCATCTCATGTCTTGCCTTCCCTCTGTTGCTTATTTCCTGTGGATCTTTTATATGGCTTGTTTGCATGTTGTCTCCATCAGTAGATTGTGAACTCCTTGAAGTCAGAATTATCTTTTACCTTTCTTTGAACCCCCAGTGCTTAGCATGGTGGCTGGAACGTAGCTAGCACTTAATAAATGTTTATTTACTGACTGACTGTAACCAAAATGTTCCTGATAAAATGAAATGGAATGTTGATCTATTGTTACTTTAAAATTATTTTTTGAACAAGGGCACCCATTGAAATTGACCTATTTATTATGAATTCATAGATTCAGAATAAAAAGGAATATCTGAGACCATCTAATCTCATCATTTTATGAATGAGAAAACTAAGGCCCAGGATGGCTAAGCAACTTGCTTGAGGTCACACAGATAGTAAACATCAGAGTAAGAATTTGAACCCATATACTCTGACCTTAGAGTCAACTTTCCTTCCACTGTACCATTGCTGTTCCCTGAACCAGTGCCTCCATCTCCCACCTCAATGCCTTTGCCTAGACATTTTATACCTGGATCCAATTCACTGCCTCCTCCTCTGTGCCTCTTGGAATCATTAACTTTTTTCTGGAATCAGTTCAGATGTTCTCTTCAATGAGAGGTCTTTCCTGATTCACTTAATTGTGAGTATTCTCTTTCCTCCTCAAATTATCATGTAGTCACTTCTGTGTTTATATATTATATTCCCCTAGTAGAAGGCAGGTACTTCAAGGACTAGAACTGTTTTTTATTTTTCCTTTGTATTCCCAACACTTAAAACAGTGACTTGCACAAGGCAGGTTCTTAATAAAAATTATGGGATTGGATGGGAAGAGGCAAGTCTCATCTTCGAAGAACTTATTACCTAATTGTAAAGACAGAGCATACACAGATAAAACACCACGAGAGCAATTACAAAACAACACAGCAGGTTGTCGGTGGAAACCAGAGGGCTCAGGTTCCCAACCTCCGCGTTTCTCTCTGCAGCAGAAATTTTCCTTTTGACTACAATTATCTGTCTAATTGCCTCAACTCTCTACTTCCTCTCCTAGGCAAACATGGAGTGAGCTGAGTTGACTAAGTGCAGGGAGATTTCAGGACAGGAATGTTGGCAGCCGAAGTGGTGCCGTTCAGCAGTTCTCTTGTCTTATCACTCTTGGCACTGTGTGTGTCCATTCTGGTGGTACAGTTACAGGGGGGCTCACGATGACACAAGAGATACCTTGACATTTCAGCTGCAAAGGTCACAGCCTGGAAAGGCCCAAGAACAGACTGAATCCCTACAGGGGTACCTGACAAGGTCTGGGACGTGAAGCAAGGATCACACTGTACACTCTGCCTGTCTATATGGCAGACTAGGTCCTTACCTGCACACTTGGCAGTTAGATTTTTTTTAAATCAAGTTTAAAACAAAAAGACATATGTATTTCAGTTTTATAAGTGTTCCAAACAAAATATGTCTTTAGTTTCAATTATTGTGATACAGGGGAAAGATCACTAGCTATGGAGTCAGAGAAACTGGCTTTAGGTCCTTGTTTGACAGTGTGCTCTCTGGAATTCCTGTTTTATAGTGCATAAACATCTTCATTAAGGACCTTCCCTTCACATTCTTTTCATCTACTAGTGTGGCCCTTTGACAACACTACATCACTGACCATCCTTTCCGGGGCTGGCTGTACTTTCCCTAAATCCCACCTTCCTAGGTTCTAGAGGGGATTAATTTCAGTTTGTTTCCTATTGCTACTTCTATTCTCTCTCTCTCTCTCTCTCTCTCTCTCTCTCTCTCTCTCTCTCTCTCTCTCTCTCTCTCTTCTCTCTCTCTCTCTCTCTTTATTTTTCTCCTTTTACTACTCCCTTTACTTTATCGCCATAAATCAGCAGCCTCTCCTCCTTTGCAGCTCACTGGATTAAAATGTTTCTACCCGCTCCAAATCATGACTGTTATTGTGTTTTAGGCCCTGGTCCTTCTCGCTACTTTCTCAAAGAATCCAGAACCTGGCTCGCTGTCTTACTCTCCCCAACTTGTCCCTACACTTCTATTGTCGTTTAGTACTTTCAGCTGTTCCTGACCCTGTTTGGGGTTTTCTTGGCAGAGATACTCGAGTGGTTTGCCCTTTCCTTCTCAAGCTTACTTTATGAAAGAGGAAACTGAGCCAAACAGCGGTTAATTGACTTGCCCAGGGTCATGCAGCTAGTAAGTGCCTGAGATCAGCTTTGAACTCGTGGAGATGAGTCTTAATGACTTGAGGTCCAGCACTCTATCCGCTGAATCACCTCGCTGCCCCGTCCTTATATTATGGAACTTCTTATGGATGCTCCCTAAATTCCCTAACCTCCTAATTCTTCAGTTTCCTTAAATCCCATCGCTTCCTCCTATGTCTCACCTCAGCCACACACAAGGACAGCCACAGTCTAGATCTCATGAATACCCACAAATGTTCCACTCCTTTAATAAAAATATGTGCATTCATTCCATCGCCCCCTGTGCCTCACTACTCCTAAACTTATTCTTTTCTTCATCTTTATTTCCAGTCCCTTGAACCCCTAAGAAGTCCCTCAGGCCATTATCTCTGCTCAGATGTTGTTTTCTTTTCTTTCCTACCTTGACATTATATTTAGCCAATTCAACTCCATATTATCCTTTACTCTTGAATCCTTTACCCTGTTAGTCTATCACCACTCATCCCTTGCCAAACTTTAGCTTTGGATTATTCCTACTACCCACCTTTACTGCTCCTACACACATGCTATTGATTAGAGTTGGAGGAAGTCATACAGCTGCGCTGACTGATTAAATTCCTGTTATCCAGCTTGTTGGTTATTCTACAGCAAGTATTTCTTTAGTATATGGATCAGACAACATGGTTGTCGAGGCCCTTCTCAACTTTGAAATGCTTTGATTCTGTGAACTTTGGCTGGGTCCTCACTGCAGGAAGGCAATCTTTTTATTCCTCTCATTTATTTTCTATCTCCCTCTCCATTTAGGATATTTCAGATTTCTCTACAAGTACTCTTCATCCCATTCCCTTCTGTTTTCTCTAGCAGACTGCCTGCTCGATCATCTTCTCTCTTTGTTTCATCTTTAGCTTCACCTTCTGATTCCCTCTGTACTGACTCCAGACATTCGGAGTCTCTCCCATTCTTAAACATCCTATTGTCCCCTTGAGATGTCATCCTCTACTGCCCCTCCCTTTCTCAATCAAACTCCTATATAAATGCTTTGTCTCCACTCTCTCTCCTCTTACTCACTTCTCAAGCCTGAGCAGTCTGACCTCCCTCATCACTAAACTAAAACTGCTAGAACATCTCTTGCATTGGACTCCTTCTCTCTACTCACACAGCTCCCACCTTAATTCAGTCCCTTATCACCTCTCACCTAGATTATTGCAATAGCTTTTTAATTGTTTTCCCTGCCAGTCTCATCATCCTGGTCCTTCCTACACACTGCTGCCAAAGTAATGTTCTTTAAGTGGAAATCTGACTATGCCACTCCTATACTTAACCAGCTCCGGTGGTTCCCTGTTGTCTCTGGGATCAAATAAAAACTCCTCTGTTTAGGCTTTACAACCTAAACACAACCAGCACCCAGCCTATCTTTGTAGACTCATGGTGTATTATTCCCTCATCTCACACTCTACAATTCAGCCAAACTGTCTGTCTTCCTGTTCCTCACATACAGTTCCCCCTACCATCTTCCATCTCTGTGTTATTATATTGGGCATACCTGAATGTACTCCTTCCTCTCCTCCATTTTATCAGGATGCAGCTAAACCAGTACCTTCTACATGAAGCCTTAATCACTGTGGACCTCAATTTCCTCATCTGTAAAATGAACAGCTTAAACTAGATGGCCTCTGACGTCCCCTTCAGCTCTAGTTTCATGATCCAATGATCCTATGATCTTTGGACCTTGCTTGAGTCAGGAGTAATGTGGGCTCTAAAGCAAGTTCTAATGGAGTTTGTTACTGGGAAAGTCACTTATGTTTTCTGGGTCTCAGTTTCCTTATCTGTAAAATAGGGATAATAATATTCTCCCTCTCTATCTCTCAGGGTCATGGTGAGGAAAGGGCTTTGCAAAAATAAAGTACCATATAAATGTGAATGACCATTATTATTGCTATCCAGATATGACTTTCTATCATTCCATCAGTTGTGCCCTCATTTCTTGACTTCTTCAGCTTAATCTCTTGTTGCTCTTCAACATTGCTTCATTGTTTCAGCCTAGCCAACACCTCTTTTTCCTTATGTGATTTGCCAATTTCTATTGCCTTGCCTTTATTTTTATTGCTTCTCATATCCGAAACATTCTCCCTCTTTTCTGCCAAGCCATGTCTTTTGACCTAGTCTCAGTCTTGTCAGTCCTCTACTCTTCATCTATATGGTGGAGATACACAATCTATTTCCAAAAGTTTTTGAGTAATAGGCCTCTATTTTAATAACTTTAAAAAGCAACAGATCCCCATATGACAGTATTTGTACTCTTACTATCTGTTGGTTGAAGCCATGCATAACGAGGATCAGCTATTAAGTAATGCTTTTAATTTTCATTTTACTGATCATGACAACATCTATATAAAACTGAAAGAAGTATTTCTTAAATCATTAGTAATACTTATATTATTAGCAGACTTTTGGCAAGTGATAGTCATTGATGGATCATATTCTTACTATCTCACAGTTGACAGAAAAGATGCAACTTTTACAAGATGCCATTGTATTATCATCATCATTATTATTTTTACTACACAGAAGCATTTGGCTTGGTAGAGTAAAATGCCACCTTATGAGTTATCTTTACAGCAAGGTGTGTTCCAGTTCACTATGCAAGAGCATTCAGTCTTCCTTGGGATATGTAGCAATAGATTTAATCCTATTCAATAAACTTCTGGTAATAAACACCACACGAGACATAAATATTCTTGTCAAAAATAATTTGTTATTGTGATGGGGGAGATTCCTCAAGTTATCCAGTTTCCTTATGGTTGGCTAGATCTTTCAGACACTCCTCTTTGTGGATATACTGATTGCATCAAACCCCAAGACATTACAGAGACCCAGAAAGAGAACTGAAATTTGCAAAGGAGCTTGAGACATCAATCCACATAGGAAAGACCAAATGGCTGAAGAATGTCTATTACCCAGATTTTAATATGCATCTGAATAGACACCTTATAGAACTTATCTAACTGTATGTCTATCTGGACTAAACAGTACATGGACTGGGTCCAGGGTTGAAAAGAGAAATGGAGAGGCTACATTGCTTTAAAAAAGTACAGAGCACTTACTGATCTCAACCTTCCCATAACACCAACCACCCATTTTTTTTTAATACAAACATTTTACCATTATCATTAGCAAAGCGACCTGGAACACTCTCTTTACAGAGCTAAAAATGAGTCATATCCAGAGGGCCATGGAAAGGCACATGGTGGTCAGAGAGACTCCAAAGATGAACAGCAGTAAAAATGTCATCAAGGATAACAAAGAGGAGAAAACAGACTAGTCACATAGAGCGAAGGATGTCAGGTGGACGGCAAGAGTTTTCCCCTGACACCCTTGTGAGGTGCAGAAGGCCTCCAAAAGATTGTGTAGCTCTACTATGGCAAACTTTTGGGAGGACATGATCAGTGTTGTACAGGATTCACAGGCATTCCAGGATGGATAGCAATCTGCATCATTGAGGGGACCTCCCTAATCTTAGCAAATAGAGCCAGTTAGGTATTTGAGTCATATGTGTATTTGTGAGGAATATTATTTTTTCAGCCTCTAGAAAATATTTATATTTATTTATGGAATTGCATATGGACTCCTGGATACCCCAACCCCCATCCCCAACAGATTGGGAACTACTGTTTTATACATATGTGTGTATGTATACACATATGATATTTTATTTTGCATTTAGAATCGTTGGAATCATTGAGTACCAAACCTAGCTAGGATCTTCAAGACCATCATGATATAGAATAGAAGGAGCACCAATTCCACAGTCAGACAACCTTGATTCAAATTCTGGCCCTGGCACATGACAATCTGTGTAAATTGGGGCAAGTTTCTCAATTACCTGGCCTTTAGTTCCCTCATTTGCAAAATGCGGGGAAGGTGTTGGGCTACATAGCCTCTGAGTCCCTTTCCAGTTCTATAGCTTTAAATTGAATCATTTTATAGATGAAGATGCTGGGACCTAAAAAGATTAAGGGACTTATGCAAGATCATAGAGCTAGGACTAGAACTTTGTCGCTACTTTTCACAGCTTCCCTTTGTCATTCTTGTTTGTCCAACTAGATTGTAAGCTCTTTATGGGCAAGGTACCTTTTCTTTCTCGTAGTGTCCCCTAAATTCTATTATAGCTCAGTATGAACAGTAGATTATTGGTATATCCATATTATCTAACTAAATTCATGTTCCAATTGATTTTGGATAAACTTGGAACAAATGGTGTTCTTTGTTTTCACAATACTCAGTGCCTAGCATAGTGCTCCATATATGGTCGGTGCTTTATAACTGTTTCTTGACTTGAACTGAATTGAAAGCACCAAACAGAGAATTTTATAGTCTGGTGAACTAAATCAGTGCAGATCATAAATCCATATTTAAACAAAGTTTAAAACTTTATCCTTTTCTTAGGAGTTAGCTTTTTACCCTGAATTATCTAGATGATTAATTCTTTAGCAATGAGGTGGTCCCCCAACCTCCAGTGTAGAACGGGAATGGATTCATAGAAATCCATGGGCATTGTATCCCATTTAATTCAATAAATATTTGTTAAGAGTTGTAAGCAGAATGCAAGATCCTTAGGAGGCCTGCTTCATTTGGGGCTGTCTCCTCAGAAACTAGCACAGTGCCAAATAAGTGCAGGTTGAATTGAATTGTCTGCTGCATTCAAGACACTGCAGGAAAATTTCTCTACTTAATTAGGCTATCAGGGAAGGTTTTATGAAACCCATAGCAGTTGATTTGGACCTGGAAGGAAGAAAGGGATCTTAATAGATAGAGATCGAGCAGAGGAAGAGAAAGAGGCATTCTAAGTACAGAAGGAGAGAGATCACAATACTGCCCAGAACTGATCACTAAGGCTTAGCTTAAGTTGGGCTCAATCTAAGGCCAGGACAACATTTCTTTTATTACAGTATATTGAAGAGTTGTCTATTTTTGAGAGTAGAGAATGTGAATGTTGATTGTGGTTGTAAGTTTTTTGTCTGTTTTAGTAGGGGTTTCCAATGGAACAGAGAGTTTTAACGGAGTTTCCTGTTTGTGCAAGGTGCCTGGTTGAGTAAGGAATATCAAAGTTCTCAATCTGCAGAACAAATAAAGCCTGGGCAAAGGTAACAGAAATGTCTCCCACATTGTCCCTCCAGTGTTTCTGAGGGGCTGTTTATACCTCGAGTTGCATAACTGAGCACCTATGGCATGCATGGGCAATGAAGAAGAGGCACACCACTGGGGAGGCCTGCCAACTAGACGCAGTCCATTGACCTCTTTGTTTCTCCCCACTTTAGGTCATTCATAATTGTAGTTACACCTGGGTTGTCACCTGGAGAAAGTTGGAAAAGCGCAATTCATCAAGAAGATAATTCTAAAATGCAGATGTTAGGCAGGGAAACATTTGTATAATTAAAATGATTTTTTAACTTTTCTTCAAGATGTTTGCCTCTTATTAGATGTAGTTCTAGGCTGTGTCTGTATAACTAAACTGAATCAATAAAAAAGCAAATTTGGGTTTTTTTTTAAAGTTTGTTTTGGCTGCCTCAATAGCTGATCACTGAAAAATCCATGGGATTAGTACACTGTCCAGTTATTGCAGTTATTTTGACAACTTAACTGGATTATCCTTGAGGTGGTTCTACTCAGTGCTCAGCAATGGACCTGAACGTTCTGAATGTGGTTGGAGATAAAGCATATAACATCTCATTGCTAGAGAAATTGTCAACTTCAGTGCCTTCATTTTATAGATAAGGAAACCGAAGCTCAGCGAGTACAAGTGTCTTGATTCAGATAACACAGCTAATAAAGAGCAAAATCAGAATTATAATACAGATCTCTTGACCTTAGTCAACTCCCTTTTTTCCATGACATTAAGCTGTTTCTGGGCCTCTAGGTGGCACAGTGGATAGAGTACTGGGTCTGAAGTCAGGAAGACTTCTCTTCTTGAGTTCAAATCCAGCCACAGACACTTTCCAGCTGTGTGACTCTGGGCAAATCAGTTAACCTTGTTTGCCTCAGTTTCATCACCTGTAAAATTAGCCAGGGAAGGAAATGGTAAACCACTCAGGTATCTTTGCCAAGAAAGCCCCAAATGAGGTCACAAAAAGTTGGACATGACTGAAAAATGATTGAACAACAAGGTTGTTTCTAGAACATATGGACATGAGCTAAACTAAATTGATTCAAAGAGTATTGTTTATCCCTACATCAGCAAGAGGAGGAGTATAGTTGAGATAATTATAGAAACAATTTAGGCAAAAGCATTTATTATGGGAGAAAAACATGGTTTTTAGGGACCTATTGATCATATCTACCATAGAATTGGTCTCTTCTGTTTCCACATGCCGAACACTAAAGTTTATCAAGCCAATTGGAGATGTGGATATCATGTGGTAGTCAATGTCAGTGATGACATGGGGTTACAAGAATGAGAAATACAGAAGCAAGTGGCAATAAAGGCCAAGTAAAGCTGTGTATTTAATGGATAGACTTCTAGTTTTGGAATCAGAAGAACTGGAATTGAATCCTAGCTTTGATTCATACTACCTTTGTGACTCAAGATCAGCCATTTAAACTCTCTGTGTCTCAGTTTCTTCATCTATAAACTGAGGATAGTAACATTTTGCTGCTAAGTTGCAAGGGTGTTGCGAGGAAAGTGCTTCATGAATTCTGATGTGCCATGTTCATATGAGTAAAGCAGAGATATAATCAGTTACCTGATCAGTTTGACATTTGAATGCTTTATGTGATTCTTTCTTTTTTGTTTGTTTAAACTAATTTTTAAAAAATAAATTTCACCTTTTTTTCTTTCCTCTCTTGCTCATCCCATTGAAAAGAAAGAAAAATAAAACTGTTATAATAAATATTCACAGTCAAGCAAAATAAATCCCCCCAATTGGCCATAACCAAAAAATGTATGTCTCAGTTTCTACAGTGAGTCAATCACTTCTCTGTCAGGAAATGGGTAACCTATTTTATCAAGTGTCCTAGAATTGAGGTAGGATCAGAGTTTTTGAGTCTTTCCAAGTTGTTTGTCTTTACAGCATGGTTGTTATGGGATAAATTGTTTTCCTTATTTCACTATGTATCAGTTCATACGTGTTTTCCCAGGTTCACTTGAAACTGTTCCCTTCTTCATTTCTTACAGTATAACAGTACTTCATTTCATTCACATACCATAATTTGTTTAGCCATCCCCCACCTGATGGGCATACTCCCTTAGTTTCCAGTTTTTTGCTACCACACACACCATCACATACACACACACATACACACACACTGCTGCTATAAATATTTTTGTACACATAGGTCTTTTAACTTCTTTCTTGTGTATCTTTGTGGCAGAGCTAGTAGTGGTATCACTGTGTCAAATAGTATGCACAGTCTAGTAACTTTGGGGGCAGAGTTCCAAATTGCTTTCTAGAATGGCTAGACTAGTTCATAGCTCGACTCAACAGTGCATTAATATATGTTTCCTACAGCCCCCTCAGGATTTGTCATTTTCCTTTTCTGTCAACTTTGCCAATATATTGTGTGAGGTAGAACTTCTGAGTTGCTTTAATTTGAATTTCTCTTATTGTGGGTAATTTGGAACATTTTTTCATATATATATATATATATACACACACACACACACACACATACACACACACACACACACACACACATTTCTTCCCTTGAGAACTGCCTGTTCATATCTTCTGACTATCAATTGGAAAATGACTCTTATTCTTACATATTTCAGTTAGGTCCCTAAATATCTTGGAAATGAGACTTCTATCAGAGAAACTTTCTGAGAAGACCTTTTTCCTGTTACCTGCTTCCTTCTAATTTTAGCTGCATTAGTTTTATTTGTGCAAAAACATTTTAATTTTATATGCTCAAAACTGTCCATTTTATCATCTATGATCATCTCCATTTGTTGTTTGATCATGAAATCTTCCTCCAGCCATAGATCTAAAAGGTATTTTCTCCTTTGCTTTCCTGATTTGTTCATGATGTCACCCTTTATGTGACCTTTTTTTTTTTTATCAAAATTTGGAGTTTTCCTTGGTATATGGTGTGAAATATTGGTCTATAACTGGTTTCTGCCAGACTGCTTTTCAGTTTTACAAGCAATTTTTGTCAAATAGTGAGTCCTTACCACAAGAGCTGGGGTTTCAGGGTTTCTTAAATTCCAGGCTACTCTGTTCATTCACACACACACACACACATACACACAATATGTATGTATGTATTTATTGTATATCTAATTTGTTATACTTGTTGACTTGTTGACTTCTCCATTTCTTAACCAACCCCAAATCATTTTAATGATTACTGCTTAGTACAATTTGAAATCTGGTACTGCTAGACCTCCTTTCATACCACTCTTCCCCATTTGTTTCTTTGAGATTCATGACCTTTTGCTCCTACAGATAAATTCTGTTATTATTTCTTTCTAGCTCTATAATGAAATCATTTGGTAGTTTTTATTGATATACATTGAATAAGTAATTTAAGTAGTATTGTCATTTTTATATTGGTTTGGTTTATTAAGCATGATCAATTAATATTTCTTCAATTATTTATATATGTCTTTCTTTGTATAAAGAGCGCTTTATATTCATATAGTTCTGTGTGTCTTGGCATCTAGATTCCCAAGCATTTTATACATTCTGAAGTTATTTGAAAAGGCATTTCTCTTTCTGTTGGGTTTTGTTATATTTCCTATGATTAAAAAAAAACAGTTTTACCTTCTTAATGACATTTTCTCAAGCTAATTTTTGAACAAGAGGTTTTTTTTTGTTGTTGTTGCTGTTGTTTTTGTCCCTGAACATAGAAACCAAATGGGGAAGAAGAGATGAGATCAACCCCAGATCTTTGCTCTTCAGAGCAAGTCAGTTGGGATTAAAACTGCTTTCAGAAATTTGTAAATCAGTAATTATTACTAGGTGGATAACAGAGAAGTGTCTTTGTTTTGTGTGAGTATATACAGCTGAAGTCTAAATTTGGCTAATGTCCAAATGATTGATTCACTGAAATCTTCACCAGGAGGAATTCCTAGACTAAGGAACACAATGCAACATGGAAAAAGAATATATTTCAATTCTTGCAGCTAACTTTAAACTTCATGCTGACAGAGAACAATAGATTTAGAGCTGGAGGGAACTTAGAGACCACTGAGTTGGGCTTCCTCATTTAACAGACAAGGACACAAACACAGTGGTGAGGTGACTTGCCCAGGGTCACACAGCTAGTAAGTGTCAAGTGGTTGACCTGAGGGCAGATTTGAACTCAGGTCCTCCTGACTTCAGGGCCGGTGCTCTATCCACTGTGCCACCTAGCTGCCCCAGGCTTCCTCATTTAACGGACAAGGACATAAGCAGTGCTGAAGTGAATTGCCCAGAATCACAAAGCTGGTGAGTATTGGAGGCAGGATTTGAACCTAGGTCTTCCTCACTTCAAGCCCAGTGTCTTATCCATATGGTTGTCACCTCTCAAACCACTTCCCTCCCCCTGATCCTCACCTATTGAATGTTGAACATTAGCCAACACCACGGCTTACATCAAAGCATTTAATTAATATTCTAGTTTTGATATTAATCACGGCTAGCTTGTGAGAAAATATTCTTCATTTCTGCTAAGGAAAATCACAATATAGGCATATAGGTTAGAGAGTCAAAAGATCTTTCTTACTATATGGATTTTGATACACTAGACTGAATAATCAATGTGGCTACTGAACCTTGGAACTTGTCAAAGAATGGAAAGAACTCTCTTTTGGGGGCAGATTAATTATGACCTTTCGTGGGAGCAGAGGTATTGACAGGATGACCTCCAGAAACTATCCTCAGTCTTCCAGGTTCCTATATAACTCCTTACCAGTGCTTTCAACGTCCTGACATCCTAACTCTACCTCAAATCTAGTTCTTTCTGTGTTGCCATGAATATATGAGCTCGATAGTGGGTAAAGCACATATGCAGGAAGAAGAATACAATGTATGATTTAGAAAAGAACTTTTGACATGAGCTGAATGTGTAAGGAAAAACATTTAATAATCATAATCATGCTTATGTTGTTATTGTCATGATCATATTATTAAACTTAGAGTAATGTGAGAGAAAAAGAGGAAAGAGAGGGCAAGAGTGAGACAGAGACACAGAGAGAGAGAGAGAGAGAGAGAGAGAGAGAGAGAGAGAGAGAGAGAGAGAGAGAGAGAGAGAGAGAGAGAGATTCAGAAATACATGATGTGAATGACTGCTTGCCTCCAGGCTCCTAGGGCCTAGTTTTCCAATCTGGCAAACAGCTTGATGAGTATGTTTATTCAGCCACATTATCAGACATTCCCTTTTCCTGCCCAAAGAAGTCCCCTTTGAAGAAGTGGCTCTGCTGGGGAGCAGTTTCCCTTTGGAAAGGCTGCTCCTGTTTGCAGACCTAAAGGAAAAGAACTGGAAACACCACAAGAATGTTCTTTAGAGTGATACTCTATCCCCACATGAGGGGAGGGTGAAAAAGTGGTAAAAGATTTATTTCCTGGTTGAGAGTTTTTTTTTCCCTTCTCAAGTGAATTAAGCACTGAACAAAGGTATCACATGAACACTGCTGGGGTCAGATGTTCTGTTATCTCCAGATCTGTTCAGCAGTGATGAGGTAGGGGTTGGGGAGGAGGGCACTTAGAGCAGCAGCAGTATGAGCTGCGAGGCTTTACAGAGAGCACCTGCTGGGGTGAGAGGGTAATTCAGGGGACATGTCGACCTCCCCATGTGATCTTTATCCAAAAATGCATCAGTGTGGACAGATTTTTCCAGAGGCCAGGTCTAGGCAGTCCAAGGGAAACACAGGGTGGAGTTTTTTTGTTTTTTGTTTTTTAAATCTGGTGAATCCAGGGCAGTGTAGATAACCAATGTGGATTGTCCAGACTAGACAATTCATTTTGGCACCTGAATAGTAATCATGGGCGTTACATTACTACTTTTTGCTTCTAGAAAGCATTTTCACAGCCATCTTCTCATCTTCATGTCTTTGTAATCCTCAGGTGTCACTGGAATATTTTTTCTTAATTTTTGTGGATGAGAAAATTGTGGCCCAGAGATTTTGAGAATTAAGCTATAGGTCACATAGTCATTGCTTCTAGCTTTTTCCACTATATCTCTGGATTATGTCAAAAGTATGTCAGAAAAAAGGTAAAATTCTATATCTTTTTCCAAGTGTGTTGCTGGTGACTTTGAAGATCCAAAATGCTCCCCAAGGGAGTGACCTTAGTCACTAACTTCCAAGAGAACCTTTCAGAGAAAGTACATTGTGCTGATTTCTTCTAAAATCCATGTTTCTGAAGTAAGCCCTTTAAAATATGTCATTTACTGCATTAAATGATGGCTTTCCATCAAGAAATCATCCTACTTTTCTGTATCCTTGAATTTATCCTTTTTCTATGAAAATGACACTCCTCAATCTCTCAGTGTGGGGACTGTTTTTCTACTCCTGGGCATGGGACGCTTTAAGCCATGTACAGAGTTTTCCAGATCTTTCAACAATACAGAATTGCAATATAAGTGTAAAAGTTGAAAGTGAGGGGTCAGTGGCCATGCACCAGTAGAAGTCAATTTGCCTATGTAAGGATCAAATGGAACCCTAATGAGATGTACTCATTTGCCGATGTTGAGTTGTTTCAGTCGTATCTGACTCTTCATGATCCCATTTTGGTTTTCCTGACAAAGATACTAGAGTGGTTTGCCATTGCTTTCTCCAGCTCGTATTACAGATGAGGAACTGAAGCAAACAGCGTTAGGTGACTTACTCAGGGTCACACAGCTAATAAGTGTCTGAGGCTGGATTTGAACTGATTTCTGATTCCAAGCCCAGTGTTCTATCCACTGGAAAAACAAATGTTGAACACATTCCATTGTCTTGTGAACATTGTGAAATGTGCTTAGAATGTAAGGTAGGAATTGTTTTTGTCTTTGTATCCCCAGTGCCTAACATAGTGCTTTCCACACATTAGCTCTTAATAAAGATTTATGGGAAAGTAGAATTGAATTTTCCTCATCTTTTACTTCCATTTTTCTGAGCATGGGGGTGGGTGGGAATAGTGAGTAGACTGAACCCTTGAAACTCTGGCTTGGAATCTTGGGTATGAGAACACTGTGAGATAGACAACAGGGTAAAGAAAAGGAGCTAATAGGCATCTGGGTGGGGGAGTGGATAGAGTGCTAGACCTGGAGTCAGAAAGACCTGAATTCAAATTTTGCCCCAGATACTTACTTGCTGTGTGACTTTGGTCAAGTCACTTAACCTCTGTATGTCTCAATTTCCTCATCTGTAAAATGGGGATAATAATGACAGTTACCTCCCAAGATTGTTGAGAGGATAAAATGGGATAATATTTGTGAAGAGCTTTGTAAATTTTAAAGCTCTATATAAATGCTAGTTATTATTAGCAGTAATAATGCTGTAGACATGTAGAAAACTGGTGAAAGTAAGCAGGAAAAATATGAATTGATAAAGATTAGAACTCCACAAAGGATTCAATAAGTGTTTGTGACTCTTGTGCTAAATACTTATTCTGAAAAAAACAATGTAGTTGCTATTTGCAGTGGAAAGGAATTTGATTAGAATCAGAGGATTCAGATCCTGGTTTCAGATCCTGACTATCACATCACCTGTATAACTTTGGGTAAGTCGCTGGTCTGTGGCGTGCTCATTGCTATAAGGCCGGGGTGGACTCAATGACCTTGGAAGTCTCTTTCAGCTCTAAACCCATGATTATAAGATCTTTCTAAGGATGTCATCAGAAACCAAGAACTGTTGAACCATGAGTGAGGAAGGGCACATGCTACTTCTGCCACTCCCCAACTCTCCTCCACTTAGCCCTGAAAGGACCTCAGACATTAATCATGGAGCATTGGATGATTGATATGGCTGTACCCTGATTAGAAAAGGGTTCATTTTACTTGCACATGGTACATGGAATTAGTTAAGGGTTGCACAGGAAAGGGAGCGATGGACCATTGTTCACATTAAATTATAATGACAGCCTTCCTAACCACTGTGTATTTATTATGTAAGAAAAGAAAATGTCTGGTAAAATTCTGCATAGGTTAATAACACCTTCATCGTATAGTACTTCTTTTCTATTGACTTGAATAGCCCTCCTACTGACTTTTAATGGATTATTAGAGTTAATTACATCAATTGCAATATAATTGATTCTTAAATACTATGTAGAAACCTCATACAATTATGGAAAAACAAAAGTTATCTAGACATCTCAGATCAAAAAAGATTTGGAATTCCTGCACATTTAATTTCTGATAATCACTAGTCAGTTTGGACATTAAGATTGCAGGGTGTCTTGTTTTCTCTTTGCTAGGTTTTGACAGAATTGATAGTTTTACAACATTTAACTCAATATGCATGGAAATATAAGATTAAAGCTGTGAGTGCAATTTTTCTAAAAAAAAAAAAGATGACTTCATCTCTTAAAATACAGAAATGTGGTACCTGCCAAGCATTTACAGAGGCATGCTTAGGGGAGAAAAAAAAGTGGAAAAAAAGGTTTGGTGTCAGATTTTGGAAAGCTTTTCCCCACAGGTGCAAAGATCCCTATGGGTCTCAGTGGTCCATTACCCAAAGTCTTCAAAACATGACAAGAGAATGAACTGTATGCTCATCAAGGCAGGGGGAAACATCTTCACCTTCTTTTGCTAAGCAGATATTGGCTGTACTGATCCATGTCAAAGCCACTGCTTGAAAAAGTGAAAGATGCAGCCATACCTATAGAGTCTTAGAGACAAAGAAGCTGCAGTTTTGACCAAATGGGATCTTTTTAGTTTTAATGGAACTTAGTCAAACTGAGTTGTCGATGTAGACATAGCCAGGGTTCTAAAGCACTGTTCTGCTTTGAAACACAGACATAGAAGTCAACCTGTAAATCTCTCCTTCTTCTGAATTCCTGCGCCCTCATGGTCTCTAGTCCTGATTTGACAGTTAGGCTCTACTGACTTGTAACATTGTCTTCTATCTCTTATCTGTTTCCTTAACTAGATTGTAAACTCCTTGAGGGCAAGAAATGTCTTACACTTTTGAATCTTTCACAATGCATGGTTTTGTGCCCCTCCAAAGCACTTTAATAGCTATTTTTTTTATTTAATGAAGTAGCAGTTCAGTTGAGAATTCAGTCTGCCTGAACATTGGTGATAGTATACATTAAAGTATAAAACTCCAGTCCTTCAACAGATCTTTGCTGTTGTTCAGTCGTGTGAAACTTTTTGTGATCCCATGTACTTGTCTATGGGGTTTTCTTGGAAAAGATTCTGGAGTAGTTTGCTGTTTCCTTCTTCAGTGTGCTCATTTTACAGATGAGGAACTAAGGCAAATAGGATTTAAGTGACCTGCCCAGCATTACACAGCTAATTGTCTGAGGCCAGACTTGAACTCAGGTCTTCCTGACTCCAAGCCCGCCTAGATGGATCAATAGATCTACAATCTCATTGATGTGAATACTCCTTTCAATGGCACATCTCAACCCATTTGTGCCACTTCCCCTTGGGCAATGTTTGAGCAGCATTCTTCCGCAGATGCTCCAAAAATCCATCCAAAATGTTGAGGCCCTTCCTCTGGATCTGTTTTTTTATATTCTGTGGTTTCTGGGGAAAACACCTCCTGAGCATCTATTACTTGTCACTTTTCTGTTCCTATATTTCCTCTATAATTCCTTTGCCCTATTTGCATACAGGCCACTACTGGTAATGATGGGAGAACATAATGGTGTAAATATAATGGTAGTCATGGAGGCAAATAGTTTGGGGATAAATACATTTGTGTCAAAATTAACCACAATACAGGAACTACTATGATTGTGTATGTCTCACCAGGAAAAATAAAAAGCAAATAGCTAATTGGGGTGATTTCTCTTGTTCCTAGGCTCGTGTGTATTCATATTTTCTGTCTGTAGACCAGAGGCCCATGAGAAATCTGTCCTCAACAGACTGAGTTGAGTTGGTGAGCTTTAGGACATAGTTAGCTCTTGGGAATTTAGAAAGCTTAGCTAGGTAGGCACTGCATAAAACTGGAAAATTCACAGAGGCTCAGAAGTTTCTGATCACGCTTTCTAGGCACCTCTTATTGAGATTGGATTCAGCAGTGAGACTCTAGACTTCAAACTGATCTTGTAAGGGAACTTCAACCTCTGGGATCTTCAAGCCTTTGTAAGAACCATGGTTGCTATGCCTATACTACTAGCTAAATATTATTCCAGACAAGGATATACGGATACTCTGCATACTCCCCACACCCACCCTATTAAACAAATCATAACATCCTGGATTCTTCAGTAGGTTTAAATCATTAAAAGATCTGGTAATTAGGTTTAACTTGTTTCCAAGTTATTTGTTTGCAAGGAGTTAATAAGGCCAGTGCTTTTGATGGTATGGTCTTTAAGGAAAGACTTTTCTCCCCATTCCTATGACTTCCTGTTCACGGGAAAATGAGAGGAAATGAAGCCTGAGCAAGAGGATGGGCCCACCCTTTTCCAGTCGTGTGGCTAATTTGTCAGGTGTAGTATTGGCACCTGGAGGCTTGTGTTGGCTTCTCTCCCATTCTGACTGGGGAAGTATCAAAATACTTATAACATGCTCTAGGAGACTTCAAAGCCCATTTGTAATACAAAGAGCAGAGAAAAGGATACTGTCATTAAAAGACTGAGCAATGAATGTGACCAAATCATTTGTTGATTTCAAGATAAAAGGGAAATTTTTAAAAAAGGAATTGAGGTGTTTTTTCCCTTACAGTACCACATAATCCCTATTAATCAAAGAAATGACTTCGGTTGAGGAGTGAGTCTTTCTCATAGATTGGAAGGTACTTTTCATATTTCTGAGAAAAACCACCAAAGGGATCATACTGGATTGAAAAGTAACAATTTACAAAAGAAGAGAGAGCTTTGTTTTTGTGAGTCTGTCTGTCCGGGATTTTTTTTACAGAATACATTTCCCCATGTTCCAAATCCTTAAAAAAAAAATACCTGATAATGGAATTTTGTCTACGGAGCCAAAAGGAAAGCTACATACCAAATGGATCTGATAAATTATGGGGGCTCATTTGGATTTTCAGAATTCATTAGCATTTTTGGACTGTCATTGTGGGTTTGGTGCCATCTTTCTCAATATTCAGCTACAAATGATTAACATTTTTTGAAAGAAAAAAAGTATAGCTAATTGTTAAGCTATTCAAGGTAAATCTATCCGTGAATGGGGACCCAACCAAACTATAATCAGTGGTTATTCCACCATAATAAATTCAACCCAATAATGGAAGTTCTTTAGGGCCTCTTGCTTGTACAAGCTAGATATTTGTGTATATAACCAGCAAGCAAACTCATTACATGGAAAACAAGGCCGTATTAATCTCATAAAACATTGCTTTTTATGTTACTTCCAAGCTTACAATTTTTAATAGCTCCATGATGAACAGTGGAAAAAGAAGTCACCTGGGAGTCATTAGGGTTGGGTTTTATTACCAATTTTGTCCCTAACTACCCGTATGCCCTTGGGTAAAGCAAATGATTTCTGGTGGTCTCAGTTTCCTCATTTTTAGAATATAGAGTGAACCAGAAGATGTCCAAAGTCTCTCTCAGTTTTAACAATTTGTAATGAAATTATTCTGTACTATTCTATGTATAAAATAATTCTAACAGACTTTTTACTATGTATTTAACATCAACCTAGATATGATAGAAGATACAAAGCAGATATAATCAATCAGCAATTATTTGTTGAGCACTTCCTCTATACAAAAGCATGAGACATGATTCTAGTCCTTACGTCACTGACATTAATGTGGCACTTCCAGGTTCCTAAAACACTTTACAGAGGTAACATCATTCAAACCTCACAATACCCTTGTGAGCTTAGCACGTATTTCTGCAGTGTTATTTCGTCCCTGTCTATAGCTGAGGGGTCCTGAAAGCTTCTACAGGGAGAAACAGAATTGTGAGATGTTGGAAAGTCAAATTGTCCTGATCTTTTCTAAGATAAAAGACAAGAAAGTGAGGAGAATGCTGCATGAGTGTGCAAGTCTGGGGTTCTCTTTTTCCTGCTACAACTGAGGGACATTTCCTGGTTGCCTTATGGGACATAGAGAGCAGAGGGTGTCAATGATCAGGGTGACCGCTTTAGATTCAGGACCCCTGCTCACCATGAAAGAAATTGGACTGCCTAGTTGTTATTGGAGCTGAGATAAGTGATCTACTTGTAGGTGAGCAGAAGCTGACTGAGAGTGGGACTGTGGGACAGCATTGATTGCAGATTGGCGCAGTCTGACAGCGCTCAGCCCAGACTCCCACTCAGTGCATATCAGTGAAACAGGGACTAGCCTGGAACAGCAGACACCAGCAACTATTGAAAAGCCCATGAGGTGGTGAGATAGAGGGGAAGATAACTTTCTCCTGCCTTGTTTCTCTTGCTTTTCCCTACCAATCTCTTCCTTAATACTTTTCATGACCTGTCAGAATTTATGGGTCAGTGCTATTCTCCTGACGTTTAAAGATCTGGGAGAGTGCACAAGGAGATGTATTTTTTGACATAGTCAATATAAGAATTATGCAAAAACTTTCCACATTGGCCATGTCCAAAAATATATGTTGCATTCTGCATCTTGAGTCTATCATTTCCCTGTCAAGAATTAAAATCCATCATCACTGGTTTCCTGAAATCATAGTTAATAATTACATTGATCAGAGTTCTTAAAGTCTTTCAAAATCTTTTGTATTTACAATGTTGTTGTTATTGTAAGAATTGTTCTCCTGGTTCTGATCACTTTATCCGGGCTATTTTGATGTCAGTCATTATGTTCAAGATATTATAGTGCATATAAAGAAGAGTAAAACATAATTTCTGTAGTGCCCAAAATGAGGGAGATGGCATTCTCACTGAACTCTGCCCCAGTTAGATTACATCTGGAATATAATGCTCAAAACAGAAGCAAGGGATCTACATTTTAAGGCTGATATTGACAAACATGAATAACTCCAAAGGAGGGTAACCAGAACGATGAGAAGATTGGGAACTTTGCCATATAAGGATTGGTTAAAGGCACTAGGGATATTTAACCTAGAAAAAAAGATTTAGAGAGAGTATAATCACTGTCTTAAAATATTTGAAGGATTGTCCTTTAGAAAAGGGATTAAACTTGTTTTTACCTAAGAAGACAGCACTAAGACCAGTGGGGGGAAATTGCAGCAAAGACAGATTCAGCTCACCACAAGAAAGAACTTCTTAGCAATTCATTCTTTCCCAAAACTCTGCCTTAGAGGGTAGTGAACTTCCAGTCACTAGAAGTGTTCATACAAAGGTTTGGTGAGCACCTTTCAAGGTTTATTTTAGAAAGCACTCATCCTTCAGGTAGAGTTTGGGATAGATGACTTCTAAGGCTGTTTCCAATGCTAACATTCTATGATTCCTGCTTTCATGGAGCTAATGGCCTAATTAATAGAAGACATTTTAAGGGAAGAAATCACAGGGGCTGGTGACACATTAGGTGTAGGAGATGAAAAAAAGGGAAAAGTCAAGATGACTTCAAGGTTTCTATCCTAGAAGATTGGAAGTGTAGTGGTTCTACATACAGAAATTGTTAGTTGGGAAGGAAAGCTAATACATTTCAGGGTGTGTGGAAATGATGAATTTGGTTTCATACACTGAGAATTAGGTGATGCTGCTGAGATTTTTCAAGATGAGTGCTACTTTATGTATTTGACAATATAGGAATGGAATATAGATGAGAAGAGTTCTTCAGATTTAGAATTGGTAGTCACATTCTAATCACCCTTAATACAAAGTACCAATGCCTTAGGTTAGCATTAAAGGACAATCACAATCACAATCACAATGGTTCCATAATACCTATCTACATTGTATCCCACTATTCTCCAGTATGAACTCATTTTTCCCAGTCTGGCTTCCTCATATTATTTTTTCTTCATGTCTTTGCACTTTTTTTGGCCTTAGAATGCCCTCCTTCCTAGCCTCCAATCTTTCAAACTCTACTGATCTTTCAGGGCCCCATTTAAGTCCTATCTTCTCCATGAAATCTCTCTCTCCCTCCAATATTCTAGTACCCACTGACTCATAGTTGAGTCTGAGCAATCCCATTTGCTACATGTGTAAAAAAACCAATGAAAGTTGAACACATAGAATAATTTAGTGGTGTAATTAAGTAAAACTTACAACAAATTCCTTCTGCTACATATTTAGTGATTCACCCTAAAGGGAAGGAACTGTGTAGTACAGTTATTAGGCTTCATGATAATTAGACATTAATACGAAACAGTTAATCTAAATGAATCTAATGAGTTTTTGTTCTTTCCTCATTGTTAGTTATCCAGTGTTTTAAAATTGCATCAATGTTGAAATTTTCCTCTACTATTATATGCTGTTTAAACAACATCTTGCACACATTCACACTTGTCAAAAGACAAAAAGGAAAGCCTCCATTTGGGGCATAGGAGGACAGGAGGAGGATGATCTGGCTAAGTGGACTGAGAAGTGGTCAGACAGGTAGGATGAGGAACAAGAGGGAACAGTGTCCCAGAACTGAAGAGAGGAGAGTGTCCAGGACAAGAGGGGTGATCAACAATTTCAAGTGCTGTAAAGAGGCCAAGAAGGATGGTGACTGAGAAAAAAAAGATTAGATTTAGCAAATAAGAAATTATGAGTGGCCTTGGAGAAAGCAGCCACATAGCAGTGTGCAGCAAGAGAAACAGAAGGTGTGGCATTCAGTCAGTCTAAAGTAACCTGAGAAAGAACTCTTCTCCAAGATTTCCTCCAGTCTAAATCTCAAACTGAATAAGCAGGCCTGTTCATCAGAGTTTGGGGTCTCTGGATTAACCCATTGAGATAAGGAGATATTTGTCTTCTGGATCAGATCTTTCCATTTCCCAAATCACTTTCAACTGAATTCAATTCAAATGAGAGTTTCAACAGAGATAAAATACTCAAATATTGTGCTTTGCAGACTTTAAAGTATTAATAATAATACTAATAAATGGCCATTGTTAAGTACCTTTTAGGCATAAGGTACTGATGGGGATATAACCTGTCCCCAAGGAGTTTACAATCTAGTAGAAAGATAATTCACTAATAATTTCCTATTTGCTATACGAGCAAAAATACACGTAAGTAAAGAAAGCTAAAATCAAATTGCTGTGGGAGTTCAATCAGTTGATATTATGTGCCAGACACCACACTAAACTCTAAATATACAAAGAAAAGTAAAAGATAGTTCCTGTCCCTGAGGAGATCACAATCTAATGGAGAGAACATGCAATTAACTACATACAAACAAGCTATAATCAACAGAGGGAAGGCATTAGAATTTGGAGATTGGGAAAAAGCTTCCTGCTGAAGGTGAGGTTTTATCTTCTACTTGAAGGAAGCCAGAAAGGTAAGAGGTGGGAATGAGAAGGAAGAGCATTCCAGGAATGGGAGAAAGCCATGAAAAATGCCTGGAATTGGGAGATAGAATGTCTTCTTTGGGGAACAACAAGGAGACCATTGTAAGTCATATATTACAGTAGCAGAGGGAAGGAGGAGAGACTTAAGAAGACTGGAAAGGTAAGGGGGCCAGGATATGAAGGGATTTAGGTGCCAAGCAGGGGATTGATCTTGGAAATGATAGGGAGTCCCAAGACTCCCTTTATTAAGAAGGAGGGTAGCATGGGCAGATCTGCACTTTAGGAAAATCACTTTGATAACTAAATGGAGAATGTACTGAAATGGAGAGAAACACATCAGGCAGCATAGCTAACTGATAAACATTAAAATATCATAAATGCATAGGAAAAGTACAAACTATGCCCTACAAATTCCCTCAAATGAAGGAGAAATCCTTACCAGCCAGAAGAATCCGGGGAGGTAATATGTGAGCTGTTCCTTGAAAGATGAGTGGGATTTCAACAGAGGGAGAGAGTGTGGGGAGGGAGAGGGAATTCCACATGTAGGGAGCAGCATCAGGAAAGGCACAGTGACTGGAAAACACAGGACAGGTTTAGGGGTGTGCATCATGGGATCATATATTCAGGGCTCAAAGGGATCTTGGAGGCTATCTAATCCAACCTACTAATTTTACAGATGAGGAACTGAGATTAAAACTTGCCCAGGGTCACACAGCTAGCGTCTGAGGCAAGACTTTAAACCCACATATTCCTGACTTCAAGTTCAGTATTCTATCTATTACACTATGCTGCTTTTTAAATGGCTAATCTAATTTTACTGGTGTTTAGGGCATTTAGGGGGAAGCAGCGGACAGCAAAACTAAAAAAGTAGATTGGAGTCAGATTATAGAGCACCTTGGGTGACAGGCTAAAGACTTTGGACTTTTTCCTGTAAGGCAATGGGGAGCCATTGAAAGTACTTGAGCAATGAAGTGACACAATTAGAGCTGCACATTAGGAAAATTAATCTGAAAGCCCTGTGTAGGTCAAAGAGACAGATTAAAATTCACCTACCAATTTACTCACTGCACAGGATATAGCTCTCAAGATTCCAATTTTCTTTTTCCCCCCCCAATAACTGAATGTCTTAAGCAGGTCTACTCTCCATCCTGGTGAAATAGTAAGCATTTTAGTGCCAGGACCATATGTTATGCAATTACACAGTCACCACTGAGAATATCAGTAATGGATGTATGACATACCAGGTAAGCAGTGGCAATTATCTCCCTGGGAGGAGGCATCCTTTGCCCAGGGCATTAGTTTGCAAATCAACCAGGGTCCTCCTGTAGCTGTTGGCAGTGAAATGGTTAAGGACAGTCAGCATTAATTGGAACTTCCCTGTTTGTTTTCTTTTGCAACCTTAAAGTTATCCAAATGGAGTGTTGATTTAAAAAAAGAAATGTTTTCTTGGGAGAAGACAATATTTTGAAATGTTTTTCATTTATGAGAGCCTGTTTCCTTCAGGCTCCCATTGCTGCATCAGGTTGAACAAATGTTAGCGGCAACTAATTAATTAAGTTTGCAGAAAGTAGCAGCAGGAGATTGGAAACTTGAAGTGGAAGTGAGCATTTTGACTGTAAACATGCTGCCTGCCTGAAAGACTGTATCTGGATTGAGCAATGACTTAGTTAGCCAAAGAAATGCAATATTTATGGTAAAAATCAGGCTCTGCAGGGGGAAGGAAATCTTTTGCTGGCAAAAAACATTCATTCATTCCATGGGTTCATTGCAAATGTTTTCCTTGTTTCTGTAGCAAGGAAAGAATATGCCATTCTTTGTGTCTGAAAATAAAACTATTGACTCACCAATGAATCCAATGTTCCTATCAGTCTGTGATCTTTCTGAGGTGGTTACAACCTCTAAATATTACAGATTGCAACCTATCTATGCCCTTCGATCCTGCTTATCCCTTGTTCATGTCCTCCAGTAATCTGTTACTGGGGGTCCACTCAACAGGGGAGACCCAAATCTACCTCTCATACTACATGGAAGCCATGTAGAGTATGCAAGGTGTTCACCTATTATACCTTGCTCTTATTATGTGATTGGCTTATCTTTATTTTCCAGTCATACCTTTTCTTTCTGATAGCATCTTTTAAACCACTTTTGCCTAATTTTTATTTTGTAATGTGTTAGAGCCTACTCAAGTTGGACATGTCTGCCATGCCACAATTATCCATTATCCTCACTTTAAATAAGTTGAATTATTTTTTTTCAGGGGTGAGAAGGATTTGTATGGGACCAATTATATTCACTTGCCTAATCTCCCTTATGATGGAGGCTTGACATTTGCAAGAGAAGCAAGGAGGATTTGGGATCATGTTATGTAATAATAATAATAATAATAATAATAATAATAATAATAATAATAATAATAATAGCATTTATATAGTACTTTAAGTTTGCAAAACACTTCACAAATATTATTTCATTTGTGCAAGATAGATGCTATTATACCCATTTTACAGATAAGGAGATTGGGGTTGAGAGTGATGTGACTTGCCCAGGGTCACACTGCTAGTGAGCGTCTAAGATGGGATTTGGATCTAGTTATTCCTGACTCCAAGTGCTGTTAACTGGATGATAGAGAAATTATATTTGGTTTCATTGTTAGAATGCTTAAATCATTAGACTACAACTTTAACCAATGAAATTTTTTTTAGCAACAAAATCCAAATTATTTGCCCTTCCCTGATGACCTTTGTAGACAAATTTTGGTGTAAACTCTACTTGTTTCCATATATTATATTATTTGACCTGGATTCCATTACCATTTGGATAACCTCAAAGAACCTGTGAGTCGTTTTTCCAGAGGTGAGCCAGATTTGCATAGAATCATCTACACTCACTTACCTAATCTTCCCTAATGACCACAAGCTGCTTTTTTTTTTTCAAGACAACTTTTAGTGGGTTTAAATGAAGACTGGGTAGAAGACCATCCTTGTGCATAGGAAGACTATAGCACTGCTCATAGTTGCCAATTCCCATATTTTTGAGCAAGTAGCCTGTGTGTGGGGCATGGATCAAGACTGGCAAGGCAAAGAGCATCAGCAGTTATTCTCAAAGTAGGCCTTCTGACCTTCTAGGTATTCAGTGGCATCGATCAGGACTGACCACAGCAAAATTATGAAACATGAAGCATTATGCTCAATGTTTAGAATCCTGGTTCTGTAACTTTTTCCCCCTTGGTAAGTATCCATACTCCACCACCTTCCCATATGCCCTCGAAGGATTTTTTTGGGAGGAGGTAGGACCAAGAAGCTCACTGAAATTTTAGGCTTAAATACTATGATTCACAGAGTCCTCAACTTATAAATAATCAATTTACAAAATGACTCACATGTAGAAACAGACAGCAGAGAGTCTGAGTCCAGAATCCCAACCCTTCATGGAATAACTGACCTTTGTTTTCTCTGTTGATAACTTAAAGAGTAAATGGATTGGACAGATATGGAAATACAAGGTATAGAGAATTAGTTCTCAACCTTTACCATTTAATAATGTAAAAACAAAAATTGCAAAGACATATGTGATAGTAATTGCATCTATGTTGCCTACTTAACTGATGCTAAATAAAGATAAAAAGGACAAAGAATATGGATTCATGGACCCTTTGTAGGGACTTCAAAGCCTCTGAGGTCCAGGTTCCATAGTTTGAGAACCATCTTTGTTGGAGTATGGATCATTGCCTTCTCTTACATTGATACTGAGATGTGATGAGCAATCATTTCCCTTTTAGACAGAGTTGGCGGAAAATACATAAATAGATAACTATAATACAGTATAGTTCATTATAAGTACATTAGGGATTGGTGAACAAAGTACTATGTGCAATATGAGGGAGATCATTACCAATAGGAGAAATCAAGGAAGGCTTCATGGAGTTAATGGCATTTGAGTTGGACTAACATGGGTAAGTATCAATTAACGTAATTCATTAGAAGGAGGAGAGACTTAAGAGTGCCCGAGAATATCTGCCATAGTTCTTCAGCTTGCCTTTCCTTTCCCCGTGGATACCCTAGCGGCTCACTATGAGGTGAAAGGGTTTGTGTGGGCTAGCCTGGGAACAAAACCACCATTTATATAACATTGTTTCTATGGGAAAAATGAGTTCTGACTTCGGATTGATTAGCAGCCAGTTTGTAAGTAGGGGATTGCATGTACAGCGAATGTGAACTCTGAAAGACCACGTCCCTGCTGTGTTCTGTAAGTTTAGGGTTTTTGGGGTTTTTTTTTTTTAACAGAATTTAACTCCATTTAGAACTGAAGAACTGTGATAATACTGTGATAGCTGCAACTTTTGCCCTCCAAGGTACAATTGAGAAGCATCTGAAGATTCAGCAAATCAGCTCTGACCTGAACCTAGCAATCAGAATAGGAACCCAGGATTCCAGACCTTCTAGACTGAGTTCATAAAGTCCCTTCTGGCAGGACTATTCTCATTATATCTACTTTGGCTCGGAAATGGCTGTGTTTTTTATTTGAAGACAAATTTGAAGAGAAGAACAGCCTGAATTATGAAAGTTTGGCCTCAATAGGAAGAGAAAATCTGTGGTCCCACAACCTTTAGGCTCCTCAGGAACTATAAGAAAGTCTATGTGTCAGTAGAGGCCCAGGGTCAGCGAAAAGAGCTGCCATCACATGGAGGCTGTTCCTGCGGGGCATTGCTCACTGGTGGTGGTAATGGATGGTAGTGAGGGATTGAAGCAGATTTTGGTGCCTGACTACAAAGTGGTGGATTGTTCCCTACCCACTCAAAACTATGAAATGCCTACATTGGTGAGACAGAGGATTACCCTTTCTCGCTTCCTAACTTGCCATTGGGATGTTAAACCCTAGGTATTGGGTTTGATTTGGAGGGTCTCTAAGGGAAGTTGAGATGCATATTATTCCCATCTGTGGTCAATATTGGTTGGTCATGTCAGGTTTAATAAACCTTAACTATAGGGTGAGAGTTAGGGGATTTCACAAATATTGGGGACTTTCAAGTGACAAAACTCTCTCTACCAATGCAGGTCAGGACCGTCTCTACAACTTCAGGTCTTAGTTGCCTAGAGTATCAAAAAGGTAAGTTGTCTAGGTGGGTAGCTAGGTGGCACAGTGGCTAGAGTGCCAGGCCTGGAGTCTGAAAGACTCATCTTCCTGAGTTCAAATCTGGCCTCAGATACTTATTAGCTGTGTGACTCAGGCAGTCACTTCGCCCTGTTTGCCTCAGTTTCCTCATCAGTTTCCTCCAATGAGCTGGAGAAGGAAATGGCAAACAACTCCAGTATCTTTGCCAAGAAAACCCCAAATGGGTCACAAAGAGTTGGACATGACTGGAAATGACTAAACAACAAAAGTTGTCTAGGGTCACATGACCAGAAGGCATAAGATAGGACTCAGACTCCAAGCTTACTATCTTCAAGGCCAGCTCAGTAGCTCCCACACCATAGTGCTACTTCACATCCTAAAAGTCCTACCCCATAAGGAAGAAGTTGCTAGCTTAGTGTCCCTCTAAAGAACTTTAGAATGTTGGTATTAATACTAATAACTGACAACCTGAATTGTAGTTAGGCATAATTCATTTGAAGCATTTCCTTTTGCTTCTACTAATCTACAGCATCCTTCATAAAGATGAAAAATCTTCTCCCTTTCTAAACTGGAATTGACTAAGTCCTGGGAATTTCTGTATATTTCTCTGGAATTTAATTTGTTTTTTTTTTTCTTCTTCAAGTGAAAGCTTGAGTCATGGAAATCACTAGGAAATATTAACTGCAAGGAATAGTTATTGGTCCTCACAATATAAGGAACCTTACTGATAATTTTCTTACATAATAGAAGATTTAGACCTGAAAGGGGCCTCACAGAAAATCATCTAGTCCAAACTCATTTTACAGATGAGGAAACTGAGACTCAGAGAAGTTAGCAGTGGCTTGACCTGGATTCATTGCAAGTAAGTGTCAGAGGGAGGATTTGAATCCAGGGTCTTCCAGACTCCAAATTCAGCACTTTCTTTTCTACTTTTTTTACACTCTTCTCCCCTCCCCCCCTGCTTTGGCAGAGTAATAAACTTTATTCAAAATGCTGACCTAAGGGGAAGAAGTTGGAAAAAGGCAGTTTGGTACGGTAGCAAGAATATTGGGTTTAGAGTTGGAGGACCCAGGGCCAAATCCTGCTACTGACACTAATTACCTGTGTGATCTTGGGAAAGCATCTTAAACTTTCTGGGGGTAGTTTTCTCGTCTATGAACTGTGGGGTTTAGAAAATATAACCATATATGTCTGATTCTACGATCCTATGTGGGGAATTGAGCTGCTAGCTCAACCACCAGAACAGGAGAGAGAATAGAGATGGAAGAGTAGAGTCCAAGGATTTGGGTTCAAATCCTAGACCTTCTACTTGCTCTTGGTGTGATTAGGATGAATCTCCTCAGCACTCGGAGCTTCAGTTTCCTTGTCTGTAAGATAAGGGGGTTGGGCTAGGAGATCTCTGAGGTTCCTCCCATTTCTGGGTCTGAGGACAGCCCCCTTTCCCAGCTCACACAGATTCCCCAATTTTCTTCAAAGAGAAACCATAGCTGGCCTGCCCAGTTTTTGAATGCAAACACTTGCAAAGTGAAAATGGATACACTTCCCCAGCTCTTCATCCCTGGCCTCTCGAGGACAGACTGCCAACTGTGCTTGCATGTTGGTTTGGCACCGGGACAAATGTTCCCTAGAGCATAGATTGAAACCACCAAACTGATATTACATGGGACCCCAGCCAAATCCCAACCTTGTTCTCTGTAGGTGGATAGCTGCGGAATTTACCTGTGCTGGTTGGTCTTTTGCTCCTGCCTTGTCTGGTGGGTTGGAGTTTTTTTTCCAATGCCATCTTGGAATCTCCTTGTCTCTCTCCACCACCCCTCTCTATTTAGTCTAACCCTCCCCTCCCCTCCCCTCAATGTGTGGTATCCACCAGTCGCTAAGCCATTCTTCTGGTCTTGGCTGGTGGAGAGCATTCAGCAGCTGCTCAGTTCCAAGTTCTGAGCAAGCCACAGATACCCAGATTCCCTCTTTTTCTATGTTCTCTGCCTCAGTTGTCATGCAGCATCTTGAGTGAGAAGAACTACTGATGGACCAGCTCACATGCATCGCCAGTTCAGCAGCTTAGCTGCCACTGACCTCCTCGGAGCCTGTGCCAGCTGTCTGCTCCCTCTGCCTCTCTACTTTTGCTCTTTCTTCCTTCCCCTTCCCCCAGTTTCATTTTGCTTCCAAACCCTATCCATCCAAGGTTTAAAAGCTCCCCCACTCTCCATGAATTCATTATTTGAGTTGATTTACCATGTGTGATGCCACATACTCTTCCAAAAAGCTGCTTTCAGACTTATTTCCAAGTTAGGCGAATAAGTATGTGCCCAGGAGGTGGTCTCTGCTTTGCATTTCATTTTTCCTTTTTGTAAAATTTCATTCCTGGGAACTTAACATGCAAGTGTTATGTCCCTAATCTTGTTTTTTTTAACTGTAGAAACCTCATAATATTATAAATTTTGAGCTGGAGGGGACTTTATAAATGACCTAGACCAAAACTCATTTCACAGAAACCAGAGAAGGTCAGTAACTTGCTTCGGTCACACAGGTAGTGTCACAGCTGGGATCTGAATTCAGGTTCTCTGACCTCAAAGCTAGCATTCTTTCCGCTGCACCATGCTACCACAAACAAAACCTTAAAGTCTTTTTATATAATTATAATCTAGAAATAAAACACCATTCCCTGTCTTGAAATGTGAAGCAGTCTTTTCTTCCAGTATAAGATAAGAAGGTGATTTTAAATTTTCTTTGCATTGTGGTATATGAATGTAATGGAATACTATTGTGCTATAGGAAATGATGAGCAGTTAGATTTCAGAAAACCCTGTAAAGCCTTACATGAACTGATACTGAGTGAAGTGAGCAGAACCAGAAGAACATTGCACACAGTAACAGCAACATTGTGTGATGATCAACTTTGATAGACTTAGCTCTTCTCAGCAATACAATGATTCAAGACAATTCCAAAAGACTCATAATGGAAAATGTTTTTCACTATGGACTCTGAATGCAGATCGAAACATACTATTTTCACTTTTTTGTTGTTGTTTGTTTTTTTATTCTCGTGGTTTTTTCTTCTTGTTCTGATTCTTCTTTCACAACATGACTAATGTGGAAATACGTTTAGTATGATTATACATGGATAACCTATATCTGATCGCTTGCTTTCTTGGGGAGCGTGGAGGGGAGTGAGGAAGAAAATTTAGAACTCAAAATCTTATAAAAATGAATGCTGAAAACTATCTTTACATGTAATTGGAAAAAATAAAATAATATTAAGTGGAAAAAACAAAAAAAATTTCTTTGTTATGAACTTATTTCTTCAGTGTGTTGTGGGGTGGACATGATTGCTCAAGGAAAATTGTGCTTTTGGAAAGAAAAGGTTAAAGTTGGCTACTGATATTCATCAGGAGATGGATATTTAATCTTTAATCTCTTGTCCAAGGCCCCTACTTTGGATCAACTCATTATCCCAAATAAACAACGTGTCATTCCCATTATTTATGTCTCACTGCAGCCAAAGTGTCTGGACCTCATTTTAGTAAGCACCATTCATTTCGACCCATTCAGTATTAATCTCCCTGCTAACATTTTTCCTGTTCTATGTGCTGTTCCCTATTTGCTTTTATGTTTTCTGCAGAGTGTTTATAAAAGGATAATCTTTTACAAAGCAGGCAGAATTTTTGTGTATAAACTGCTCTGTTTGAATGCCTCATTGATATACCATCTTAAATCTGAAGTGTTCAGCAAGATTAGCAAAAAAATAGCAAGTGACCAAACTGGGAGAAGCTCACAATCTCTCTCTAGATGGAGAAAAGATCTCTAAAGGTGATATTGACACTCCTAAAGATGTTTAGCTGGTATGGCTGCCCAAATGGTCTTAGCTATGCTTGGGGACCTAGAAAATGAAGGCAAACCATGAAACCAACCTCAAAAGTCACAGGAACACAAATGGAGTGTCATCCCCCTAAGTCTTCCAAGGCTCTGTAATGCAGAAGCCTCTAACCCGAGCTCTCTGCCTAAGCCTCATTGAGTTGTGAAGGTGAGCCTTCACTGGGGTCCTAAGGCCATAGTCAACTGCTTTAACTCCCTTATTTTACAGCTGAAGACAGTGAAATCCAGAGAGGCTAAGCCATCTGCCTAAAGTCACCAAGGTAGTAAGCATCCAGTGGCAGGATTAGCACCCAGGTCCTCTAATCTGAACCAGTATTGCTCGTATAAAAAAAATTCATTCCTAGGAACTTTCACGCAAGGGTTATATCCCCAATCATGAGATTGCTACAGGCAGTAGCAGCAGATCACAAGTTTTGGGAGATCCTATTATTTCTATAAGGGCCTCCTACATAGGACTGGTGCTTGACTAGGTCTATTGTTTGAGGGCCAGTCTCCTGAAGAAGTTCACTATCAGAAAGCTGGCTGAATTTAGGGGTGACTGCAGTGAAAGAAGTGCCCACAGGAATGAAATTGTGGATTCTTAAGGCATTGAAGCAGACATAGGAGATCTCTAAAACACAACCCATTATATTTACATAAAATGTCCACTTTATCTAAATTCTTTAAAATTGTTATCATCAAAAGGATTTGAACCAGAAGAGTTGGGTTTGGGTCCCAGCTATGCCCTTTTGTGGCTGTGTAACCTAGCACAAGTCACTACACCTTCTGGGCCACAGTTTCCTCATCTGTAAAATGTATCTTACAACACTTACACTACCATCAAAAGGTTGTGAAGAAAATGCTTCTGAAGCTACAACATTTTATATAAATGGGAGTTATTATTGGTAGCTGCCCAGAAGTGCTGGAAGATAATTTTGCTCAACTGAGTTTTCTGAGTTTTACTTGAGGCACAAGTCAGAGCAAAGGTGATTAACCCCTTCAAGTTGAAGGAATGAAAAAGCATTTGCTAGGTGCTTACTATGAGCCAGGATCTGCTAGGGATCCAAATACAAGGAAGCATGATAATCTGCCTTCAAGGAGCTTCCATTCTATTAGTCTAAGACAGTACATACAAGGAAACGGTGAGTAGGTGGCAGTGTTTTGGATAGGGGAGTCACAGGCAGATAATCAGAGGTACAGGACAATTGATCCATATGCCCTTTCCAAGAATGTTAGTGTTGATTTGAATACTAGTCTCAGTGCTAGAGCTGGAAAACATTGGGAAGGGAGAGGAAAGGGGCAGCGGCATGATATTAAGGTTGCAGAAAAGTGTGGGATGATGAATATTTGTCATTGAGAAGCCCAGGGTCTCAGGAGGTGGAGGGTGTAACACAGAAACACGGCAGCTTGAGTATGGCTGGGATGTAGTGTCGTGGATCTGGGACCAGCTTCCCCCTTGCTCTGGGTCCAGAGGTGGAAAATCTTACCTAAGTAATTCCTGCATTTAAGGAGGAGAAGGGGAGAAGCTGAATATATTGGGTGTTGGGGTTTTTTTTGTAATTAGCTTAGAGCAAGGAGGACATTTGTGAAATTTTGCAAGGGGTGCAGTGTGGTCTCCTATGCCACTGATTAAGGCTTTTAACAGATGGACTTGGAGAACAGAACTAAACTCAACAAATAAAAAATCCTCAGCCAAAGGGGATTTTAAGTGTGGCCACTGTGGGAACTGAGAAGCGGAGCCTACACTCAGCAAATGTTAGGGTTGCCGTGTACCTTCGAGGGAGAGGGGTTCAGCTGGGATGGATGCACAGAAGCATCTGAATTGCAAACTGTGCTTGTGTTCTTAGCTGGCAGAAAGACAGGTTTAAAAAAATCCCAAGATGCTCTGTGCCAAAAAAGATGTGTGTTTTAAAACGGTATTTCTGAAATTCCGCTTTGCTGTTGTGGTTGACCAGTTCCTTTGATCACCTCAGTCACAAAGGTTGTTATTTTTAAGGAATGCTTTTTTCCTATGAGAGACTTTTTTTGCCCACACTTCCACATTTATTAGGGAAAAATCCCAAACAGACATGTGGCCATGGCATCTTAATGGTCTAGACCCTTAAATACATGTGTCATATTGTGGGCTTGCCAAATCTCTTTTGAAGATCTAAGCTGTAAAAAACACTCCAAATTTTGTCCATCATGGCTCTATCAACATTGAGCTCTGTTTAGTATTTTATTTTAGTTAAATGCCACTGTTGTTGTCCATTTATTATGACATAAACTAGGATGGGTGCCCTTGTCTTAATCTTCAATCAACACCAAGATACAGCTGATGAACTGGTGGGGAAATCTTGCAATAGATTTTGCCTGGGGATGCTTTCCTTTGGGCTCTTATAAAACACTTGAATTAAACGGCCACTTTTCATCCTCATAAGCTAAGTAGAACTCTTTACTGTGAGATGGCAACCGGAGGGGTCAGGATGGTCTGCCCAGAACAATAACTAGGAGGGGGACCTATTAAGGCTTTGCTCCAGGGCACAAAATTTTGAAGGTGAAAATTTAACACGCGTATGCCTTCAGCTTCATAAAAATCACGTTAGTAACTAATTTCCCTCTGTGCTCAATTGATTGTCTTAACAATTTCTATTATTGTAACAGTGTGAATTACAAAGTTGATTTGAGGATACATTCCCTGTTTTTTGCCCCGGGTACCATATTTGCTAATTATAGCCTTATTTATGGTCTCTAAGGGTCCTTGGAGGGCTCCTGGGCTCATGATTTGCTATAACTATGGAGGCAGTTACCAGGTCTTCCTATCTAGGAGGATAGCTTTAATCTGGAAATACCTACGTTTCAGATGGTGCATCCACTTGGTAAAGTCTGTCCTAGTAGACTCTAAGCTCCCCCAAACAGGGGACAAGGCCTTCTGTTTCTCTGTTATCCTATTTCATGGTGCTTAGTGCAAGACTCTACGCTCATTCATTCACTGGATGGGCACTTACTAAAACATGTATTACACTATGAAGAGTTGGGTTGGGTTAAGGGGCTACCAAAAATGTAGAAGACAACATCCTTGCCCTCAAGGAGCTTATGATTTACTTAGGGAGGAGGCATTATAACAAATATGAAAACATTGAAGAATACTTAGAAGGAAATACCCAAGCAGAGGCACTCTAGTATGGTAGAAACTGTAGGCATACACACTAGATGAACGCCCCCAGTAAGAGAAAGTAAGAACAATGTGGCACGAGCCATAATAGAAATCTATAATTGACTCATATCATTATAATTATTTGTGTATATAACTCACCTTCCTTACAAAATCGTACATTTCTTTAAGGGAAAAACTCTTGCTTATTCATCTTCATGTCACCCACTATGCCAAGAATGGTACTCTGCACTTCGTAACTATTTGTTGAATTCAGGTGAATTAGAACTGACCTTTCATTAATTAATCCACCAGTAAGCATTTATTAAGGGGCTACTAGGTTCCAGGCAGGCAGCTAGGTGGCACAGTAGGCAGTGTGCTGGGCTTGGAGTAAGGAAGACTCATCTTTCTAAGTTCAAATCCAGCCTCAGACACTTCCTAGCTATGTGACCCTGGGCAAGTCACTTAACCCTGTTTGCCTCAGTTTCCTCATCTGCAAAATGAACTGGAGAAGGAAATGGCACACCACTCCAGTATCTCTGCCAAGAAAACCCCAAATGGAATCATGAAGAGTAAGACTGATTGAACAATAAACAACAGGTTCTGGACGCTGTGCTAGGCCCTGTGGATATAAATAGAAAGAATGAAGCAATTTCCAACCTTAAAGAGCTTAGGTTCTAATGAGTTGACTGCTACTACTGTATGTTTTGGCTTTGTAAAATGGTAAAACAGGGCCTTGGGTGAACCTATTATTCCTCTAAGGGCAAGACCCCACCTGCAAATGTCAACCTCATAGGGAATACAGGACAGTAGGTGGAGGAAGCAGGGAAAGGTATGAAGTGTTAATTGTGGGAGTGAGTCTTTCCAGTTTGTTGAACGAGCCTAGAACTGAGGCCTGAAGGATACTAGAATTGGGGAAGGGTAGGGAGGTGTTACAGTTTTGATATCGACAAGGACAATCATTTGATTCTGAGACCTAGAGATGAAGCTACTTGATAGTCTGGCTCTGGGATTTTTTTAACGGCCTAGCTGTTTAGGAGCAAATAAAATGGGAGGTCACCCGTTGCAAAATAAAATACAATCTTCTGGCACTGGGAGAAAGGGGAAGAAACCCTTTGGGGAAGGAGTTTTTGAGGTTCAGATATTTCTTCCCAGGCCTCAGTCTAGAAAGGCTTCTTGGAGTAAGACAGTCTTAGGCTGTATAGGATTGAGAAGTATGAGACTGAGCTTGGCAGGGGGTGGTGCTCATTCCCATATCTCCAGTTGCCTGTTGGCTATCCCTAAGTCTTGTAGTCATCTTAAATTCATTATGTCAAAACCAGAACTCATTATTCTTCTCCCTAACCTCCCTCCTCTTAGTTTTCCTAAGCCTGTCCGGGACACTGCCATCATCCAGTCACTGAGGCTCTCAAGCTAGGTATGATCCTTGACCCTGCAATCTTCCTGATCCCCCATATCCAATATGATGCCAGATTGTGTTCATTTTACTTTGAAATATCTTTCATATCTTCTCCCATCTGATACTGACATCACCCAGGTGCCAGGCGTCATCGTCTCACATTTAGACTATTGCAATAGTCTTTTGGCTGGTTTCCCTGCCTCAGATCTGTGCCCAATCCAGTCCATTCTCCACTTAGCTAGGAAATTGATTCTAAAGGATAGGTTTTACCTTATTGCCTTCTTAATGACTCCCTATCACTTCCAAGATCAAATATAAAATATTCAGTTTGGTAATTGAAGCCCTTCATAATTGCTTCCCCCCCCCCCGGCTTTCTAGGCTTATACCCTTTCCCCCCATGTATTCTGTAATCCAATGATACTGGTATCCTTGCTTTTCTTTGAACAAAATATTTTATCTCCCAGCTCTGGGCATTTTCATGGGTTCTACCCCATTCATGGAATACCCTCCTTCTTCACCTCTGTCCCCCGCCATCCCTGACTTCCTTCAAGTCTCTGATAAAACTCCAGCTTCTACAGGAAGCCTTTTCTAATCCTCCTTATTTCTAGTACCATCCCATTATTGATTATCTCTCATTCATCCTGCAAATATCTTGCTTGTACATGGTTGTTGTATAAGGTTGTTGTATTGACTTGTACAAGGTTCGTGCGTAGAGCACTGGACTTGGAGTCATGGGGGCTTTGGGTTCAAATCCCACCTCAGACATTTAGTAGCTCTGTGACTTTGAACAAATCATCTAACTTCTCTATGCCTCAGTTTCCTTAAATGTAAAATAAAGAAGTTAGACTTGATGGCCTCTAGGGTCCATTCTAGTTCTAATTCTATGATCTTTCTTTCATCCCCACTAGATGTTACCTTCTATTGGTTCTACTTCTACAGTTATCTCTCTTCTACCTGTCCCCTTTGTTTTCCTAATACTGCAATTCAGGCCCTCACATCTCCTCTCCTGGTATATTGTAATGGCCTCCTGAAGTAGAAGGCCTCTCGCTCTTCCTAAATTTCTCCAGTCACTCCCTTTGGACTCCCCCCTTTGTCACACTACAATATGTACAAGCCTGCAAGCTCCTTGCCAACACAAATGGTTCCTCATTTCACCTTAGTATCTGCAGTGCATTGCACATAGTAGGTGATTAAAAAAGGAGGGAAGGGATGTTGAGTTGAATTGAATTGATTAGTGTGGATAGGTTTCATCTCCCTGATTAGATTAAATAAATGGTTGCTGAGGGCAGGGACTCTGTGCATTCCCCCAAATTGCTTTGTACGTATCTGCCTTCAGTAAATGTTTCTAACTATTTAATTTAAAAGCAGAGAGGACTGAGCAAGGGGATGAGCAGAAAAGCAGAGGGAAGAGGAGAAAGATTCTTTAAGTTTCTCGTGAATTAATGAGCCAACCGGGATTTGCAACAGCTATGGTCCCTTTTCTCTGCTAATCACTGCAGTCATGAAAACTACCAGAAGACATTCATTTTTAATGGCTTGTTATGGGCTTCTTTGCAATATATCTTAGGGTATTAAGGTGTGGAGTCAGGGACTTCAAATGATTGATGTCTTAGCTCCACATATGGGGGTCTCCCCCACTTACCTAGCTCTCTGATATCCACTAGGGAAATTTATGGGCACTCTTGGCAGCCTAAGCGGCCATCAAATATTAATCAAAAATATGTAATAACTAATATATACTTAAAGAATTGAAGAAAATTAACATTCAAAGGAAGCATTCAGGGGCCCATAAAAATCACAAATGTTACAGAGATTCAGTCAAGGTTGGCAGCCTCTGAACTTAACCTGCTTTCAAACTTCCATTGGGAGGCTCAGTTTGCCTCCTGGTCTTTGATGCTGAGATTAACACAGCTGAGAGAGTTGGGGGGGGAAGCCCCTGAAAATCTATAAAAATTATTGCAGCCAACTTTTGCGTTGCACTTTAGAGTTTCCAAAATGCTTTACGAAAAGAGAGGGAACATGATGTAGTGGAGAGCTGGTCTGGAAGCCAGAAAGACCTAGGCTCAGGTCCCATGTCTGACATATGCATACTTGCTGTGTGACCCTGAGCAAATGACTTGACCTCTCAGCACTTCAGGCAATTCTAAAAGACTATAGGTTGCAGAAAAGGTGTCAGTATGGATTGTTAGAAAGAGATTTCTCACTTTAGAGTTCCTTATACCAGTGAAATGATAGACCGGTCCCTATCTCTATCTTCTCGTTTGAGTCTCATGAGAACCTTGTGAGGTGGGTGCAGCAGTTTTAACTATTTTCATTTTACAAATGAGGAAACTGAGGCTCAGAGAGACTAAGTGCCACTAGTAAATGTCAGAGGTGGATTATGAACATCATTGAATCCAGTACTGAATTCAAGACCAGCATTGGGCACACCTGAAGGAAAATGGAGGTCCTGCCCCAGGACACACTTGGCTTTTTCAGTAGCCCCTTAATGGCAGATGTCCCCATACAAAACATGTTGGATCCATTTTCTTGATGTCAGCTCATGAGGCAGAATTTCTAATGGTACAGGCTACTACTGCTGATTCTTTTCTTACCGGTCATACCACTAGCCAGAAGTTCCACTTCTTAGTGGTCTCTGGGGGGATGCCTGCCTTGGCTTGTCTTGGTCTAAATCTGAAGAGATTTAGAAGTAGGACTTGGGGGCAAAGAGTTGGGTAGGAAGAAGGGGGCTCAATAATTACGCCCTGCTTTGTAGGGTACAAAACCTCTTGTTTTTGTTGGGAACCATGTATAATCTTTCTAGCTCTTTCTTTTAGCTAATCATAACCACCTTATTATCAGCCAGACTTGATTTTCTGAGCCACAGAGAGGTTAAGATACTTGCTTTCCATCACATAGGAGATGAGCAGCAGAGCCCACGAGAAAACCACAGAACTAACGGCCCCTCGGGGCCCCTCTTGGGTACCCAGAGCACAGTGCAGGGAGACAGACTACATGGCCTGAACATGGAGCAGCTTGTTCGAGCATAGGAACATCATGGCAGTTGTTGGGTTCTTCTGTTATTGTGGAAAATCAGGAGGAGAGCCTGTCATTTGTCATCTGTTCTTTGAATGCAACAAACTTTTCTTCCATAGGCCATTTGGTGTGAATCTGAGTGATGGTTTTGGCGAAGTGGCTCCTGCCCTGGTGGTGGAATAAACAGAAATGAGGCTGGAACAGGAACCTTGGATCCTTTCAGCTCTCCAACTTCAGTGCGCTGGCAGTGGAAAAGGCAGTGGATTTGGAATGACCACATATGGGCATTTGGGGATTAAATCTTGTTTGTGCCTCCTCTCGTCTCTTCTTAGATCAAAGGGGCAGGGAGTTTTGAGGCTTCTCTCTCTCTCTCTCTCTCTCTCTCTCTCTCTCTCTCTCTCTCTCTCTCTCTCTTCTCTCTCTCTCTCTCCCCCTCTTTTTTCCAAGGCAAAAATCTCCCTGTTAAGCAAAGGGTAAATGCATTTTTGCACCAGAACCTATATCTATATCTGTCCCTACACTTGCATTTGTATGGATAGGGCAAGTTTCCCTTGAATGCAGTAGTTGAGGAGAAGAGGAAGGGCAGAGTAATTAAGCAAAGACTGCTATAGGGAAAATTAACTCTGTTCTCTGACGACAATCGAGGCATGAACTGCAGGGGTGCTTCTGGGTGGGGGAAAAGCTTCAGTCCCTCTTTTATCTCATCATGAGAAAGCTTGGATTGCTATAGAGCTGCTGTTTTTCTGTCTCTGTTGTGCTTCATTCTTTCCTGCTCTTAGATGAAAGAGTGTTAGAAAGGAAATGGATCTTATGAGCTTCTAAAGATTAGAAGAGCCACCACAGGCCAGACACTGGTGTCTATACCACAGTTTACTAGCATCTGATTCTGATACTTAGTGGATCCCCAAGAAATGACCTGAGGAATTAGTAGCTAAGGTGATACTACTTAAATGCTCTTAAAGATGGAAGACACCAGCTGCCTTTTGAGATCTCACAATGTCTACTACCAAAGGAAAGAAAATGAAATCAGGAAGTGGTCTCCTACATCTAACTAGGAGTCCATGAGCTCATGGGCTGGCCTGTTGGGGAAAAGGGCCCTTCAAAGCTCAGAGGATCATCCTTCTACCTTGTGGCCAGGAGGAAGTAGAAATCTTAGGAAAGGTCATTGCTATTTTAGTAAAACCACAGAATTCTCATTGAACAGTCAGTTAAACAAGTTCTTACGGATGATAGGAAGTCCTCCTTCATGCTTACCCATTCAATTCAATTCAATAAAGAGATTTATTAAATACCTAGTATGTATGTGCCAAGTACTGAACTAAGCATGGGGATACAAAAAGAAGCAAAACATAGTCCTGTCCTCAAGGAGCTTACAATCTAATGAGGGAGACATTATGTAAATAAATAAATGCAAAACAAGCTTTATACCAGATAAATAGGAAATAATAAAGAGAGAAAGCACTGGAACTAAGAGAATTTAGGGAAGGCTTCCTGTAGACAGTAAGATTTTACTTGGGACTTAAAGGAAGCCAGGGAGGTACTCAGAGCAGAGGATGAAGAGTGTTCCAGGTATGGGGAATACCTAGAGAATATGCCTACAGTTGGAGGCAGAGCTAAGTTGGCAGAGTAGAAAAGCATTCATCTGAGCTCTCTCAACATTCCCTTCCACTTAAAATAACACTTCAAATCAAATTTTGGATTGGGAAAGCCAAGACAAGGTCAGATTGAGACATTCTTTCAGCCTAAGACAACTTAGGAGGTTGAGAAGAGAAACCTGTGGCACAAGGGTGGAGGATAGCCTACAACCCATATGGATAAAACACTACTGGTAGGATTAGATGGTGGTGACAGAAGCAGTAGCAGCTTTGGGAGCTCTGAAGCCAGAGAAAATCATACCACTTGGGAAGCACTAATAACTTCCAAAGTCCCAGAACTAGCTCTGAAAACAGCAGTGCAAAAAATCCTTATGCTTGATTGATCCAGAATCCTTCTTTCATCCCCCACCAAGAACAGAGCCTAACATTAACATAAAGTTCTAAATCAAGAAATAAAGTGGAAAAATGAGCAAATAACAACAATAAAAAGAATATGACCATTAAAAGCTATTATGGTGATAGGGAAGATCAAGACACAAAATCAGAAGAAGACAATGAAGTCAAAACAGGTACAAGCAAAGCCTCAAAGAAAAATATGAATTGGAAACAAGTTCAACAATGGTGCCTGGAAGAGCTAAAAAAGGATTTTCAAAATCAAATAAGAGCAGTAGAGGAAAAATTAGGTAACAAAATGAAAGCAAAGGAAGAAACTTCCGAAAAGATAATTAATAGCTTGGTTAAAAGAGGCCAAAAAATGCTGAGGAAAATAACACCTTAAAAACAAAAATTCACTTATAATATAATAACTCCTTAAAAAGCAGAATTGGCCAAATGGAAGAGAAATACAAAAGCTCACTAAAGAAAATAGTTTCTTAAAAATTAGAATTGGTAAAATGAAAGCTAATGACTCCATGAGACATCAAGAAACAATAAAACAAAGTCAAAAGAGTGATTAAAAAAATAGTAGAAAATGTGAACTATCTTATTGGAAAAATAACTGACCTGGAAAATAGATCAAAGAGAGATACTTTAAGAATTATTAGACTACCAGAAAGCCATATCAAAGAAAGAGCTTAATCATAATCTTTCAAGAAACTGTCAAGGAAAACCTCTCTGATATCCTAAAACTAGAGGATAAAACAGAAGTTTGAAGAATCCACCAATCATTTCCTGAAAGAGATCCCCAAATAAAAACTCCCAGAAATATTATAATCAAATTCCAGAACTCCCAGGTCAAAGAGAATATACTTCAAGCAGCCAGAAAGAAACCATTCAAATATAGGAGAACTGTCAATACACAAGATTTAGCAGCTTCCATTTTAAAGGAGAAAAGGGCTTGGAATGTGTTATTCTGAAAGGCAAAGGATTACAACCAAAAATTCAGCAACTGAGTATAATCCTTTAGGAAGAAAATAGATATTTGATGAAATAAAGGACTTTCAAGCATCCCTGATGAAAAGATGAGAGCTGAATAGAAAATTTGACTTTCAAATACAAGACTCAAGAAAAACATAAGAAGGTAAACATTAAAGAGAAACCATAAGAGCCATAAGAGGCTCAATAAAATTAAACCATTTACCTTTCTATATGGAAAGATGATACATGTATTTTCTAAGAACTTTGTCATTAGGGCAGTTAGAAGAATTCTACATAGAATGAGGGTGTGGAATGAGTCAATTCTGTTGGGATAGTATAAAGAAAAAAAAGGATAGGTGAGAAAGAGGCATGCCCTGGGAGAAGGGGGAAGGGAGAGGAAGAATGGGGAAAATTATCTTACATAAAAGAGGCATTCGAGGAAGAGCTTTTACAGTAAAGGAGGAAATGGTGGCAGGCTAAGTAGGCAATTTTTGAACCTAATATCTAAATTAATTAAAAAAGTGAATATCTATATCTACATAAAATATTAATACACATACATATATACATACATACATATTCAATTGGTGATAGAAATCTATCTTACCCAAAAGGGAAGTAGAAAGGGAATGGAATTTTTTTTTAAAAGTGTGTGTGTGGAGGCTGATAAAAGGAAAGGCAGATAGAAGAAGGCAGTGGCCAGAAGTAAAACAGGCTTTGGAGAGGGGACAGGATAAAAAGAGAAAGAGAGAGAAGAATAAACAGAAGAAAATAGGATAGAGGGATATACACAGTTAATCATTGTAACTGGGAATGTGAATGTGATGAACTCAACCATAAAATGGAAGTGGTAGCAAATGGATTAGAAACCAGAATATCCATATATATATATATATATATATATATATATATATATTATGTTTTAGTTGAAATAAAAAAAAGGTAGAGATAACAATCATGATTTCAGACAAAGCAAAAGCAAAAATAGACCTAATTAAAAGGGATAAGCAAGGAAACTATGTCTTACTAAAAGGAACCATAGACAGTGAAGTAATATCAATCCTAAACATATGCAGCAAATGGCATAGCATTCAAATTCTTAAAGGAAAAGTTTAATTAATTACATGAGGAAATAGGCAATAAAACTATATTAGTGGGAAACCTTAACTTTCCTCTTTTAGAGCTAGATAAATCTAACCATAAAATAAATAAGACGTCAAGGAGGTGAATAGAACCTTAGAAAAGTTGGATATGGTAGACCTCTGGAGAAAACTGTTGTTGTTTGTCCTTTGTTTTTGATGAGGACCAATGGTACTACAGGATTGTGTCTTGACTTGTGTGTGAATTAGATTTAAGTGAGGTAGAGTTGCACAAAATCATCAGCCTCACTCTCTTCCAGAATTATTAAAGTCTAGTGGCAAGATGAAAGTCAAGATAGAACAGATTGGATGAACTTGGTGTCTTTGATGTCTGGCCAAGTTCTAAGTCCTCCATAGCACCTGCTTCAGCTGTCTTCATGACTTTTGGAACAAATTATTCTCATCTACCCATTTCACTCTGGGCAGCCTTTACATACTTCGAGTAGACAACCCCCTAACAGAGTTGTGGCTTGTTGGTCACCCTCAACCTGGTTTAGCTCATCTGCCAAGATGATTTTTTACCAGGGTATGGCCCCTATTCATGCTAAAGCTTCTGGCAGCCAAGGTGTGAGCCACAGGAGAAAATTGAATGGGAATAGAAAGGAATACACATTTTTATCAGCTGTACATAGTACTTTCACAAAAATTGCCCATGTTTTGGGGCATAAAAACCACCCAACCAAATGCAAAAAAGTAGAAATATTAATATTAATAAAATAATAATATTCACTCTTTTCAGACCATAATGCAATAAAAATTACATTTAATAAAATGCCATGGAAGCATAGTTTAAAAGCTAATTAGAAACTAAATAATCTAATCCAAAAAAATAAGTAGGTCAAAGAAAAATCATGGAAACAATCAATAACTTCATTAAAGAGAAAGACAACAGTGAAATAGCCCTCTAAAATTTGTGGGAGGCAGCCAAAGCATTACTTAGGGCAACGTTTATATCTGTAAATGCACAAATCAATAAAATAGAGAAAAAGCAAATCAATGAATTGAGCATGCAACTAAAAAACTAGAAAAAAGAACAAATTAAAAATCCCCCATTAAACACCAAAATAGAAATCCTTAAAATCAAAGAAGAGATTAATAAAATTGAAAGTAACAACAACAACAACAACAACAAACACTGAGGTCACAAATAAAACTAGGAACTGGTTTTATGAAAAAACCTAATAAAACAGATAAACCATTGCTTAATTTGATTTAAAAAAAACAAATTACTACTATCAAAAATGAAATGAGTAAATATATACCACCAATGAAGATTAAATTAAAACAGTTCTTAGGAGTTATTTTTGTCCAAGTACATGTCAGTAAAACTGATAATCTAAGTGAAATGGATGAACATTTACAAAAATATAAACTGCCCAAATAAACAGAAGAGAAAATAGAATACTCAAGTAACCTTCTATTAGAAAAAGAAATTGAATCATCTGTCAATGAGCTCCCTAAGAAAAAATATGCAGGACCAAATGGATTCACAAGTGAATTCTACCAAATGTTTGAGGAACAATTAATCCCAATAATATATAAACTGTTTGGAAAAATAGGTGAAGAAGGAGTTCTACTGAAGTCCTTTTATGACACAAATACAATTTTGATAAGTAAACCAGGGAGAGTGAAAATAGAGAAAGAAAACTATAGACCAACTTCCTTCATAAATATTAATGCAAAAATTTTAAATAAAAATACTATCAAAGAGAATGTGGCAATATACAACAAGAATTATACACTATGACCAGGTAGAATTATACTAAGAGTGCAGGGCTAGTTCAATATTTGAAAAAACTATCAGCATAACTGATCATATCAGTAGCAATAGTAATAAAATTCAATAGATGCAGAAAAAAAAAACCTTTGACAAAATACAACACCCATTCCTATTAAAAACACTAGAAAGCATAGGAATCAATGGAGCCTTTCTTAAAATGACAAGTAATATCTATCTAAAACCAAGAGCAAGCATTATCTTTAATAGGGATACACTTGAAGCCTTCCCAGTAAGATCAGGAAGCAAGGATGTTCCACTATTATTCAATATTGTACTAGAAATGTTAGCTATAGCAATAAGGCAAGAAAAATAAATTGGAGGAATCAAAATTATCACTCTTTGCAGATAATATGATAGTATATTTAGATATACTAGAGAATAAGCTAAAAATTGGTTGAAACAATTAAGAAAGAAGACAGAGAAGGAGTGGTCAGATTGGTAGAAGGAAAACCAGAAGAGAGTGTCCTGAAAATCTAGAGTATCAAGAAGAGAGTGATCAACAGTGACAAAAGCTACAGAAAGGTCAAGGGAAATGAGGATTGAGAAAAGACCACTGGATTTGGCAACTAAGAGATCATCAGTAACTTTAGAGAGGTTAAGAAGAGAAGGGAAAAAGCAGAGGGACCTATTGCAAATGGCATTTTCTATTTTAGCTCTAAAGGGCAGAAGAGAAATAGGATGATAGCTGGGATAGGAGGATAAGGTGAGTTTTTTTTTTCAGTATGAGGGAGATATAGGCATGTTTGTAGAAGTTAGGGAAGGAGCCAGTAGAGAGGGAGAGTTTGAAAATTAGTGATAGAGCAGGGCTGAAAAAAGGAGAAAATCTGTTAGAGAAGACGAGATAGAATGGAATCTCTTAAAGTAGAGGAGTTTGCTTTGGTAAAGAGTAAGACCACTTCATCATGCGAAACAGGGGTGAAGGAGGAGAAAGCAGCAGAAAACACCTGACTGATAGCAGATGAGGAAGAGGGGAGAAGGGAGAGTTCTTGGAAAATGGCTTCACTTTTTTCTCTAAAATATGAGGCAAGATTCTCAACTGAGTGGGGGAAAGTTGAGGATTTGTGAGCAAAATAATCTTTGCGCCTTCTCTCTAAGAGTCTTGATAAATTCTTGACTCATTTTAGAGATAATTTCACTATGTAAAAGGTAAATAAAGGGTTGAGGAGAATTGATTTTCTGTAGTCAATTATGATGGACAAATAAAATTATAATTTAAGTAGTAATAATAGGAACCTTGGAAAGAAGTGTCTGCTCCACAGTTGACATGAAAACTCATGATGGAGAAGAAATGTGAGCTTAGTCTAATTACATGTATCTAAAATTTTGGTAGAATAGTTTTCAAAGAATTTGGATTGTCTTAAGTCTAAAATTCTCCAGAGGATGTACAACCAAAAAGAACAGGGAACTCTTAAGAATTAAATTGTAGCATAAACATAAATGACTATCCTGAAGAAGAGGACAATTTGTCTGAAGAAGTTCATTTAAATCATTGATCACCTTTGATTTTAAAAAATTTTATTTAGTTTATTCTGAACTTTATAAACACCCCCCATCTCCATCTACCTAAGTAGAACAGAAAAAGAAAATTATAAGAACAATAATCAGCATTCGCATAACACTATGATTTGCAAAAGACTTTACAGATATGATATATGTTATCATTCAATTCTTATAACAACCTTGTGAGATAAGGGCTGTTATCCTATTTTGAAAATGAGGAAACCAAAACTGAGAAAGCTTAAGTGACTTTCCCAGGGTCACCAGCTAATAGTGTTGGAGGTAAGATTTCAGCTCAGATTTTCCTGTCTCCAGGTCTAATATGCTATCTAATATCCCATAATTATATATAAAATCATGGGTCTCTATTATTTATACCACACTTTTAATGATATATGTGTGTATACACATGCATATACATAATAAATTCAATATTTTTAATTTCAAAGCTATGCTGCTTGCCTGTTTCCCTCTTTTGCGCATTTAAATATTTTAATAATTGTCTTTTCCTTGTTTTCTTCATTTTTGAAGGCAACACCGATACCAGCTCCTCTTTCCCTGCCAATGCCCTCCTCCAATGAAAAAAAGTAAAACATTCTCTGTAACCAATAAGCATAGTGAAGTTAAACAAATGTTTGCCATGTCCAAAAATGTGTTTCATTGTGCCCATCACCACTCTGTCAGGAGGTGGGTAGAACGCTTTGTCATCATTCTTCTAGAGCGGTACTTGGTCATTGCATTGATCATAATTCTTAAATTGTTTTTCTCGAAAATACTAAACAATTTTGATTTTTTTAAAGACAAAGGATGGAGGAAAGAGTAGATCATCAAGCAGGAAAAGAAAAATGTGGCACTGTCTTGAAAGATTAATAGTGGAAGTGTTAAAGTTCAGAATGATCTGATGAATGCTAAGGATAATGAATAGGTTTCTTCTATCTGTGTTGTGGTCAAGAGGAAAATCAAAGAAGACATAGGACCAATGTATGGGGTGGGTAAGATGATGCTAATTGATGACAGAGTGAAATAATCTATTTCAATTTTGTTTTGCCTATTATGGAGGATAAACTTTGGAATGAAAAGACACAAATGGTTAATGGAACATATGCCTTAGATTGATGAGATGATGCTAAGAGAACTCTCTCAAGGAGCTCAAGCCATCAGATGCAGATTATCCCAGGGTCCTTACAAAACTGATAGGTATGATTGCTTAACTTTTCGTTGATTTTTGAAAAATTGTGGAGAATAGAAGTGTTGAAGAACTGAAATCTATTTTTCTTAAACAGGAAGATTAGAGACTTTAAACTACGGGTCTGTGTACTTGACTTCATTGCTTGGCAAAATTCTAGAATGTATTGTCAGTTTGTGAACATTTAGAGAGGGAAGCAATGATCTCTCAGAGACAGAATTCCCAGAGGACCTGTCATTGGTCCTGTGCTATTTAACATTGTTATCAGTGACTTAGATGAAGACACAGGTAGATTCCTTATCAAAGTTACAGATGACATGTTTGAGAAGTAGCGTTAACACATTGGATGTTCCAGGACACAAAATATTTCCTAGGCTAGAACAATTGGTCAGAAGTAATAAAGTAGAATTTAATAAGGATAAACATAATATTTATGCTGTGTTTGAGTTTAAAAGCACAACTATACAAATTCAAGAATGGGGAGTGGGGAACATAAGTAGACAAAAGTTAAAGTGAAAAAAATCTTGGGGTTTTGGTGTACTACAAACTCAATCAGAGTCAATAATATGACATAGCAATCAGAAATGCCAATGTGATCTTAGGATGCAATAAGAGAAGCAAGGTGTCCAGAGCAGAGTAGATGGTGATATTGCTTTACTTTGTCTTGGTCAAATTACCTAATGTGTTTACTCCTAAGGGATAGGTTTTATTTATTTATTTTAAAAATATTTTTGATACAGTTCCATCACCCAAAGATCAAACAAAATCCCTATGAAGTTTATTTAATTCAATTCAATTAAAAAAGAGAGACAATACTATGTGCAGAATACCATACTAGTCTCTGGGGGAAATAAAGACAAAAATGAAACATTTTCTGCCCTCAGGGAGCTCATTAGAGGAATCTGTGTACAAAGATAGGTAAACACAAAGTAAATATAAACTAATTTTAAGAGGTTAAGGGTACTGGTAGCTTGAGGGAATCAGGAAAAGCCTCAGGTGAAAGATGGCATCTCATCTATGCTCTGGCAGAAAGATAGGCTAAATTTAAAACTACTTCATAGAGTGATTTTTCACTGTTAAAAACTCTGTTTTCACTAATATCACTCAACACTACTTATTTTCTGTTTCTAGCTTCTCTCTATCTACTGGATTCCCTAGAGGACTCATATATACCCTTTCTATAATGGAATGTGGTACTGGGAAGTACAACCCTTTCCCAGCGAATGTAGTTTCCTGATGTGCAAATTTCTCCCTGACAAAAGCCATCATAAGATCATTCTCTTTAAACCAAAGACATTAAATTCCCTTTATGGGGATGTTCATCAGTATCCCCCTGCCCTTTCCCCTTCTAGAGTTTCACTTCCTCTGCTCTTCCATCCCAGTTCCTCCACAGCATTAATGTTATCCTGTTCTCCCACATCCCCTATTCTTATAGCCAAATTAAAGAAATCATTGGCCTTTGTTTGTTCCACCTTCTGGAGGGTGAGGTTGCATCTTCAGCTCCTCTCTGTCTTGAGCCTCTTTTCTTTGCACAGCTTCCCACTGTGTTTTCCTTTGCATTAAATATATTGATTTGACTCTAAGGCATTATGGAATTTAGGTAATGAAGTATTCCCTTATGTTGATTCTTTAAGTTAACCTTAAATCTTTATCCTTTTAGGTCCCTTTTGTTCCTTAATGACCCTTCTTCTTTCTATTAGTCCTCAGTTCAACTTATTTTCTGTTTTCTTTAAGCAATAGCTTTGAAGCATGAGGTGATTTATTTCTTTACTTATTTTTTTCTTGGTAATTGTATTTACTTAACTTTCTTGTTTTTCTTTTGCATAGAGTGTTTTGCAAGTTGAATGTTCTGCTGGCCTCTGGTTGTTGTTGTTGTTGTTGTTTGCTTTGTTTTTTGCTCTTTCCTACTTGACTTATTTTTTTTTTCCTTCAGGTTCTTGGTGGATCAGCATCCATGTGTTGATCATGATGAATATTCCCCAAGGCTCTGTCCTGGGTCCCTTATTTTTTCTTACTTTGTGCCCTACCTCATCAGCCCCCACAAATTTAATTACAGTCTCCATGCTGATAATTCTTAGAACAATATAGCCAATCCTAAACTTTCTTCTTGATAGCTCTAATTGGACATTTTGAGCTGTGCATCTGTGATAGATCATTGTCTACCAGTGTCCCCCCTTCACCCACATAGGTTAGGTTAGTTCTTTTCCTCAAAGTCAAGGAAGATGTTCCCAAGATTTGATTAGCTCAGGGGACTAATACTCAAGCCATGTCTTCTTTGATGTAGCTTTAAATGTGGCTTCTGGCCAAGCTGATGTGGCTTCCTGGTTACAAAAGTACATTAAAAAAGGCCTTTGGGGTCCTTCAGACTTGGCAGAAAATGTCCCAAGATCATGTGAGTCATTGCAACCTACCTTGCTCACTACATAAATGTCCATATGCCAATTAGGGAGGTTAGCTAACTATTGAAGTAACCTTGTCGCATATCCATTCTATAACTACAGCTAAGTAAATCTTATTTTATTAGCTATTGAATGGTCTGTGAGTCTCATATTTCATTCTAGTACCAAACTTAAATTAGCAGGGTAGTTTGAGTCAGGCCTGCTATCACATCATACCAAGTTGAGAATGCTGGGAACACAATATTTTCTTTCACCCCTAAATCTAAACATCTTTTGAACTTTCCTATTATTGTTAAGAGTATCACAATCTTTTAGTCAGTCAGGTTGGCAATTAGTGTCACCACTGATTTACCCCCATATCAAATTAATTGTCAAATTTTGCTATTTTTTTTCTTCTACAATATCTTCTCACATACATCCTCTCCTCTTTACTCATTCAGTTACCACCCTAAACCAGGGTCTCATCTTCTGTCGCCTGGACAACTGCAATAACTTCTGATTTGATCTCCCCTCTTCAAGACTCACCTCACTCTAATTCATCCTCCATAGTCATCAAAGTGATTTCCCAAAAATTCAGGTCTAATCATGTCATTGCCTCCTTTCCCCTACCCCCTACTCAATAAACATCAGTGCCTTTCTATTATATTCAAGATGGAATATAAACTCCTCTGTTTAGCATTTAAACCTTTTTATAAACTAGTCCCTTCCTAACTTTCCAGTCATCTTAGATATTCCTCCCCTTTCTACAGACTATGATTCAGCCGTGACTACCAATTTGTTGTTCTACACATACAGTACTTTATATTTCACCTCAGTGCCTTTATATGGGTTGTCCCTCATGCTGGAAATGAAATCCTTCCTCAACTCTGCCTCTCAGAACTCCAGATTTCTTTTAACTCAAGGGGTATCTTCTATGTGAATTCTTTCTTCCTCACCATCATCATCAGTCATTATCATCATCATCATCTTTATCATTATCATTATCATCATCTCCTCCACCAACAATAAACATTTATTAAACTGCTTAGGAACTGTACTAAGCCATAGGAATACAAAGAAACACAAAAAATATTGCTACCCTCAAGAAACACATTGTAATGGAAACAAAATGCAAATAATACATACATTCATTGATACATATATATCACACATCTACATGTAATCACACATATATATGTATGCATGTGTGTACATGTGTATACTTACATATAATCATATATATAATATGAATATAGATATTGCTGAAGGTAATATTTGAAGGAAGACTTGAAGGTAGCCAGAGAAACCAGGAAGTAGAGGTGAGAAGGGAGAAGAGTCCAGGCATAGGAGACAGCTTATGAAAAGGCATAGACCCCAGATGCTAATACAATTCCTCCCCAAACTACCTTGCATTTATTTTGTACACATTATAAATATACTTATATATGTATATGTAGAATTACAAATAACACTAGCTTTTGTTTTAGATGACTGTTTTTGAATGTAAGCTCCTTGACATTATGAACTGTTTCATTGTTTGTCTTTGAATCTCTCGTGCTTTCAATATAGTAGTCAATTGATAAATTCTTGTTGATTGATTGAGATTAGTTGGACCAAGTTAATGGATCAAGTTATTGGCATATCTGTCTTCCTAAAGCCACTCTAGTATTAAAGTTTCACATATTTTCTACTTGGTGTGGGAATATATTATATTTCATTTATTTGTTTATTAGTGATATTTTGACTTTTCAAAAAAAATTTTAGGCAATTGGGGTTAAGTGACTTGTCCAGGGCCACACAGCTAGTAAGTATCAAGTGTTTGGTCTGAGGCCAAATTTGAACTCAGGTCCTCCTGACTTCAGGGCTGGTGCACTACCCACTGCGCCACTAGCTGCTCCCTTATTAGTGATTTGAAGAAATTTTTCAGGTAGATGTTGATAGTCCACATTTCATCTTTTATAAACTCTTGTTTATATCCTTTGGATTTTTATATCCTTAGATTTTTGTCAATTCTCTATAAATTTTGGACCTCAGACTTTTATCAGAGATGATTACCGGAAATATATATGTATATATTTTTTTGCTGATCTCTGTTTTTTCTTCTAATTCTAGTTGTATTTATTGTCTTCATGCTTATTTGTTTCATATAAACAAAATTCTGCAAAATGAGATAATTTTGCCCCCCTTTCTGCTTTGATTTTCATATTGTTATGCGTAGCATTTCTGTTGCTCTGTCAAATAAGAGTGAAGACTGTGTACATCATTCCATTCCTTTTTTGGGGGAAGAAACTTTTATTGTTATATCATCACAAAAAATTCTAGCTTTGGATTTTAAAGAAATGTTTTTGGACACATTAAGAAAATATTTTTCATTCCTGTGCCTTTTTAAAAAGTTTTAAAAAATTACAAATAAGAACTATATTTTGATAAAGGTATTTTGAAGATTTATTAATATAATATTAATTTTGTCATTTTTGTTATGACTGTTATTAATTATTCTAATAGTTTTCTTAATATCCTCAAATTTATGGCATAAATTAAACTTGTCAAACATTTTAAAAATTAGATCTATTGTGGTAGCCTATTTTCAAATATTTTCTTTAATATTTAAATAATATTCACTACTAACATCAGTACTTTTTCTGCTTTATCCCTTCTTGGTTTTGGTATCATGAATATATCTGGCTCATAATAGCACTTTGATATGGTACATTTTCCCTCTATTTTTGCAGAGTTTATATAGGGGTTATTTGTTACTAAAGTATAGATTTGATTTGTTATTCTGGACTAAGAAGTTTCCCCCCTCTCCCTTTGGGAGTACGCTTAATTATTCCACATCTATTTCTGAGATTGGATTATTTAGAATCTCTATTTCTTGTTTTATTGTTTTGCCTCTTTCTGTTCAGTGCCATTCAAGAGCAAAATCCCCCCCACCTCCATCCTCCTCAATGTTTAGGTTCAATCACCTCTGCTTCTGCTAAAGACTGGCTTTAAGATGCACTGATTCATTTCCTCTCCCTTCACTCTTCTCTTCTTCTACTATAGTTCTATCAGATCATCCTTCATGGGTTTAGCCTATAGATGATCCTCAATTGATCTTATAATAATAATAGCTTACATTTATATAGTACTTTAAGTTTGACGAGAAGCTTTGCATATATTCTCATTTTATCCTCACAATACACCTGTGAGATTAGTTATTTATTTCCTATATGTAGATGAGGTAACTGAAGCCAACAGAGATTAAATGATTTGTGCAGGATCATACATCTAGTAATAATATGAAGTGGAATTTGAACTCAGGTCTTCCTTACTCCTTGTATGACTTTCTAACAACTACACCAAGATGTCCTCACAATGGCACTCAGGTAAGGTGGGACTTCTAATGAATAAGAATTTTGTTTCTTATAGTATGTAAACCTGTGTCACCTAGCATTTTCATGTTACATGAAATTATTTACCTTTATTAATGTCTTTTGTTTGCAAAATTTGCATTTTAAAGGCTCTGATCATCTTCAGTTTACTTTGAAGGAATAATTAAAACCTTGTAATATTTTTGAAGATTCATTTTTATGTAGGAGTATGTTCATGTCAATAGGACTTATTAGTTTTTGGCTTCAAGTTGGTCTCCTGCTTTGGAGTATATTATATTCTAGCATTTTCTTTCATTTCTCAGCATGAAAGAATGAAGTCCTCTGCATTTTGAACTGATGTTTATTGCTGCCTATAATCTGATTTAAAAGTTATTGTCTAAAAAATCCATTTCTGGAACTTGACCATTATGTTTTTTGGGTGAGTTAAGCTTGTAGTTTTCTGGAGGCAAGCTCATAGACCCCAGGTTAAGAATCTCTTGTTTAAAGTTAACTGGTTAGGCAATAGACAGAAATACTTCCAATTAATGTCACATAATAAAATAGCATAGAAAAGTAACAATGAAACATTTCTCCTATAGACACCAAGGAATTCATACGTATGAAACATGTGTAGCCATGATGTGAAGGGGGGGCCTGAAGGAACAGCCCCTGCCTCTGATGCTACAGAAACACTGAGGTCACCTGTTGATGTCATTATAGCAAGCCTGATCACTTTTTCTACCAGATACTGCTCTTTTGGCCACGTAGTCTCTCCTAGATGAGTCATGTAGGTGCCATAGTAGATGAGATGCTGGACCTGGAGTCAGGAAGACCTGAGGTCAATTTGCCTCAGACATTTATTGCCTCTGTGACTTTGAAAAGTCTTTTGTCCTCTATAAGCTTCACTTTCCTCATATGTAAAATGGGGGTGTTGTTGTCATTTTTATTCTTGTTAGCATTTGTATAGCACTTTAAGGTTCAAGTGCTTTCCCCATATCTTACTTTCTCAAAAATGCTGAGAGGTAGTTGCTATTATTCCCATTTTACAGATGGGGAAACTGAGTCAAACATAGGTTAAGCAATTTGCCCAAAATCACAGAGCAAGGAAGTATTAGACTGGAGGTAAACTGAGGTCTTTCTGACTCCAGGTAGAACACTTTATCCACTATGCCACCCAGCAGCCTCTAACAGCCCTTCAGATAATATACATTGAACAATAGGTAATAATAACGCAAGGTTGTTGTTAAGTATCAAAGGAGATAGAATATGTCAGGTGCTTTGTAAAGACAAGCTCTTACTTTGCTTCCCCACAATGTGTGCAGTCTATATTGGATCCTGCTTTGCTGGTTGTATAGTCTCTACTAGATGCTGCCAGGCACAAACCATTATAATGAGCATGTGGTAGTTCCTGGATTAAGCTGTTTTGTGTTTTCCACACGAGAAAGGTGGACTCTGCCATGCTTTTTCAATTCAAAGCTCTGTGGATTTTATATATATCTGTTTTAGAAAAGCAGCAACCTTTTCTATAGCAGTAGGTCTAGTCAAAACTCTTCGAAAGGGTAAAAAGTGTCTTTTTTTTCTTTTAAGAGTGATCTGTTTACTCCTTTTGAGGATCTTGTCTATCAATCAATCAACAAACATTTTTTAAGTGCCTATAATGGGCCAGACACTATGCTAAACACTGGGAATACAAAGACCAAAAAAGCCCTAAACAAAAGACAACACAGTGCCTGTCCTCAAGGAAATCATCATTTTGAAGGGAAGATTACATGTATAGATACAAAGACATACAAAATGTATATACATATATATGCACTAATTTTACATACTAATATTTTATATATGTATATATGCACATATACATACATATATTTATATATACACATTGTATACATACACACATACATACAATCATACATACACACACATTAAGACACAGTGGGCCAGCTAGCTAGTGCTTTTATGTTTTATCTTTTCTTTGGTGTCAACTTTCTAATCTCTGGGTTTGGTTGTCTCTGAAAGACATCTTACTCTGCTTTAAGGAGAACATTGCTTATACCTCCTAGTTTTTAATCTTGGAACACTAATCTCAGAAGAATTCTGGGGTTGAGATCCACAGTTTCTCAACTCAAAACCCCTCCCAATTTCCCAAGGGCTCGGGTGACAACTGGGGAGTCTGGGAGTGAGGAAGTCCTGATGACAAAGCCATTGTTTTTCCTAATAGGATAGCCACGTTCCTAACCTTTCATATGTATATATTGCCAGTTAAAGTCTTTCCCTTGACCTACACTTTTAGGAAACTTATAATCCTCTCTGGAGGATCTTACACTAATGTCATTTTTCACTTGCTTAGGAAAAGGAAGAGGAGAGATAAGCATTTATATAGCACTTTTATGTTTCGGGAATAGTGCTACAGGTGTTTTTAAAAACAGACTATCTCATTTGAGCTTCACCATGACTTTTCAAGGTAGGTCCTGCTACTATTCCATTTTACAATTGAGGAAACTGAGGGCAGACAGAGCTTAAGTGACTTGTCTAGAGTTGCATAGTTGATAAATGTCTTAAGTCAAATTGGAACTCAGGTCTTCCTGATTCCTGGCATAGCACTCTGTCTGCTGTGTCACCAGCTGCTTCTAATTATTGAAATACTATTTCCTTTTTTTTTAATTTCTAGAACTTGTTGCTTATCTTTTTTTTTAAATGTCATAGTTCTTATTAATTCTATTAGGGCCCCTTTTGTTTATTGGTTTCTTCAGTCTCTGCTAGTTATTGTGTCAGGACACGGCTTGAACTCAGATCTTGATTCTGAGACTGGTTTTCTATTCGCTACAGCAATGCTGCCCGTTAAATAGGAGGAAGAAAGTATCAAATCTCCTGGAGACTCAAGGTGAATCTGGAATCCCAGGATCTCAGAGTGGGAAGGGGTGTGATGTCTTATGTGTTCCTACCCTTTTCTGAAGCAAGAATCTTTCCCACAATAACTTGGCAAGCTGGTCTTCACCTGGGGAAAGAGCACAGATCATTAATACCTTTTGAGAAGAGGCATGCTCACTCACCCTTGCCTGGATTTTTCTCTCATTTCTATAATGAACTGGCTGAGAATCAGTGTGACCTAATGGAAAAGAATGTAGTGAAAAGTGAAAAGACCTTGATTCAAGACCCTGTGTTGCCACTCAGTAGTTGAATGACTTTGAGCAAGTCACTTCATTTCTCTGGGCCTCAGTGTCCTCATCTGCAAAATGAAGCAATTGGACTATGTGGCCTCAGTGGTTCCTTCTGGCTCCACCATTCTGTGATTGTTCAGCTTTTAGGCAAGCAGCTCAGGCTCAGGTATAATGGTTCTCCAGGGCAGAGCTATACGTTCCCCCAATCTGTTCAGATCAAATTATTCTGGGCATCTTGACAGGAGGGAACTGAACGAAGTGGGAGAACAAAAAGTTCATTTCTGATCAAAAACCCAGGGACATGAAAGCTCAGAGACATGAATGCAAAAGCACTCACGTCATGGCCTTCCAGACCTACTGCAGGAAGAGGGAGAAATAAAAATAAAGGACACCATCTTTTTTCTTCTCTCTCTCTCTCCCTCTTTTTTTTTTCCTTTACAAAAAGAGAGCAAAGAAAAAAAAATCTACTTAAGCCAACCTGTTGACAGGCAGTCAGCTTTCATTTGATTTGTGCTTCATTTGCATGAATAAAAGTGAAACAGAAGCTTTGTGATTTACAGTAATACAGAGGCTATTAAAAAGGACCTTCATCATTAGCTTTTTTGTCACAAGGTTCTCTTTTCTTGCTTTCAATCACTCAGTGCCATTAAAAACATTTCCTAAAGCAGGGGAAGAGACAGATTCCTTCACTTGAGGGGATGGGTGACAGCCAACTCCAGACCACATCTTGGCTGCTTTTTCTCTGGATCTCAGAATGAAGAAAAAAAAAAGTGTTCACCTTCCAATTAGAACATGTCTGCCCTATAATGCTCAAGGAGAAGGATTTATTAGTATTGCCTAGGGCCAAGACTCTCCTAGTCACCAGTAACCTGTACTCATAAGCCACTAGATACCTGTTACATGAAGGTTGATCCGCATTGCACCAGATTGCAAAAAATATTTATTTACCTTTTCACAAAGGACCCTTTAAAAACACATGCAGCACTCAGGTACTCCCCCTGTCTAACAGCTCTCAGGGCTGATCATTCCGTGTGTGGCTGCTCCAAGATCAAGTTAGTCTGTGGCTCTACATTTCCTAAAACTATGGGTCATAAGCCCCCATTGATGGGTTTCCCTTTAATAGTCAGGCAGTGGACACAATTCATAGCAAAGATATTTAATGAAAGAGCTGGGGGTGGGCGGTGGGGAGGGAAAGTAGCAAGAAAACATTTTCCTCATAAACCTGGGATACACTTTCCTACAAAATATATACAATATCATTGAGAAAACACATGGAGAGGCACATACATAAGGAATAAGTAGCTAAGGTAACTGCCTGAAGGAGTGAACATGTAGGGAATACCTTTTGCCAAGGCACATATATGCAGTGTTGTTAAAACTGCAGGCCTGTTATTGTCTTCTAGTGAAGGCTATTGTCTTTTTTTAGTGATATCACAGACTTCTGGGTCTGCTCCCTGCTGATTTTGGTAGTTTTCACTGAATGCTGCTCCACTGGACCACTGCCAGATACCTCTTTGCTGTAGTCTGATCTAGTTCAACGGATGCTACCAGACACAGTATCTATTGACTAGCTTCTGGATCAGTGAAAATACTTGGCTACAGGTGCTGCCATACTCTCTTAACTTAAAATCTATACACACGCTTTCCCTCAACTATTTTAGAAAAGTCAGTAAAAACAACAACAACAACAACAAACTTGCCCTAGGACTAGCAGAAAAGCTTCTCTGGCCTTTTGCTACTAAAGCTTTTCATAGCTACAGCTAGAGAGTCTCAAATCTAGGTGCCAAACTCCTTAAAACAAAGACTGAGTTGTTCCATATAACTAATGCCCTTAGGCTTATTCTTTTCTTTGGACTCCTTTTCCTGGTTGGGGACTTGACACCTTCAGTCAGACACCTTACCCTAGCGCATGATAAATATGTACACTTCATAATTTTTATCTCTGAAGGCTAGGCGATAGACCAGGAAATGATCGTATGCCTAAAAATTATCAAACAACTCTGGAAATTTTAGCATTCTTCCAGTTTTAGAAACCCTATGTTTCATCCATTCTTTTATGTGGATAAGTAGGTAGAGCAAAATCCAGAGTGAAAACACCAAGCCCAAGAGACCAGGTCTTTGTTTTTGCCACCAGCCCAGCTGTGTTTTTGGCCTCTTCATATGCAGATGCAACCACTCAAAGTCTGGAAGGGTCTTTGCCCCACACCCTCATACAGAGACACTTAAAAACTAGCCTCTTCTTTCTCCTTGTTTTCCCTGAATCCTTGCTTTCCTGGATCTCCTTTTCCTTTTGGCTTCGAAGAGGTATCTATAATGGAAAATTTGTATATTTTACTAGCCTACAATACAGCTTGGCACAGGACCACTGATATTGCTCCTCTCCTCCTTTTTAGAAATCTTGAGGTCACACAGCTAGTTTTTGAAAGAGGTGAACACTTTGAGTCAATCAAGGGAACTTTCCATCTCCTGACTCAGTACATATCATTGATGCTGAAGTCATTCTTTTATTTCATTTTTTAACATTATGAACTTGACACACATCAACAAGCATGATCATTTTGAAATACGAAGAACAGGACAAGATTATGTATAAAACCTTGATTCTATTAAAAAACACCTTCTTTTGATTTTTTTTTGGTAAAATGTATAATGTTTAAGATAGCAATTTCAAAAGTGTCCTGTTTCTCTGTATTTCCATCTGAACTTCCTTCCTTCTCTCTTTGTGTTTGAAAAAATATTTCATTAACTCTCTTTTGGACAACAGTCCTATCACTATCTGCCTATCCTCCATAATTCTCCTTGCCTCCCCATCCACTAGTCTTCCCTTATATGAAATAATCAATGTCAAACTAAACAAATCCACAATTGGTCATATCTGAAAAGGTGTAAGTTTTGTATTTCTAGTCTATCATGTCTGTCAAGAGGTGGAAAACATGATTTATTAATGTTGTTCTGGAATTGTTGTATTATTCATTTCATTGATCAGAGATCTTAAGTTGTTCAAAATTGTTTTCCTTTTTTCAAGAGGGTTTTGTAATTATATCTCTTAAGTGATTACATATGTATGTATATATGTATATATATATACATATATATACATATATATATATATGTATGTATGTGTATATATGTATATATATACATATATATACATATATATATATATACATATATATATGTATGTATGTATATATCTTGGTAGATTGACTCCCAGGTATTTCATTTTCCCTCTCTTTTTAAAAAATAAGATTACCTTTTCCATTATTTACTCCTGGATTTTATTATTGTTAGATAGAAATTCTCTTTTGTGTGAGTGTGGTTTTATTTTGTATCCTGCTCTTTTATTGAAGCACTTTAATATCAATTTCTTTGCTAAGTCTTGTGGGTTTTCTAAGTAAATCAACGTGTTGGAACAAATATGAATACTTTGATCTCATCTTTGCCTATGTTTATACCTTTGATTTCTTTTCCTTGTCATAGCTGTCTCTGACAGTTCTGAAATGTGTCAAATAACATTAGAGAAAGGGATCATCTTTTATTCCCATACTTATTGGAAAAACTTCCAGTGTTTCTCCATTGCATATAATGCTGGTTTTTGGTTTTAGCTATGTTTTTGTCATATTAAAAATGTCCTATCTATGCTTATACTTGGAAGATTTTTTTTTCTTAGCTTAAGAAAGTGTTGTACTTCGTCAAAGGCTTCTCCTGAATCTACTCATATAATTGTGTGGTTTGGAGTGTTTTTTCTTTAAATATAATTATACTAATTGTTTTCTTAATGTTAAACCATCTTTGCATCTCTGGGATGAATCCAACTTGGTCACTGAAAATTATTTTTGGATCTATTATTGTAGTCTTTTTGCTGAGATTTTATTTAAAATTTTGGCATCACTATTCATTACTGATATTAGTCTATAATTATCTTTCTTTGCCTTTTCTTTCCCTGTTTTAGGTATTAGAACTATATTTGTCTCATAAAAAGATATTGAAAGTGTTTTATTTCTCAAGTTTTTTGAAAAATTTCAGTTGCCTAGTTTTTTAAGCTTTTCGTAGAATTTATCTATAAATTCATCTGGATCAAGGCTTTTGTTTTTTTCCCCTCTCCCTTTGTAGTTCTTTTATAAATCATTCAATTTAATTTTTTATCAGTTTGAATCATTTAAAATTTCTATTTCAAGTTGTTAATTTCAAAATTTGTAGGCATTTCATATTTTTGTAAGTAATTCTCCATTTTAAAAAAATCAGTTCTGCTACCATATAATTATGTAGAGTAGATTTTGATAATTATATTGTTTCTTTGTGATTTTGCCTTGTTTATTTTTTATTTTTGTAATTTAATTTTCTTCTCTCCTCTTTGTGTGTAGGTTAACTCATTAGTGTTTTTAAAGATCCAGCTTGTAATTTTTTTTTAACTTACCTATTCTCTCTTATTTTCAAAGATTTCCTCTTTCGTGATTAATTTGAATTTGTTAATTTTTAAAATGTCATTCACTTAACTAATCCTATTTTTCTATTTTTAAATGTATGTTTTCTGAACCATAATTTTGCTTCTGAGAATTGATTTAGTTCATCCTCTCATGTCATTTACATTCACCTTCACATGGTTCTTAATTGTTTATATGAGGATTTATTTTTTATATCCTCATTATTTAGGATATCATTATCAAGTCTCCTGTTGCATCTATATCTTTTGCTTGTGTTCCCTGGATTAAGAATTCCCTACATTACATTGTGGTTTTTAAGGGAGAAAATAAATTTTTTTTTAATATTCATCTACAATTTCTCTGTGTTCTAGTACAGAGGTGTTATACTTGTGGCCCTGAAAACTACTGAGTGCAGCCTGAATCAGATTAAATGTAATTGGGAAATATTTGACCAAATAAATAAAAACAATACAATACAGGCAATGTTAATTGGTGGTTTTCTAAGTAAATATATGTTCCACTGTTGTAGTGTGTGATCCACTTTTGGAAAGGTAGCATGTGATACTAAGGAATATGTATAGTGATTAATTTTTGCATTCAGAAAATTTAATAAATCTTTCAGTCTTAGGTTCTTCCATAGTATGTTAAGTTTTTTATTTTCCTTTTTAAAAAAAATCTATAAGTTAGATTTGTTTTGGTCAGATATAGGAATATTAAAATGTCCTATAATTAGCATGTTTATGTATACATATATATATTTGAAATTCACTTAGGTTTTCCTTTATGAATATATATGCTGTGCTATTTGGTAGATATGTTTAGTATTGATAGTATCTGTTTCTTTTAAGCATAACATGGTTTTCTTGTTTATCTCTTGAATTTTTATTTTTGCTTTCTCTGATAGTATGATTGCAATTCCTGTTTTTTTGGATTCTTCTGATGCAAAACAACCTTGGGTTCCTGTTTCATTTTTGTTCTATAGGTTTTACCTTATTTTTAGATGTGTTTCTTGTACATAATAGATTGTTGATATGATAAGAGTAATATTTCTTAGGGCCCTGCCATGTAGGCTGGGCTAGCTTTTCTTAAGGCTTTACTTTTCTCATGAAGTTTTAGACCAGTTCTCTTCCTTTAGAAATGTGGAAGCTCCCTTTGGGACTTGATTAGCTCAGAGCACTGGCTCAGATTGTGGATGCAACTTCCTGCGTGCCTGAGTACAAAGGACCTTGAGGACCTCCAGATCCCTTTCAAAGGCTTGTGACCATGGACCAACAGCATGACTAACAAGGCAAAGCTGTGCTTAGCTGAACCAATGTGGCATCCTTATGGAATGTAATTGGAAATGTCCTTCCTCTGTTATGGCTAAATAAATCTCTTTGTTAACTGCTGAATGACCTTGCTATTATTGTTCAGTCATGTCAGAATCTTTGTGCCCATGTGGACTATACTGTCCATGGGGTTTTCTTGGCAAAGATACTGAGAGGGGTTGCCATTTACTTCTCCAGGGGTTAAAGGCAAACAGGTTAAGTGACCTGCCCATGGTCACACAACTGGTGTCTGCTGCTAGATTTGAGTTCAGATCTTCCTGACTCCAGGCTCAGTGCTCTTTCCACTGAGTCACCTGGCTACTTCTAAATGACCTAGAAGTGTTTAATTTCATCTTAATATTCTACCTAAATTACTAAGGTACTAGCCTGGGCCACACCCAGCTCACAATGGGTAGATTTTGTTTATCTTATTCATTCTGTGACTCTCTTTCATTTTAAATGAATTAATTTCATTTTCAAGCCCAGCTGATTCCAATATCCCCAACCATATGGAGGCTAATCTTTGTCTTTATTCTTAAGTTCTCCTTAAATTTTAGCCTCTTAGGTCAATTTCATACCTTGATGATACCTCTTTGTTTTTAATTTTATCCCATAGATCAACATCTCTTTAAAAATAAAAACCATAATCTATAAACATGAGAGAAGACAAAGGTGACAAGAGAGACATTCCAGGTATAGGGAACAGCATATGCAAAGGCACAAAGATGGGGGGAAGAGGATACTAAATTGTGAAGCAATTCTCAAAATGCATTTCACTTTCATTTTTGAGGTGCAGCTTAGGAGAGCACTAGACCTGGAATCAGGAAGATCTGTGTTTGAATTCTGCCTGGAATATTTACTAGTTGTGTGACCTTAGGCAACCTCCTTATGTTCTCAGGACCTCCATTTACACATCTATAAAACAAGGGGGGGCGCCTTGATATCCACTAGAATCCCTTCCAACTCTAAATTTATGATCCTTTAATCTGTGGACCTACTATGACTTTTTTTTTAAATAAAAGAAGGATGTGCTATTGTACTTTAAAGAGGAGTAGGTTAGGCTTCCTTAATTAAACCAATAACTTAAAAGAGTGGTAGCTCCCCAAAGTTGTGAATCTGGGCAACCCTTGGCCAGTTGTATGGGTTACCTTGGGGCTGCCCCACTATGGCCAAAGAACTAGCCTCCTGATGTCACAAGCCCCAACTACCTGTCTGGCATCTATACCCGGCATTCTTGCTGCTGCTTGTGTTTGCCCTTCTGTTCAGCCTTCCTTTACCATCGAGCTGACAGCTGTGAGAACACATGGAGTTTGCTTGGCAGCTGCCAGACACAGATGCTGAGCTCTATAATGTGCATCCCCCCCGCCAATGCTTCAGAGTGTTTCTCTGGCTGCCCGGGATGTCTTCCTCACTGCCTTCTGGAGGAGCCTGCTCTACAGGTGTTCATAGTGTTGTGAAGTTGTCGCTGGGGAGTAAGGCTGCTGAGACAGCAGGATGGCTTGGCCCTTCAAGATGGCTGCTGTCGCCCCCGCACTCGATTCTCTGTTACTGACAATTCTGCACACCTAGGGGGATGCCAGGGAACCCAGGCTGGAGGAAAGCTGAGGCAAAGTGAAGGGAGGCAAGAGGGGATTTGTTCTTGGCAGACTGAAACTGCTTGTCAGAAGTATACTGAGTCTGTCCAGTTACCATTCAGCCATCACACTTCTTTTATTCAAAAGAAAAAAAATGGTGGTTGTAGAAGAGATAGAAGGCCTGGATGACCTCAGGAGAAGAAAGGAAGACCAGCAGAACTCTCCTGTAGGTACTGGTGGCCATAACTAATATCACATCATGTTCTTCTCCTTCTGACTTTAGATGGTGCTAATCATTAGGCTGTCTAAGCACCCCATAGACTCAGACATAGATCATAGACTTAGAAAGGTAAAGAACATCAGAGGTCAACAAATCCAATCACCTCATTTTACAGATGAGCAAACTAAGACCCAGAGAACTGAAGCAACTTGTCTGAAGTCATACAGATAGTGTGCAGCATGTTTATTTCTAGGTCTTGATTTCTCCCTCCACACACAGATCATCAGAGAAAAGTCCCTTAGTTTCAGAGACACTGAAACTAAGTGTGGTAAAGTTTTTAATTTAAAATTTTGTCCATCAATTCATTGATCTTATCATTACTCTTCCTTTTCCTTACCAGATTCTTCTAAATCATATATCTTCATGTTGTTTGTGGATTTATAGACTCTACCCTGAATGCCTTGATTGTTTTATATTTACTCCAATTTTGTTACTTCGATGTACATATGCAGCCCCAAGTTGTTTCATCAACGTATGGCTTTGCTTCTCCAACTAATTAGTAGACCTCCAAGGTCTAGCTCTTGCCCTCCATTTATTTATTTGTGTCTGCACCGTAACACCTCCTTCAAAAAACAAAAACAAAAACAAAAAAAACTCCTAAGCCTGACCCGTAGCAGCTAATGGACTTTTTAATGAATTACTTTGTATTGATTCTGTATATGTTGTGTTTATGCTTATCTTTGTATAAGCTACTTTCTGCTAATGAATGGAAGCTCCTTGAAAGTTTTGTTTTGGTCTTTATTTAGTCCTAACACATTCTGTCTTAAATATAGAAGGTGCTTAATAAAGATTTATTGAATTGAAGGACTATCTAATTTATTGTGTCGTACCCAAATTAAATGCTTTAAAAATAAATTAAATCTGAAAATGTTATTTACATTTTCCAGAAAATTGTGTCATGGTAAAGGTGGGTTCTGTTTAGAAAATCATTAGAGAACACCTGCCTGTTCCTTTCAAATGTTTTCATTTGGATATTGTCAATGAATACTTATGCCAATTTCATAAAGATTTTACAGAGATGAGAAAGTGCCATGGGATATCATGGTCTTGCCATAACCACAGTTATAAATAATCCAAAAAGAAATGGAAAGGTGCATGATGGGTCCAATAATAGTTAATACACATATCTTAAAGATTTGCAAAGAATTTTTCAAAAAAAATCTCATTTTATCCTCACAACAACCCTGGGAGATAAATACTACTATAATTCCCATTTTATAGATGAGGGATTTGAGGCAGAAAGAGTTTCAATGACTTGCTGGGGTATACACAGCTGGTATATGTTCTGAGGTAAGATTCAAATTCAGGTCTTCCTGACTCCAGTCCCATTTTCTACCTCCTGTGCTGCCTAGTTCTCTACAATCCCAGGAGGCCATTGAGTGTTACTGCGCTTGACACACAGGGGAAGTAAAGTAAAACTTCTCCAGGAACAGAAAACTGGGAAAGAAGACAGATGCCATATACCAAGAGTGTGAGACAACATATGGCCTACCCTAGTGGTAACCTGGAATCCTGGTGATGTAACAGAAACTGAGGAAAGCCTAAGGTAACTTGGCTATATTCTCTATAAAAGACTTACAAACACATGACAGTAAATTGTACAAAAAGGGTGGAGAGGTTTCTATTTACATTATTCAAAAGAATACACACACCAATGAAATCATGTATCCATCAAAATCAATAGAAAGCAAACATGTGTCAATGCATATATGTCACTAATGTCTTCTCTTTGGCATTTTTTTACATACTTCCAATAGGGGCTACACATTATGTCATTTTTTGGCTTTGTATCCCTGGTGCCTTAAACAAAATTGGTGCTTAATAAATATTTATTAAATTGCTTAGCCCCAAACCATTTAGGGTCCAGATCTCAGCTTTGAGGATTTAGCTCCTCTATGCTCCTTGAATTTAAGCTACCTTTTCATGCCAAATTTGGTTTGAAGGGTAACACTTTCTTCTCTTACCTAGACTACATATTCTCCTATGAGGGAATCAGTCAGCCCAGAAGAGGATCCCTGTTATCTCTGTCCCAGAAAGGGCTACAATAGGCAGAGGTCAGCTAGGGCCTTGCCTAAGGGTGGTGACATCCTGAAGTAGGGATGCTGCTTTACACTTCTGGTGGTTGCACTGGATGACATAGAACCAGAAGAAGATTTTGAAATCCAAAGGACCACTTCATGGATAAAGCACAACCCTACTGAATGCTGATACTCTGAGGGGAGGAAAAATTGTCCTCCCCAACCCGATCTTCTGATCCCACTCAGAGAAAGTCCCATCATCATCATCTTTCTTTCCTGGAACCTGACTTTCCCCACCACTGAAAAATACTTTCATATACTTAAAGACAGTTATTATGTACTCTCTACATCTTCATTTCTTCAAGTATTTTCATATGGCACATTCACTATGCTATATGCCCCCCTTCAAACTCATCAATGTTCTTTTAAAAATGTGGCACTCAGACTTAAACATAGAACTGTTACAGGTGTGCTCCAATCAGGGCAGAGCACACATAGAAACCATTGCTTTCCTTGTTCTAGACACTATTATTTCAGTGATGCAACCCACATGTCATAGAGCAAAATGACTTCTAGAAGGCTGGGCTCCAACAAGGTGTCACTACTAGGTTTGTTTCAAAAGACGATTAGGGAAAAAGGAAAAGAAGTTATAAGTTCTAAAATGTTTATAGCAGCTCTGTGGTGGCAAAGAACTGGAAATTGCCGGGATGCCTGTCAATGGCTGAATACGTTGTGGTGTATGGCTCTGATGGAATATTATTGTGCTATATGAAATGATGAGCTCAATAATCTTAGAAAAACATGGGAAGACTTGCATGATATAATGAAGAGTGAAATGATAAGAACCAAGAGAACACTGTATACAGTAATAGCAATATTGTTTTAAGAACAACTTTGAGTGAATACATTATTTTAAGTACTATAAATACCAAATTAACCATAAAGGATGTATGAAGTAAGATGCTATTTGCATCTAGAGAAAGAATTGATAAATAGAAGTATGTATGGAATAATTTTGCATATTATATACATATTTGTGTCTGATGTCAGCCATCTCTAGGGCTCCGGGGAGGAGGGAAGAAAAAAAGAAGAGAAAAAAAGAAATTTGCATGATAATTTTATTATATATTTAAAAGAAATAGCAAGTTGTACAGAATAGATTTGCAGTTTCATGTGCAATCATTGTTTTTATTATACTATGTTATACAGATGCTTGTTTTAGTCCATAAATTAAAAATAGAATAAAAAATGCAAAAATTCCTTAAAAGGAATAACAGAGATACTATTTCTTATGACTCTAATTTTTAATATTGAAGTATAAAACAAGGACATGTATTTCTCCCAAAAGTATTTGCCATTTTCAAGGTGGATGTCTCATCTCTTCTGTGAGAACCGACAAATACTTCTTTTTTTTTTTTAGATAACACTAAACTGATTGCATTAAGACCCAGAACACGGTAGAACCTCCTAAGGAAGATCCATTACCATTCAAAAGAGTTTTCTCAATCATCATATAGGAAAAAAATAAGAAAATGAATAATTCCTAATGTCCAGGTTATACTCTAATCTGATGCTGAATGGACAAACACGGAGCTGGTCCAACAGCACATATATCTCTTATGGATGTGGAATTGCGACCAAAATTGTATAGGATGAAGAAGACTGCATTGCATTTGGGAAATTGTGCAATGTCCTTAGCTTCTCCCTGACACAAAGACCCATTTTTTAATATCAGTGATCTTCCAGTGATTTTCATGGTTGCAAGCTAGAAAGTGCCATAGTCTCCTAATAATTAAAGTTGTAGGCTACCCAAAGGGCAAGTGAAAGACATACTCTCCATAGACATGCATAGGCTATAAAAAGCAAGTTAACAATAAAGAATTGAGTAGGAGAAGCGTTGTAAAACCTATCACCAAAAAGATCTGCCCCTGACCAGTATGACTAGAAAAGGATCTGGATCAGTCACGCAGAAAGAATGAGGCATAACCATGCAAAGATAGAGTTTATATGGTACCTTAAGATTTGCAAGGCACTTTATAAATAGTATCTCATTTGATCCTTAGGAAGGACAAGTTTCTCTTCCTTACCTGATTCTTCCCTCTATTTACACCGGTCTGGTTCCAGCTGTCATTAAAACATTGAATTTTTATATAAAAAATGTAAGGCTGATTCAAGGGTCTAGTTGTCATTACTTTCTATTAGGGTTTGCTTAGAACACTAAATATGCAAATAAAAACAAGCCTGGGAGACAGAAAAAATTATTATCATTTTACAGATGAGGAAACTGAGGCAGAGAGAGGTTTAGTGATTTAATAGCACATGAACAGAGCATATATTTTCCTAGCATCCACATAAAATCAAGAGATCAAGAGAAAAGCCCCCCAAGAGATTGTGTAGACACCCTTGGAGGATGTACAGCAGGACATAGACAGGCAAGAGGCATTCAGGATGAGAAGGTGTGGATGGGTTGTGATTTGCAATATTTGAGCCATGTTGGAGCACTCCCATTGATGAGATCAAAGAGCCACTGAATGATTGAAGATCATATCAGTTTTTTTAGGGTCACACTACTGACTCACATTGAGTGTGTGATCCACTAAATCCCCCAAATCTTGACCTTTTTTGTTTCATATCTCTTGCCTAGCCTAACCTCTCCCTCCTCAGCCCCTTCCAGGGAGATCTGCCCCCAATGAGTATGACACTAGGTCTCTAGATAACCAAAAATAATGCATTATATGAAAGAACTCTGAGACCCAAATACAGTCTAGAGCAGGAAAAATAACGATCCTCCAAAAATACAGTTTTGATGCTTTTTCAGAGAAACTCCATAACAGCTTCAAAGCATGTGAACTATCTTTATTTTGCATTCAGACTATCTCTTTGGAGCAGGTTTCCTTCACAACACAGCTTATTACAAAATGGATCTAAAACCCCAGGGATTTTATCTTTATTAGGTTGTTTCCAGTATTCTGGGGTCAGAGGTATTTTAGTCATTGTTAACCAGCTGGGTACTATGTTTTATGGCTTCTAATTGGGTGTACGCCTTATGGGTGAACTGATTGTGTAGCCTTCTTTATTTTTCTGATCTAAAGAGATAAAATGATATATATATTTTAACACACACACATGTACACCAACCAAATATATTAGGTACCAAGTATCATGGTGGGATAGGCTTAGAAAACTAAGTTTCAGTGGAAGAGAACCAGGGGATTATAACTACGAGATTTTGTTCCTAAAGAGGATTGAGCCTGGGTGTTCTTGCTCCTGGGACAGGTCTTTCTTCCTTATCTGACTCCTCCTTGTATTTCCTCTACTCCAGTTCTAGCTGTCATTAAAACCATAAAATACTGAGTTCTTATGCAAAAAAATGTTGAGCTGGTTCAAAGAGCTGATTGACGTTACTTTCTATTAGGGTTTGTTTAGAACTCTGAACATTCAGATGAAAAGAAAAAAAAAACTCGGTGTATATAGACATGGTGTTTTAAGGCCACATTCATAGTTTTGCCATCATGGTGCCAGGGAATTGCCCTAAGGAGTTTGCCTCAACAATTAACCTTTAAGTTGAAGGGCTTCCAAAGAGCAACAGGAAGAATGCCTTATTGGGTCAGCCCAATGGTTTAAGCAGATGATGATGGTGGCAGTGATGAAGATGATTGATGATGACTATGATTTCACATTTCTATAGCACTTAAAGGTTTATAATGCACTCTCCAAATAACAACTTTGTGGAAAAGTGAAAGTATTATTCACATTTTACTGATGAGGAATTTCCACATTATGCTACTAGATGTCCCACTATAGCACAAAGGTAACCTGGGTTTCTTGAAAATTATGCCACAGAAATAAATGCAAGCTCTAGAACTTTTAGCTATACTAGAAAGACTTTGAGTTGTTGTTTGTCCTTAATTTTTAAAAAAATTTTTAGGCAGTCGGGGTTAAGTGACTTGCCCAGGGTCACACAGCTAGTAAGTGTCAAGTATTTGGTCTGAGGCTGTATTTGAACTCAGGTCCTCCTGACTTCAGGGCTGGTGTTCTATCCACTGCGCCACCTAGTGTCCTTCATTTTTGAAGAGGACCTCACAGGGTGATATCTTGACTCATGCATGAATTTGATTTAAGTGAAGCATAGTTGCACAAAATCCTCAGCCTCATTATCTCTTCCAGAGTCATCAAAGTCCAGTGGCAAGACAAAGTCAGGACAACTGGTGATGGCCTGGTATGCAATGGGGATGATTGTGGTGTCTTTGATGTCTGATCAAGCTGTAAGTGCTCCACAGTGCCTGCTTCAGCTGCCTTCATGGCCATTGGGACAAACTGTTCTCTTCTGCCCATTCTGCTCAGGGAAGTCTTCACATGCTTGAGGTAAGCATCCTCCTAACTCACCAATGGATTTGAGGCCTGTTACTCTCAATCTGGTTTAGCTATTTGCTGAGAAGTTTTTATGGGGTGTGGACAACGCACATACTATAGCTTCTTGGAGCCATAGATGAGACTTGGGTGAAGGTGGATACCAAAGGTGGATGAGCAGCCATGAAAAGGATTCATCAAGCCCTCACGCTAGAGGTTCTAGTCATCCCTGAACACCCCATACACCACACTCTCAGGAAAAGCTTTGAGTAGGGTTCTAGTGACACAATAATACTTCTGTGTGAGGATCAACCTAGCTAATTACCCTGAGATTAATTAATAATAGGCTGGCCATGAATTTTTGAACTCTTTGGTCATGGCAACCCATGAATCAAATAAAAAATTGTGAATGGCTTTCAGATCTCTGCATTTCTGTATTTTCCTTCTGCGGTAATGGTAGAGGAGGAGCTAAAGAAGGTGAAGAGACTGTAAGGAATTGAATAATTTTTTAATAATAATGAACATTAACTTAAAGCTACTCTAAATGTGAGATCTTGCACAGAGAAGAACACATTATTGGAAAAGGGTGATGGGAAAGGAAAGAAAAAGTGTTACTTAGAGGGAGTTCCAAATAAGTAGAGGGATGGGAAGAGACTATTAGCAAAAGATGTCCTTCATGGGGTCCAGATGAGCTAAATCCTTGGGCAATAAAAGAACTGGCAGATATTATTTAACCATTGTCATCAATGTTTAAAAAGTCATAGATAATGGAAGAAGTACTGAAGGCTGTTATTGAGGCAAACATTTTCAAAAGAAGAAAGAGAATACAGCTTTAAAAAAATAAAAACTGTAGACCAGTGAACTTGAGTATGATTCTTGCCAAAATTCTAGAATGTGTTTTGAAAGAAATGGCTAATAAATCCTAGGAAAGAAAGCAGTGATGAAAAACAGCCAACATGGCTTCATCTAGAACATAGCTCATTTACTGTTTTTTTTTGGCAAGGTTACAAGACATCAGAAGATACCCATAGATACAGTTAATCTTGCTGTTTGTCATTTAGTTGTTTCAGTCGCATCCAACTCTTCCTGACCCCATTTGGGATGTTCTTGGTGAAGAAATTAGAGTAGTTTTCCATTTCCTTCTCCTGCTCAGTATTATCAATGAGGAACTGAGGCAAACAGGGGTAAGTGACTTGTCCAGGGTCACATAGCTAGTAAGTGTCTGAGGCTGAATTTGAACTCAGAGAGATGAGTCTTTCTGGCTTCAGGCCCATCACTCTATCCACCGCACCACCTTAACTGCATGCAGTTAATCTAGATTTAAATAAAGCATTTGACAAATTAACTTGTACTTTTCTTGTTTATGGAAATGATGGAGCAGTGTGGGAGAGAGGATAATTGATTATATGGACTAGCAATTGGTAAAATGGTCAAACCCAAAGAGTGTTCATTAACAATTTGATGTTACCTTGGAAGGAAATCGCAAGAGGAGAAACACACAGTGAGTGGACCTGAATGGTTTAACATCTTTATCAATGATGGTTGAAAGCATAGATGTCTTGCTTATCTGTTGTAGATGCCATAAAGCTGGAAAGCAGTGTTAACACACTGAATGACAGTTAGAATCATAGGCTAGAATTGAAATGAATTTGGAATTTGGAATGAATCTAATGGGATGAAATTTAATGAAAATAAGTATAAATTCTTATACTTGAGTTAAAAAAATTGTTTTTTTTCAATAATAAGATGGGAAAGTTGTAGAAGAGTAGTTCACTTAAATAAGAGCTATAATAGTCTGCAAATTTAGGGAGCCAATAAGATGATATGGCAGGCAAGAGAAACAATGGAATCCTAGATTATGTTAAATGAGACATAGACCTTCCATGTTATACCCTTTTCAGATCACATCTGGAGTATTATATTCAGAGAGGCAGGTAGGTGGCTTAGTGGATAAAGCACTGCTCCCAGAGTCAGGAAGACTTGAGTTCAAATCTGTCCTTACTAGCTGTGTGCCCCTGAGCAATTCACTTGACCCCTCTTTGCCTTAATCCATTGGAGAATGAAATGGCAAACCATTCCAGTACCTTTGCCAAGAAAACCCCATGGATAGCACCAGCATGCTATGATCCACAGAGTCATGAAGAGGGAGACACAACCGAACAACAATATGTAGTTTGAGCACCACATTTCAAGGAAGACAGTGATAAGTTAGAGAGAGTTCGGAGGCAGCCAACCACCTCTGGTGAAAGGCTTCCACACTATGGCCTAAGAAGACTGATAGAGGCAGTTAGGTAGTTTAATGGATAGGGCACGAAGACCTGAGTTCAAATCATCCTCCGACATGTGTAACCCTGGGCAAGTCTTGCTCAGTCCCTCTGTCATCCTCAGTTTTTTCACCTGTAAAATGGGGATAGTAATAGCATATACCTTACCAGGTTACTGTGATGATCAAATGACAGTATTTACAGAATGCTTAGCTTGGTGCCCAGCACTTAATAAATGCTTGTTTCTTTCTTTCCTTCCTCACAACTCAGAACATTTATCCTGTAAGAGGAAAGACATAGGGTGTAAATGACTGCTGTCTTCAAGTAAATGAAGAACTGCCAAGTGGAAAAGGATTAGACATTTTTCTTGGCTGCTAAAGGACAAATGAGGAGAAATGGGTAGTGGTTGTAGGGAGGCTGATTTATACCTGACGTAATTAGAACTATAAGTGAAATAAAGTTGGGCCTCACTGGAATTCTTAGAAGGAAGTTTAAATAACTAAGACCTGAGTTCAAATCATGCCTCAGATTGGCTGTGTGACCCATGGGATAGTGACTTATGATATCTGAGCTTCAAGTTCAGTTTTCAAGTTCCTTATCTGTGAAGACTAAATGGTTTCTGAAGTCTCAACATCCTATCTTATGAATCAAAGATAGTTTTTAAAAAATGCTTACTTTGGGGCAGCTAGGTGGTACAGTGGACAGAGCACTGGTCCTGAAGTCAGGAGGACCTGAGGTCAAATCTGGTCTCAGACCAAACACTTGACACTTACTAGCTGTGTGACTCTGGGCAAGTCACTTAACCCAATTGCCTAAAAAAGAAAAAAAAAGAAAACAGATTTTGTTTTGGGGCAGCTAGAAGGCACAGTGAATAGAGCTCTGGCCTTGGAGTCAGAAGGACCTGAGTTCAAATCCAGCCTCAGACACTTAACACTTACTAGCTGTGTGACCTTGGGCAAGTCACTCAACCCTGATTGCCTCACCGAAAAAAAAATGCTTACTTTGTAGAGTTGTGAGAATCATATTAGATGATTAGCAAAGTTGTCAATGATCTCTTAATTAACAAAACTAATGGCCTTTTATCAATCATAATGCTTTTTGGCAGGGTCTAGGAAAGAATGGGTCTGGGTGAAGTTCCGTAACTGTGTTTCACAGGAGACAACATACAGAAAGTGGACGCTTTAGAGGGATCGTATAAGAAAGAGGAAAAGATTTTTGAAGAAGGAATTGGAGAGGCACTAAGGGCAAATTTCTCTTGCTTCAAAATTTTACCCTGGACTGGCCCTGTAGGCATGCTGTTGGTAAGAACTCATGAACATGCACATATTTCTTAGCGGCCTTCCTTCTTCCATGGAGACATACTGGTTATAAAGTGAATGAAATTATTTGTCTTCTTCTACCTACTTGTTGCAAAGTAACTTCATCTTTGGGGTTGAGAAGGGCAAAACACCCTAAACTATTTATTATCTGGCTCCAGAAATGAACACAGCTAAACCACACATCAAAGTACTTATTAGCACCTAATAATGCCTGTTCTATGCTTGGTAGGCAAATTCTTGTTTTCAGAGGGCTTCCAATCTAAGATGAAAGATGCCAGCCTGAACAAGTATAAAGACCACATAGAAGGCAACATAAACACAGGGCAAATACATGCATTTTTTAAAACAAAAGATTAACTTTTATATAAACAGAGGATCAACAGCATTGTATGGGTAAGTGAAAGTGAATAAGGGTCTATGTTGTTAAAAGATCCCCGGACAAGAAGACTGCTTTGGAAACCTCTCATTGTTTAGCATCACTCCCTCCTTATTTGATTTTCCAAAGGCAGGTTTGGTTGGCTTTTTAGTTGAGAGATACAGGGTGGAAGAAGTTATCTTCTCACTACAGAGTCATCTTCCTCCCACCCATTGCAAACACCCCCTCTTAAAAAGAGAAGGCAGATTTGGGAAACTGGCAGTGCCCCTGCCCAGATGGTCTCCAGCAGCTGGCACTGGCAAAAGGAAGTTCTCATTCTCAGTTGCTGGCTGCCTGGCCCCTCCTCTTTCTGAAGCAATGCCAGGGAGGGCCATTGGAAAGACGGGATACGAGAACTTGGCTATGCCACCAGGTCCTTGTGACCCTAGCCTGATTTCCCTGCCTCTGGCATCTCTGCCCACAACTGGGGGATCAGGCCTGGGAGTTGTCAGCTGGCAGCCCCAGCTTCCCTCTTGACCACCTCAGTTACTTATTCAGCTATTCACAGAGCCACACACAGCTTCTGATATCTCCAGGACTTTTAGACTGGGCAATGAGAGGGGCCACAGTACAAATTCAGAGAAGACAATCAACGCATTTGACCGCCATCTTTGCCCTAGGCAAGGCTGCCTCAGCTCATGAGGCTGGCCTCTTTGTTTCCCTAATCTACACACCTCCAGTGGCCTGCTTCTAGGACATTCAGGTTTCTATCCTGAACTTCATTTTCTCTACCCCATGCGCATTTCATGTTACTCTCCTATTTAGCCAATGATGTTGCTGACTGCGTTGTTGAGGAAAAAGGCTTTATGTGCTCTGGGTGTTTTTGGAAAGGTGAAATTCCTCTCAGTATCCTTGTGTTTTAGATCCTGCCTGTGTCCCACATCATCTGGGCTCTGAATCCTGCTCATGGTTCCTGGATAGTTTTAAACTATGTTGCCTCAGTGAGTTTTGGAAAAAGCTTTTGGTTCACACTATTTTGAACACAATAATTATAGATTCAGATGTCCCTATTTGAATCATTAAGTGAGCTCTGATGCTCTGCTCAATTGTCTTTGCTCCCAAATCATCCCTCCCAACACAAACACAAGGTCCATTCCCCTACCTCCACTTGGAAAAGAAAAATAGTAAGAACGTTTTTCTGCACAACCTCACTCTTTTTTCCTAATTTTCCCTCTATCATTGAAACTGAAAATTTTCCTGCTACCTAATGTTCCATAGAAGTCAACTCCTGGATGCTAGTGGCTAAAATATGACCATATCAGGGACCTAGGAGCACTGATCCCTGGGACCACATTATGATTATACAATCCTCTCTTCCAGGAATCTGGAAAAAGAAGAAATACTTAGCTGCTACTAACATTACATTTTGGAACATAGTTGATGCAATTAAGGATGAAATATTTTTCTCTTCTCACTTCCCCTCATTTCCCCAAATCCTTCAAGAGCAGAAATCACGTATGTATCTGATCAATTCAGAGATAGCACATGCAAAATGCCTTGCAAATCTTAAAGTGCTATACATATGCTTTTTTGAAAAAATTAGTAGTAGTAGTTTCACATTTGTAGCCTGAGTGCCTGATTAGAATTAACTGTGGTCCCTGTGCTAATAAGACCAGTACTACGGGGACTGGTTAGTTTATATTCCATAGTATGGGCTTTGCCCTAATTCCAGACCATTTTCTAACAAATCACAAGCATGGAAAGAACAGAGGACTTAGAGTCAAAAGACATATGGGCTTGAATCCAGATTCTGACAAACTATTTTACCATATACTGAGACTCAGTTTCATCACCAGCAAAATGGAGATAACAATACCTACAGTACTTATCTCACAATATTTTTATGAGGAATTATTATTAATTCTACTTTACATTTGAGTAAAGGGGAACCAGGGAATAATAATAATATTAACTCAATTAATTTATATAGTTACTTAAGATTCACAAAGCACTTTACATATATTATCTTATTAGATCCTCACAGGAATCTTGTGAGAGAGGTGCTATTATTTTCCCTATTTTTGAGAGAGGTTAAGTGATGCAATTGCCCAAGGGCACACATCTAGTAAGTATCTGAGGCAAGGTTAGAACTCAGGATTTTCTGGCTCTAAGCCAAACACTTTATGCATTGCATTATCTATCTGCCCTAGAAGAAGTTACCACCAATGAATGCCTTACCTACTGCAATGTCATCTGATTTTATTGGAGTGGATACTATGTCTACTGATATAGACTGACATTTATCTGACCTAGTAGGAGATCTTTAAGATTTGCAATGGTCAAAAAATTCATCAACTCAGCAAATTTGGTGATCAGCCTCTTGAAACTTGACTATTGCTCCCATACTTGGAATCTTTACAGTTTGGTGGGACTTGTATGAGTCCAACACTCTCCTGGCATAACCCCCAAGAACACAGAGTTGCTTTCCCTCCGTGATGACCCATAGAAATAGAATGCAGCCCATTCCAGCATTCAAATATAACTCAAAACACAGGTCCTATGGATTATGTTTGAACAGCACTATTCTCATACATAAAGGACATTATGTTTGCAAAGTCATGTCCTAGGAGAAAGAAAGAGACAAGTATTAGGAGATCTAGATTATGATTACCTTTGCCACTGATTGCTGTGTGACTTTGGGTAGGTCATTGATCTCTAGTAACTGAGAGTGAGAATAAATGAGAGGCATCATAAAGATTAATGAAGGTGACTAGCAGTGACCCCCAAGACTGCCTTTGTCAGCAGCCGGATGTTTGCATAATTCCTTCTATCCTCTTTTGAGTAAAAATATCAGGAAAAAAGGGGAGGGAATAATTGAGTAAATGTGTTAGCATACTGTAAGCTTCTCCAGGGAAGAGACTGTGTCTTCTATTTTTCTTATCTCTTCCTACATCACTTAGCATTATGCTTTTCCTACAATAGGCACTAGGTAAATACTGTTGACTGCCTGTTCTTTCAGTCAAACTCTGGAATTATAGAAGCTGTTCCTAGAGTCTTTCTTTGCCCTTCACATTACTCTTGGCTTTTTCTCTTAGTAGAATTATTACTTAACGGTTTTGGAACTGGAGTTATACACAATAGTAGCTTTTTGTCTCTAGATTGCTTTTCCATGCATGCGATTCCTTTCTAATTTTTCATGTGCTTCAGCTAACATCTGTTGAAAAGATTAGAAAGGACTTTGAAAGGTCATCATGTCCATCCTCCAGCCTCTAATCCAAATTGCATATTGACTTTCTAAGAGGCCAAAAGCTCTGCCCTGCTCTAAGAAATTTCTGGCACCCAATTCCCCATAAAAATTTCTTCTCATTTTGAGTGAGCCTAGTTCTTCCTTCATACATGGGGTGCCCATCAAGGTTACTGAGGGCCTACCACTCATGAGGGAAATGCTGGGTGAGGTTTGTAGTAAGATAACAACTTTGGATCTTTGGCCAACTTTGCTACATTTTCTGCTCTAAATCATTCAAACAACTCTGGTCCAAGTAGTAACTCCTGGGACGCTCCACCGTTAACCTCTCTTTCCACTCTGAGAAGCAGCCAACATCAATGCTTCATCCTTTTGAAACAGCATAAGCAATTTGTAATACACCAAAAAGACATCCCATCACCCTCTAGCAATCTTTTTTTCTTTAATAGTCTTTTATGAGGGACTTTATCAGAAGGTTGTAAGGAAAATCAAGTAAGTTATGTTCCTTTCTTCACCTTTACTTACCATTTCATTAACTTTTTCAAATATAATATGACATAGTTTTCAACATAATTAAAGGGGTTAAAAGAAAAAGCTTTCTGTCTAGCTTGACAATTTCAGTGCTAGGTTAGGAAAGCTGGGTTTGGGACACTGCTTATACCCTTATGGACACTAAATCATTTCCTGGTATGTCTGGGGAGGTCAGTGGCAAGTTCAAGGTGGAAGTGACAAGTTTTCAGGCCTTCAAATATGAAGCACTCCGCTCCCTAGAGGACATGAAGGAAGGAAACAAGAAGTTTTTCCAAGGCTCGATGTCTCAGGCAAGTGGAAATGGGAGAGAAAACTCCCTGTAAAGGCAACCGGACAACAGGAGGAGATGTTGGGGGAGGGGAACAAGTCTCTGGAAGGAAGAGGTGTCTGTGAATGTTCTTCAGTTATATAGAATAACTTTTCTCCCAGTCTGATGAGGAATTTCCTCTTCTGTAACATAAGTGGGTTGGGCTAGGGAATCTCTAATGCCCTCAGCCTTTAACATTCTGTGATTTAGAGGGAACAAGGCTAAAAGCTTTCAGAAGATTGTCATGAAATTTAGAGTTATAAGCCCTCAGATCTGGGGCCTTCTCACCACATTCATCTGCCATGTCAGTCTCCTTTTCCCTTTATTGAATTGTTCATAGGACCTCCAGTTTGGAATTCCATTTTGGAGAGAAATCCAGATGAGTGGAACTTCATTCTTCTCTTGGCTGTGCCTTTGACTTTCTCGACTTCAACTCCATCTTCTCTTTACCTTTACTCTCCCTCACCCTTTGCCCCCCAGATTTTAAGTTCCTTTTTTATATGTGCCCTTTTTTCCTTCTTTAACTGATAAATGGTCAAAGGATACAAACAAAAAGTTTTCAGATGAAGAAATTAAAGTTATTTATAGTAATATGAAAAAGTGCTCTAAATCACTGTTGACTAGAGAAATTCAAATTAAAGCAACTTGGAGGTACCACATCACACCTGTCAGATTGGCTAATATGACAGAAAAGGAAAATAACGGGTGTTGGAGAAGATGTAGGAAAATTGGAACACTAATGCATTGGTGGTGGAGTTGTGACCTGATCCGATTGTTCTTTAGAGCAATTTGGAATTATGCCCAAAGGGCTATAAAATTGTGCATACTCTTTGACCCAGCAATAGCATTTCTAGGGCTGTATCCCAAAGAGATCATAAAAAAGGGGAAAGCACCCACATGTACAAAAATATTTATGGCAGTTCTTTTTTTGGTGGCAGAGAATTGGAAATTGAGGGGATTCCCATCAATTGGGGAATGGCTGAACAAGTTGTGGTGCATGAATGTAATGGAATACTATTGTGCTACAAGAAATGATGAGCAGGCAGAGTTCAGAAAAACCTGGAAAGACATACACAAACTGATGCTGAGTGAAGTGAGCAGAACCAGGAGAACATTATAAATAGTAAAAGCAATAATGTGCAATGATCAATTTGATAGACTTGGCTCTTCTCAGTAATATGATGATCTAAGACAATTCCAAAAGACTCATGATGGAAAATGCTACCCATATTCAGAGAAAGAAATATGGAATCTGAATGCTGATTGAAGCATACTATTTTCACCTTTTTTTGTTTGTTTTTTCTTTCTTTTGGTTTTTCCCTTTTGTTCTGATTTTCTTTCACAACATAACTAACATGGAAATATGTTTAATATGATTGTACATATATAAAAAACATGTAAGCTCCTTGAGGGCAGATCAATATTTCCTTTTGCTTGTGTTTTTCTCTCCAGTGCTTGGAACAGTGGCTGGTACATCCAAAGTAATTAATAATGCTTTTTACATATCTATCTAGTCCAATTACCTTATTTTACATATGAGGATATTGAGGCCTACAGTGGTAAAGTTACTTGAATCAGTTCTTCTGATTCCAAATACAATTTTCTTTCCACTATACTATGCTGTACTCCACTATGTGACAGTAGAATGCAAGGATGGTAGAAGATGATGTCATGGAAAACCTGCCAGGAAGAAGCACAGAGTGGGAGTGGAAGACAAGCAGCTAGGGTGAGCTTTCAGAGGAGGTAAAGGAGGAGAGTCTGTGGGAAAGCTCAAAAGCAGAAAAAGAGAAGGATAGAAGCAGAAAGGACTTGGAGGGATAAGCAACAAAGCATGGATGATATAGAGAATTGAAGAAAGCTTGGCCACAGATATCCATCTATTAGCCCAGCTTAACTCAAGAAAGGTGGTGCAGTGGATAGAGTGCTGGGCCTGGAGTCAGGAAGACTCATTTTTCTGAGTTCAAATCTGGCTTTGGACATTAGCTATGTGACCCTGGGCAAGTCACTTACCTTGTTTGCCTCAGTTTCCTCATCTGTAAAATGAGCTGGAGGAAGAAATAGCAAACTACTCCAGTATCTTTGCCAAGAAAACCCCAAATGAAGAGTTGGACATGACTGAAAAACGACTGAACAACAAAAGGATGTTTATATGGTTGTGCAAGGTCCAAGAAGTGGTGTTAGTTATTTATTATTTTATTATTTATTATTATAGAATATAGATATTTATTATTTTATTATAAATAAATACTATTTCTTATATGTAATTTGTTAGCCAGTCATTTACTGACATCAAAGTTAATTGACATTAAAACTATTCTAGGCATGGTGCGAAATACTTAGGATGTAATGGATGGCCACGCACTCAAAGAACTCACGTTTTATTAAGAGAGACAACATGCAAATCAATGTTCGTATATAAGGAGGAGTATGCACAGAGTATTTCTTAGGGAGTCTCCCTAGGTGGAGACAATGGGAAGCCCACTTCCTGCTTCTGAGGGGGTCATGATGACATGGAATGGAAGTGCTTTGGAGAGAGTTTGCAGCATGTGTAGATGTTCTGTGACTGACTCCAGCAGATGGCTAGTTTGGTGAAAAGAAGGCTGTAGAGGCTTTCATAAAAGGCCTGTCAGATCCAGATACTCACTCTGTCAAGGGGACCTTGGTGACTCCTTAGCTCAGGGTAGCAAGTGAAGGGAATGGAGCCTATTACCTTATGATTTCAAGAGATCTGGAGGGAGCCTCATCATTCTGGAATTTCAAAGTTCGAGTTTCAGTCAGTGCACCATTAATGGCCCTGAGATGTGAAAGGACTAGAACTTCCTTCAATATTCCGGTATTTTAGAGTCCAGGGGCCATCACCAGTCATCTTGAACAATGTCTTGCCTCTGGACTCCAATGACTCTGCAAGGTGAGGCTGATAACTTTGCACAGCTGTCTCACTTAAATCCAATTTCCTGGCAAGTCACGAGATCACACTCCTGATGTCACTGGTCCTTTTTGAGAACAAAGGATAAACAACGACAACAAGAATTTTAGAGTCCAGTTATGCAATCAGCGCAGCATCGATGCCCCGAGGGGCAAAGAGTAATCAGAGAGAGAGAGACAGAGAGACAGAGGGAGAAAGGAAGAAAGAGAGAGAGAGAGAGAGAGAGAGAGAGAGAGAGAGAGAGAGAGAGAGAGAGAGAGAGAGAGAGAGAGAGAGAGAGAAAGAGGAAGAGTTTTAGGACCCCTGCGAGAGACAACTAAGAACTCACTTGGCAACAGTGCTGCCTTTGGACATGAACATGGTAGGACCAGTGCTATGTAGGAATTGAGTTAAGTTGAGCCTACTTTCACCAAAGATTGAAATGGTGCAGGAGAGGGTGTGCCCCCAAGACATGGAGGAAAATGCTTGTGCTTTGTTCTTGATATATCTTAAAAGTAAATATCCTTTGTAAATCTACCTAGTGCTAAGTGGTTAAATGGAACCGGGATCCTAGTAACAGGCTCCTAGCAATGGGAGGAACACAACCAGTGGAGGCCCAAGCCAAGGTCATTAGACAAGAGCCAACCCCAACCCCCCTCAGGGTAATTTAGAACCCCCAGGCAGGGCCATAGCCAGCCTGGCTCTTTGAAACCGAGATAGCATCCATGTTTTACATGTAAGGTCATCTTAGACGGAAGAGACTAGCAGCAGAGGACACTGAGAAAGGCCTTGTGCTGTGCAAGGTGGGATTGGAGTTGCCCCATTGAGGAAGCCAGGGAAACCAGGAGGTAGAGGTCAGGGGGGCAGAGTATTTCAGTCACGGAGAACATAACATGTATTTAATATAAATGTATTGTGCTAGACCCTGGGAAAGCTGTACAGATAAGATATAGCCTACTCATTTAAGGAGCTAGAAAATTTTTTGTTATTTTTTAAAATAGGAACATAAGGAGAATAATATTTCAATAGCAAGGTGACCTCTTTCCACCAATGCAGTCTATGATTCAGTGGATACATTCTAGGAAGTTACCTGAGGTCCATAATGCTTAAGTGTCCAGGGTCACACAGTTAGGATAACAAGATTAAAATCTGGGTTTTTCTTAATGCAGGCTTAGCAATCTATTCATCATGCCAACTTGTCTCTACTTTGACTTTTATAGATGAAGAAATTAAAACCCAGTGAGGTGAGATGACTTATTCAGGATTACACAGCTAGTTCATCATAGAGCTAAGAAAAGTAGCAGGGCCTATTAGGAAGAATTCAGGACTTGGAATAAAGAGGCCTGGTTTTGAGTCACAAACACTAGTCATTTGAATTCTGGGGGCTTTAGTTTCTTCATCTGTATAATGAAAAGGTTAGAGGAATTGATATTAAGGTTTCTTGCAACTCTTTATCCTATGATCCTAATCATGTTTTGGTTTAGAAAATTCTGAGTAAATTAGCTTTTACTCTAAAAAGGGAAATGTACAGAGAGACAAAGCTTCTAATTCTTTGTGATCTTTGTTCTGGTTGACCTGGTTTCCATTCACTGCATGATTCCTTTTCTGCCCAGGAAGTGGACCACCATGAAAGCAGCATGGTAGTGGATAGGAAACTGACCTTGGAGTCAGGAGGACTTGGATTCAAATCTCCCATCTGCCAATTACTTTCTGTACGACCCTAGAAAAGTCACTCAAATTCTCTGTGCTTTAGTTTCCTCATCTGTAAAATGGAAGTCAGACTTGATTGCTTCTTGGGCATCCTCTAGTTATAACTAGATAACCCTATTACCTGTCCTTGTTCTGACTTCAAAATACTGATATGATTGACTTATCATAACCTTCACAACCTTCATTGATATGGGGAGCACATCTTTTAAAAAAGGAAAAGACCTTCTCCTTTCTCTAGATGCACACAATGCCCTCATCCTTCTCCAAAGGTTACCTGCTATTGAGCCAAGGTTACCTGATGCTGCTTGGAAAGACTGAGGATCTAAGTGGAAGGCATCATTGCTAGGGGCCCACCTTCCAAGCCAATCTGCTGAGCTAATTTGCTACAGTGGCTCCAGGTCTATCAAGACAATAAGCTTCCTTCAGAACTGAATGAGAAGAGGTGTTTGAGAAGCTGGAGAAACCTGAAAAGCAACTTGGGTTCCCATCAAAGAATGAATGGGCCCGTTTGGGATATATGTAAATGTGGCTTTAAGGAAGAAAAATAAATGTTGCAAGAGTATATATCAAAGTTAGAAATGTGAGTGGAAAGGAGAATATCCCCAGCTCTGGGAGGGAAGATAACCCGGATTGCTCCCCAGTGAGGCCAAGCAGAATCACGGGAGGGCATTTGGGGGAATAGGAAACTTCTCAGTATCCACCTCAGGGTAACAGATAAGAGGATCCTCTTCCTCCCAGAGGTAGTGCAGTGGCCTCAACTGGATGTGAAGAGGCATTGTTCCTATGAAGGCAGACCACTGAGGATAATCTAATTGGGTTGATATGTGGAACACCTAAGTTAAATCAAGGAGTGAGGTGAAGAAGAACTTGCTGGCCAGCAGCTCTACATATGTTTTTAAAATTACATAATAAGAATATTTATATGTGCAGTAACTCTTATTTCCATTTTTATGGCAAGTTGGGAGTTGGGTAAAGGCCAGCTATTTGCAAGCATTTCTCCAATGACATGTATCCATCAATCAATGGTCATTTATTAAATACCGACTGTGTGCCAGGCTATAGCATATATTCAATGAAGAGCTTCAAAGAAAGAAAAATAAAATATTCTGTCAGGGAGAAGATGTGATGATGGTGATGGGTGAATAGCCCTAGAGTACTCCACTAGTATCCCCAGGATGTAAGGAGAAAGCATGACAGTGGAGAACTTATGAGGAGACATGGTGGTACAGTTGCCAGGATGAGCAAACAGATCAGCAGAGATCTGTATTATTAGAAGGAAAATCCCAATTGATGACACCATCGAACCATTTAAGTAGTTCATTATTTGATTATGTACTGGTCATTGTGCCAGGCACTGGAGATAAAAAGGTAAAGATGTTAGAGCCCCTGCCTCAAAGAGCTTACACCCTATGGGGGAGGCAAAATGTCCCAAAGTTTATACTCAAAAGTGAATCCTAAGATCATACAGCTAGGCCTCGAAGAGACTTCAGAAGATATCTAGTTTTACTTCCCCATTTTACAGCTGAGGAAATTGAGGCTCAAGGACATTAAGTGAATTCTCCCTGGTCACACAAGAAGTGTCAGAGGCAGGATATGAACCCAGACCTTCTGGATTGCTGAACCAAAGTTCTTTCTGCTGTATTATGATCACTTCTTTCCACTTTCAAATATGGGAGAGAGTAGCAAGGATCTTCCAATGGCCAAGTATAATTGATATGGGTTGCTAAGTAGAAGACAGCCTGCCCTAGTCTCTTGTTAGTATTCATATGCATTAAAATTCAAATTCTACAAACATTTATTATCTATAATACACTTGTCTAGATATTGGGTGGTACAAAGTTATTGATAACTGACATGTGTGTAGAGATTTTAAGGTTTCAAGATATTTCATCTATATTATTTCACTTGAATCCCACCATAGCTCTCTATTATATGTACTATTTATTCCCATTTCACAGGTGAGGAAACTGATGTTCCATAATTGTAAACATGGTCATATGGCTAGTATCAGAAGTAAGATCAGAATTCAAATCATCCTAACTCCAATTACAGCATGCGACCCATTATATTACACTATCTCACGATTATAAAAAAAAAATCTCTGTCCTTCACAATTAGAAATGTTCAAAGGTGCCAGCAAATAGTAGGTTTCTAGGGAAGCTAAATGACCATTTGTCATCACTGTCATAGAGGATCTTCTTTTTCAGGTGAAGGTCAGATGAAGATCCAGAAGAGGATCTGGGGCAGTCAGAGATGTAGAAGAACCAGGAGAAAACAGTGTCACCAAACTGTGGAGTAGAGAGAGTATACAGAAGAGGAGACAGTGAAGCTAAAAGAAGTCAGGGAGAATGCAGACTCAGAACAGGCCATTAGATTGGGTGATTAAGAGATCATTGATGACTTTGAAGATACTAAATTCAGCTGAATGATGAGATCAGAAGCTACACAGAAGAGGGCTTAAAATTGAATGAAAGGACAAGAAATGGAGGCAGTGAGTGTCAGTGGCTCTCTTAAGGAAATATGGTACTCAAGGAGTTTAGTCAAGAAGGAGAAAAGAAATACAGGTTGAGCTATCAGGGAGTGTGTTATCAGGTGAAGGCTTTTAAGGATAGGGGGACATGGATGTGTTTGTAGGCAGCAGAGAAGGAGCCGGTAGAGAGGGAGGGACTGAATATTAGTGAGAATTAGAGTGAGCGAGGGTAACATTTGCTAGAGAAGATAGGATAGGATGGATGGGATGAAAGATTCATGTAGAGGAATTGGCCTTGGCAAGGAGAAGGGTTACCTTTTCATGTGAGACAGGGCTGAGGGCAGAGACAGCTGGGAAAGAAGGTTCAGTGATGTAAGATGAGAAGCATGGAAGAAGAGGGATCACTTGATGAACGGTATCAATTTTTCCAATGAAATGTGAGACAAAAATCTCAAATGAGAAGGTGGAGGAGAGTGGGTAGAAAGCTTGAGAGAGGATGAAAAGATTTGGGAAAGTCTCTGTGGTGAGTGGGAAAGAGAATGAATTACAGAAATATAAAAGGATTGTCCTGCTACAGCGATAGCCCAGCTAAGATTATGTGCTATAAGTGTGTCATAATTTTGTGACTCCAGTTCCATTCAGCAGCATCTGAACAGGAGTGAAGATGGCAGATGGTGGTAGTAATTCAAGGTAGGGGTTTGGCGAAGTAGGGCAAGCATTAGGGCAAGGGGCAAAGGATTTGAGTGTATAGGACAATGGAGAGTTGAACTGATTTGCCAAGGCGAGGGAGGATAGTGCTGCCAGTACAGGGGCGATGACCTGGGAATGAACTGAAGGATGGAGAGATTAGAGATCATGGTGAGAACAAAGAACCAGGTTAGGAGTTGTAAAGCAAAGGCAAAAATGATAAAAAGATTATCATCAGATAAAGGAATTTCAGAGTTTATGAACATGGAAGTAGAACACTTGTGGGAGATGGTAAAATCAAAGGTATTGCTATCTCTGTGTGTAGTTGAGGTGGGGTAGAAGAGTAGATCTGGGAACTGTGTAAGGGTTGGGTGATTGATTTACTCAGTCCCAACCCACTTAAAATAAGTGACAAGATGCCCAATCAGTAAATCCCATAAGTCCTTTTCTTGGTATGGGAAAAAGTCCTTCAGATTTTGGTGATACTGTACAAACCATGCTCTAGGGGTCATATACAAATTACCAAGCTAATTGGAACTGCATTCATTGCAGAAAATGGAGTAAGGTGTGAGGTTCTATATCCTGAGAAGAAATTCTTAAGGGGACAAGAAAAATCTAGGCTTTGGCTTAGGCCAATCTCCTTTCTCTCCTTCTGCTTTAGACAGAAGGATCCTTGTGAGTTTCAAAGAGTCTGAACAATGTCGGACCTCTCATCTTCCCATCAGTGTTCTACCTACATTCCTGGTTCAACTGACAGCAGTACACATTGGGAATCAAGTTCGGATGGACAGATTTTCACCACGCTTAAGGGGAACTTCTTGAGCATCTCATAGATGTTAGAAAGCTAATTCCATAAACCAGGAGCTTGCACTAATGACATTAGAGAATTACCTCCAGCTCCTTATTGGTAGATCTAAACCTTGGAGAGAGAGAGAGAGAGAGAGAGAGAGAGAGAGAGAGAGAGAGAGAGAGAAACATTTTTGCTCTAGGACTCAAGACTAGTCATGAGAATGGGAATTGGGTTATCATCAGAGCTTACATGGACTACAAGTTGATTAAAGAATTGGAAGTTAGGGTATTTGGGGGAATATCATTATGTATGCTGAAGTCCCCTAGTGTGAAGGTAGGATTTGGTATAGAGAAAATGGCTGTGAACCAGGCACTGAACTCATTGAGGAAGGAAAGAGAATGTTCTGGAGTCTGGTAGATAACAGTCACTAGAATAAGGATTGGCTGATAAATTTGTAACGTGTCAAACTCAAAGGAGCAGAGGTTGCAGAATGATGGTAGAGGGACAATCTAGAAGTGGCAATGGGGAGCAAGAAATATTTTGACTTCCCTACCATAACTAATGAGTCAGTGTGTGTGTGTGTGTGTGTGTGTGTGTGTGTGTGTGTGTAAAAGTATAACCAATACCAGAAAGGATAATCAAAGATCCAACCCAGGAAGGGGCCAAGTCATTGTGAGTGCCAGAAGAAGGAAGGAGAAAGAAAGGAAAAGGTTTAAGGTAAAAACAAGTTTATTAATTATGGAGCAGGCATTCTAGAGAGCTCAGTGGAAGAGTTAATAGATCTGAAGTGTAATAATTGGGAGGAGGGAGAGGCAGTAGTATTAAGGGCTACTGGAGTGAAGGTGAAGGCAGCTGGAGATGGGGTTTGTGTGTTAGAAACCAAGGATTCAGAATCACTGTAATGAAGAGAGTGTGAGGTGTAGGAGCATTTTAAGAATGACTCCTTGCAGAGTATCAGTCCTTCAAGAGAGGTTCATTTGAGGGAGCAAGGTCATTATTAGACCATTTAAGGTCCTTCCTTGAGATCCAATCTTGGGACAGGTAGTGATGTATCCTATGAGGCCTTGAGAAGCCAGTTTCACAAGGAGCAGGAACAGGTGAAGTGTCAGGAGGCAGGAGGTGACAAAGGAGTGGGGGGTAACAAAGCAAGACCTGCACCACAGAGTGCAGAACTCTTTTCACTGATTTGTTCTACAGCTATTTTCTTATGGATCCCAGAAATCAACCAGCCCAAACTTTTTTTTTTTTAGATGAGACAATTGATGCCCAAAGAGGTTAAGTAATCACTGGCTCAAGGTCAAGCTCAGAAGTAGTAAGTGATAGAATCTGGATTTGAATCTCTGTTTTCTGACTCCAAATCCAGTACTCTTTTCATTATACATTATATAATAATTCCAATTATAGTAAAACACTTAGCAAAGTGTCTGACACCTAGTAAGTGCTATATAAATGTTAGTTATTATTATTGTTGTTGTTATAACACCACACTGCCTTTTCCCTAGCCATCCCCAGTCCCTTTCCTCCTCCTTCACAGAGATATACCAGCTAAATATTTGGGGATTTGGTGAACAATTCTGTGCTGTTCTCTGGTGTGCCATCTGATTCCTTCTCCTCTGAGACTTCATTTGTCCAGACTGAAGAATCCTTATCTTTCTTTCTTTCTTTCTTTCTTTCTTTCTTTTCTTTCTTTCTTTCTTTCTTTCTTTCTTTCTTTCTTTCTTTCTTTCTTTCTTCATTCATTCATTTATCTATTTATTTATTTATTCATTTATTTACTTATCTATCTATCTATCTATTTGTTCATTTGTTTATTTATTTATTTTTGGTGATTGTTCTAGCTATGAATGTTCCCTGTGGGAGAAAGTCACTAATGACATAATCTAAAAGCTTGGGCTTAAAGAAGCCTATCCTGGACACTCGGCCGTATGCCATTTAGAAGATCTAAAAACTAGAAAGAGAGACAATGTAGCACAGTGGAGAGAAGGTAGGCTTTTAAATCATGAAGATTCCAAATTTGGTCCCACCTTGGAAGGTTTTGGCTGTCTGACCCTGGGCAAATAACAACCTCTCAGTGTGCAGGGCAATTCATTAGGATTATATAACACAGTATAGCAGTAAATGGAGTTTCCTCATCAACTTTTCCCTACAGTGATGAAATCACAGGTCCTGACCAGACCCTCCTTCACACACACACACACACACACACACACACACACACACACACACACACACACAATGCACACCATGGAGAAAGCCTTGCAGTTCCAAGCTCTGTGTTTCCTAATTTGTAATGCTCCCTATTAGGAGGGGTAGGAATGCTTCTTTGCTGGAATTATTTACATAAACAGCTATCTTCACATCTGAGTAATGCTAATTCTTCTCAGCCCCATCCCTAAACATTTGTGACCTATCAGAAATACCTTCATCACTTGCATCTCATTACAATTACCACCAGTCCCGGCTCCTAAGAATAACCTTCTAAGGAGGATGAAATACACTCCTGGGGCATCTAATACCAATGCATTCACATTCATATTTTTAGTAGCATATCCTCGTCAGCCCAACCTTTAGTGTGCTGTATGTACTTTTAATAATCTCCATAAAAGCCTGATTTCCAATCCCTAGGCTCAAGCTGACAGTGTAAATAAAATCACCCAAATCCACAGGGTAAGAGAAATGAAAATGACAAGGATTAAAATTTGGTCAAACCTCTTTCTTTTTAAAAATTCTACTTCCCTTCCAATTGGATCACGACCCTCTGTGTGCGCGGCTTAAGACCAGACGGTATGCTTTCACTTTTATTCCTCTCTGCAGCCGGGCTTACAGTATTTAGTGGAAGTCTGTAAAGAATGTGTGCTGTGGAGAGAGTTAATACCATAATCCCCCATCGTTGGGGTCAAATGCTGAATAGAGCAGAAGAATTAGAGAATATGTTACATACAATGGCAGAAAAAAATGCATCAGCATGCTGTTCTGTTAACACTCGCTTTCATTACCCGCAAGTAATGGCAATGAAGTAATAGAGTGTATAAAGAGATGTGTACTTGAAGTCCAGTGTGCATGCTAAAATGGGAACAGAAGCCTGGGAGCTCAAGTCTAAATACCACGTCAACTCAGGGAGGTATTTATCTGTGGCTTATAATTGCATCTTCCCAAGTACCTGCTTGGCTTGAGTTCCTAAGTAACAAATTCAGCCTGTAAATTGTTTCATCTAGTTGAACTTTGAGCTCCCCCCTCTTTTTTTTCCTCCCCAGCAGTGTGTGTGAATATTGCAATCCAAGTGCCATAATTCATCCTTCTCTGGAGAATTCTCTCCACTAATAAGTAGCTGTCTGAGGTATCTCAGTAAAGAATAGCTGGGCCTTCAGCTGCATCTTAGAAGAGGCAATATAATTCCCTCTCAAGCAGTATTACAAGTTTGTTGTTGAGTCATTTCATTTGTGTCCTACTCTTCATGACCCCATGTGGGGTTTTCTTGGCAAAGATACTAGAGTGGTTCTTCATTTTTCAGATGAGGAAACTGAGACAAATAGGTTTAAGTCACACAACTAATGAGTGTCTGAGGTTGGATTTGAATACAGGAAGACGAGTCTTATTGATTCCCCACACAGCATGCTATCCACTATGCTGCCCTGATACTACGAGCAGGTAACTAACTTTGTGTTCAGATTGTACACACACACACACACACATACTCACATATACACTGAGACAAAGGTGTGGGCACATGTGTTCATACATGGGAGGCAGTTGTATATTACTTAGTGGTTTTCCCACAAACATCAACATTCACATATGAGAGTTATTCCATGAAAAGGAGTCCTTTTTGAGTGCGGTACAGAATAAAGCACACAGCTCTGGAGTCAGAGTATCCTTCTTCTGGGTGACCCTGGGCAAGTTGCTTTCCATCTCTGGGCCTCGATTTCCTACTCTGTAAAACGAGGGGGCTACAATCAATCTGCAAGCATTATTAAGCATCTATGCTGTGCTAGGCACTGTGCATGATTCTAGGGATGCCAAAAAGGTACATTCCTCCTTTCCTTTCCCCCTGCACTCTCTCCTAGTTCCAGGGTGTACAGAGCCCATCCAGACTGCTTTCTAGTTCACACCTCTCAAATGACATTGGAGTCATTGAGTCTGTTCCTTTGGGTGAGATGGAGGATCACTAGGCCTTGCCATCTGCCCTGCCTCCTTGCCCTTCAGACCCCCTGGCACTCTTATCTAACCTGCTTGTGCATCCTAATGAATCCTAGGCCTTTCCATCCACCCTGCAGTTGACCTTTCTTTTTTGTGTTATCTCTTCCAATTGACGTGTGAGGCTTCTTGAGAGCCGGGACCATTTTATTTTTTCTATTTGTATCTCTAGTGCTTAGTATTATGCTTGTAGTAAGCACTTCAAATGTTTTTCTTTTCATTCATTCATTTAATTCATTCAAAGACAAAAATGACATTGGACCTGCCCTCAAGGAGCTTACATTCTATCAGGCTAGATGACTCTAAATGGGCTCTCCAGGGAGGTGGTGAATTTCCTTCATTGGAGCTTTTCCAACTAAGGCCAGATAACCATTTGCTGTGTATGATGGAGAAGAAATCCCTTTTGCTTATTTATTGGATGAAGATGGACTCTGAGAGCCTTTCAGCTAAGAGGTTTAGTGATTTTGTGATTCTAAATGGAAAATTCAATTTATCAGGATGCACTGTTTCTTAAGCTTTTCATTTAATAAAAGCAATTTTATGTACACACATGTATATTTTGGATATACATGAATGTGTAGTATATGTATACATGCATATATACAACTAATTTAAAATGAGCTATTGTTCAATACAGGGCCCAGGTCTGGCCACACCATTCCCCTTCTCAGAAATCTTCAGTGGCTCCCTATTGCTTTTAGGATGGAATACAAATACCTTGCTATATAGTTTAAAGCTCTTCCCTACAAGGATCCAGCACTCCTTTCCAACCTTATTCCCTATTGCTCCCTTCTTGTTTGAAGACATTAGTGACTACCCAAGGGTCCTGCCTGATTTGTTAAACATCAACATGGTGCCCCATGGCAAATGCTGATACCAACAAAGGCACTTACTCTTGCAGAGCCGCAGCAACAGTCAACACACTTGTCATCCTGAAGAATCTCTCTCTTTTTTCTCTCTGTCCTCTATTCTTTGTCTCTCTGCCTCTCTTTACCCTTCCTCTGTCCTTCTCTGTCCATCTACTCTCTACACTTTTCCACTGCCCCTCTCTATCTGTCTCTCCTCTCCTCTTTGTCTGTCTCTCTCTACACCCTTCTAGTGTACCTCTGTGTTCATTTACCTCTCTCTCTCCTCTCCTCTCCTCTTTGTCTCTTGGCTTTTCTCTACACCCTTCCAATGTCCCTCTCTGTCTGTTTCTCTTGGTCTCTATCTGTCTCTCTCTGTCTGTATCTCTCTGTCTCTCTTTCTTTCTCTGCCTCTCTGTCTTTCTCCATCTCTCTTCCCTTTTTCTCTTACTCCCTTCATTCTTTTCCTTTTTCTAGCACCTAGATTTTGGCTCATGCCCTGGTAACTCCCCACCTAACCTTGGTCTAACAAGGGATGTCGCTATCCCAGAACTGCCTTTTTGCTACTTCTACCCATTACTCTCAATTCCACCCTTTGGGGGCCAAATAGAACAAGTCTAATCTCTCTTCCCCAAGATGGAACTTTAGGTTTTTGAAGCCAGCTCTGAAGTCCCTACTGAGTTTTCTCTTCTTCAGGCTAAGCACACCCAGAACCTTAACTGATCCTCATGTGACATGGACTCCAGGCCCTCTACCATCCTCGTGGGCTCCTCTGCACACTCTTTGGATGACGACTTCTCTTCCTGAAATGTGGCACCTACAACTGAACAAAGTACAGGAAAGCTCTAGAGGAGAAAATACAAAGAATATATGTGTATCGATGCTGATGAGAAGAGAGATGGTACATAGTTGGTATGATTTTTGTTATTCCACTGAAGGATGTTGCTTTGAAACCATACTTCCAGTCACTGGAAGCAACAAGAGAATCAAACAATTGCCTTGAAGATGTCACTATGGCACTTGCAATTTTAATAATACAGGATTGGCTTTTTGCTTATTTTCCTGAATCTCACTGAAGTAATTCATGAAGCCCTCTCCAAAGCAATATAATTTAATTTATTACAATTAAAAAGCAAACAAACAACAACAAAAAATAAAAACCAACTTAATATAGTAGAAAAATTGCTTTACTTAGAATCATAGATGATAGATTGAGGTTTAAGATGATAGATTAAGATTAAGGACTACCTATGTAGTCCAACCCTCTCATTTTATTTATGAAGGTGAGAGACATTAAGTAACTTGCCCAAGGTCATGTAGGGAGTCAGCTACAGGCAGGATTTGAACCCAAGTGCTATGATTTTAAATTAAGGGTGAGTCAAAGGATCAGGATTCCGATCCTGGCTGTATCACTAACTAGGCATATGACTGTGGGCAAGTCATCTCTCAGAGATTTAGTTTCCTCATCCATAAAGTGAGGATAATAATATTTGGATTACCCATACCACTGGGTCATTGGTGGGAAGGTTTTTAACTATAGGGCATTACATAAATGTGAGCAATTATTTACTGTTCATCTACTGGGTTCTTCATATAGTGGGAAACTCAAAGTTAGTTCTCAATTGGAATTAATGGTCCAGTAGAAGAGGCAAGACATGAATATAAATATATCTAATTAGTAAAGAATGCTTATTTTCCCTACTTTGATAGCTAGTAACATGAGTGACAAGTCCACTCCTCCAGGATACCAATTGGCTAAGTACTCTCCTTTATTGGTGATTTGCCTAGAAAGGAAGATGCTGGGGAGCTTAGAAATGATGACTGCTCTAAAGAAAAAGGAGTTACAATAACCATTACTTTTTCAAAGTGATTCTCAGTGCTTCCTTGTGGGAGAACCCTATGTAATATCCCAGCCACATGGGAAAATTGTCACTGGGCCACAGCAACATTACTCCTAGCCCTACCTACTTAGAGGACCTCACAGATTGAATACCCTGAATAGTAGTAATGTGACTGAGCCTGGTGGGCAATCCTTCCCCAAAGACATTAAGGGTGTCCTTCTATGCCCTTATGGTAACCTGCTTGCTCTGCAATAGGACCTAAGCAAAATAAAAATGACATTGGCCCATTATTCTTCTTTGCAGTCAAATTAAACCTGAATCACCAAAGAATACTGTGAAATGGTAATTGGGACAATATTTTTGTTCCAACACTTTTAGTTTGAGTGTGAACTCACTTAGCCAGGGAGCCCGGCTATAGATATGAATCAGATGGCAATTCTGTCATCAACCCAGATACTCTATTTCTTACAGCTTTATTTATTAATTTTTTAATGACCCCTTTCAGCTGGAGTGTCTCATATCAGTTTTCAGGCTAAAAGTTTAATTGTTTTAGAAAGCTGAATGAATTCTATTTGACCACAGGAGCATTAAGAACATGAAAACAGTGGACTTAATGCTCACCTCTCTGTCTTTATTTCTTTGGTCTTAGATGTTTAATAGAAGAGAAAAATTCCTTTAATCATACCTTACGATTGTATGGCGTATGTAACACTTCATATTTTCAAAGAACTTTTCCATTCACAATCCCATCCAATCCTCCTTCACCCTGTGAGGTAGGTAAGCCAAGGATTATTTTTTCCATAAAAAACACAAAGTAATTGCCCAAGCTCATAACATTGATAGTGTCAGAGTTGAGATAAGAACTTCGATCTTAATAGAATGTAAGCAACATGAGGGCAGGGGCTGTTTCTCTTTCTCGTCTTTATATCCCTCATACCTAATACAAAACCTTACACATAGTAGGCACTTATTAAATGGTTTTAGTAGCATTTCTTTGTTGAATGGGACATCTTGATATCTAGTTCGCTGTTCTCACCATGTCATCTTACTATTGCAAAACCACAGGGATAGTGCCCAGGAAAAATATAAATGAGTGATAAGTGAGTAATAATACCAGAAAGGATCAGAGATGGAGCAGGAATGGAATAGGTAACTTGGAAAATGAAGCTCCAGTCCCTTTGATCAATATTCATTGGTAATTTCTGGAAGGGAAGTCTACCACAGGCACTTAAAACAATATTACTAAATGCAGTGAATGCTTTTTCCAGTTTTCTCGTCAAACCATGCCCAAGGTGATTTTGAGGATTCAGTCACCTGGACTTTCTGGATCAAGTTTATTGGTTAATTCCAACACCAAGCCAGGGTTGGTTTTGGTTTTGTGTTTTGTTTTGTTTTGTTTTTTGTCTCTGAATCCCTCCAGAATAATATCTGGCATATAGTAGGTACCTAATAAATGCTTGATTCTCAGTCAAACAGAAAGATCCCTTGATGTTATGACAAGATTGTACCTCTATCATAACCTAGTGGAAAGACTATTGGGTTTGGAGTCAGAGGCCCTGGGTTTGAATCCTAGCTTTGGCTATGCGGGTGTCTCTTGAAGATCTCTTCCATCTCTAATCCATGATCCTATGATCCTAATTAGTTATCTCTCTCCTGCTATGAAGGGAAAATCAGGGAAATAGAAAATACAAAACAGTTACAATGCTCTCACCTTCTCAAGAATAGAAGAATTTAACAGATGATACCCAAAATTCATAAAAGACAGCACCTTTCATCATAGATCAATACCAATAAAAAGAAAATATTTAGTGGCCTGCAAAACCTTTGCTGCGAAAAAATTCTTATATAAAACCTGTAAACTTAAAAAGCTCTCATCTTCCTCTACTTTCTCGTGTCTTACACATTTCATTCCTGAGCCAAGAGGACTAAGGACTGCAATGCTGAGGCTGTACATTGTAGAGTGATCCGAGGTTGAGAATTCAGTTATTTCACCAATTCATGGTATCATCTGGGTGTGGAAATCCTAATATAAAGGGGGAAAAAGCAGTGATTTGGTATTCAGGAGACCTCAGTTGTGTTCAAGCTTTTGTTAATTTAACCTCTTTGAGATTCAGATTCCATAGCTGTGAAATAAAGAAATTTTGATCAGCCCTTATCTATAAGCTTAAAGTGAACTTTAAAATGAATTTATGAAGACAAATGAGACAATATCCAGGGAAAGGAATTTGGCAGTTGTTGAACAAAAAGCGTTGAATAAATCCAAAGTCATTATGTGCTTTGGGGAAGAAGATTTCATTCAAGCCATTTACATGGACTCCATTAACATTTGGTCCTACCCAATCATTTCCCTTCTTGCCCAGTTATACTTCTGGATTATTTGGCTCAAAGAACAAAATGGTGTTCCTAGGTTAGAATCAGAATTCCACCCATAAACATGTATTTCCCCTCAAAACACAACAAAAAAGGACTACTAGGTAGTCTTCCTCCATTCCTGCCTGGCTGCACTGCTTTGGCACTTCTCTGATCATTGCACAGGAGATTCATCATTGAGGAAACCTTGCCATACTGCAAGATCAGGTCAGCTTTGGTATTGACCCATCATCACTATCTTCTGCCCCTTTGATTGGACAGCAGACTCATGAACTCCAGAACCTTCATTTAAGGAGGGGGGTCAGGACAGACATCTCCTTATTTCCTACCTGGTTGCACTACTTAGGGACTTTCTATGACTTGTTCACCATGCCCCCACATAAAGTACCTCTTTCCCCCTTTTTAGCCTTCTTTTGTGTGTGTATTCCCCCATTAGATAGTTACACTCCTTGAGAGAAGGGGTTGTCTTTTTTTTTTTATTTGTATTCCTAGTGCTTACCATACTGTCTGGCACATAGTATTTGATTTAATAAATATTTATGGAGTATTGACTATGACTACCAGATAGAAGAAGTCAATCCTTGACTCTCTGGGTACAGATTACCTTTAGACATAGAGAACTAATGGCCAGCATTCCACTCTTCAAAACTTACCATAGATGTTAAAATGGTAATTACAACCCTCATTATTCATCTTTTCCAAGTAAAATGCCCCCAATTTTTTTCACCTTTCATCTTGCAAATTTCGTCTTTACCTATATAGACAATCCCCAAGGAGATATCAATGCTCTGAGAATAGGTATAGGGACAGTTCCTGTGATTTCATAGGGAGACAATGACATAGAGATAGGGAACTCCCAGGTGAGGAAATTATCAATGAAGGTCCCTGGAATCAGAGAATCATTTCTGGCTTAAAAGCAGTTAGAATAGTTAATAATTTAATATTAATATTAATATAGTCAATATATGATAAGACATAGCATAATAATATAATATGAAATAATAATACAGTTAATAAGTTAATAATACATTTTTCAAAAAAATTGACAGATTATTAGAAAGTGTTATTTATGCTCTATTTCAAGTACATGATTAGAAACTCATGTAAAGCATATAACTAAATATTTTCTAAGATTGAGATTAGGTGGTTGATACTTTCTCTGAGAAACCTTCTTTGGTATATTCCCCATGAAGGTGTTAGTGTTAGACAATTAGTTCACAACCATTTATTAAGCTGCTTACTATGTTGCCAGGCAGTGTGCTAAGCCCTAAGGGTATAAAGAAAGGCAAAAGTATCTGCCCTCTCAAGGAGCTCATAGTCTAATAGGGGAGACAACATACAAATGGCTAAGTACATACAAGATAGGTATAGAGCAAATGGACAATACTCTCAACTCAAAGGGAAGGGACAGGATTGGAGTCAGGTGGGGAAGGCCTCTTGCAGCAGAAGGTGGGATTTGTCCTGAGTCTTGCAGGAAACCAGGGAAACTAAAGGGTAGAAGTGAAGGGAGAGAGCATTCCTGGCACAGGGAGCAATCCACTAAAATTCGGCAGTGTCACGAGAGAGAAAGCCAGTTCTGTTGGGTCACAGAATAAGTACATGGAAGGGTAGAAAGAGTAAGAAGACCAGAAAGGTTGTTAATGGTGTCTCTCTTTCCTTTTTCTTCAATTTTTCTTGAAAAATACTCATTTGTGCACATGTTTTCTCCTCTACTCACTTCTTCCTCCAGCAAGATACAAACTCCTTGAAGACAGTTTTCGTTGTGCCCCTGCAATCTCAGTGCCTTGAACACAGCAGCTCTTCATAAAAGCACATCCAATTAAATTGAGCCAGATTAATCATCTAGCTTGAAGACACCTTAATTGTCTCAGCTGATGTTATGGTTCACCTTGACCCCAGGGGGTTTCTAACTAGTCCCACCACTCAGAAGGAATGGACTGTATCTGAAACTGGGTAACAGAAGAGCTGGTCTCAGGAACATTTCTCTTCAGATTCATCTTAATACTGAAAAAAGCAGGCTAACTGGCTGTAAAGCCCTGCCATAGCTGCAGGAGCATCTAAGTAAATTAAGTATTAATTTCAGTAGCACCCCATGGTGCCTTTGCAACAAGCACCCGATCCCACCATCTGGGCAACATAAATATGGAGGGCCACATTCTAAACTTGGAGACATGGTGTTCCATGCCAAGGACTGCATTGCAGAAGGCAGTAAAGATTTTTCAAGATACTATATGTGGAGATGCAAGCTGTACATTTGAGAGGGGAATCTGTCCCCCCAAGTTAGCCTTGTGATTTGTTCAGGACTCTCTCTTGCCTTATTTGTGATCAGTTCTACTCAATAGTCCCCAAATATCACACTCTCGATTTTAGGAGAATAAGGTGCAGGATGGATAGCACATTATGAACTTTTCTGGTCATTTAAATCCCCCCTTTTCCTTTCATTTCATTTGTTCTCCCTACCCTTCCTTAAGGTCTGTTCTCTTAATGACTTACTGCAAATATGTAAATCTGCATGCTAATAAGTCCTTAAAAACAGAAACAGCTATTCTGGGGGTTTTCACATGTGTTTGAAAGCAGACTACAACTTAAAAGATCTGATTCTCAGGAAAGTGGAGAATGTGAACTTTGTGCCCTGGAATGGAGCAGAACCTGCTCGGAACTTAACCACATCAGACTTGAGTCTCTTTACCTAAAAGGGACCATTTGGCCAGGTGTTGGGGTTCAATAAGCCTCCACTATTTACCATCTGTGAGGTTCCCCCAGGATAGCTGAAAGAGGGGCACTTCTAAAGATGATATGCAAATGAACTCCGGGGGGGGGCGCGAGAGCTCAGTGAGCCAGATTCTCCCTGTTACTCACGACCAATTCTTAGCTGCCACATAGCCAAGTCCTCAGCTGCTGGGCCTCAATGACATGACACCCATTGATAGCCTTGTCTTCCGAAGCATGGGATCACTTGAGATGGCAGAGAGGAATGCATAGATCTTTCCTAGATAAATAATTCCCTTTCATCATCGTTATAGCTCTCCTTTGGACAATCTCCAGGTTCTCCACAGTTCTCTTGGTTTTTGTCCTTTTAGTAAGAGTTTTGTTGTTATTTCCATTGTGTCTCTGGTGGCTGGTGAGGTCAGAGCAGCTGAGTTGGCTTCTGTCAGTGACTATGCACATAGACATCTAGACAGACATTTATTTAAACCTGTCACGCAAATTAGCCTGGACCTGTAGGCTATTCATTGAAATAGAGTCAGTCAGTCAGTCAGTCAACAAGTATTTCCTAAGCACCAATATATGCCAGGCACTGTGCTAAGCACAAATAGATAGAAAGGCAAAAAACTCAAGCTTACACTCTATAATCATTAGCACTATTATTCAGTTGTTGTATTTGTTTTTCTAGCACTCAGGGCTTACTCCTAATAAATATATAATTCCTTTGGTGGGACGGGGGTGGGGAAGATTTCTTTATCTATCTGTTGGTTTATTCACTCATCCATTTATTCATTAATTCACTTATTTATTTGTTTGTTCACTGACTTTGACAGATAACTTCAGACTCTGAAGTCTACGGAATCAACAGAATCAATAATTGCTTGCTACTATCCCTAACACAGTTGCCTCCTATGCAGGAGGATATAGAGGTGAGCAAGAGTCTATCACAATAGAAGTCCATTAAAGGTACCAGATGAGTGGGCACAGTTTTACTTATCCTGGTTTAAAAACCCACAGTTCGTTGAAGATGACTAATTGTGGCAAGCTCAGATTCCTTTAACTTCCTTGTTATTGCTTTTGCTGACCCAGATTTTGGCCCTGGACTGTTCTGTCAATTGTCTTTGAATCAGCTGTTTCCCAAAAGCCAATCACTTCCCTTACATAAAGATAGATCCCTTTACTTCTGACCCTTGTTGGACTCCATCAATAATCTTCAGGGTGCAATGGAAAGAGCAATGGGTCTGGTTTTAAAGCCCTAGCTCTACCCTTTGCTATTTGTATCACCTTGGAAAGCTACTTTATGTCTCTAGCCCAAAGTTATCTCATCAATAAAATGAGAGTATTAGACTAGATGACCTCTAAGGTACCTTTCAAGCCTCAGTATCCAATCCCTTGATCTGATCTCATGTCATGCATATGGTATGGTCTAGTTTGGTTTTTTTTTCTGAATTATGCTTTGTTATCCTGGATTCATAGTATTTCACCCATCAAAGCCATTGCTGATTCTATGGAAGATTCCCAACAGAGGTCTGGCCAAGTTGAACAGAACAAACACAGGAGTAGTGGGGAAGTATAGTATTCTATAGATATATAGACTTACGACTTGAGTCTGATTTTTTTTCATTATGTAAATATAATTCCCAAAACTTAGTAAAAATTTCTTTTTCATTTGCATCTTCCAGCTAGGTTTCTGAAAATTTTTTAAGATAAAAGAAAAATACAACTTGAAATGAAGGGGATAGTATGAAAATGGAGATATTTTTTCAGCCTATATATGAGGGTCAGCAGAACTCTAAATCCAATAGACGTAGACTTGACTAGAGGAAATATGAAATATGGGCAGTATGTGGAATCTCATTTCTAAAGGAACAGTTGGAAAGTAACATGGAAGACAATAGAGAAGCAGGTCTAGTTAGCACATGACAGAAACAAGCTTTAAAATGGGCAGAAGAAAGCAGGAGGCATTTTGTGTCCTCATTTATGAAGGCAAATGAGGCCAACTTTTGCCTCCATTCTTACCTAGCTTTTCATTACTGACTGGGCATTGCCTCAGACAAACTGAGATTTGGGAAAGATCTTAGATCTTCGCTTAAAAAGGCCATGGACTCCCACTGCATCTGGGGCCATTGCAAGATGTCCTGACCTATGTCTTGCTATTGGACTCTGATGACTATGGTGGAGAGAATGAATCTGATGACTTTGCACAGCTCTATGTCTCTTAAATCCAATTTACTTGTAAGTCTAGACATCACCCTCCTGATATCACTGGTCCTCTTTGACAAGGAAGGAGGAACAACGAACAGCAAAGTGACACAGGGAGACCTGGAATTATTGGGCCAGAAACTATGACCAAAGGAATTCCATGACTGTCAGTCCGTAAGTTGAGAGGAAGAGTGAAGGGAGTATACAGCTGCAGAATAGAGGCAGGATCTTTTGGTTGTACCTTTTACTATAGACTTTTGATTGGGATCAGAGGCATTTCCAAGAACTTTTACATACCCTTAGCTTGTTTTCCTGAGGACATCTTTTTAGAGCTGATAGTCTTTTCAAGTGCCCCTGGCTGGGATTTTCCTTTTTGTAGCCTCTAGTGGCTTGCTGGAGCTTCATGGCTAGAAATGCTTTTAGGTCCTGGAGCTAGGAGTAATCAAGCCTTATGGCCCAAGATAAAGAATTGGCATCCTAGGAACAGTACAGCCCTCTTTCATCCCTTTTTGTGAATGTATTTATATGAATGGATAGTTGAGATTTCATATTAGAACTGAAATTCTTCATGAAAAGAAGTTAGCCAGAATTTGTTTTTGAGCTGAAATTTTCACAAAGTAATTAATTCATATTTTAGTTCTATGTGTTTAATGAACATCCTATTTTTCAGGAACAGATATGCATCTACTTTCTTGGGTACAATTTGCCAAGATTGGCACTTTTTGAAGGATCTTGTTCTGTTGGAGAACGGGCCTATTGACAGTTCCGAGAGAGAACTCAGACAAAATGTGAGCAATCTTGGTAATAGCTGTACATAAAAGAGCTTCCTTTCAGTCTTTTATGGTGAAACATGAGTGCCTATCAAAGTTTGGGACCCACATCTCTGAGGCATCCAAAAATCAGTGATTTCTATAATTTAGCTCTTGCCATACTCAACCTCAGTGAGAGTTAGTAGACTGGAAAAATTACAGACTAAATAGTGATGATAAGGAGGAAATGTACTGTAGTTGGAGTTAGTGGACTGAGAAAACAGATTTCTATGGTCTCAGGAGAATACAGTTGCTATTACAATGGAGAAGAATGGGGTGATGGAAGGGAAGAAACCTCACCTTGATCTGCAGTGATTTAGGAGCTAAGGAAGGCTATGTGAAGTTATTACAAACAATAAGAAGAGATACAGGCAAAGGCAAAAAGCCTTTCAAATTCTGCCCATGATTCACCATACTGCTTAAGGTTCAGAAGGGTTGGTCCTCTTTGAGGGGGGGACCGCTTAAAACCATTGAGTTTCCATTAGAGCCAAAGCTGGTGATACAGGTGACTAAAAGAGCCAGTGATGCTCTCCTTCAGAAATTGACTTTGCTGCTAATGTCAGGGTTGAAAAAAAACTCCCCATGTATAGAGAGAATGTAGAAATTTCTTGTTTGGAGGTGCTGCAAGAATTCAGAAAGAACTACTGTCTTCCTAAATCCTAGTTGGCTGGGCTGTTTACTTCCTTAAGCCTTTGTTCCTCAGTTTCCTAACCCAGGTCCCCAGTATGCAGACTTAGCTACTTTTCCTCGATGTGACCTCTTGCAGTCCTGGACCTGTTTTAACTAATTGTTTCTCTACTCTTTAACGCATTTCTCTGGATTTGACCTTTGGCTTATATGACATAGTATTTGTCAATTCTCTCTTGTCAAGTCAAATGCTCAATTAAATTTCTTCTTTTCATATTCATCCCAACATTTAAACCTATAACAAGTTTTTAATATCCCAGTGCTCTTCTCCAATGTGTTAGGTACCCCTGCTAGATGTGTATCATCTGCAAACATTTTACGAGCATGTGCTAGCTGCACCTTTATTTAACTCACTGATAAAAAAAAAATGCTAGCCAGAATAAGACCAAGCATAGATGCCTGGGGTCACTGCATCAGAGATGTTCTGTCAAGTTGACTTGAAACCATTAATGACAGCTCTTTGGATCTGTCCATTCAACCAATTGTGAATCTACTTAAACTGTACTATCCTCTTGCCCACATCTTTACATTTTGGTCACATAAATAGCATGAAAGATGCTGTTAAATGCTTTACTGAATTGTAAGTTAACTCCATCTACAACTCTCCTCTGATGAATCAATTGAGTACGGAGGCAGAAAAGAACTAGACAGGTGATTTCATTGTGTAGGGAACTCCTGGTAAGTAAACTTCTACTAATGCAGATTGGCATCTTCCTTGAAACTTAGTCTTAGAAAACTAGGAGGCAGAGCCAAGATGGTGGAGTAAAAGCAGAGACTTGCTTGAGCTCTCCCCCAAACCTCTCCAAATACCTGTAAAAAAATGGCTCTCAACAAATTCTAGAGCAGCAGAACTCACAAAAAGACAGAGTGAAACAAATTTCCAGCCCAAGACAACCTGGATGGTTGATTGGAAAGGTTTATTGTGCCAGGCTGGGAGAGGAGCACAGTTCAGCATGGGCTGGGTAGGTAAAGACCAGGCCTCAGTGAACCTGGAGCAGGCCTCAGAGGACTGAATCATGGGCAGCTGTGGTGGTTTCCAGACTTCTCAACCCACAAATGCCAAAGATAACTTAGAAGGTCAGTAGGAAAGGTCTGTGATCATTGTGGAGAGGAGCTCAGTTCAGTCCCATGCCCAGCACAGCCCTGGGATGATGGATGCTTCCAGAACTCTCAGCCCACAGACTAAGGTGAGATCAAGCAGCTGATCAGAGAGGGATTGCAGAGACCTCTTTACTGGCCCTGGGACAAGATTCTCTTGCTTTGTCCATGCTTGGATCTGAGTCAGAGTTCTAAGTGACAGTCCTGGGGCAAGGAGGAGCACTGGCAGAGTAGAGCTTGTAGTGGCAATGGAAAGGGAATCTTCTTCACAGTTCCAAGGCATGAAAGAGTGCTTGTGGTCACTCACAGACCAGGACAGAAAAGCTCAGGCCAAGAAAGGAGTAAACACCTCACCTTTAATCATACCACTTTGGAAGAACTGAAAATTTACAGGTCCCTAGAAGTATCTCTGAAAACAGCTGTACAAACCCCCGAAGCTTGGGACAGTACATTCTCCACATTGGAAGCAGACTTTTACCTTAACAAAGAGTTTAAAACTCAAGTAGTTGACTGGTATCATGAGCAAACCTCGCAAAAAGAATCAGACTATATTATCTTACTTTGGTGACAAAGAAGATCAAAACATAAAAACCAGAAGAAGACAACAAAGTCAAAGCTCCTACATCCAAAGCCTCCAAGAAAAATATGAATTGGGCCCAGGCCATGGAAGAGCTCAAAAAGGATTTTGAGAAGCAAGTAAGAGAAGCAGAGGGAAAACTGGGAAGAGAAATGAGAGTGATGCAAGAAAATCATGAAAAACAAGTCAACAGCTTGCTAAAGGAGACCCAAAAAAATACTGAAGAAAATAACACATTAAAAAATAGCCTAACCCAAATGGCAAAGGAGGTCCAAAAAGCCAATGAGGAGAAGAATGCTTTAAAAAGCAGAATTGGCCAAATGGAAAAGGAAGTCCAAATGCTCATTGAAGAAAATACTTCCTTAAAAATTAGGAGAGCAAATGGAAGCTAGTGACTTTATGAGAAATCAAGAAACTTGTAAAACAAAACCAAAAGAATGAAAAAATAGAAAACAATGTGAAATATCTCATTGGAAAAACAACTGACCTGGAAAATAGATCCAGGAGAGACAATTTAAAAATTATTGGACTATCTGAAAGCCACGATCAAAAAAAGAGCCTAGATATCATCTTTCAAGAAATTATCAAGGAAAACTGCCATGATATTCTGGAACCAGAGGGTAAAATTGAAATGGAAAGAATCACCTCCTGAAAGAGATCCCCAAAGGAAAACTAGGAATATTATAGCCAAATTCCAGAGTTCCCAGGTCAAGGAGAAAATATTGCAAGCAGCCAGAAAGAAACAATTCAAGTATTGTGAAAACACAATCAGGATAACACAAGATTTAGCAGTTTCTACATTAAGGGACCAGAGGGCTTGGAACATGATATTCCAAAGGGCAAAGGAGATAGGATTACAACCAAGAATCACCTACCCAGCAAAACTGAGTATAATCCTTCAGGGGAAAAAAATAGATATTCAGTTAAATAGAGGACTTTCAAACATTCTTGATGAAAAAAACCCAGAGCTGAATAGAAAATTTAACTTTCAAATACAAGACTCAAGAGAAAAGGTAAACAGGAAAGAGAAATCATAAGGGACCTATTAAAGTTGAACTGTTCACATTCCTAGATGGAAAGATGATATTTGTAACTCATGAGACCTTTGTCGGCATTAAGGTAGTTGGAGGGAAAAATATAGATAGATAGATAGATAGATAGATAGATAGATAGATAGACAGACAGACAGACAGACAGACAGACAGAGAGACAGACAGACAGACAGACAGATAGAAAGATAGACAGACAGACAGGCCAACAGACAGACAGACAGATAGATAGATAGATAGATAGATAGATAGATAGATAGATAGATAGATAGATAGAGGGCACGGGATGAGTTGAAGATGGAGTGATATCTAAAAATAAAATTAAGGGGTGAGAGAGGCTTATGCTGGGAGAAGGAGAAAGGGAGAGGTAGAATGTGGTAAATTATCTTATATAAAACAGGCAAGAAAAAGCTCTTATAGTGGAGGGGAAGTGGGGAAGATGAGAGGGAATGAGTGAATCTTATTCTCATTGGATTTGGCTAAAGGAGGGAATAATATACACACTCAATTGGGTATGGAAATCTATCTTACCCTACAGGAAAATAGCAGGAAAGGGGATAAGAGGAGGGAATGATAGAAGGGAGGACAGATTGGGGGAGGAGGTAAGCAGAAGCACCACTTCTGAGGAGGGACAGGGTCAAAGGAGAGAATAGAATAAATGGGGAGTGGGATAGCATGAAGGGAAATATAGTTAGTTTTTCACAACATGACTACTATGCAAGTGTTTTGCATAACTACACATGTATAACCTGTATCAAGTTGCTTGCCATCTCAATGAGGGTGGGTGGGGAGGGAGGAAGAGAGAGAATTTGGAACTCAAACCTTTAAAAACAAATGTTAAAAAATATTTCTACATGCAACTGGGAAATAAGATGTACAGGCAATGGGGTATAGAAATCTATCCTGCCCTACAGGAAAATAGAAGGGGAGTGGGGGTGATAGAAGGGAGGACAGATTAGGGGAAGGGATATTCAGAATGCATACCATCTTGGGTTGGAGGGAGGGGTGATATGGGGAGAAAATTTGGACCTCAAAAATCTTGTGGAAGTGAAGGTTGAAAACTAAAATAAATAAATAAGAAAGAAAGAAAAAAAAAAGAAACTTAGTGTTAGAGAGCTATCAAGAGCACTGAGAGTTGACTTGCCCAGCCAGGATCATACAGACAATATAGGTTACAAGTGGGACTTGAACCCAGGTTTTCGTGGCTCCAAAGTCATCTCCCTATTCACTACTACATGTTGCCTTCCTTCCTAACTAGTAATCATGACAACAAAGGAAATGATGCTAGGCTGTCTCAGCCTGTTCTTGATGAAGCCATACTGGTCCTTTTTTTTCTAAGATAGTAACTGATTGCCCTATTAATAATTTATTCTGAAATTTTGCCATGAATTAAAATCAAGCTCCATGGTCTATATTTTGTAGACTCTACCTCTCTTGGTAATGAGGAAAGTATTTTCACTTTTCCATTTCTGCAACACCTCCCTGTTTCTCCATGATATTTCAAAGGCTGCCAATAACAGCTAGGCAATGATATCCATCTTTTTTTAAGCATCCTGGGATTTAATTCATCTGTGTCTGGTGACTTGAATTCATCAGGAGTAGCTAGACCTTCTCTAACCAGTGTGACAGTCCTGATTCAAACATAATGAGGCCAATTCTCATTATGACAGTAGGCTATTATCAAAGATTAAGATTCAGATGGGTTGGAAAAAATGAACTCAGATTTTTCTACTTCTGTGCTAAACCTAACTAAGCATTCTTCCTCTCCCCTCCAAGTGTGGTCACGCTCTCTTTTCTCTTTAACACTGACCAAGGTTTTATGCTCTTGGCTTTCAAAGTTTCTTGGGAAAAGGACGAGGAATCAAAGAGGAGCAAGAAAAAGGGGAGGGAGTTGTCTGGAGCAATTAGAGTCATCTTGGAAGTGGAGGAATAGAATTCAAATTCCTGAGAGACTTGGAGAGCCACTCTCACTATTGGTAAAGCACTCATTCCAAGTTCCTTCTCTGAGGCTTACCTCAAAGTGACCACCATAACAACACTAAATTTATACAATGCAAACATGTAGATAAAAAATATAGCTCATAATTTTATAATGCTTTATGGTTTACCAAGTGCTTTCCTCCCAACAACTCTGAGTAATTTCATAAAAATTGAAAAACAAAACAAGAGAAAAAAATCCCAACCCAGGTAATCATCCTGATACTTTCAAATGAGAGGCAATAGTGGAAACCACATTGGACTCAGAGTCAGGAGACTTGAGTTAGAATTCTGGTTCCAATACTAGTTGTGACCCTGATCAAGTCACCTGACCTCATTGGGCCTTAGTTTCCTCACCTGTAACATAGGAATAGTATTTTCAGTGTCTCGTTCACAGAGCTGTCTTGAGGAAGTAATTTGTAAAGCTCCATAAATGTGAGTTATTACCCTGATATTTGCACAATGAAGACCAATTATCTAGCTGATTGAATTTTCATTTTTCATAGGATTATAGATTCAGAACTGGAAGGAAACTCAGAATCCATGTAGTCCAATTCCCTAATGTTCAGATGAGGGGACCAAAGACCATAGAGTTTAAGTGGCTTATCTGTGCTTACACAGAGAGGGAGGCGGCAGAACTAGTATTCAAATTCAGGGCTTCAAAGTCCAGCCCTGCTCCACTTGTCTGTTTGTCCTGGCATCCTTGTTACCTGTATTTGACCTCCTCTTATCAAAACTGATCTTTTAGAAAATGACTCTTACTCAGTTAGAACTACCTAAAATGCAAGTGCATCCTTTAGAAAGGAAATCTGAATAGCAGCCAATACAATGAACATTTAAGTCTTCACACATTAGGAACACAATTTTGAAAAGTAGAAAAAGCCTCATTAGAGCACTTCATTTGCAGTGGCTAGATTTTGACTGCCGCATTTGGTGGTTTCAGCGTTCAAGAGCCTTACTTTGGACCTGTGCTCCAAGATGGGGCCAAAGAATTTTTTTGCCAGACAGTTGTTAATAGGATCATAGAATCACATGACTGATACAGAACTTAAAGGGACTTTCATTTTCTAGATGCAGAAATTAAGGCCCAGAGGAGTTAAGCGACTTGCCTAACATCACACATGTAGTAAGTAGCATGTAGTCATGTCCTTTGACTTCCAATCAAGTTCTCTTTCCCAATAGACCATGATGCCTAGCATGACTTCACCAAGGAGTAAACTATTTGGAAATAGTTATTATATGAAGCAGGAGACAAAGAAATAGAATGGATAAGTATGACTCATCATCCAGAAAGAGTCATGGTCATTTATCCCTCTGCTCCCACATCCGATTTCTTTTTTTCTATTTCTACCATTCTACAAAGCTAGGGTAATGGAGATCCTGTAATTCAATGGGGTGTCTGAAAAGTGATAAAATCCATGCTTAATCAAGGGCATAGGATCCCACAGAAGGTGACTTAGACGTCTTCTAGTTCATTCCCCTCATTTTACAGATAAGGAAACTGAGGCTTAATGTCACATAGGTAATAAGTGGTAGAGACAGGATTGGAATACAAGTCCTCTGATTCTAGGTCCATTGTTGTTGTTAACTACCTCCTCTCTCAGAGGTCAGAGTTACCTAGCTGCATGGAGAGAAGGAACATTAGTTTTAGACTTGTCACTCTTCCAGACAAGGGCAATGGTATGTAAAAACATTCCACGGGAATGTGTGTGTATCTGGAATGACCCTGATTTCTTTTAGTGGAGAATCAGTGTAGTGTAGCCAAAATCAAAAGAAAGCTGGATTCATATCCCATTCTGACACTTGGTAGCTTTGTAATAGGGGAAAAGCAACTTCTCCCTAAGTCTCCGTTTCCTTACCTGTGAAATGAGTATAATGATTCCAATATCACAAGGTTGTTGTGAGCATCAAATGAAATAGTGTTTATGAAGCATTTTGCAAAGATTAAAGCCCTATATAAATATTATCTCTTATTAATATTATTATTATTAAAATTTAATGTCCAGGGTACATATCAAGAAATAGGCAGAATGGACTTTCTAAGACATAAACATACATGTATGTGTGTCTGTATGTATATATGTATAAATACCTTAGTGCACACCAGCATACGTGTGTGATGTGTGTAGAACTGTATGTGCATATATATACATACATTAGTACACACATATACATATGGTATACATTTGTATATCACATGTACGCTTATACAAATATACACATGCATACATTCATATGTGTATGTGTGTGTTGATAGATGAGTTCTTTAAGCTGTGAATTTAATTGTATTTCATAGTCTGGACAATAAGAATTCTTTCCCCACTTCATTTTTCCTGTTTGGATAATTCATTGGAACAGTTTTGGAGCAAGTATGGATGCCATTTAGAAAGTGCAATATTCTTGGGCTTTAGACAATCAGCACAATGTCATCTTCGAGAAAGAGCTTTGGAGGACTTCGTCATTTATAGGGAATTTTTCTTCAACTTAGATTCTACATTGGCTCTTCTCTGTGATGATGGTGAACATCTTTGCTCAGCACATATCTCCCTGTTTTATGCCTTGTTTGACATTAATGATCAGAGTTCCAGTCATCAATAAATCAACAAGTATTTATTAAGCACCTTCTGTGTGCATTATTCTAAGGCACTGGGGTTACAAGCACATTGGATGAAAATTCCTATTCATGAGGAACTGACATTCTAATGGGGAAGACAAGTACATGAAGCATTCATATAAGCATAAATAAAATAAAATAACAACATTGTCTCTGTTATCTCTCAAAAGATCTTATACAACTTTGACACGTATATGGAACACATCTTGCTGCAAGAGAACCTTTAAAGCAGAATTCTGTTCTACCAAAGCAAATATTTTTAAAAAGGCAACAAGCAACAAATGTGCTAGGAATTTTAATTCTCTACATCTTTCAGTCAATTGTGTGATGGTAAAGATGTAGATTACTATGGAATATCACCTGCAGAACCTTCTTGTTCTCATCTAATGTGCTTATCAAGGATGCCCTCAATGTGTATATATTCTTATAAAATATCAAATAGAAGATAAAGTAGATATATGGCTTAATAGTTATCAATGTTTTCTCAGTTGCCTTTTTTTCTGGTGATAACAAGTTCTGAGAATTTTTTTACACACCTTTTATAACCTTCTTTCCTTCTGGAGAATTGATCCCTCAATGCCCTTCAAATTGTATCACTCCCAACACATCTGTCATCACTTAAATATAATCTGCATCCACTTGAGACCAGAAGTTAATAGCTTTTTAGTGAAATTGTTTTATTTGGGGCAATTTAGCAACTTATTTTTGCATTACGGCCTTGACACACAGTTACTCTGTTTCACTTATGAAGAAAGCTGAGGATATAGGATCAATTCGTTTTCATAGAGAATGAGAGAATCTTGAGTTAGGAGGGACCTCAGAGGTTATCTGGTTCAGTCTTCCTGAATAACACCTAGCACATATATGGCACTTCAATATTTGCAAAACATCTTCTATGTTCGATATCGTTTGAGCCTCATGACAATACTTTGAAGTAGATGCTATTATTGCCTCAATTTTACAACTGAGTAAATTGAGCCTTGAAAGACTTAAATTACTTGCCCAGAGTCACACAGTTAGTAAATGTCAAGGAAGGATTCAAACTTAGTAGTTTTTAATTTTTTTGTTCCAAACTCAGAACTCCATCCACTGTGATACCTCACTGCTTCTGAAAGCAAGAAAGCCCTTGAATAACAGTCCAATTTCTTTTACAGTGAGATTTATTTTGTTGATATAGTCACTGTCTAATATTGAAAGCAGGGTTTCATCTCTGTCTAGGCTTTCTGGTGACAATAATGTGCTGTTCCTTGTGCGTGAAGGTGGCCTAGCTAACTGATCACAGATCTGCACTTGCATATGTTTTTTTTTTTTCCTCATACAGCCCTTTGACCGAATCCAAACTTCACGGAACAAATACTTGTATTTGTTCCTTGAAGTTTGGATTTAGTCACAGGGCTGCACTTCAGGACCTAGAGGGCCACGTGTGGCCTCAAGGCTACAGGTTCCCCACCCCCTGGTTAGGAGATGACCTAATGCCATAGAGCAGAGTTTCTCTCGGCATTCTCTCTGAGAATCAAACCTGTGACATTGGCCCAGGAAGCATCTGCTCTGATTAACTGAATTAATAAGTCAAGAGCATAGCATAGAATCATAGACCTAGAATGGACCTCAGAGGTCATTGAATCCAACCCCCTGCATTTTAAAGATAAGGAAACTGAGGCCTTGAGAGTTTAACTGCCTTGCCTAAAATTACACAGCTTGTGTCAAAATCTGAATTTGAATCCAGGTCTTCTAAATCTTACTGCTCTCTCCCCTGTATCATGCTGCTTCCTAATACAATAATTCTTTCTCTCCCCACTTTGGGAGGAAAAATCCCACTAAAGTTTTTTCAGTTTATAAAGGTGCATTTGCAACCAAATTCAATCATCTATTTTTTAAAAAAACATACTCAATTATTCCACAAACACTCATATACAAATTAGCTACCTTTTTGATGTGTGTGAGTGTGTGTGTGTATGTGTGTGTGTGTGTGTGTGTGTGTGTGTGTGTGTGTGTGTGTGTGTGTGTGTGAAGGGACAAAGAGTTGTACTAAGCAGCTTAAGGACCACTCTTAAAGACATCATAGAAGTAACAAGAGTCATCTCACCAGTGAACAGCAATGCGGCACCCTTACTGTTATACATCTCTGGAAGAGAGGACACTCCAAAGAAGTGCTCTGTTCACACGTGGCAAAACAAGAATGAAGGTGAGCAGTTTGGGAAAGGTGGCTGGGGACAGCAGCACAAGTGAAAAGGATTCTGGTTGAATCCAATGCCCTTATCTAATTCTGAGAGAATCTACTCTAGCACACACAACATGGGGTTATGTTCCAAGGACTCACAGCTAAGGGGGAATTGGAAGCCCAGTTTAAAGACACTTGTTAGACCTTAGGCGGTAAAAATAAAGATTGTTAAAAGTCACTTGTAGATGTTCATACTGTAATTTCTAGATTCGTGAAGCATTCTCGTGTTGGCAGCAGGAGAAAGAATGATTTTGATATCACTGAGATAACTTTCATAATGAGGCTGTCTGTGACTGCTCAAGACATAGGAAGTTAGAGGGTGATGCTAATGAGGTCATAGGTTTGTGAGTCAGTGAGCTTCGTTCTCTTCTTTGTCCATATACTGTACCCCCTAACCCTTGGCAGCTGCCTCCCAAATGCACTTGTTGGGCATAGTGGTGGCTGGGTGAGAAAGCTCAGATGACTCCACATAAACTCATACTAACTACTGGAAAAACAACTCAGACTTCATGCCCCACTGCCCATAGTGCCATCCCCAGACACAACAGGACGACGCATTAATAAGAAAACTCTAGATCTATGAAGCTAGGACAGTGTCACAGGAGTGTGTATCAAAATCCCCAGCTGCACATACAGCAATTTCTTGATCCCTTGTGTTAATGGTGGTGGGGGGGAGGGGAAGGGGATGGCATGGATAATTAAAATCCACAGCTAATCCCCAACCTCCTGTTAGTCAGTAGTTTCAACCTTGTCCGAAATAAACCTTTTCCCAGGCTTTCTAATAAAGAGAAGCACTGATCATCTGCATTGCCCCTCCCCTCTCTTGTCTGGTGGAGGTTTTAATGAGTGGTGAAATGCCCAGAGGAAAGAAGACAAGGAAAAGAAAGAAGAGGCCTAAGTAGAGATCAGCCATAATGTTAAATATAGTTCAGTTTGGTTCAGTTTAATTCAAAACACATTTATAAAATGACAGTTGTAGACAAGGCTCAGTTCTTGGGACACATGGATAAAAATAGACAAAGTCCTTGCCCTCATAGGGCTTATAATCTAGTATTAGAGCTGTACAATGAAATGTAATAGAATAGGCAAAGGCACATAGAACAGATTATTTCTGGCTGATTGAAAGGTAAATCCAAAGCAGAGGACTAGTAGAAGAAGATAGTGGTAGAACAAAATTGGAAAGGTAAGTTGGGGCCAGTGAAATTTGGCCCTCACATTGTAGGCAATGAGGAGCCTTTTGGGATTTTTGGATAGGGGTTTGCCATGATTATTGATGTAGATTAGAATGAGAATTCTTGCAATCTATCCAGGAGGGCTTAGAGGGAGAGAGAATGGAAGTGGGCAAATCACAGAAATAGAGAAGCACGACATCTAAAATAGGAAAGGAGATTATTTTGTTGTCCTTCTGCTCTGATTCAACATCATTTGAAAGAATGTATTCAATTCTGGGCACTACAGTTTTAGGTAGGACAGAGATAAGCTGGAGTATGGCCAGAGAAAGATGACCGTATTGGGGAGGAGACTTAAAACCATGACATAGGAGAACTGGTTGAAGGATCTAGGTTTATTTATCCTGGAGACAAGGAGACTTGGGTGTATGGTCAATCATTGTTTTCAGATAGCTGAAGGAAAGGCTGATACAAAGAAAGATACTATATTCACTCTATCTGACCTCAGAAGCCAGAGCTAGGGCAGATATTGCAAAAGCATCAGATTTAAGCTTAGTATAGGGAGAAATTTCCTAATTATAAGAGCCTTGGAGGTGATGAGTTCCCCAACACTGGAGATCATTAAATAGAGTCTGTATAATCACTTCTCAGGGAGGTTGTAGACAACCTGTAGACCCCTAACAAGGGTTGGACTAGATGATCTCTGAGGTCATTTCCAGCCCTGAGATTCTACATATAACGCTATGATTCTATGATATCATCACAGTTCACATTTTCCCATGTAACCCAAATTCAAAGACCCATTGGTACAAGTCCTTTCCACATTGGTGGGGCTCAATGTCTCTTGCCTGCAAGAGGAACAAGGTAGAGTTGGAAAATGGAAGAGAGGAGTCTCTCAATTACTTTAGGCGGGCAAGCTATTAATTAATTTGTGAGCCTTTTGATGCCATTGTTTCTCAGTAGAACTCTGTTGCCTTTGTTGATGGCATTGACTGAAAGATCCAAAGCAATTGTAGAACCCAAAGAGATTTGACAAAACTGAAAAAGTTTGAAGAAGGTCCAAAGACTTGAAGAGACTCCACAAACTTGAAGACATTCTCCTCATTCTCAGTCTCCAGCTCCACCTTATACCTCATGAAGGTAGAAGGCATTGAACTCTACCAATGTGGAGAAAGTAGTGTATCAATAGGCTTTGGGATTCTGATTACATCCACAATTTGTACTTTTTTAAAAAATCCATTAAATGCCATATGATGCTAATGACCAAAGCACATGTAAATTAATTTGCATTTCCTATAGTTTTTAATACCTTTTCAGAAGTACCGGGCAAATATTCCAACTACGTGCTGTCCTTTACAGAAAAACAAAAAGATGTTTGGTGCATTTTTCAGAGATGCATGGCTCTTTCACAAAATTCTCACCAACAGCAGTCCCTGAAGAGGGGTTAAATGCCAAACATTTTCAGTGCTATCACCATGACAGATATGGTGATAAGAGTTATAAAAATCTTCCGCTCAAGAAAATTTTTGGCATTGCCTGATTGAAGAAAATCTACAATAACTATTTTATTCAGTGCTTATAATCTGTTTTATCATTGTTATTCATATCATTAATACTATTTATATCAAAATATGGCAGAGAGTTGACCTGAAAAGTAGAAAGATCTAGGCTAATGTCCCACCTTTGACACACTCTTGTGATGTGCCCTGAGTGAGCCATTAAACCTCTCAGTGCTTGGGGCCACTCTCTACAATTTCAAATTTCAAAGAAGTTATCATCTTGCTTTGGTGGAAGGAGTTTCCTTGTCAGGGATTCCCTATCCCCATTAACTCATAGGTCTAGTCCCCATCCTTATCATTTCTTACATTTTATGCTTTGCATTTATTTGCGAACATTTACTGAAGTCCCTGAATAAGGAGAAAGACTATATCTGGGTTGCAGCTAAAGGCTTATAGTTACAAGAGGGAACGCTTACTCTTTTTTTTTTTTGGTTTTAGGCAATGGGGTTAAGCCCAGGGTCACACAGCTAGTAAGTGTTATGTGTCTGAGGCAGAATCTGAACTCAGGTCCTCCTGAATCCAGGGCCAGTGCCCTGTGCCACTGAGCTGTGCCCCCCATTTACTTCTCCAAACAGGATACTTTTTTACTTTCTTTTTCTTCTTTTTCTAAAATTTTTTTGGGGGTTAGGCAATTGGGGTTAAATGACTTGCCCACAGTCACACAGCTAGTGAGTATTATGTGTCTGAAGCTGGATTTGAACTCAGGTCCTCTGGGCCGGTGCTCTACTCACTATGCCACCTAGCTGCCCCTCACTTTCATTTTCAAGGAAAATTATTTGCTTTAAATAAAATGATTTGCTTTAACACCATTTGTGCCCATGAGTAAATGAAAACATGCTTGAATTTTTGTTGCCTTTCACAGCAGAGAATCAATATGAAACTTTTCATCAACATAAAATTTTTATGATTAAATTAATGAAGAATTAGCCTTTAAAATAGACACATGAACAAAACCACATTTTGAGTGTTTGCTAAAGATTTTTTCCTACAGCAGAAATTGCTAGGAGCTCATTCTTCAGCTGTGGCATCAAAATTCAGAATATTATGGAGAATTTTCAGAATTTTTATTTTGGAGCTCTAAAGTTGGACTGTTAAGCCTGATGATAATAAAAATGGCTAGAATTTCCATAGCACTTTAAGGTTTCCAAAGTGATCTCTTCCTATTATCCCATTTTATAGATGAGGAAACTGAGGTTAACTAAATTGTCCAGAGTTACACACCTAGTAAGTATCTGAGGCATGATTTGAACGCAAGTCTTTTTGATTCCAGGTCAGGTACTCTCTCTATTGTGGCTGCCTCGATGCCAATGAGGGACCAACAGCTCCCCAAAACAGTTCCTCTAATACAGAATTGGAAACTCCAAGCTATCCTGCCTTTCACAGTTACTAGATAAGTCACCACAGACATGTTGCATGGCCTTTACCCAGTTTCTCCCCCATGCCTGGAATGCATTCTTTCTACCTTTGCCTATTAAGGTCCCTCACTCTATTTAAAACTCAGCTCAAACACTACCTTCTACATGAGACCTTTATTGATTTCGACAGTTTCTATTGCTCCTCCTCCCTCTATTTTTATTTACTTCACATGTATATACGTATATGTATATATATACCCATATATACATATACACATGTGTTCATATACACACGTGTTCATACACACACATATAGTATCTATTTATATGTGTACCTGTCATTTTCCCCACTAAAATATAAGCTCTTTGAGGGCAAGTATTGTTTGCTCTTTGTCTTTGTGCCCTCTGCTCTTAGCACAGTGCTTAGTATTTATTCGATGCTTAATAAATGCCTCTTGATTGACTGACCCCTTTAAATCTCACTTTCCTCATATGGAAGAAGGGACATGAATATGTGACGTTATGTTGACAATGCTTTGTAAGCCTGAAAGTGCCATGAAAGGTTAATCTTTTAAAATTGATGCTGTGGTTGTTGTTGTTACCATTATTATTCACACAAGGAACATTTCCTCCCATGAGCCAAGTGAGTCAGATGGAAAGCGACAACATTCTTCAGGTATTAGCCAATTTCTGGAGAAAGAATGGGCCCTGCATTATTTGACAAGTTGGCCGATGGAAGGAGCAACTCAAATGATTTGCATATATTTACTTTTACCACATGCCATAAAGATTAAAAATACATTGTACACAAGTGCAGTATTTAATGTCGCACTTTAATTACATTCAAGTGTGTTGCTAAATAGTCTTGAGAAAACCTTAATGACCAGCTGTTCTACCCTTTTCCCATATGTCAGAAATGGTTTCCGAAATCACATTCTGGGACAGTAAGGTTGTATAATTAGACAGTGTATAGTTAACAGTTCTAGATTTCCCCCTTAAACTGTGGGCCCTTTTCACTAACATATTGTGTGTTGCTGCCAGTTTGGCGCAATACAATTAGAAGACATGCCAAACAGCAACGGAGATGTACAAACTCTATCAGACGGGTTATGATTGCACCATTATCTCTTCATATCTTTTTCATCATTAGGACTGAATGTTTTTTTTTATGCTATGCAATATTCAGTATGTATGGCTGACAAATAAACTTGGGAAAGAGGGTTGTAAATTTTTAATACTCCCTTCATTATGCCATTTATCTCATTAGAATTAGATGTGAGGGTGCCTTTTACATCCATTTGAACAAAGAGCCATCACTCAAAATACTCAGCAACCATTCCAATAAAAAAGAAAGGAAAGAAAGAAGAAAAGGGATTTAAGTCCCTTATGGTCTGTGCAGTAGCTACAAAAAGCAATACGTAAATTGTTTATGGTAGGGAGACAGTTGTTTTTACAGACAAAGCTACTTCAAGATTGGTGCATAGTACAAAAAGCTGAACTTTGTCAAGTGATTGGTCAGTCGGAAAATTAGTATTAATTAATTGGTTATTTGGTACGTGTGTGCCTAGCACTATATCTTGGAATAGGTACTTAATAAATGCTTGTTGGATTTACTTGATTATATTGGATCAAATTCCTTAAATTGCTTGCAAAGTAACTTAGTGTTTTATAGAATCCATGTTTTTTCTTTACACACACAGATAATGTCTGTATAGATATCAAGCAGCTTCTTTCAGATGGCTAACTTTCTTCCCCACACTCTTGCCCCCCCAAAAAAGATAATGTCCTTGATGGCTTCCCAAATCATAAGTAAAAATGCAGTATTAATTTCTAATGGAGAGAAGACTGTGTGAATATATTAAGATCAAGTCACAACTAGAGCTATCAGCAGAGCCCTAATGCAGTAAAATTCATTTAAAAAAAAAAGAGAGAGAGTCTCCCTGTTCTGATAAGACAGATTTACAACAGGGTTATTTTTTTTTCCTAAGCTCATATTTCCAGTGACTTATTTAGATGTAAGCATTGACAGCTGTAATCATGTTTTAAATCTTGCTTTGTATCCTTAGTTATAATGTTGTCCAATTAATATTCAGAATAATGGAAGTGATGTGCCCCTTTGAAAAAGACTTGAACACAGTCCAATGCTTTGGGAAACTGACTCTCAAGAGGATTAATCAGCATTTAAAACTTGCATTAATAAAATTTTGATCTTCCACAGTGTGGTGTGCATAATACTTTTGGTTTTTAGACATTTTATTTTAATGGTGTACTATCCTTTGTACAGATTTTTCGAGGGATTTGAAAACCTCACTCCTTCAGATCAATCCCTGCTCTAACCCTTGCATATCATGGGGCACAATTTAAATATATAAAAGGAAATCTGCCTTTTGGATAACATTCTGTGCAATATTTTCATTGCCAAAGGTGACAGCAATGCTACCTACCTATGGTAAGAGGCAACTTGTCATTAGATTCGTCACAGCTTCTCAACAAATTTATGTCAGAGGAATTTCAAATCTTTCTTCTGTTTTTTTTTTCAATACTAAACCACTTCCACTAGAATGAGATAAAGCAGGACTAACTTCTATTTTTATAATGGAATAAAAGGAAAACTAAGAATAAGACATTGTGCAGTGTTGTAACTAATATTTTCACACAGTCCAGAGCCTTGAGACTAATCAATGGTCTCTTTTTATCTTTTTTTATTGCTTTTTATAAGATTGATAAGTCTTAGTTTCTTAGAAATGAGGATTTTTATGTCAAGTTTAAAATATAAGACATGACTAATAAAGGGGCCAGTAATCGGTGGACTATGCTCTTTGTTTGCTTTATACCTAACATGGGAATTCGATGAATTTTTTAAACGTGAGAGAAAGGAGATCATGAAGTGCAGGTTTTCAAATACAGCTATTTTATATTAATAGAATTATTGACTCCTTTATGTCAGGAAAGAAAGTCAAGTGAGAAAATGCCTACATCCTTTTTACTTTTCATAAAGGGCAACTGTTTGCTCATTGATTAAATACCATCTATTTTTCCTTTCCTGAGGACCAACTCTGAAGCTTTAGACCATAGTGAGACTTCGAGATTTCTTCCATAATGCCAAAGGTTGTCCATAAGACTTTGAGTCTTGTCTCACTTATTTACATTTATTTATTTATTAGGAATTTGGATGTCCAGAAAGGAGATTGGCAACATTGATGAAAAATGATAAAACATCCAGGACTTTCCAGGTTATTCTCTTAGTGATGACCTTTTCAAGATTGCCATAGTGTGTACATACCATACATACTTTGTTGAATGCAACAAATCTTATTAAGACTCTCCAAAGTTCCTTAAATAATTACAGAGATGAGGAGCAGCTAGGTGGCACAGTGGATAGAGCACTGGTCCTGGATTCAGGAGGACCTGAGTTCAAATCCAGCCTCAGACACATAACACTTACCCTGGGCAAGTCACTTAATCCCATTGCCTAGCCAAAAATAATAATGATAATTACAGAGATGAACTGGGACCTCTAAAAATAGATGAATAAAAAGTCTATATCTTCTTCGCAAACCTGACCAGCTCAAAACAGAACTCATCTTCTTGCCCCTCCCCCCTCCCCCATCCACCTCTCTCCAATTTCCCTATTTCTGTCAAAGGCACTACAATCTTTCCAGCTTCTCAGGTTGGCAACTACAGAGTCATCTTTAACTCTTCTAATTCCCTCATTCCATATATATCCAATCATTTGTGGAGTATTGTTCATTTTTACCTCTACAACATCTCTGTCATATGCTCCCCCCTTTTCCATTCATACAACCACTATCCTAGTTCCAGACTTTATCTCCTCTCTCCGGGACTATTGCAATAGTATCCTAATTGGTCTTTCTGCTTCAAGTCTCCCCCCACTCCAATCCATGCTCCACACAGCTGCCAAAGTGATATTCCTAAAGCATAGATCTAACCATGTCTTTCCCTTCTTAAAAAAAAAGAAAGAAAGAGAGAGAGAGAGAAAGAAAGAAAGAAAGAAAGAAAGAAAGAAAGAAAGAAAGAAAGAAAGAAAGAAAGAAAGAAAGAAGGAAAGAAAGAAAGAAAGAAAGAAAGAAGGAAAGAAAGGAAGGAAGGAAGAGAAAGAAAGAAAGAGAAAGAAAGAAAGAAAGAAAGAAAGAAAGAAAGAAAGAAAGAAAGAAAGAAAGAAAGAAAGAAAGAAAGAAAGAAAGAAAGAAAGAAAGAAAGGAGGAAAGAAAAGTCCATTGCTTTGCCCTTGCTTCTGGGATAGCATGCAAACTCCTCTGGCATTTTAAAGCCCTTCACAATCTGGCTCCAGCCTACCTTTCCAGGTTTACTGACAATTACTCCCCTTCATACACTCTCTGTCCCAGTGAAACTAGCTTATTTGCTATTTCTTGTACACAACACTCCATCCCTAATCTCCCTGTTTTTGCATAGGTTAATCCAGCATGGCTAGAATGTACTTCATCTTACCTTTGTCTATAGAATCTTTAGCTTCTTTCAAAGCTCAGCTCAGATGCTACTTCCCACATAAAGACTTTTTTGATCTCCACACTGTGAATAACCTCCCCATCCCATTACTTTTTTGTATTTATTATTTTGTATTAATTCTATGTATATGTGCCATTTCCCCCATAGAACATAATTTCCTTGAATGCAGAAATAGTTTTGCTTTTGTTTGTGTAATCCTCAGAACTAAGCCCACTGCATGGCACACATTGGAAACTTCAAATATGCATAGGGTATGATGTTTCAATATCTGTAGTCTAGGAAGATAGCTTGTGCTTTGCGGGGGGACAAGGTGTGAGAAATAGCTGGAACCCCTTGACACCCTGCATATTAGTCTAATACCCTTGAAATGTGCTTAGAATTCCCTCATTGTAAGATGAACCACAGCAGAACAGTATAGTGGAAAGAGCAGTCAGAAGTTCTGGTTTTAGATCATGCCTCTGCTACTCATTACTTGTATGACCCTGGGAAAACCAATGGGCTCAGATTCTTCATCTATGAAATGAAGAGATTAGACTAGAAGACCTCTGACTTCCCTTCCAGTTCCTATGTCTGGTCATGGACATATCGACTGACCCAAGGCTCACTTGGCCATAGTTGTTGAACAGGAAAAGCTGAATCTCTAAAGTCTTCTAGGATTGTTTCAAATTTGGAGTTGGCTTGACTCTTCAAGAACTAGAAATAAAGTAGGTACACACTGATGAAGGAAAGGCCGAACAAATTGTGGTTATATAAATGCTACATAATATTACTGTGCTAGAAAACATTAAAACACAATGAATATTGGAGTGTGGAAATATGTGAATTACTGTGGATTGATGTAAGCAAAGGCAGGAAGACATTATACCAATGATGGCAACAATGTAAGTAACCACCATAAAACATTTGATCCTTACAACAATTCTGCAATGTTAAGTGTTATTATTAACATCATTTTACAGTTTTGGGGAAATAGACTTGCCCAAGGTCATATAGACAATTAGATTTGAGGCTAGATTTGAACTCAGGGTTTCTTGACTCTAGGCCCAGTGTTCCATTTGCTGGTCCACCAGCTGCCTCTTGCACAAAATGTAAAAATTGCCAATTATTCCTTCTCTCCCTCTATCCTAGAGTACATGCCCTTATGTCTTCTTGGGGAGCTCAACTCTGCTAACAACCTCACCCCAGGGTAATCCAAATGCCAATGTGTATCTTGGGGTGTGGAGTGAAAGGGAATTTTCCAAAGGTGTCAAATGATGCATATCTTGGTCTGTATAAGCACGGATATCTTCTGATTGCTTGGGACATGTCAGGAAAAAAAAAAAAAAGATCCAACTCATCAGGAGAAATGGTGCAGATGGTGTATTTGGCATCACCAGCTAGCATAGATCAAAGATGCATTTATTTACATGACTTTGTGTGCATTTTGACCATTTATCAGGGCTCTTGCTCAGATTTTAACCTTTTATGAGGTCGGAAAGGGAACAAGAGCCTTCCCTCTGGGATCTGCTATAGCAAGCTTCCTAGAGGGGGGGCTGTTTGAATTTCCTTCTACCTGTGAAATGCTCATTTCTTATAGAATCAGAAAACATTTGGTTATGTTATCTCGTGGGTCCAGGAGGAGTGTGGAGCGTGCCAAATTTTAGAGCCATTGCCAAATGCCATGGTCTGCATTATGTAGCCTGAACATGCCAGTGAGGCTGGTGCTAACTAGTTGCAGAGTCAGGCTCTCTCCTCAAAAGGAAAGTGTATTTCATTTCATAGAGCCCAGAGAAGGCAGCTGCTCACAATTTCCAGCTGGGTCTATTCCCTCCTACTTTCAGGGAGAGCAACTCAGGCATTTTCTGAATAAACCTGGGTGTAGGTGCCCAGCTGACACAATCATTGTGAGAGAATTGACCAGACAACTGGTTGGTCAGTGCTGGCTGGGTCTGCATGCTGCCAACACAACTAATTGAAAAGTTAAAATGTCCTCAACTAAACATTGTTGGATCTTTATTAGACAAATGAACCATTTGCTTGTATTGATTTCCAACCAGTTGTTCTGATGTGCTTGGGTTCTACTCTTAAAGAATAATCAGTCAAACCCATTTTTAAAAATTAATTTGTGTTTGACTGAACTTGCGGGCTGTGGAAAAGGGGAGGTATTAAGATACAGTTGAGATTATCTATTCCATGGAGGATATGGGATCATTTTTTAAGTGAGAGATAAGCACAATTGCTACAGAGTCCATTAGTCAAAGCCCTCTTCACTGTGAACTATTAGTTCAGGGATCCCCAACCTTTCTATGAAGAGAAGGTAAATTTCATGTTCCCAATACATTAAGGACGTGTGTGTGTGTGTGTGTGTGTGTGTGTGTGTGTGTGCATGCGCGCGCGTGCATATGCCTTTTCCACACCATAATATCATTGTGGGGAATGTCCTTTGCAACTAGCAAAGGGAAAGGAAGGAAAAGGAAAGGGATAAATATTTATTAAGCACCTACTACATGTTAAAGATGGTGCTAAGTACTTTACAAATATTATCTCACTTGATCTTCACAATAATCCTCTGAGGTGGGTGCTTTTATGATTCCTTTTCTACAGCGAGGAAACGGATGTAGAATGAGGTTGGTGATTTACCCATAGTCACACAGCTAGGAAATATCTGAAGCTGAATTTGAAGACCTGCACAGGTTTTCTTGAATCTAGCCCCAGTGCTCTATCCACTGTGCCAGCTAGCTACCCCTGAAAATAAGCATCATGGTGAAGATGATAACAATAATGATGATTTTTAAAAAATCTTGCTCAGTAGAGTTCAGACAGCAACAGCATTGAGACAAGTAACTATCCTATTATTCTTTCAGTTTATTGTTCTTCAGACTAGAATTATATTGTTGTTATTATTCAGTTGTTTCAGTCACGTCCACCTCTTTGTGACCCTGTTTGAGTTTTTCTTGACAGAGATACTGAAGTGGTTTGCCATTGCCTTCTCCAATTCATTTTATAGATGAAGAAACTGAGGTAAACGAGGCTAAGTGACTTGCCCAGGGTCACATAGTTGGTAATTGTCTAAGGCCATATTTGGACTCAGGTCTTCCTGACTCCAGGTCCAGAGGTCTATCCACTACACCACCTGGCTTAGAATTATATGCCACAAATTTATTATCTGGGTTTTAATTTCTTCCAAGAGTTCTCTATATTTGAAAGCTTTCTTAATTCTGTAATGTCATCAGTTTGAGAATTCCCTATAATGGTAGAGATCTCAACCTTTTAGTTCCTACCTGTCCCATACCACTCTCATCCATAACCTCCCAGAAGTTTGCCACAGGAGATGCACAGAATGGAGGAGTTTATCATGGCAAATCAGGACCAGGTCATGGCAAACAGAAAAAATGGAAGCGTTATCTCTGTTTAGTCAGACAGTGAGGAATGTTGATTATTCAAGAAAAAAAAAATTGAAATTGTGCAACATCAATCAGCTCATCACTGCAACTTGTAAAAAGTTAGCACCTACTGAACATCCAGCAAGACATGACCTGGCCACAAGAATCATGCACCAGAACATCTATATCTTTCATGGAAAACAAATCCACATACTGCGGATACAAGCCCCTAAATATTCTGAACAACTAAATCAAGAAACTGTACTGGATTATGATATTTGTTTTAAACATGTTCTTCCAATTGAGCTTTGATTTCAGGATGCCAGTAAATACTTAATTTACTTAGCTACACATCTCTCCTTAATAGCTTTATATTCATCATGCTTTGCTAGAAGAGACCAAGATATGAATAACTATCTCCTTCATTTATTGGCTCGATTTGATCTCTGGGATCCAGCCAGAAGCTTTAAGTCTCATGTTTTTCTTGGTGTTCATTAAGAAGTCTAACCCTTACTAATTGTGCTATAAGAAATGTTGAGTGGGCAGACTTCAGAAAAACCTGGAAAGACTTGTATGCTCTGATGCTGAGTGAAATGAGCAGAACCAAAAGCAGTAATAGCCACATCGTGTGATGACTAATATTGATAGACTTAACCCTTCTCAGCAATGCAAGGATCTAAGACATCTCCAGAGGCCTCGTGATAGAAAATGCTATCCACATCCAGAGAAAGAACTATGGAGATTGAATGCTGATCAAAGCATACTATTTGCTATTTTTTTCCTTCTGTTTTGTTTCCTCTTTCTGGTGATTCCTCCTATTGGTTTTAATTCTTACTAATAGCATCACTGATGTGAAAATATGTTTAATAGGAATGTATATGTATAGCCTATATCATATTGTGTGACATCTTGGGGAGGGAGGTGGGGAGGGAGGAGGAGAAAAATTTAAAACTTAGAAACTTATGGAAATGATCATTGATAAAGCAAAATAAATTAATAAAAAAAGAATTCTAACCCTATTGAGCCCAAATGATATCCTGATGTCATTGAAGAATGATGGTTACAATAGATAAAGGTTGTTTAATATGGTGAAGTTTTTTGGTGAATTCATACAACTTGCTAAAATCTATATGAAAGAAGGGAATAATAAAATATTTTGCTTTGACCACTTTAATTTGTAGGCCATCTTTAGCTATATTTAGGAGAGGTGATAATGAATGATAATGAGTTCAAAGCTATACTATTGTGTGCAGGTCCTGAAATAGGGTTTTTTTTTGTTATTGTTGTTTTTCAGTCAAATATTGTGGGAGAATGTGTTCATTCATGATGGTTGGAGCAAATAATAGCTCTTTTGAATTTTTCTCTTTTGGTCTGCTATTTGGATCCTTATTGTCTAACTCAGAAAGGGCTTTTCCAAATTCCAGACTTAGTACGCTTATCTCCTCTTCAAAATCATTTTGGTTAACATCAGTTTTTGTCATGTTTCATTATTAGGTATAATTTTTGTATTTTACATTAGGTGAAGGTTTTTGGTGACCTTGTGTTCTTCAACTTTTCCCTGTTTGGATTTTTGTAGCTCCTTCATTTTATCTCTTATTTCATCTAATCTAGGATGATGGGTAAAGCTATTTCTTAAGATTGCCCTACATTGGTCAACAATCTATTTTCATTTGATTTCTAACTGAGGGTAATCCTGACAAAAAGCAGTGTGAAACCCTTCCCAAAAACTTGTAAGATATATTTCCAGCTTTTCCATGATGTTGTGCTGGGTTATAATGATTATATTCATGTCTTCATTCCATTTCATGCTTACTAGTGGCTGGTCCATTTTAGTGATCAATGTCACTGCACTTCTAGCATGTGGGGAACTAGTATCTCTTACTTCTTTGTGCCTTCTCATGTTACCAGAAAATGAAGGAGTAGCCCACTCCCTCTACTATTCACCACGTCAATGATCACCATAATAGTCCTGAATAGGGCCATCTTACAAACCTTTACCACCTCATCAATTTCTTTGACTTTGAAAGCAGTTTCACTGACTAGGTTACTAAGTCCATGGATGATAGCTCCAAAAGTCCATTTTGCCAGTATTTCAGAGTTCTTTAAGGCCTTCACGGCTACCTATAGAGAACACGGAGTCCTTGATGTACATCATCCAGTCTGATATTCCCCTATTTTGATATTTCTTTCCTAACCTTGAACAGATAATCTGGACAATGGATTAGACTTTACAAAGGTTATTATTATTATTATTAAGTCATGTATGAAGGAGGAGAAGAAAGCACAATATCAAGACTATACTATATGATTTTCATCATTATGCTTTCCTGAAGAAAGCAAGAAGCGGATCCTCACTCTTGGCTCAAGTAATTATTGTCATTTTTTGCAATGATAAAAATGCAGCTGAAAATATGGCTTGGCCTCAGACACTGGATCCAGAGTCAGAAATCTTCTCCCTGTAATTGGCTGGTTTCTCCCATAACTTCCATTTTAAGAAGGAAGCCCAGATCAGCCAAATCTTCATTTCTCTCAAGGCTGTATTCTAAACTTTCCTGGAGTTTCTCTACAATGCCCCTGTGCTAAGTACCTTCACCCCCTTCACCCTTTTCTGCTTCCTTTTATATTTTGTTTTCCCATATTAGAATGTAAACTCTTTGACGATAGGGACTGTCTGTATTTATACTTGCATTTAAATTCCCATCTCTTAGCACAGTGTCTGCTATGTATTTAGCACTTAACAAATACTTGATGACTTGTTGACTTCACTTGACAAAGACTGGACCCACAGTCAAAGTCCAGGTGCCTCTGACACTAGACTGAATATCAGAACATCACAAGCCTGAAAAACCAGGTCTGATACAGAGCTGAGTGCTTGGTTCATGTGTTGGATATCTTCTGAGTATGTCTCATTCCAGCATCTTGGAATATACTTACTAAACTGGTGCCATGTATAAGTTCATTCAAGTTCCGAAGAACCAATATTTGAATGCCCTGTCTTCACACAATCGGCTTCCTGATTAGAAATAGGATACTACACCAACACCATGCTTCACCATCTCCGGACCCTAGAAGAGACCAGATCCAGCTGTTGCTCACAGTTAGCAGATTTGCTCCTCTTTCTTTCTTAATGGGAGTGATTCAGTTTTGTTATTTTCTGAAACAAATGGTCCCTTCTTCTCACTACCACTCTCTATACCCTTGGTCCAATATGGTTCCATTTTCCTCTCTGCTCTTTCTTTCTATTGTGCCCTTTATAATGTCTGCTCAATTGGTAACAAACATCCTTCCATCTTACATCTCTCTGCCTCACATTCTATTCTTCTTTTCATGATCATGGAAACTTGGATCTCTCTGGTCAACATTGTGTTCCCACTCAATCTTTCCAGTACCAGTTGCTCCTTCTCTAATGTTCTTCTAAATATTGGGTCAACAGAAGAAGTTGGCATAATACTTGTTCCCCATTGCCAACTGTAGACTCTCTGGCCACTATCACTCAGGAGCCTCTCTTCCTTTAAAGGTCACTCCATCTCTCTATATCATCCTGTCCACATCATTTTCACTATGATCTACCAGACTCTAGGTCATGCTCTGATAGTCCTTCCTCAAGAAATTCAGAACCAGATTTATTTCTTTCCACAAACTCTTTGGTCTAGCAATATTAGACTATTAGCACTTACCTGAACACAGCCCTCCATTCATTGTCTCCACTATATATTCAAATAAGCTGCTTATATTATATTCCCCAAATCCTCCCTACCTTCCATATTCACAAAATAGAATGCTAACTCCTTGAGGATAAGGACTGCTTCATTTTTGTCTTTGCATTCCCTATATCTTGAGAGATGCCATGGTAAAATGAATAGAGAGCTAGCTGTGAAGCCAGCAAAACTTGTATTAAAATCCTACTTCCGACATACCAGTTGTGTGACCCTAGGCAAGTCACTTAATCTCTCAGTGTTCTATGCAAGTCTCTAAGACTATAAATTGCTGAGAACGTGAAAACCTGCAGGGGCCTAGAGTGTCTTCTCATAACATCCTATGTCTGGCTTTTATAACCTGGGTCCTTTTGATTTTCCCTAGTCTTTTTATGCCTTACTCTCCTCCCCATTCTCTACAATACAGTGTCACTGGCCTTCTTAATGTTCCATCTCCTAACTGTGTATTTTCACTGTCTGTCCTTCATACCTGGAATGCTCTCCCTCCTTGTCTCTACCTCCTGGCTCCTCTGGCTTCCTTTAAATATCAACTAAAGTCCCAGCTTCTGCAGGAAGCTTTCCTGGTCCTCCTTGATCTTAGTGCTTTTACTGAGATCTTCCCCAATCTACCCTGCATATATCTTGTTTTGATATGGCTGTTTGTATATGGCTGTAGATATCTTGTTTTTATATGGCTCACTAGACTATGAGCTCCCTGAGAACAGATTGATTTTTGCCTTTATATCTCCAGTGCTTAACACAGTTCCTGAGAAACAAAAAAGGCACTGAATAAATGCTTTTGTCTTATTACGTCAATTAATCACAGGTCCATTCATTACTCCTATTCCTCATGCCTAGCCCAGTGCCTTGCACATAGTAGGCACTTAATGCATATTTGTTGAATTGAACTGAAAATTGCCAGAATTTTCTCATCTCTCTAAATTACTTTATCTTGGTAAGTAGAAGACATGGAGAAGATGGGAGAAATTTGCTTCTTACCAAAGACATGGCTTGTATCCATATTAGCCACCTTCATGCCAGGAGGGCAGCAGAGAGGGATGGCAGCACCAAGCTGTAGAAGTGCTGTGAATCTTTCTTATGTGACAGCATTGCACTGAAGACATATTACATGAAATGACTGGAAATGCTGTTAGACAGCCCTAGGAAGCCAGATTGCAGATGTGCCAAGCAGAACTGAAAGTCTGCAAAGCTCAAAATCTAGGTAGGCTGGGTAATAGGCTTTTGGATGGGGCCAGGCTGAAGAATAGGAAGGCCTCCAACATCTTGAGGGGCTGTAAGAAAGATGAGAGGGAATATTTCAGTCTGGAGAAAAAAAATGTGGCAAGAGTGAAACCCAAGAAAGGAGAAAGAATATGAAAGGCTGTCAAGGACAGATGCTAGGCTGAATGAAGAGGTTTTTAGCTGTTCCAGCGAGAGTGAGTTGCTGTCTGAGATCAACAGAAGGAGACACATTTAATGAATTATAAAGATTCCCCAGCACAGCGTCACAAGCCAAGGACGTAGAGTTAGACTTGACCTAGTAAGACAACTCTCTGAAAGTGTTTTAAAGCTAGATTGAATACTGCCAGATTATCTGGACATGCAAAGGAGGGGGATGAAGTCTTATATATGGTCTTTTCTATATAATTTCTCTAACTCTGAAGCTGACCCGAAAGGAAATACAAGTATTTCTGCATATATTGGTGTGGTTTTGTCCATTTTAATCTTGCAATGTGTTTTTGGGGAAGATGTAAAATACCTGGAGCTTGACTTCCTCTCACCTGTGGCTCAGCAAACACTGCTACCCAAGGAAGCTACTTGTGATACTGTTTGGCTTTCTAAATAGATTCTAGTGGTTCTCATATAGTTCACAATGCAATCCCTAGAGTTTGCATCAGGGGAAGGGAGACAAGGAAGAAGAAATATTCTGAAAATGTCAGTAAAGTGTTTAAAGCTGAAAAGTGTTGTGTAAATAATTGTTTCATTAAAACAGAGAGAAAATTGAAGGGAAAAAAAAAACCAAGAAAGGCAAATAGCTCATATAATCCACATAGGTGATAATGACTAGACCAGTTCTAAATGCCAATATCTACTTTAAAAGCAACAACACATTGTCCTCTCTCAAAACCCTACCAAATCAGAGAGATCTGACATGTGAACCTGAATCAGAGGAAACATATAGTAAAGTTGAATGTTCCGTGGTTGAGTACTTTAATAGTACTCAAGAGGGGTGTCTTCCCAACATTGGTACATCCCAATGAATGTAAGAAAAGATGGTCTATATACCTTTATCAGGTTAGAACATCTTTTTGAATTACAGAATCAATCAATCAAAAGTATAAATTAGAGAAGAACCATCCCTAACCACCTCTATTGAATCAATCAATCAAAAGTATAAACTATGTGGGAGGAGCGAAGTGCTTTGAGCCATTAGATTAAATTCGATGATCAAATGTATTGGGATTGGTTGAAAGAATTCAAAATGCTTTTGGATCTAAATAAATTTTAGGGCAGTGGTATCAAATTAAAATAGAAATAAGGACCAATAAACCATATCTAAGGATCCCTGCAATTTGCATTTGACTTGGAAAAAACACATATTAACATTATCTATGTCCTATCGTGCTTTTATTTATTTTGTTAAATATTTCCCAATTATACTTTAATAATCTGGTTCAGCTTCACTCAGAAGTGTTGCTGACTACCTGCTTGACACTTCTGTTTTAGGGGATTCCAGATGGACCGTTCCACCAACTGGTCAAGTCAAGCATCTGGAGTATCAGAGAGGGCACAAATTAGACACGCTATGTAAACGCAGCAGAAGAGAGTGTGACTTCTTTAGGTTAGAGAGAAATGAAGCTTTGTTACTCTACAGAAGTCCCAATCTGCGGCAGAGAGCTACCTGTGTCAGGCCACCTTCAAGAGGGCTTCAAGAAGGCAGAAAAGGATTTTCTGTCTAACCAAGAACTGTGAGTTATCCTTTTTTCAGGTGTGCTCTCTAAGCTTGAACCCACTTTATCCTGAAGTCTATGTGAACTCATAAAGGGATGTTTTTGTACCAACTGTTCTTACCATCTTAGGAAATACCACTAACTAAAAACTAATTTACTTTAACTGATTAATTGACATGTACTCAGTTTTTCTAGCACTCCAAATATTTTCCTCACAAAAATTTTGTGAGATAAGTAGTATTATTCCCATTTTACAGATGGGAAATTAAGACTTCGGGAATTAGATGACCTATCAAGGTCAATTGTTAATATGCAACAGATTAGGGATAATAATACTAGTTCACATTTACGTAGCACTTAAAGTTTTAAAAGTGGTTCACATACATTATATCATTTGAGTATCACAACTACTATATGAGATAGATCCAATGTATATCCTTACTTCATAAATAAGTAAACTGAGACTTGGAGAGATTAAGTGACTTGCCCAGGGTCACATAGCCAGGAAGCATTGTAAGCAGGATTTGAACCCAGATCTTTTTGACTGCCGCTCTAGATCTACCACTCTATCTACTATACCATGCTCTATCCAAAGCCAGGGGTCTTGCCAACATACTGAACCATATTACCTCTGAAAGGAATATACTGGTTTGCTAGAAACAATAGCCACAATGAAATTTTTTACTTATTTGCTTTAGAGACTACTGGATAATCTCATTTATCCAATTAATTGTGTTACTTCCCCTCCCTCACATCTTCTTTTCTGAGTAGGTTCAAACCACATACGAGCTTCTTGCTACTCATTCTCCTCTAATTTTTCCTCTTTCCCAACCTTCTTTTCCTCTTCTCTTTCTTCTTTCTCCCCCTCCATATTCCTTTTACTCATCTTTCCCCTTTTCTTTCCCTCCCAACCATCAACCTAAGCTGTAACCAAAAGATATTGTAGTCTCAGGCCTCACCTTTTCATTGTCAACTCCTATTATTTTGACAAAAAAGGATATTGAGGATAAAGGGTGGGACAGCAAAGAAGCAAGATAAGTCACAAATAAAACACTCATGATCTACCTTGGGGACGACACAGGCAATGATGAGAGTGGGCTTGTGGGAAGGGAAATATATCTAGCCATAAGCCAGCTACAGGCAAGACAGGATAGCTAGGATTATTAATCCAACCAGAATCACTGTCTCCTAGACTGAGCTGGTGGGATCTCTGAGGAGTGGAGGTGATGGCTAGAATAATAGCTGTATTTGTTTACATTTGTTGCATGTGTCAGAAAGAGGTTATTGTCAAAATATATCTGTCAAGTTGAGGGAGAGTTGAGAGGGTGAAGGGATTCTGGGAAGGAAAGAGACCATACAAACAGAATAACTTAGGTCCTAGGAACACATGGAGCTATTAAGAATCTTGAGTCATTTCAATTTTGTAGGTCTGTGATGGATGCTGAATTTTCAGCAGGATAAAGTGAAATATTACTGATCACTCTGCTCTTTCACATGTGGTGAAAAGTCGTATAGTGATTCGTTACTTCATACCCACAGAGCTATAACTAGAGCAGGGTGATTAGGGCTCTGTCCCAGGGCACCAGAGACCATTTCAAGGTATCTTCCTCCTTCCAATAGCCTCATCCTATTCTCTGAATATTCTCTGCCTCATTCCTTATTTAACTGAGGCTAATCCTTCAGTCAGTCCGTCTATTAGAATTTATCAAGTACCAACTACGCACCGGGCACTGTGTTAAGCACTGTGGTTATAAAGAAGGGCAAAAAAATTGGTTCCTGATCTCAAGGAGCTCATAGTCTTTGGGGAGGTAGTGATATAGGCAAGGCACTAAGGTTAAGGAGGACTGGGAAAGACTTCTTACAAGAAGTGGGACTGTAGCTGAGGCTTAGAGGAATCCAGGGAAGCCCAGAGGTGGAGATAAGGAGGGAGAGCATTCCAGGCTTGGGCAACAGCCAGTGAAAACACTTGGAGTTGAGAGATGGAATGTCATGTTCAAAGAGCAGCAAAGAGACCAGTGTGATTGGGTCATAGAATATTGGAAAAGAAGTAAGGTTAAAAAAAAAACTGGAAAGATAGTAAAGGTTATGAAAGGCTTTAAAAGCTAGAGGATTTTATTTTTGATCCTGGGGGTAGTAAGGAGGCAGTGGCGTCAAGTTCTAACGGAAATAAGGGCCACTAAATTATTCATAAAGATCCCTGTGGACTACATACTGACATAAAAAAACCACATATTACCGTTATCTATGTTACTTTGTATTCTTAATAATTTTATTCAATATTTCCTAATTACATTTTTATCTGGTTCATCTGTACTGTATAGTGTTTGGAAGAAGGCTATTTCCCCAAACTAGAAATGGTTAATTAAGAGGGGATATAGTCAGTACTTGTGCTTTAGGAAGATCAATTTGACAACAGAGTGAGGATAGATTGAAGTAGGGAAAGATCTTCGGTAGGAACCAACCAGCAGTATATTTTAATGGTCCAGGCATAAGGTGATGAAGGCCTGCACTAGGTGATGGCAATGTTAGAGAAGATAAGGGGGTATATACCAGACATGTTATAAAGATAATAACAAGATTGGACAATAGATTGAATATCGGGGTGGGGATGAAGAGAGAGTGAAGAGTTGAGAATGATATGGTTTCAAGCCTGGTTAACTAGAAGGATTGGTAGTGACTTCCACAATAATAGGAAAGTTAGAGGTTGGGAGGGGTTTTGGGGGAAAGAAAATTAGCTCAGTTTTAGACACGTTGAGTTTAAGATATCTATGGGACATCCAGTCTGTGATATCTAACAGGCAGTTGGAAATGTAAAACTAGAGGTCAGGAGATAGGTTAGAGCTAGACAAGTCGACCTCAGCATCATCTATATGATGATCATTATTGAAACCATCCAAACGAATGAGATCACTAAACAAAATACTATAGAAGGAGAGGAGAAAAGGGTCCAGGAAAGAATGCTGGGGAAACTTAATAATTAGCAGTTCTGACCTAGATCAAGAGCCAAACAAGTAGACAGAGGAGACATGTAGGAGGAGAATCAGGAGAGAGGAGTGTCACAAAAAACTGTAGAGAAGAGAATATTAAGGAGAACAGTGTGATAGCATCAAAGACTAGAAAGGTCAAGGATGAAAAAAGACATTAGATTTGGCAATTAATCGATCATTAGCAACTTTGGAGAGAGTAATTTTGGTTGAATCATGAGATCAGAAGCTTGACTTCAGACAGTTAGAAAAGGAGAGAAAAGGAAGTTAAGGAACCTATTGTGGATGGCCTTCTCAAGAGTTTAGTCACAAAAAAGAGGAGACTGTACTGTTATAGGATCTATTTCTTGCTCTTAGTGGGGATTCCCTAGATGACTTCCCTTCCCAGCTACCTTGTCCCATTCCTTCCCTCACCACCTTCCTTCCCCCCCCACTTGCCCCAGGTGCAAAAATTACTAGTTCATCATACCTTTCATGGCCTTAGTTTTCAGTAAGAAATCTGGATTCCAAATATAGTCACAAACTCTGTTAATCTTTTTAAAAAATTTTGTGGCACAACAGTTGTGGTTCTCTCATTTGTACTTTTAAAGGAATGTTGTGATTGCTACCTGGGGTTATCGACTAGAAAGATACATATTGGCATCTGAATATAATTAACAGGCAGCTTCTTTGGAGCCATTATGTATGCTGGCTGCCATACTCTCTTGTTTCCAATAAATAGCAAAAAAAAACCCCAAACCCAAAACAAAACAAAAACTCAAGACCGAACAACAAACAAAAAACTCACTAAGTCACATACAGAAGGAGGGCATAGTGTCCTAAACAGTAAAGCACTAGGCTAAAAGTTGGAAAAACTTTATTTTATTTTTTACCCCTGGATAAAGTATTTCTGGATTAATCTGACCTGGAATTTTATGTACAGGAATTTTGTCCTTAAAGACTCCCAAGACTAGTTATTGGGGTACATACTGCCCCCCAGCACACATTGAAATTTATGAGTTTAAAGAGATCACTTTCCACAAATGTTGTTGGCTGTTTGAACTATCAATTACAAGTAAATGAATAACTTAACATTTTAATTTGCTATTATACTGTCATTGGCTGGCTTGCTAATGGTTGCAGCTCCAAGGCAAAAGGTTAAGCTCATCACCTCTAATCTCATCATCTTGCTGCTAACACAAACCTTGACTGATAGAATTTAGTTCAATCTCCTCTCCCTTCTGATTGGGGAGTTGCAGGTGGAATCTCAAACTCCTCCCAATGCCTTCCTTTACAGAGAGTAGAAATTGAACTTTTTGGCTCATTCCAATCTATATTTGATGCTCTGCCTGGTTTCAACTCCAAAGAATAAGATGCATCCATATAGTATCCCCTGCTCTCCCTCCATCTCTTTCTTGCTGTCTCCTTTTGTGTTTTTCTCCCCCTGTTAGATTGTTAGCTTCTTGAAGATAGAGACTATTTTTCCTTTTTATTGATTATATCCCCAGAATTTAACAAAGAGCCTGGCACTTAGTAGGCATTTAATAAATGTTTATTGGATTGGATTAGAAATTATTGCACCTCTCTGAGCCTTAGTTTCTTCATTTGCAACAGGGCAGTAAGAATAACTGTAACATCTAACACGACTATTGCAAAGGTCAAATGAAGTAATGTTTGGAAAGTACTCCCCAAATGTTAGATATTCATTGTTGTTGTTATTATTATTATTATTATTATTATTATATCCTACACATGCCATCTGCTCAATAAATGCTTATTGTCTGATCAATCACTGTAATAGTACTTTACATTTCTGTAGTATTTTTCCTTGTTCCAAGTATTTCCACTCTGATTACCTTACTTACTAATAATAGCTGCCATTTGTAAACCACTTTAAGGTTTTACAAAGCACTTTACATACATTATCTCATTTAAGCCTTACAATCATCCTATGAGTTAGGTACTGTAGGTATTAATATTCTCATGTTATGGAATAGATGGAATAGGTGGAAACTAAGAACCAGTGATGTGAAGTGACTTGCCCATGGTCATACAACTGATGAGTACCAATGGTCAGATTTAAACCCATGTTTCTTCTGATGCCATGTCTGGCACTCTCATTATGTTAAGCTGCTTCTCTTTCCATTTTGTCTAATGAAGTAGGATGAACAGGAATTATTAACTCCTTTTAACAAAGGAGGAAATTGGAGCATAGGCACAGGGGTCTTAAATGACTTCTTTAACCGCTAGTTAGTAGTAGGGTCAGCTCTTCTGGATTTCAGCATCATTCCATTAGATTGGAAAATTATAAACAGTTGGCCAAATCTGGCCTGCTGCCTATTTTTGTATAACCAGTGAGCTAAGAAAGTTTTCTTTTCAAAGATTTTAAAATAAATTTTTATTGTATCTAAAAATATAAAAACTGTTCTCAGCTCACTGGTCAAAAACAGGTGGCAGTTCAGATTTGGCCCTTGAGTTATACTTTGCTGACTTCTGCACTAGATTATATATTTTCTTTGATTTTTGTCTTGGTTTGACTTTTTGTAAAAGGAAGTTAATACTTGTCCTGATGTGGGCTGATAGGATTATTTGGAGCAATTGGTGAAATGTTGAGTATAAGGTATTCTGAACCTGTTGGATAATAAAAGGACTTTCATTGATTGACTTCCCAGCTTCTGTATTGAGGAGTTTGAGTCAGTGAAAAGGGCACTGGCTCTGGAGTTTGAGGATCTGGGTTCAAATTTCACTTCTGACACTATCTGTTTGACTTTTAGTGAGTGACTTCATTAGCTGAGACTCAGTTTCTTCATCTGTAAAATGAGAGGGTTGGATTATATGGCCTCTGAGGTCCCCTCCAGATCTAAACTTATGCTCTTATGCTCTTATATGCAATCATTTCTTTCTAGAAAGCCTCCATTTTACTATGTAATAACTCCCTGCCCCCAGTATGGCCTCAAGATGCAGCACTGGAAAGGTCATTGGCCTGAGAAGATTCCAGGGGTGATAGGAAAGCAATGTAGTGTTTGGTGACACTCCTGTTTACAACCCAAATCCCTACTAGAGGAGCTTTTTTAGACCCATTCTAAGAAAGCTGGTATTCAGGTGTCTGTTCAGCCTGCCAGGACCCAGAAAAGCATTCTGATAGTAGGGTGGTCGTAATAAAGCCTGGAGAGAGTTGAGGGAAGAATCTCTTGAGCTGGTAGGTGGCCAGGCTCCTTCCTCCCTGATACTGTGAAGCAGAGAATAGAACTGATGATGATCATAGATTACCATCAAGATTCTGACCCCATAGGTAGTCTACATTCAATTTGGGTGATTGGACAGATTCATATTGTTGAGAGATCAGTAACTGATTGGAAGTTGTCTCACAACTACTTTTGTGTTCTATTGTTGTCCTATGAAGCACTATGGGTAAAAGAATCTAACCCCATGGCAAATGACTTAATGGAGCCTTCATTATGCAAATTAATTTCCATTCAGTAAGTTCCCTACTCTTTCTTGGCATAATTGACTCCAAAGTATTTCTACAAGGATTATATTATTTTCCATATAGCAAATCCATCAAGGATGCTATTTTTCCCCTTGCATGCTGAAGACTTAAACTATTGATGGGAACTCTCTGTCATTCAGTCAACTAACTTTTTTTAAAAAAATGACTTCTATGTGTAAGGCACTGGGATAAGTACTGGGGGCACAAAGAAAGGCACAAGACAAACTTTGCTTTCAAGGAGCTGATAATCATGTTGGATACAACATGTAAACAACTATGAATAAACAAGATAAATGCAGGATAAAATGGGATTATTTCTGAGTGAAGGCACTAAGATTAAAGAGGATTGGGAAAGGCTTCTTGTAGAGGGTAGGATTTTTGCTGAGACTTGAAGGAAGCCAGGGAGGATAAAAAGGTAGAGAGAAAGGAGAAGACAGTTCCAAGCATGGGGGATAGCCAGTGAAAATGTCTGGAGTTGAAAGAGGAAATATCATGTTCAAGGAACAGTGTTGTGCACTTGACAGGTGAGGAATAGAGGTAGAACCATTGCTAGAAGGCTTTAAATGTCAAATAAATCATCTACTGGTTCTATGTTGGATTTATCTTTGATAATGGTTCTGCATTATCAGCCACAGATGTGGCTTCCTTCTTAAAGAAAACTAATATAATGTATAATGTGGTAGGGTCATGAAAAATCTGACCCAGCACTTCCTGGGAGGTCCATTTGGGTGCATAAATGCAGATTCTTTTTAAATATCCATTGTCCAAATTTTAGTATTTGGATATTTCAAGAGTTCTGTTTTCATCACCATGGGTATTTCCTCCTGAGAAAAATATCTTTGTCTGGCATCCTCCTTTTATGTCTCATTTGATAATCATCACCTCATCAGATAAAGTTACCTCTACTGTTATATCATTCCAATAATTCTATTTGATTTTGACAACGCATGGGAAACACCTTGTTAGTAGAAAAACTTAAAGGTGGCTTTTTACTCAAACCAGTAAAATGCTTTTCACGAGAACATGGGGTCTGAAATTCTTTTTGCCTTCCGGTCAGTTGTTGGATTGATTGAAAAATATCATATGTGAAAGCCTTCCTGTCCTCTTCTCATGCCTTCATCACAGTTGCCTGGGATAGATAAAGATACCAAAAAAGATATTTCTCTACCTCTATGGATAGATATAGATGTCTAGATATTTCTCTGTCACTCTGTCTATATGTGTGTATATATATAAATATGTACATACATATATGTTCTTATAAATATAAATATTTACCTTGTATATATATACGTGCTCTTGTAAGTCCTTTACAAGAAGTTTAATTGATGTGCTAAGAATAAGTCATAGATTTCTTTGATGATTTCTTATGACACTTTGAAGGTACAACTCATCATTGGTAATATACTGCATCCTCTTCAAACATACTATATATCCTCAGTTGACCTATTGGGAGTCATATACAATCAACCTACAATTTTGTTATGTAGAGATTTAGGTGTTCTATAATTGGTAGCCATATAGATAGCATCACCAAAAGAATATTGTATAAAAACAATGCAGTTTAATTTTAAAAGTTTATTGTATCATTGAACGTGCTGCACAAGTTCTCAAGTGCAGTCTGGACTACTCTCTTACTTCTATTCAAGAGCAATTTAAATGCCCATCTACATTGTCCATGCAAGATATATGTATTGCTGGGCCAGCTCAGAGCACTGGCCATCCAGCAACATATCATTCTCTGATCACCACAAATTTTTCAATTTTTAGGACAAACTCTCTTGCATTATTATGAATTTCATTTAAAAGATTCTGTAATATTCTCAGGCTTGATAAAATTACCGAATATCATCCACAAATGATAGCATCTGGAGGACCTCAATATCTATAAGGAAACCCCTCTGTTACTCTATGCAGGATGTTCTTCATGGCAGTAGCAAACAATCTTTAGCAACGATACCTCTTCCTGTTTCATGCCTCTCTTGATAGCAATGATCAGAAAATCATGAAGGAAAGTGATTTCTGGTGTTGTTTCTCTTAAAGAATCTTAAATGACATTAGCATATGCCTAGATCATGTCTTGTTGGAGGAGACTCCTTAAGGCTGAATTTTTTTGTATTGAATCAAATGCTACTTTATAGTCAACAAATAGTAATCACAGTGGAATCTTGTATTCACTGCACTTTTTAGTCAAGAGTGTGACTGTAAAGATGTGGCCTGAAATGAAATATTTTTAAAAGTCAGACTTTTATCTTCATATTTTCAATAAGGATGCCTTTAATATATGTGTAGATTATATTTATAAAAATATTATAGAGATGATAAAGTTGACATATGGGCTAGTTATTACTAATATATAAGGGGCAATTAGTCAGACAACTGAGATCAATTGATTTACTCCCTCCCAAGTCTAATTCATGACATTGATGAAGAGGCAGGCAATATGGTATTAGTATGTTAAACCAAGTGCAAATATGTGCTAATCATTGTTAATCCTTTACAAAATGTGAAGGAGTTTAACCTGCATCATTGCATTGCTGAAGATTGACTACCCTTTGTTAGCCTTTAAAGGGCTCATCTGCCATCTCTAGAGATTATTGAGACAAGAGAACTGAAGAAGTGACTCTTGGTAGTCTAGAAGAAAGCCAGCTACGAAGAAACAATGCAGATTTGAAAAAGAATTCCTTTCATTTCTTTGGGAGAGATTTAGCACTATCTCTGACACTGCCCCCCCTCTGCCCATTTCAATACCTTCATCACCCATAGTGTCTTGCAGTGGAATTACTTGTCCAGTAAGAGACATCATATCCAATAGGGATAGATAGTCAGTGAACAGGCTTTGTGGGCCAGCTGAGTAACTTGTTCTACATGCTACACCTGGGAAGGAACAACATGAGGACATCACGAAGAAAAAAAAAGACATTGGGATCCTACAGTTCTGGAGATATGAGTTACCTTGGCTGTATATGTTCTTTAAATTTGTGCTTCCCTGCTAGTATCGTCTAAGTGTGTTTCAGCTCTTTGCACTGATTCTGTGTGTATTTGTGGAAAAGTGCATTCTAGGTTTGTGGGAGGAATGTTTTAAAGCTACTATTCTTACTATGACTTCTTATTAAGTACATTGATTTGGCCTAAGCATGTCTACTGGTTGATCATGAAGGTTAAGTGCATCAGTGGGGACTCCTGAGGAATAGTTCTAGTTTTACAGACCCACAGAGCATCCTAAACCATTGAAGAATTAGCTGCCTTCTAGGAGAACCAAACTGTAACCTCTGAGTTCCAAGTTAGAGAATCAGCCCTCAAGGGGGTGCTACAGAAATTTTTTAGATCACTTCTTTCTGATTAGTAATAAAATCTGTGATTTTTGTTAATTGTTTGGTATTTTCACCTCTTTCAGACAGGTTGAGAATTAATATTTCAACGTGCTCAAAATTGTCTTCCCTCAGCACTTACCTCTTCCATGTACAACTGGTCTGGGTCAGCTTTTAGTTTTTTTTCTTTAAAAAAAATATCATTTCCAATTTTTATGAAGCTTGTGGGTATCTATGATGTGAAAGTGCAAATGTGGTGACTATCTTGATGGACAAAATAGTTTATGCTAAAAAGATCATGATAGATGTTTTCCATGTTTTGTGGTGGTTGTCTAATTTCATTTTTAAATATTTTCTGTGTGAGTTGCCTTAAGTGTGTCTCCTAACAAAGACAAGCTTTATATAAACTCATTTTCTCCTTCACCATTTCTTGCTATTTTATGAAGTGCTACTCACTTTCTTCCTCCACCTTGCTCTGTAATATTGTTACAAATAAGCTTATATTTAAAACTACTGTGGCCCTTAGTTGTTATATTACAGTTAATGTAGTATAAATGGGAAAGCCTTTCTGGAGCTTCAATTCTTGGATCCAGACTTTAACCTTTTTGACTCTAATTTCCATCATCAAATAATTAGTGGATGCTTGTATAAATGCATTTTTTAAAAGAGGCCACTAAAATGGCTGACTTTTGAAAAATTAAGTGATTGGCTGCATAAATGACTAGAGTCTGCTATGGTTTTTGATTCTGTTACATATCAGAATTTTTTTTAAATAGGCTAGTAATCATAGCAGAAAAGAACAATTAGCAAGTTAAATAGGATCCTATTTATACTTCTTTTGAATATGTGTAGGTTTTACTTAATATGGTGGGAGGGAGGGAAGAAGTATTTACTAAGTGATTATTATGTGTCAGGCACTTCACAAATATCTTATTTGATTCTTATTACAACTTTGTGTGATAGATGCTATTATTATCCCCATTTCACAGTTGAGGAAACTAAGGCAGACAGATGTTAGCAGATTCACCCAGGATCACATAGCTACTAAGTGTCTAAGGCGGATTTCAACCAAGGTCTTCCTCACTCCAGATCCAGCATTCTATTCACTGTGCTACCCAGCTGCACTAGGCTTGCCTTCCTTAAAGTTTGTGTCCATAGACAGAAGATATTGCATTGAACAGGAAGATTACATTGAATTTCACAGTAGAAAGAGTCTACGCCCTTCAACTGTGCAAGGGCAGGAGTTTTAGCCATCTTGCTAGAGGGGGTCAGTGAAGGAAGTCAATAAGCAGAACAAAGCAAGAGCACAGTAGGATTGCAACTGCAAAATGCTCAAACTTGGTGATCCGTATATCAGGTTCTCTGTTTCTGAGTTCCTACTTTGCCCATTTTCAAGCCTGATCTCACTGGCAGACCAGGATGTCTGGACTTGTTTTGGGGACCTGTAGTCTGTCATACCTCTTAATTGCTTATTGTTAGGTGATCCTTGTGTTGAACTGGCTTTATTTTGTGTCCCTGGATGCTGTTTACCTCTGACTTATCTTCTTGACCTTGGGTGAAGATTGTCTCCTGCTGATTAGAACTCTGACCTTCAACTTGGAGGTTCTAATTCAACCATTTCTAGTGTGATCTCTGTAGGTATAGTATTTTACCTAAGCCAATAATGATTATCCATCACAAAAGAAAAGTAAAACAAATTTGTGTGTGCTTGCTAATTGTTTCTTTCTCTCTGACTCCGTGTCTCTGTCTCTCTCTGCCTCTTGTCCTTGTCTCAGACTGTCTGTGTCTCTGTCTCTCTCTGACAGATACTGACTGGTTTTACACAATTATTATGAATACAAATACTACAAAGAATGGGGGGGCATACAGGATGGACTTTTACCAATAGCTAAAAAGAGTGAGAAACACAGCTTTAAGATTATAACTGCTTTATGCTAAAATAAACAGCTAATTCAGTTGGGGGAAAATCTCAAACTGCAACATTTGCACTAAAAGAAATAGCAAGTTGACAGTTCCCATTTCAATAGACTTTCTGCACCCTACTTCCAAAGATGATCCAGTGGCTGTTAGCACACCATTTATAAGCAAGGTGGAGTAAAATCAGTCTGAAGAATTGTGTGATGTTTTGAAGGGAAACAATTGATCATTTTATTGAATTTAATAAAATGACTGGAGGTAGCTAGATAGCACAGTGGATAGAGCTCCTGGCCTTGAGTCAGGAAGATCTGAGGTCAAATCTGGACTCGACACTTATCAGCTGTATGACCCTGGGCAAGTCACTTCACCCTGTTTGCCTCAGTTTCCTCATCTGTAAAATGAGCTGAAGAGGGAAATGCCAAACCACTCCAGTATCCCTGCCAAGGAAACCCCAAATGAGATCACAGAGTTGGACACCACTGAAAATGACTGAACAAAATTGATTGTATCTATATAGAATACATCAGATAATTTTCTCTTCTTTGAGTTCCCTTGTATAAAAGGAATAATTGGATTGAATACCTTGTAATAGCTGTTATATGAATAGATGTCTTATATACATTTCTGTATGGCAAATTGCATCAAACTCTAGTCATCCACCGAAGTATATATTTTTTTTACTCATATAGGAGCAGAATTGCATAGTGGTTAGAGTGATGAACTTGGAGTTCAGTAAGACCTGGCTTCAAATCCTGCCTCCTTAGTATACTGTGTTACCCAGCATAAGTGACACGATCTCTTTGTGCCTCAAAAATATTCCTAAAGACTGTCATCCTATTAAGTCATTTCCTGTCTTGGTGAAAGGATTTCTCACACTGGGAGCTCTCAGTGATAAATAATCACCTATTTGATAGTCAGGTACAACTGCTTGAGAGTTTATTTGCCAACCAAATGAAACATTGCTACCATATGGCGTGATACATGTAGAGCCAGAAGGAGCATTAGAGGTCATCTAGTCCAAGAGTTCTCAACATTTTGAGTCTCATGGATGCGTTTGGCAGTCTAGGGAAGCGTGTGGATGCCTTCTCAGAACAATATGCATACATACACACACACACACACACACACACACATGCATGCATATTTAAAAATGGAAGAAAATGCTAAATTTCAGTTAGAGGTTAGTGAAACTAAAGACACAATTTTTTCTTTTTTTGCCACTTAGGTCTATGGATTCCCTGACATCTGTCCCTGGACCTCCTGACTTCTGGAGGATCTGTGGATCCCATGTTAAGAACACCTGATCTAGTTCAACCTTCTCATTAAAGAGGTAGCTAAATGGATAGAACACTAGACTTTGAATCAGAAAGACTTGTGTTCTAATTCTGCTTTAGTCTCTTGTGTTTGAGCTATGTGACTCTGAACAAGTCACTTAACTTCTGTCTGCCTCAGTTTCCTCATCTGGGAAGTGAGAATAGTAAAAATAATAGTATCTAACTCTCAGGGTTGCTGTGAGGAAAAAATGAGGTAATATTTGTAAAGTGCTTTGCAAACCTTGAAAATGTTATGTGAATGCTAGCTGTTGTTGTTCTTATTTTTGTCATTGTTGTTGTTGATTATTATTATTATTATTATTATACAGATCAGAACTGAGGCATAAAGAATCTAAATGATCTGCCAATGGTCACGTTGATATAGTAAATAGCAGGACTGGGTAGCCAACCCATGTCTTCTCACTGTTGATACAATGTTGTTGATCCTACACTGGATGTGAAGAAGAAAACCAATACCAGGCAGCAAAGGACTATGGCTTTCCAGCTAATTTCATCTGATAACTTTTTGCTCAGGATTTTTTTTTTTAACTCATTCAAATCCCTGTCACATACAAAATTTCAGGAAGACCATCTTAGAGAGTGAGTGGTTAATAAAAATCATCTAAAGCAAATCATCCCTATCTAGCACTTCTAGATATTCTAATTTTTTAATGGAGAAAATGCACTCCTAAATTAAATATGCATAATAAGGAATGCTAATAATAAGAACAAAGTGGGCTATGTGAGAACGAATGTGGTGCAAGCAGAATGCATTTGATTTGCTAAGTATAAAAGCTGGCTTGAATCAGAAAGAATCAGAACAAATAAAAAAGGAAAAGAAAAACCTCATAATGCTCATAAATTGTCCAAAATTGTATGAATTTTAAATATAAAAGTTGGCAGTGGCAAAAGCTAAAAGCTATTAGTAGAGATACTATTGTGCTCTGCACCACGAGCAACAAGTCACAATCTTATTGGAAAAACCCAAACTCGAGTTTTCTAAAATTTTGATAACTATACTTGAGACTTGTCTTGATGTTTACTACAATGCTAGCATTGTTAGGCATGACATGGCCTAATGCATATACGAATCATATTTGAAAAGAGCAATTAATTAACATGAATAGTCTTCTTCTGTGAAGGTCATTCATTGCAAAGTTCATCTTTATTTTTTTTTCCTCCTAGCTGAACATTGGTAAAGGAGGCTTCAGCAAAAGCCATTAGTTGAAGAGACTTCAGGCTGTTTTCTCCTTGACATAGGGTCAGAGTTTTAAAGAGTCTTTTTCTCATGCCAAGAAGCCCTGGAAAAAAAATAATATTTAAACAAAGAGACACAGAGAGAGATTTCTTGTTCTCATTAACTGCAAATCTTCCTTCCAGCTCCATTCATTTGGTTAATTTTTTTTCCAAATAGCAGCTCTCATCTACGTATCACCACGCATCTAGGGTTCATTTAGCTGGCATTACAAGAGGACTTTCTTTTGAATGGGATTGATCAGGGAATTGTCTTTAGCTATTGGTTTGGCCAAATATTTTTCTAGGATGGGTTAGATATTTTTGGATTTCAAAAAGATGGCTGAGTGGTCACTAAAAAGTTTTCCAGGGGATAAGTGGAGAGTTTAACTTTCATCCTATCCTGCTATCAAGGCAGTTTCAGATTATTTCATTGTTTAGCATGTCCATTTTGGAATTGAGTGAGCTTTTAACTTAACAATTGTATGACATTCCCTAAGGGAGTTCACAAGATCATAGGATATACCACTGGGGAAGAACTTTGAGATTGTCAAGTCCAACTAAATGATTTTATAGCCAAGGAAACAGACTGACCCAAGGTCATATTGGTAAATAAATAGGGGCAAGATTTGAACTCAGGTCCTGGTTCTCCAACTTTAAATCCAATATTCTTTCCATTTAACTATGATATAAAGGAACCTCAACAAATGAAAAGGTTACCGCAAACTTAAGGATTAGTGCAAACTCTATTCACCTCTGCCTCTCAGTTTCCCTAGCCTTCTTCAAGACTCAGCTCAAGTGCAAAGTTTTATTTAAGAGCTTTCCTAATCCACCCAGCTGCTAATGTTGTCCTTTCCCAGAGTAATTTCCATCTCTTCTTTACATATTTAGCATGAACCCAGTGATGTACATGTCTCCTCATTGGACTATAAGCTTCTGAAGGAAAAGGGCACTTTTGGTGGGGGGAGGGGGGGGAGAAAAGGGCACTTTTTGCCTTTCTTTGTATCCCCAGTGCTTAGCAAGTCAAGTCAAGAAGCATTTATTAAGTTCCTATTATGTACCAGGTACTGTGATAAGTGCTGAGAATACAAAAAACAAAAAAGACAAAACAATATAAAACAAAAATAGCGAGCTCTCTTTAGGAGCTCACTATTCAATGGGAGAAATAAAATGCAAAAAACTACATACAAACAAGATACATACAAGATAAATTATAGATAATATGAAAGGGAAGGCAATACCATTAGTGGAGTTTTTAGACAGTGAGACTTTAGCTGATGCTTGAAAGAAGCCAGGGAAGCCAGGAGGCAGAGATGAGGAAGAGGGGCACAATATCTGGCACATGGTAAGGGTGAGATAAATGTTTCTTGACTGACTATATAAAATGGACCTAAAATGGCACTCAATTTAAATGCTTTTCATTGATTCTTGTTCCTCTTTTTAGTAAGGTAAGGAAAACAGAAATATTTCATCCAACAACTAGTACAAAACATAATACCTTATATATGTGTCCTCTGGAATGGAAGTGAAGTTTTGGAGCAATCTCCTGCTTCTGGCTGTGCCTGCATGAGATGGCCTGGCTATTAAATGGAAGGAAAAGTGGACCACAAATAAGAAGACCTAGTCCCAGCTTTGGTATCAGACAAGTCACTTCATCTGAGCCAGTTTCCTTATCTGTGAAACAGAAATAATTGTTGCCCTTCCTACTTCTCAGGGTTGCTGATAGAATACAAAAGATAATACATAAACATGTGTTTTGTCAACAGTAAACCACTATACATATAGAAGGCGTTATTTTTATATGATTCATAGCTGGTTGAAAAATAAAACATATAATCAAAAGAGCCAGTCGCATAGCTGGCTATTTTGACACCATGATTCTAAATAATTGGTGTTATTTTTTTTTCATTGAATGGACCAATTATTCAATTAAAGCAAAAAAAAAAATTCATGTAGTGTCCTACACATAATAGGATAGACATTGGGACTGAATTCATGATTTCACTGGCACGTGAAATTTGCAGATAAGGAAACTCCTGCTATCATGGCTTATGTCTGAGACAGTCTTAGAGAAAAGCCTAGATACTTCCCCAGGGTCACATAGGTAGTGTGTGTCAGACCTTGGGATTGATCTAGGTCTCCTCTCTGAGGACAGCTCTCTGTTCACTACTCCACGTTATCCTTCTGATGCACATAGTAGATACTGAAGAAATGTTTGTTGAATGAATAAAACTGGTTTTTTAGTAAGTTATAGCTGGAACAACCAGTTTCTTGATTGAATTCTTCACTCTTTTGCTAATGTGATGCTCTGTACGAAGAGTCTTAATCAACTGTACCAACAGCCTGTGATAAAAATAGTCAGTGATGTTTTTACCGGTGATACTTTATGATTGTCATGCAGGCAAGTCTCATTCACACTGATAGTCCCCTGGTGAAGAAGTGGGGATGGAGGTGGGGAACAGGGGTGGGGGTAGGGGAAGTGTTTCAGCAGACTTTGCCTTCTTTCCTGGCATCCCAATCCATCAATGGATTTGTTGTGTTAGAACCAACCATTTCTTTACTGAACACACTTGCTGTGATACCTGTGATGGAGCCATCTGGTTTTATCATTAAGAAATCAAGCCCCAAATAATATTAACTGCTATTTATGAGGCGCTTTTAATTATACAAACTCTAATCACAAGAATCCAGTGAGAGAGGTGCAAGATTATCTTAGTTTTACAGATAATGAAACTGAAGATTAGACATGATCACACAGATGAAAGGTGTTGGGACTAGACTCTGAACCCATGTCTCCAAGTCCTTAGAGACTGGACTCCAAGTCCAAAACTCTTCCACTTCACCAAAACAAAACAATATGATCCATTCATCCCTGTATGTGATGTTCCTTTCATGTAGAAGTGTAGCCATGAAGGAAAGACCTGATGTAAAGGGAGATAGGTGAAAACAGAGAAGAAGAGGAAAAAGAGCTCGAGAAAGAGGAAAAGAAAGAGGAGGAGGATGAAGAGGGAGGAAGAGAATAAGTAGAAAAAAGAGTAGAAGAACAGGAAGAAAAGGAGGAGAATGAGAAAGTAGAAAGGAAGAAAAAAAGAGAGAAGGAGAAAGAGAAGAAGGAGAAGGAAGAAGTAGAAGGAAGTAGGAATAAGAGGAGGAACAGAAGAAGGAGGAAGGTCATTCTCCATTCTGCATCTGCTGACATGTTGGTTGTTCAGTTGTTTCAATTGTATCTGACTCTTCATCATCCCATTTGGGGTTTTTGGAGGGGCAATGATAATTAAGTGGTTTGCCATTTCCTTCTCCAGCTCATTTTATAGATGAGGAAACTGAGGCAAACAGGGTTAAGTTGGTTGACCAGGGTCACACAGCTAGTAAGAGTCTGAGACCAGATTTGAACTCAGGAAGATAAGTCTACCCGGCCTCGTATTCTACCCATTGTGCCATCTAGCTGCTCATCTGCTTCCATACCTAATTTCAACTCCACGGAACAAGATGCCAGATAACTCCTGGCCTCCCCCACCCCTCTTTTTCCTACCTCCTTTTTTGAATTGTTTCCCCCCATTAGATTATAAACTCCTTGAGGGCAGGGATTATCTCTTTTATTGTAAATTATATCCCCAGAGTTTAGCACAGTGCCTGGCACATAGTAGGTGCTTATTGGATTGAATTGGATTAGAAGGAAAAGAGGAAAAAAGATGAGGAGACAGGAGGAAAGATGAAGCAGAGCAGAAGGAGAAATAACTGGTAAGGATTCATAGGCTGTAGAATAGGAAGCTTAGTCAAACGAGAGCAGCAAAGCCGTTGTAGTATATTTTCCTGTTTTGGACGTTGAATGCTTCACGGTTTACTTGGCTGTCAGATTGTTTTACATTTTTATTTGTGAACATACATGGTGATCATCTTTAAGACAAAAAAAAATTCAATGGCAGGTCCCTTGATGCTCTCATTGGGAACAGATGTCTGCACAATATCTGGACTTTCATTTCCTTCCATTTAGATGCCATAAATTGCATGAAGCCATTTTCTTTATTCATTCTTTTTTTCCCATACACAGCTTGTTAAGGCTGAGTTAGTGGAGAAAAGCTAAGATGAGGAAAAAACGTATTTAGAGGTCGTGGAAACAGATTCACAATCCATATTGGTGCCATCACCCCCGGTCCATGTGAGAACCAGAGATGACAATATCTCAACTCAACATAAAAAGTGTGTATACGTGTATGTGTACGCATACTTGTGTGTGTGTGTGTGTGTATGTGTGTGTGCTGACAATATCTCAACTCAACACAAAAAGTGTCTGTGTATGTGTGTTTTAAGTAGCTGGTAATCAATACTGAGCAGGCAAGTATGTAGTTTTCAACTTCAGAGAATCACATAACAGTGGACTGTGTATGGGAGGGAGATATGTCAGCTTGGGGCTGGAGAAGAGACGAAAAGCCTGTGGCAATACACAAACTAGCATGGCTGATTTCTTTTTACTCACAAAGCCTGAGAGTTGGGAGGAATTTTAGAGGTGCTAGAGTACAAGCTTGCATCCAAAGAGAAACATCTCTGGCAAATCTTACGCCAACGTGAATACTGCCAGTGATAGGGGGCTTACTGCTTCGTGAAGTATCCCAGTTCCTTTGCTGAAAAACTCTGATTATTAGAAAGATTTTCAGTAAAAGGCAAGGGGTAGTGTGATGAGCAATTGCTTAATTTAGTCAAATAGCTGGGTTGGTTGGTTTGTGGTCTTCATGATACTAAATATGGATCCTAAATACTAAATATGGATCCTGAATTAGTTTTTCATTGTTCAGCTAGATGTTTCAGCAACTTGAAGATATAGTTTCTATTGCAACAGAGGGACATAAATTGTATAAACAGGGGCACTTCTTTGTGTAGACATCTGTTTCTTGAGTTTGGCCATGGGGACATAGTAGAGGAAAAGGAGCTGAGGAAAGATGACCCTGCAATCAAATCAGGAAAATGCTCTCCACTTCTCTAGTATGTCTCTGGAAGAGCTCAGCTCATCTCCAAGTTTCCAAGCAAGCTGATTTTGTGTCCAGTTCAAGTTGAAAATAGTTTATCTGGAGCCAACATCCTCAGTAACTAATGACTCTTGCACTTTTTCTCCATTATGTCTGTTTTAGGGAAAGCCTACATATCTACAGAATCTGGATTTTTAATACAAACCAAATCAACATTTATCAACTGTTTAGTATCTTTTCAATCTTGAGCAAATCATTTAATCTCTCTGGGACCCAATTTCCTTATCTGTAATGTAAGGAAGTAGTTGTATTACATAGTCTTTAAGGTACCTTTTCATTCTAATATTCTGTGATTCATTGCATCCAGATTCAAAACATTAAAAATACGTAAGTTGACTTTAAGAAGCCTTTTCTCAGTCCTCATTCTCACTGATCTCTCTGTAGCCTTTGACACTACTGATCACCCTCTTCTCCTTGATATTCTCTTCTCTTTGGGTTTTCAAGGCACCACTCTCTCCTGGTTTTCCTTCTACCTATCTGGCCACTCCTCCTCAATCTTCTCTACTGGGATCCTCTTGCAGATCATAACTGTTGATATCTTTCAGGGTTCTGTCCTGAGGCCTTTTCTCTTACCCCTCTATTCTATGTTTGGTGATCTCATCAGCTCTCATGGATTTAATTACCACTTCTACACCGATGATTCTTAGAACTACCAATCCTGCCTTAGACTGTATGTTGGCCTCCAGTCTTGCATCTCCAACTGCCTTTCAGATATCTCCAACTGAATATCCAATAGACATCTTAAATTCAACGTGTCTAAAGCCAAACTCATCTGTTCCTCTAAATCCTAGGTAGCTCAGTGGATAGAGCTTCTGGCCTGGAGTTAAAAAGACCTGAATTTGGCCTCTGGGTAAATCACTTCACCTTGGGGTGTCTCAATTTTCTCATCTGTAAAATGGGGATAATAATAGCACCTACCTCCCAGGGTTGTGTTGACAGTCTAATGACATAATAATTGTAAATCACTTAACACAGTGCCTGGCACATAGTAAGTGCTATATAAATGTAAGCTACTGCTATTAATCCCTTTCCCCACCTCCAACCTTCCCTATTACTCTAGAGGGTATCACCATATCTCTGTCTACTGCCTTCCCTGGCTTCCTTTAAGTCCCAGCTAAAAGCCCACTCTCTTTGGGAAGCCTTTTCCCTATATCTTCAGCACTTAGCGTAGTGCCTGGTACACGGTGACTAATAAATTTTTATTGATTGAAATATAGGTGGGACAGTAAAACTTTTGCACAAAACCAGGCAGCATATAAACCAATTCTTAAAGTCCATGGTGAATAAGAATTATGTACCTAGAAGAAATCTGTCTGGACTTGCTGAATTGGGGATCACTTTCAAGAGGGCAAGGGTTAGAGCTGACCTCTGTATGTTAGGTAAAAATCTGATAGGTTAATTCAGTCCAGTCCAAGAAGCATTGATTAAAGACCTGTCATGTAAAAGGCATTATGCTAAGTACCAGTGACACAAAGACAAAATTAAAAATATTTCCTGCCCTCAGGAAGCTTACATTCAACTTAGAGTGGGGGTGGGGAATACAAGATACATAAAAGCTAAGTCTGGGATAGGGACTGGGCCTGAACCTGTGATTCCATTGGTACAGAGAACTCCTGGAGAGGAAATTGTTTCTATCAATGCAGGTTGCCACCTTCTCTGCAGCCTATGGTCATAGAAGGTTGCTTAGAATACTGAGAGATTATGTGACTTGGCCAGATTCACAGAGTCAGTATGTGTCAGTGATGGCATTTGAACTCAGGTCTTCTTGGCTATGAGGCCAGCTCACTGTTCACTATGCCACACCACTTAATGGTAACTTGAGGAGGCAAAGAACATTAATAATAAGGTAGAGTTAGATGCAAGCTAAGCCTCAAAGGAAACTGGGGATTTTTAGAGGTCAAAGGGAAAAGTATGTACATTCTAGAAGTGAGGAATATCCAGGACTGAAGTATGGAAGAGGGAGATTGAATGGGCAATAGTGAGTAGACCACCTACACTGAGACATAGCAATGTGAAGCAATGAACATTGTCTTCAAAGGGAGGGTAGAGCCATATTGTGATGGGCTTGATGTGCCAAGATGAGGAGTTTGTATTTTGTCCTAAGCACAGGAGGAAACACTCAAGGTTCTTGTACAGAACACAACATGATGAACATCCTTTAGGAAGATTATTTTGGCAAATGTGTGAGGAATGGAGTGGAGAAGGGAGAGTCTGTAGGGCAAGGTACAAAAAGAAACTTAATGTAATACTCCAGGTAGGTAATGAGGGCCTGAACCAGGTAACTTTGTGAGTGGAGAGTAGGGAATAGATGCAACATATGCAGAGGAGGAAGAATTGACAAGATTGGGCAACTGCATGCATATGGCCTTTGAGGAAGAGGGAAGAATTGACACTGACGATGAGAGACTGGGTGATTGAAAGGATGGTGGCACCCACAACTGTAATGGAGAAGTTTGGAAGAGAAGTTAAGGGAGAAGTCAACAAGTTCCATTTTGATATGTTGAGTTTGAAATATCTAAGCAGCATCAAGAGACAGAGGTGGGGTAGGAGGGGAAGGACAGAAAAAGAGAAGGAGGCAGAGGGGGAAAGGGAGGGAGAAACAGAGGAGGGAGGGAGGGACAAAGAGAGAGAGAGAGAGGGAGAGAGAGAGAGAGAGAGAGAGAGAGAGAGAGAGAGAGGGAGAGAGAGAGAGAGAGAGAGAGAGAGAGAGAGAGAGAGAGAGAGAGAGAGAGAGGAGAGAGAGAGAGAGAGAGAGAGAGAGAGAGAGAGAGAGAGAGAGGGAGAGAGAGAGAGAGAGAGAGAGGGAGAGAGAGAGAGAGAGAGAGAGAGAGAGAGAGAGAGAGAGAGAGAGAGAGAGAGAGAGAAGAGAGAGAGAGAGAGAGAGAGAGAGAGAGGAGAGAGAGAGAGAGAGAGAAATCCAAGAGACAAGTTGGTGATGAAGGTCTGAAGCTTAGCAGGAAAGTCAGATTCCCCCAACCCCAGGATGTTTAAAGGGTAGGAAAGGGGCTTAAAACAGAAGGGGAATACTGACAGAAGCTTTACCAGTTTTAGATGTAAAGCTAGAAAGGACCTTGAAAGCCACTGAGTCAAAACCCCTCATTTTACAGATGAAGTACCTAAGGTCTCTAGAGGCCAGAGTTGCACAGTGAGTCAGTGTCTGAGGCAGAATTTCAGTCAGGGCTTCTAGACTCCTCTCTACCATATGTACCACCTGGTTGATTCAATTTGTCCTCTATAAAATCCTTACTAAGAGGGTATGCCTTATTCTAAGGAATAGCTGAATTAACGTAGTGAGCCTTTTCTATCAAGTAAAAAAAAATGAGTCTGGGAAGAAGGTTGGGTTGTGAGTCAACACTACCCAAGTGTCTTGCCTCTGTGTGACTTTGGGCAAGTCACTTCCCTTTCTTTAGCCTCAATCTCCTCATCTCTAAAATGAGGGGTTGGGATTGGATGGCCTCGACCATCCCTTAAAATTCTATCTATAAACCATGATCCCAGGATGCAATGAGTTTTAGCCCTGGTTCTGACAACTAACTGAAACTTGAGTCATTTACCCTTTCTAGGTTTCAGTTGCCTCACATTTTGAAATGAAGGGAGTTGGTTTAAGTGATAAAGTCCCTGTCTCAGCTCTGACATTGTGAGCATTGGATCTGGAGTCATATTTGAACCCAGAACCTGGGTTCAAATCTTACAGCCAATACTGACTACCAGTTTGGAATTGGCCAAGTCATTTAATGTCTCTGGGCCTCAGTTTCCTCATCTGGTAAATCAAAGGGGTAGGCTAGACTATATTTAAGGTCCCTTGTAGCTCAAAATCCTATGATCCTTCTTAGTTCTCCTGAAGCAATTGGATTTTATTAATGCAAGACTGAGCTTTCAAGAATCTAAGAACAGAGGTATAAGTTAATTCAATAATAAGTGTTTTTACAGACATTCAAGGCTAAATTGTCTATAGAATGTGTTACCTATTCATAATGCCTCTCTGCAGAAAAATGAGTTCTGTCTCTCCCTCACTCCTCTTCTGTTTCTTAAGCACCTTATGAGGGGATAGTACACCAGGTCTTTCCTTCGGTTCATTATTTGACTACAAATAGGACAAATTTCAGTGGACAGCATGAATGAATGAAGACTTGCTCTGAAAGACAGAACAAAAAGAAATTAATAATCATGTTTCTCTTTGTATATTTGCTATTTTGCTTCTGGAGGGAGTATTAGTCCACTAAGAGATGCATAATTAGGAGATACGCCAGATGGGTAATCAATGTGATTTTAAATTTTTATACAGAAAGAACAGAGTTGTTTGTGTGTGTGTGTGTGTGTGTGTGTGCGTTTAGAAGGCGCTTTAGTTCCATGCGGTTAAATACAAATATCTTGCATTAGAGGGTTACTATCTTCCATGCCATGATGCGGAATCTGCCCTTTAATCCTCCCTCATTTTTTTTAGCTGGTCTGATGGAATAGAAATATTGAATGGTCCTACCAGATGGAAGCATAAAGCAGAGCTCTCAGTGAGGGAAAGTTGAGAGCTTTATTTAATCATCATCATCATCATCCAACATTGCAACCACCCTCTCCCACCCCACCCCCATCCCAATCCCATTTAGTCGGGATTCAGCTGTTGTCTCTATCTTTCATCCTGGCCTGGGAAGAATATTCTGCTCCAATGTGAAGAAAAAGTTAGCTGTGGCTCATATGGAAGCAGAGAGGATAGAGTCTTCTGCCAGAGGGGAGCAGCTTGGCTGGTAGGATGGGATTGGTGACTAAGGCAACCTCCCAAGAGTACCAAGTAGAGCAGGGTCCTGTGGGGATGAGGTTACAGGGTTGGTTGCTTTTCAACCTGCATCCTCAATTAGTATTGAGGCTCCCACAGGCAAAGTGTCCACAGGCAGACTCACTAGGGGAGCTGGAGATGCAACCAGGCTCCAAGCCACTCTGGTCGGGCTATCTATTAAGCTGGTGCATACTGGATAGTGAGGACTGAGAAGGTCCAGTTGGCCTTAGCATCCAAGGAGATTGTCCAAGAAGATTGTCTTCTTTCCAATCTATGGGCAGTGTAAGTGGGAAAAAAAATCAAACCAGCAATGAGTTCTTTTGTCCAAAAGATGTCAAGCAACCATTCTGACTGATCTCTTTGTTACTGTCTTTGTGAAATTGAAAATTTAGCTGCGAACAATCCTATTGCTTTCTGTCTAGCTAGATGCAGCCTCAGCTTGGGTAGGAAACTGAAGGAGACTTGAGCTGGAGCCTATATCTAATCCCAGATTGCACTTGGTGGTTCTTGAACTTGAAATGGAGACTCTTTGTTGTTATCCGGTTGTACATCATTTGGCATTTTCTTGGCAAAGATACTAGAGTGGTTCGGCATTTCCTTCTCCAACTCATTTTACAGATGAGGAAACTGAGGCAAACAGGGTAAAATGAGTTGCCCAGGGTCACATGGCTAGTAAGTGTCTGAGGCTGGATTTGAACTCAGGTCTTCCTCAATGCAGGCCTGGCACTCTATCCACTATGCTACCTAGCTGCCCTAGATCTCTAGAGTGACCTAAAATGACTGAAAAGACTAGGATTCCACAGCTGAGTCCATATATCAGTTCAGTTCAATTTAGTTCAACTCATTTCAATGCCATTAGCCCTTATTATGGGTTTACTAAGTGTAAAGCACTGAGCTGAATTCTGGGGATTCAAAGACAAAGTCTAAACAAATAAAATTCAGGGATAGGGAGAAAGCACTAATAATTGAGGCAATCAAGAAAGGCTTCGTGCAAGAGGTAGCATTTGAGTTGACTCTTGAAAAAAAGAAATAAGAGCTAGAAAGGACCTTAGAAACCATCTATTCTAATACCATCATTTGTACAGATGAGGAAACTGAGGCCCAGAGAGGTTAAAATGACTTATAAAAGGCCACATATCCAGTGAGGGTCAGAATTGAAATTCAGACTCAGGTTCTCTGACAGTTGTACTTTAGAAGTCAGGGATCCTAAAAAATTCCTCATCAGTCACTGCAGAATTTCTGAGCAGTAACTCCAGGTCAGCACCAAGCTAGCTTGAAGGCCAGTGCAACATTTGTGGTAGGCATGTCTAGAATGGGCAGGTTCATTTTACCCTAAGATTTTTTAGGGGGGATGTATGAACAAGTGTGGATGAAAGGATCTGTACTGCAATCACTATGAACATGTCAATCAGTCAGTCAATAAGCATTTATTAAGCACCAACTATGTGGAAGACATTGTGCTAAACGCTAGAGATTCAAAGACAAGCAAAAGTAGTCTCTGCTCTTGAGGAATTCGTGGTCTGAATGAGGGAGACAATATGCAGACAGCTATGCATGAACAAATTATGGAGAAGATAAATTGGGAATAATCAAAGAGGGAAGGCACCAGGCCTTGTGTTGAGTAGCAGCAGGAGATGGGAGGGAGGGGTTGTGTGGCAAAGGGAGGGAAGTGGAAAAATACCTTCATTTACAGTGCCCCGGGGGGGGGGGTCCCAGGGGTTGGTCAATCACGGGCAAGCATTAAGGTCTGGCCCATTACAACAGGACTATTGGGCGCTAATTCACTGGGATAGACTGAGGACATGCCTGAGTGTTATAGGCACAGGAAGAAACCATACAGGGAATAGGACTGGAGTGGACCAAGTTACAGGAATAGTCTATCAAAAACAGATCTCATATGATTCCAGGGCTTATTGCAGTGGTGTCAAAAATCAAATAGGAACTATATATAAGGATTCCAATGGGCCACATATTGACTTTGACATTCAAAGCCTTTAACAACCTAGGCTCCTACCTCTCCAGTCTTCTTATACCTTAGTTTCTCACAGGTACTCTTCGACAGGTACTGTTACTCTGGCCTCCTGGCTGTCCCCCAAACAAGACACACTGTGTCTCAGCTCTGAGCGTTCTCTTGGCTGTCCCTCGTGCCTGGAATGCCCTCCCTCCTCTGCTCTGAGTACTAACCTCCCTGGCCTCAAGTCCTAATTAAAAGCCTACCTTCTAAGGAAGCCTCCCCCAGCCCTTCTTAACTCTAGTGCCTTCCCTCTGCTGGTGATTTCCAAAACTGAACATTAAATGGATGACATTAAATAAAGGGGTGTGTGTGAGAGAGAGAGAGACAGACAGGCAGACAGACAGAGACAGAGATACATAGAGAGACAGAGAGATACACAGAGAGAGACAGAGACAGAGAGAGAGTGAGTGAGAGAGAGAGAGAGAGAGAGAGAGATGTAGAGAGATGTAGAGTGAAAGGGAGAAACAGAGACAGAGATGTCAGAGACAGAGAGAGTGGTATGGACTGAGTGCAGACTAAGGGTTTTATCTCTGCTGAAGCAAAAAACTTGCCAATTCAAGATTCATCAGCCTCAGCCTCCTCAGTAGTTCGAACCGCAGGCATGCATCTCTATAACTACTACTTCATTCAATTTCTTTCAATAAGAATTTATTGAAATATGTGCCAGGTGTTGTATTTTGCTGTGGGGCTACAAAAACAGAAGTCTCCAGATCAGGAAGAAGCTGTGGATGATCAATCTAGAATGACAAGGGACCTCAGAGATCATCTAGTTCAATGCCAGGGTGGGCTGGTGACTTGTGGAAGGTCCCAGCAACACTCAACATCAGCAATGGTATTTGAACCCATATCCTTAGACTCCAGAGTCAGTACTCTTTGCATCATACAAAATTATAATTAAATACAAAATATATACAAAGTAAATGCAAAGTTATTTCTAAGGGGCACTAGCAGTTATGGGGTTCAGGGTAGGTGTCTAATAGGAGGTGGCACTTGAGATGAACCTTAAAGGAAGTTGGGTATCCTAAGAGGCAGAGTCGAAGACGGAGTTCATTCCAGGCATGGGGGCTACTCTATACAATGACACAGAGATGAGAGATAAAACAGCCTGTACAGGGAACAACCAGAAGGACCAGGTAACTTTCCTGGGAAGTGTATGAAAGAATGGGCTGGCTCGGCTTTCTCTGATCTTCCGTTCTATTCTTTTTTTGTTGTTTTTTAGTTCAATAAGCATTTATTTAGTGCTTGTTAAGAATTCTATCCTAGGCTGATCTGCCTGCTTTTCATAACGTGGACCTTTCACTTTGCCCAGGGCTGAACCCTTAGGGTTTCCCAAACTGACATCACAATGAAACCTACTAGAACCTTGCATGAATCTCCTTTGGATTTGAAATTAGACAATATTTCTATACCTAGTAGGAAAAAGGTTGAAGGGACAGGAGGTCAGGTCCCTGTTCTCCCAGTATACTAAAGCCATAACCTGGCAAGCCTGTGTGCTGATTAATTGTACAGGGTTTTTTGTTTTGTTTTGGTTTGTTTGTTTGTTTTTAATAGGCCAGAAAATCTCTTCAGTAAGAAAGAGACCATGTGGAATGGGGGAAGGGAAGGCCAGTAATGGCTGAAGTAGGAAAGGGAATAGAGGCCACTGGAGAGCTCCTCTGGAAGGAGAAAGGGGGTTTATTTAGAATTTAGTAAGAGAACTCACAATTGCTGCACTTTACCAAGGAGAAAAAATATCCACAATGTGACCTGTGGACTCTTGGAAGCTCTGTCCAGGGTCCTATGATCCTGGGTACGAGGCAGATGTTTTCCCACCCAGAAACACCAGGTCGACTCTCTAAGTTATTTCAAGGTCATGACAGTCATCAAATCTTAATTGAGAGTCCACAAAGTTCAGGGCACTTCACTAGTTACAAGGAACAGATATCAGCTAGACAATCAAACCACAAGTGGCTATTAGTGCTTTCTATGTGCCCAGCATTGTGACAAAGAAATAAATCACCTAATGACTTGAATTCCACCCAAAATTCAAAAAAACAAAACAAAACAAAAAACAACAACAACCCAAGAACTGAGACTTTCTCAGTTCACACATTCTCAGTCCCCTTTTGTGGTCAGTCAAGTTGCCCAGTGAAACAGCAGAGTGAAATTAAATCTTTGAAAGTTCCTTCTTCATCACAAGACTACAATGCCTACTCACCTCTCCCCTTTGACTACTTTTTTTTTTGCCATTTTGTGTTACAAGTAAGACTGCAATAGAGGTTAGTAAGCTTAAGACAGCCAGCACTTTGAAGGCATTGCTTTTTATCATTGTGGGGGTGGGAGGGCTGGCTCTCCTGGAATAGTTTTCCATATTGAACTGTGTCTCCTTTTGTATGGTGTTAACTCAAAAGGTGTCATGAGAATAATTGCAGTAATGCAGATAAAGGATGATGGAAATAGCCCTAGACCTCAAATCTGGAAACCCCTATCTTAGGCTAGACTGTCAAGTGTTTCCTTTGTGCTGAGGTATCTGTGCCCCCCTGATAAGTCCATGATGAGTTTTCAATGTATACTTTCTCTTGATAATTTACTAGCTTCTCTTCAGCTCAGAGGAAGCATTATGTGAAGAGAACTCAGAAGATCAATGTCTTTGTAAGCCTCTGTGTCTTGCTCCTATGGAAATGGGTGGCATTTGTATTTGACAAAAAGCAACCCTCACAAAAATTGTAAGATAGGCATAATCTCCCCGATGCTGCCCAGCCTCCCTCTGGGCTCTTTCTGGCCCTTGGAAGCCCTCTTCTCTTCACCATGGCAAACCCCCTAGACTCATTCTCCCTGAGTCAACCAAAATAACTGATATTTATGTTATGCTTTAAAGTTTTTAGTATACTTTACATAATGTCTCATTTGAACTTTATAACAACCCTGAGGAATAAGCTAAGGGCATAACAGCCTTATTTTATAGATGATGAAACTGACAGTGTAATAGGTCAGGAAACTAATTAGTGTCTACCATGGTGGGATTTGAATTCAGGAATTTCTGACCAAGTCCAGTGTTGTCTTTTGATACAAATACCCTATATATTAGATTTTTCCCTCTAGCCTTTCTCCTCACCCCCTACCACATTAACTGTAATACGCCAAAAAAATATAAGCAAGCTAATTACCACTTCGGATGGGCACAGATGTGGCCCATCTGTGGGGATTGCAGCACTTTATGGGTGCTTGATAAGTGTCCGTCAACCAAACCCTAAGGGGAAGACATGAGCCCAGTTTAGGGGAGATTACAGTGGGACTGTATTTCTCACCTACAGTGGGGCCAGCCAGAAGGTCATGATTGAATAATTCAGAGAAACCATAAAGTAGTCAAGTCAGGGTGGAGTGGGTGAGAGGAAAGACCTAGGAAGAAAAGTAGGGCTGCTCTCTCAGTTCCACAAATTGGGTAGGGGCCAGAAAAGTGATGAGACTAAGATGCTCTATTAAGGTTAGAAGCAATGCTAAATCTCTCTGAGGCTGTCAAATTGTGTCAATAGCATCTGTCTGAAAAGGTGGCTTTATAAGGGGGCTATTGGACACTGTTCTGGGTAGTTTGTCCGAGATTTGGGGCCCTCCTTTTTGAGGAATCTTTGGCTCCACTGGTATCATATAGTCATCTCCTCCACCCTCAAATGTCCTCTTGAGTTTTGAGGCAAGAGTATGTCTTTGGGATAGATGAAGGAAGGCAGCAGCAGCATTTTCCAGTTACCTAGGACATAGTCCCTTCTATTTTGGGGGAATTATCATTATCCAACTTGTCCCCTCAGAGTCCCCTCAGAGATAACAGTTAACCTGAGCCCTCACACCTGTTTCCTATTGGGTCAGTCCCAAGACCTTGCTTGTTAAGATTAGGCAATCTCATAAACTAGGTAGGTGGGTGCCATAGTGAATAGAACAATGGACTTGTAGTCAGGAAGACTTGAGTAGAAATTCTCCCTCAGACTTGTACTAGCTGTGTGACCAAGTAACTTAATCCCTTTCAGCCTCAGTTTCTTCATCTGCAAAATGGAGGTTACAATAGTACTTCCCTCAAAGGGCTGTTGTGAGCATCAATGGAGATGGTATATGCAGAAGTACTTTGCAAACAGTAAAGTGCTACATGTTAGGTTTTATTACTATTATTATAACCTAATTCACAGCAAGATATAAATAACTGATGGTGACTTAATGTGTATTCCTTCCTATGTAGCTTATTTATTTTTTAATAGTAACATTCAATGCCTTAAGTAAGAGGGATGACTAATGGTGGGAATTATAATCAGTGAGGCAGGATCAACAAGGAAAATATTTTTTTTTTTTTAGGAGGAAAGGGTCTTTGGTTCTTTCTATCATGTCTCTTAATCTATTTATCTGGAAATTCCTGAAACTGTTGAAATGATATTACAAATGAAACTGCCTTATGTTTTTGTTGGCCTGTCATGGAGCCTGGGTAGAGTTTTAAGCGGTGAGTAGAAAATGGTTTTCTGTTAAACCAGGAGAATTAGATCTGAAAAGTACAGTATTAATGTAGCACATAACTTCAAACATACACTTATTTGTCATTTTAGCATACTCACTACCCCCATGTTCCACAAAGAGAGCAAAAGGACAATATAGTTTTGTCTGTTGCCAAAAATTCAGGGCAAACCTTCTGGCGAAGGGGATTTAAAACAGGATCACCCGGGAGGCAGCCCAGTTTGTAGTCTGAAGAGGATTGCAAATGGTAGCCATGAATGAACTTCCTGCTGCTAGTTTTTTCCTTCTGGAAATGCTGTGACTGACTAAGAAAATGGAGACTCATAATAAAGAATGATGAGGTCTTGTCTGACTAATCTCTTTGTTTGTTTGTTTTTTGAACTACTGCATTCTGGACCTTAGAATTTGGAGAAAGCAGACAGCAGGTAAGAAAATCTGTTTGAATGGGAAGTTATACTGTCATGACTCAAGCCAACCGTCAGATTGTAAAGACAAAGGAGTGCTATTTCAGGGGGGAAAATGACATCCTTTCCTTTCAAATTCTGTTTTTAATTAGATCACCGGAAAGAATCATTGTTGCTCAAGCTGTGGTCTGAACACTCCCTTTGCCTTTCTCTTCTGCCCTTGTTCATAGTGTTGTCTCAATCAGGGACTTGAGCCCTGTCTGGTGTAATGTAAAGTGTACCGCCTGGGAGTCAATAGACATGGGTTCTAGTCTTCACTCTGCCATTAACAAATCACTTCTGTAGCTTTCTGTTGCCTTAGTGATAAAATTAAAGTATTGGGCTTAGGTCCCTGGTGGTCTAGTGGTTAGGATTTGGCATTCTTGCTGTTGTGGTCAGCAGAGAATTGTTTTAAGAGGCAATGTGTTATACCGAATACGGCAAGAAGGCCTCCATTTAAATCCTATCCCAGACACTGACTAGCTGTGTGGCCCCAGATAACAAGTCTATAACCTCTCTAGTTTTAGTTTCTTCACCTATAAAATGAGCAGGTGGAACTTGATAGCTACTAAGTTCTAGGCAAACCTGAGTTCAAATTTGGCCTCAGACACTTACTAGCAGTATGACCTTGGGCAAATCCCTCAGCCCTGTGTGCCTCAGTTTCTTCATCTTCATCAGTAAAATGAGCTGGAGAAGGAAATGGCAAACCACTCCAGTATCTTTGCCAAGAAAACCCCAAATGGGGTCATGAAGAGTTGGACATGACTGTAACAACTGAAGAACAACATGGCTAGGTAAGTTCTTTCTGGCTGTAATGATCTACCTATCCTCCTTCCCTCTCTCTCTCTCTCTCTCTCTCTCTCTCTCTCTCTCTCTCTCTCTCTGTCTCTCTCTCTGTCTCCCTCTCTCTCATCTGATCCTATGATGGTGCGTGGAAAGGATAGAGGAAGATGGGTGTATGTGTATGGAAGAAGTGAGGTGTCCCTGGTAGTATTAATTAAGTTCCACTAAATTTAACAATCTCTACGTTGAAGGAACTAGTATTCTACTGGGGTGGGGTGGAATAAAAGAGATCTTCCAACTATTCTTCAGGTTCTCATCTGTCTCCAGAGTTTCCTATAATTGGTGACAACCATGTGGATGGGTTGGTGGAGCAAAAGTTTACTAACTCCCCGTCACTGAAATAGCCTCTGTATTTGGACTGATTGGCCATGAGGATGTTTCCTCTTTCCAAGCGCCTCTTTCCACTGAGGGAAGATCTGTCCAGAGAGCCCTGGTAGGTCCATTCCTTTGATGGCGATTAGTCTCTGAATAGCAATAACGATAATAATAAGTACATCAGTCCAAAAAAGGGGGTTGTATGGTATTCCCTAGAGGGAAATGAATTTCTTTTTATAATCTGCTGTAGTTTATTTCACATATTCATGACCCTCCCAGTATGTTTTTTTTTTATGATAAGCCATAAAAATGACAAAATACATCAGCCAAGTTCTCTGTTTCTGCTAAAATGACCATATTCAAAAATAATAACAGAGACTTGTATCAGCAATGCAAAAGATGCATGAAGTAATTGGGGCTTAATTTGTACACAAACTGTCAAGGCAGTTTTCCTCACGGCCTGCATCTTCTGAATTCATTAGTCTCTAATTACGGCCAGTGGGGACCAGCAGTTAGAAGGTTAAAGAGGTTCTGACAGGCCTAATCATTGCTCAGGAAGCTGAAAATGTATGCAAAGTCTCGGCAGATGGGGTGAGAGCGGCTTCTGCCAAGTGATAACTGTTATTCCTTTGCACCTCCAAAGCTGTCATCCTAATAGGCACATTTTAAATTTATTAATGCTCTAGTTACAATGCATACACAGTCTCTAATGGTATGTCATTCTGAGTATATAAACTGAGCAATTAACACATATTACCTGGTAATGGTAAAATTATTTGTTGCCTATTTGATTTGTGCATGTGTGTGTGTGTGTTTCCTTATCCTATAAGAAAAATCTCCGGCAAATCATGGCTGAAAAAGAAAAAAAAACTAGATTGAGAGTTTTATGTTTATCCATTTTTATGTTTTCCCAGATCCAGTGAACTCTTCTCTCCTTATACTCCCCTTTCCTTGTTGATCAACAGCAACTTTCAGGCTCGTTTTGTCCAAAACTGATGGTTGGAAACCATTGGTGCTAACAATCATATCCTACTTTTTGGAAAGAACTCTAGCTCTCTGGGTTGAGATGCAGCATTTGAAAGTAAAACAACCAAACAAACTGAAATCATACCCCACAGTTCCTTTCTACAAAAAAAAAAGAAACAAACATATACACATATACACATGTACACATTTCCCCCGACTCCTACTTTCCATGAAGAAGGAGGTGTGGGGTTACATTTTGTTGAATTCGCCAGTCAAGGGTCGTCAGTGCAGTGTTTGCCTCTAGTGGTCTACCGATTTTCCCCTTGTTCAAATCAGTGTTACCTGATCAATAGAAAGATTTTGGTTGTGTTGTATTTTGTCTTACCAGCTAGGTTTTCTGTTGTCTTCCCTGGGTCTGTAGCCATGACATGGGAATGCCCTTTAATTAAATGCAGCACTTAGTGCAACAATTGTCTGGGATGTAGGAGTCCACAGAAATGGAGACAGCTGGAATAGATAGTTCCTAAATTGTAGGCTTCATCAGGACCACAAGATTCATAAGCAGTCTTAATAGCATGATAAGGTGTTCATCTCAGCCATAGAGCAATTATATAGCTAGTGACTGGCCAGCCCATTTGGTACCAATTTGCCTGTTATGGCTAATTGATGACACTCTATAGAATCGATATAACAACATCCAAAAAAAAAAAAGTCCCAGAGACTACAATAATTTAAAACTGTGATTGCTTTTTTCCCTTTGGCAATCTGTTTGATATCCTAATATCAGGCAGGAAAAAAAAAGGTTAGATTACTGGACAGTAACTTCAACAAGCATTTATTAATCAGATTCTATGCACTGAGCAAGAGAATGTGGTGGAGTGGATGGAGTGCTGAAATGGCAGCATGTTATAGTGGATAAGACCCAGGTCTTTTAGTCAGGAAAACCTGGGTTCAAATCCTGCCTCTGAAACTCACTGTATGGCCATGGGCAAGTCAACCTCTGGTTTGACTCTCAGGCAACTCTGATCAGTTAAGATGGGTGGGAGTCTTCTCTGGGCATGACCAAAATCACAGATCCTGGACACTGACATGTGTGCAGAACACTGTTCTGTATGCCGGGAAAGTACAGAGATTAAATAAAGCATGATCACTATCAAACGATCAGACATAAGAAATGGATATGGTTTTGTCAGTGGAAATAAATATTTTGTTGTTCAGTCATTTTCAACTCTTCATGACCCAGTTTGGCATTTTCTTGGTAGAGATACTGGAGTGATTTGCCCTTTCCTTCTCCAGTCATTTTACAGATGAGGAAACTGAGGCAAACAGGGTTAAGTGACTTGCCCAGGGTCACACAGCTAATAAGTGGATGAGGCCTGATTCGAACTCAGGCAGATGCGTCCTCCTGACTCCAGGCTTGGCATTCTATCTACTGGGCCACCTCGCTGCCCTCAAGGAAATATAAAAAAGATACACTGCTGTTTATTTTGCCACTGAATCGTAAGGACCCTCAGACCTTTTCATCTGACTTGCAGCTGAAATCTTCCACGTATGTTGTCTCCCCCATTAGAATGTGAACTCATTGAAAGCAGACACTGTCTTCCTTTTCCTGTTTGTTTGCCCAGAACTTAGCACAATGCTTTGCTCATAATAAGTGCTTACTCAACACTTTTTCATTCATCCTGTCATTGAGGGAGCTCCCAGTTAGCCATTATTGTGAGGACAAGTCAAATATTCCATCTACCCCAGTTTGTACAAGGACAAGTAGAGTCTCACTGGTTGATCCTTCACCAGGACCACATACCCGATAGAAACATAGTGAGGTAGCTGAGCCAGGCCAATACCTAGGGTGCAGGTTTGTGTTTCCTTTTTGCTTTTTCTACCTGGAAGTATAATTCTAGTACAGTGACCGGAAAGCGTCCTCGACTGGTTGTCGGCAAGCTTGGTTTCTAGTCCCAACTTTGCCACTAGTTTTCTAAGAGGTTTCAAGGTTTCTTGGCCACCACCTCTCCAGACCATAATATCCTCATCTATAAATTAAGATGATGGCAGGGAATTCAGTGACCATATGAGCCCATAGTTGTTTTGCTTTTGTTTTGTTTTGATTTTTTTCTTGACTAGTCTATTAAGTTAGCTTGCACCAGGGTAATGATATGATACTGGCCAAGTCCTTATGGTTACTCACAGTACAACTTGTATTAATTTATAAATAATATAGCCATCATAGGAAGCATTCTACTTTTTTTTCCGTGGAGATTCTGGGAAGAGAATCTGCAGAATTTGTACTGTACTAGCTTGCACAGTAAGATAATGTAGCATGTGTTGATCCATGGGAGGTATCTCTTTAGTCTACAAAGATTTTTTTTTTAGATTTGACAATCAATAAGTCCCAAATTATCTTTAGGGGCTAGCTTGGACTGTCTTATATTTGTCCTGAGAGTGTACAAGAAACTGGACCCTTGGAACCACCATGACATTTAGAAGAAGCAATAAGCATGGATACAGGACCTATAAGCACCCTGAATAAATGAGCTGGGAGTGTTTCATTTATCTATGTATATCCATCACCAAGGATACTGCCTAACCAATACAGCCACTTTATAGAAGCTTATTAAATTGAACCAAAGGGTTGTCTGAGAATATCTATTCTGTGGGGAAAAAGAAGTCAATGTAAGACATGCCTTTTTTGGTTAGGGGTTTGGGGAATGGGATGGGGAATAGTAGGAAAGGGAATGATTGAAGTAGAACCATGCTCTCAATTTCCAGACCAATTTTGAATGCTAAGTATATTATTTTCACTTTATAGCAGAGAAATATTTCATATTTCTTAATATGATATCTGTTAACTTTTTAAAAAAATATATTTCAACATAATTGACATCCTTTGTAATGGATAAAATTTTGAATTGTATTATAAGAGAAAAAAAAGATTCTCTTTTCCATCCCCATGATGGTGATGGGGTGAAAGATATTTGGCAGAAGGGCATGGAAGAGAAGAAGTTGGGGAAATAAGAGATGGGAGAAAATGACTGAAGGGTTGGGAAGTAAGGAATGGCAGCAGTTAACTCTTTTAGCTTTCACAATTGCATTGACGTCTTGCCCTTAAGGCTACCTTTGTCACTCCCTGTGTTGCTCAGGCGCAATTTTGAGGACATCAAGTATGATTCCCAAAGTATCTGAAGGAAGCAGGGAAACCAAAGACTTGGGGGGAGGGTAAATCACAGCCCTTACTATTATTAACCAGGTGAAAAATCGAAATGATCCATCAAACTTTTAATAACAAACTATCTTCTCTTTTATACAGAAAGGTGAGAAAAGATCAATAGCTGCCCATGTGCTTGCCTACTTTCTCATATCCACATGCGTCAAGAGCATCCTTGATGGACAAATTAGAAAGGAACAGGAAGATTGTTTTGCCAATGATATACTGAAGTAGGTCATATCTTTTTAGTCACACGATTGGAAGATACAGTGTATATAAGCTCCCATGATGCTTACTGTTTGTTGATTATAAAAAGAATGCATTTGGTAGAGCAAATGTTACCTTAAAGTCTATCATTAGCTGTGGTGTCACCTGTTCATATGTTGAGATCATGCAAAATATATGTGTGTGTATATATATGTGTGTATATATATGTGTGTGTATATATATGTGTGTGTATATATATATTTATACGTATACATATATGTATGTGTATATATGTGTGTATGTATATATATATATATATATATACATATATAGTCATTAGTGGCTTCTTGTCAACTTGGAGGGAGTGGTTAAATATTTTTATCAGTGATTCAAATGTTTGTTGTTGTCCTTCATACTTGAAGAGGATCAAAATAACATCACTTCGTAAAATGGTATGAGTGTTGTCTTTTTATTCAAGCAGAAATTGGATTTAAGTGAGGCAGAATTGCACAAAGTTGTCAGATTCACTCTCTCTTCCAGAGTCATCTAAATTCAGTGGTAAGACACAAGTCAAGATGACTGATGGGGGCAGCTAGGTGGCACAGTGGATAGAGCACTGGCCCTGAAGTCAGGAGGACCTAAGTTCAAATCTGGCTTCAGACCAAACACTTGACATTTACTAGCTGTGTGACCCTGGGCAAGTCACTTAACCCCAACTGCCTAAAAAAAAAAAAGACACGACTGGTGACAGCCTAGGATGCAGTGGATGAGCTGGACCTCTTTGATGTCTAACCAAGCTCTAAGCACTCTACAGCTCCTGCTTTAGCCACCTTCATGGCCTGTTGGAACAAATTGTTTACATCTGCTTCTTCCACCAGGGAAGGCTTCGAATGTTTGAAGTAGACAACCCCCCAACTCATCAATGAACTTGAGGTCTATCAGTCACCCTCAACCTGGATTAGCCCATCTGTTGAAATGGTTTTACAGCAGTGTGCCCATTGCATATGCTATAGCTTCTTGGAGCCACAGGTGAAAGTTGGGTGGTGGGTGGCCACCAAAGGTGGATTAGTGGCCCTGAAAAAAGGCTCAACAGCCCTTAAAACAGAGGTACTAGTCTTCCCTTAACACCCCATACACCCTGATTTGGATGAAGGCATCGAAAGACTATCATATTAGCCACTGACCTGAAGCTAGAAGGTCAGCTAAAATCTTGAATGACAACCCGGGATCATAATGAAAGAGTTTAGCAGGCTAGAACAATGGACCCTCTCTAATAAGATAACATCTAATAGAAGTAAATGAAAAGTCTCAAAATATGGGTTAAAAATTCTTTTCAGGAAGTACAGGATGGGAAGGGCTTACCTAGAGAAAAGTTCGTGGGGAAAGATCTGGGAGTTTTAATGAATTGATAGCTCAGTATAACATGGTGATTAAAATGTTGATTGTTTTCTACAATGTATTAAGACAACATTAAATAGTGTACAAAATAGGGAAGTAAGAATTTCATTGTCCTCTGCTCTGGGAAGATCACAGCTGGAGTGTTGCGTTCACTTCTGATGGCTACATCTTAAGAAAGAAATAACAAGATAGGAAATATCCAGAAGAAATCTAGGATAACAGAAAGACTTGTCAGATGAGAATTTGTTGAAGGAACTAGAAATGCTGAGCCTGGAGAAAAAAAAAAGACTAGGACATTAGAGGATACGAAAACTGTTTTCAAGCATGTAGAAGAGAAATTAGACTTTTTCTGCTTGGCCCCACGGGATAAAACAATGGGCAGTGGGTAGAAATTGCAAAGATGAATATGTAGGCTTGATGGCAAGGAAAACATCCTAATAACCAGAGCTATGCAAGTGGAATGGCTTATCTTGAGAGGTAATAGAGTTTCCATCACCAGAGCCTCAGCCAGTGGCATTCTGGTAAATGTTTACCAACTGGCTCTCTTCAAAAAAATGTACTACGACACATTTCAAAGTTTGACCTGTATTATGAGCATTTTCTCCATCACTTTCTTAAGTCCACACAATCAACAAAACAATCAATAAAGCCCTGATATGTAGAGCTTACCAATTTCTGTAGTGTAAATACTTATTCTAGAAACCTACCATTTGGCTCTCATGGCCCAGGATGTTCCACAACTGGTAGGACCACTGATTTTTACAGCTATGCGCTCTTGAGCTGTCATTTCATTTGATCCCCACATTGTATGAGTAATGAAACAGAAGTCCAGAGAGTGGGTTTACTCAGCCTTATTAACGGCTACTTCTGACCTCCTGACTCACAACCCAGTGACCTTTCTGCTTTCCTATATATTTATTAACTTCACTGTCTTGCTTGATCCAATAAGTTAATGTATATAAAGTTTTTATGTAAACTTTAATGTACTATATAATGTTAGGTATGCTGATGAGAATGCTTGTGATAGGCACATCGGACCTTTGAGCATTGCAAACATACTTGTTGCCAGTACCAGACAGTGGGTGTCAGTAGATGGGCTTTTTGGTGGTGATCTGGTAGCAGAAACTCCAAGATTTCCTGGAAGACATCTTTCTTTAGGTGCTACATGTCAGGTGAAGGGGTTAATTAAGAGCCTGGGGCCAAATGACTCCTGGTGTAGCAGATGGTGGTAGCCTGTGGAGCTCACACACCAGGTGGAGGGTGAATTAATTGCTATATTTATCCAATGTTGCTCACTTGAAGGTGTGAGGCAAAACACATGTCCTTCGACTGGGCTGAGAAGGGTGGCCAGCTCTGATGGACAAGGAATAACCTTACAAGATTTACTGCAATAAACCTACAGGAAGGCATTTCACCTTCAATAGATTATGTTGTGGGTAATAAAATGTGGGCGTTGAACTAAATGGCCACTAAGATACAAGGAATGATACAAAAGTACAAAAAAAAAAGATGTCTAGTGTGCCATGGGAATTCATAGAAGGAAAAGACTTCTTCTGGTAGGATCGGGGTGGCAGTGGAGAGCTTGTATTTCTAAGTGCATTTATCTTTTCCTAACACCAACAGGTAGAAGAGTATGAGAGGTGTGGTGGGTAGAGCTTCTGTCTCAGTCAGGAAGACCTTGGTATAAGTCCTGCTGTTGATATATATTAGCTATGTGTTTCTGGGCAGGCCACCCCATTTTTTAGTTCTCCAGGTAAATCTCTAAGATTATAAACTGAGAGTAGGTACTGATAAGCAGTGATAGAACTTTTCTTTTTCCTGGGGAGTTCTCTGCACAAATGAAATCCTGTCTCTAGTTCAAAAACAAAACCAAACCAAACACGTATTATCCCATATTTGTGCTTGTTTGTGTCCGTGACCTGTGATTTTTCGGTCTGTACCACTAGGGACACAGAACTTAATGAAACTGAAATCTTCATGGCTCTGCTGAGCAGGCTTTTGCCAATCAGCTGTTCCTCATGGAACAGAGGATGTGGAATGCCTCAATAGTGGCAGCTGGAGAAATTCACATCAGAGTCAAAATAGAGCTTGAGGAAGGAGACAAGAAGAAAGGAGAAGAAGGAAAAGGATGACATGTCTGAAAGCAAGCTGAATAGGCTAGGCAATTGCAATGTGTGCTCTTGGCAGAGGAGAGAGGATAAATGTCAGACCTTCAGATGCTGACACTATGTTGGCATAGTTTTGGGGTGTGTTCCTAGCTTAGCCAGCTTGCATCTACTCTTGAGGCACCTGGCAGATGTGGGGATTGTGAGCCACTGCAATGACCTTATCTGTCCACTTGCGCAGCAGTTTCACCTATTGGCAGATCCTCCTTGAGCATAATGATCATTCATCATTGACTTATTCATTGCAGATAGAAGAAGAGCCAAGAAAAGAGTCCATTCAGTTATGGTCCCAACTTGTCCAGTTGTCTCAACTCGCTGAGATCACCCAGCATCAACTGTTTGAACTACCCTCGCAGTATGAATGGTTCTCAGTACTATTGGCCCGAAACACACCTTCTTCACAGCCTTGGGATAACCACCTCTTCCTGCCTTGTGTGAATTTCGTGTTCCTTATCCTGGATTAGGAGGTTTTGTCACTGGCTCTGGACAAGTTTATCTTGTCTGTACACCTGACGGAGAGACAGAGACAGACAGACAGACAAACAGAGACAGAGAGATCCTAATATGGCAACCCACTAGTTTGCAGGCACTGGAAGAGATTCTTGCAGGTGACCTTATAGCAGCCACCAGGAAGTTGGAGCTCTGTAAAGAGGATTGGTTCACAGACTATTATTGAGACAGGGTAATCTGAGAACTCACCTTTACTTGGGAATGGGGGTGGGGAGCAGATTAGAACAGTGAAACCAATCAACTATGACAGAGAAAGTGAGCATGCCTTAGTCTAGAGAAAAACCTGTAATGTGGCTTCCCTGAAAGGGCAGTGAAATGCTAAAAATAATGATAATTAACACGTATAGAGTTTTACAGTTTGCAAAGGGTTTTACATGCATTATCTAATTTGTACCTTACCACAATTTGCAAGATAGGGACTATTATTATCCTCATTTTACAGATAAGGAAACTGAGGCTCAGGCTGGCTAGTCACATCGCTGGTAAATTTATGAGGCAGGATTTGAGCTCGAGGTTTTCCTGACTCCAGGCACAGTAGTCTATTCACTACTCCATCCTGAGCTTGTGTTTCCTTCATAGATGTCTTTATTCAGCAAATATTCATTGAATGCCTACTCCATGCAAGATATTGTTCTGGGGACTAGATGTGATAGAAAGATACATAAGACATGGGAAGAGAAAATAGAGGAAGGGGGAGAAAAATTAAAAAAAAGGGGGGTTGGGAAGGAAAGATGAGAGGCAGGTGCAACTCTGGGGAAAAAAATGAAGGAGATGAACTTTGTCCTCTATGGTCAGCCCATCTCTTTACCCCTTCTCTGATTTGCCTTGGCCTCTACCCAGTAGGCTCCCAGTGTTCTCAAGCACCATGTGTCTTTCATCACTAAGGGAAGTGAGCTGATCTATTCATGGCTTCCTTCAAGCCCCGGCTAAAATCCCAACCTTTTTCAAGAAGACTTTCCCATTTCTCCTTAATGCTAGCACCTTCTTTCTGTTAATTATCTCCAATATAGCCTGTCTATAGCTTGTTTCTACATTGCAGTTTGCATGTCATCTCTCCATTAGACTGTGAGCTCCTTGAGAGCAGCTACTATTTCTGTTGTTTTGGCTTTTCATTTTACAGCCAATGCCATCATTCCACGAACAGAGTAATTATTTAGCTAATGCTTGTTGACTGACTATTTTAGGCCTTAATGTGATAATTTTCCTAGGCATTTTTAAAGAAGACATAGGGATTACCATGAAAGTGGTAGCAGAAAGTGGTAGATTACTAATAGATGAATTTTAAGCATCAGCCATGGGCCATGAGAAATGTATTATGCATATATATGTGTGTGTGTGTGTGTGTGTGTGTGTGTGTGTGTGTGTGTTGTATATATATATATATATATATATATATACATATATATATATATGTACGTATTTAATGGTAGAGTCTATTTGGGATCCCTCACATCATGCCATAGTGGTAATTGTCTACACTTAAGCTAAGGTTGGCCTTAGTAGGAAGAATTTTAAGGAACAACTTATTCCCATTCAGAGTGGAGGAATAGAATTAAAGAGTTCTCAAAAGATAAAGCAGTTCATTCCTCTTCCCATGACAAACACTCATTTCTGATTCTCTACAACCCCCCCCACCCCTCCCCCCCAATACTATTGGCATGTGGAAATGGCAAAGTTTCTCTCTGGGAACACGTTTGCAATAATGCCAAATATTCAGAGCGTATTTCCGTGCCTTGGCCCACAAAGCCTCTTGAATTAGAAAGTTAGACCCACGTGTTCAGCTGGCTCTACCAAGCTGTCAGAGGGAGGTGGCCTGTGTGAAATGAAAAATTCTCTAGAGGTGCACTGATAGATAGAGACCCTGCCAGGGCCCTGGCCCTACTGGTCTGGCTTGTTCCTCAGGGCCCCTACACTGACACATTGAATTCACACTTAACCAGGAACTCATGCCAAATCCTAAAGGAGAAAGAGAGAGAGACACAGACAGACAGACCCAGAGAGACAGAGAGAGACAAAGAGACAGACACAGACAGAGAGACATATAGACAGAGATACAGAGACAGAACGACAGAGACACAGAGAGGGAAACCAGAGAGCCGACCCCTTGTTTTGAGTCAAGATTGCCTGCTTAACTTTTTATATTTTTGTATTTCAGACTTTCTGTTCTTCTTCTCTCCCCCAGCAGAGACAGAGCTGGGGCAGCTATTGGTAGAACACCAAGGCAGAATTTTCTGAGTGGAGATTACAAGTATTACTCGCTCTCGGCCTCAACAGATAGGCCATGACTCTGAATACCTCTGAATGAAGAACGTTCCCAGAGAAGCATTATTATGATCATGTTAGCTAGATTTCTATATCACTCTAAGGTTTATAAAGTGATTTACATATATTATTCTCACAGTAATCCTGTGAGGTGCTATCATTACTCCCATTTCACAGATGAAGATACTTTGTCAATGAGAGGTTAAGTGACTTGCCCAGAATCACACAGCTGGGGAATAAGGATCTGAGGCAGGCTTCAAATCCAGATTTTCCTGATTTCCAGTCCTGTGCTGTATCCACTAGACCACAAAGCTTCCTGTGGGGCTGAGACAAAGCTTATAGACTCTCAGATTGCAATATGACCCTGTATGTAATGTAGGCCAATAACCTCATTTTATAGATTCAGAACAAAAGGCCCCAAGAAGCAAGGTGAGTCGTCCCAGGACACAGTGAGCTAGCTTCAGAGTTGGTACTTAGAACATAGGCCTCTTAACTCCTAAATACAGTGAGTTATTTTTTTTCCCCCATGTAGATGTGTTGAGATGGAAGATTGATCTATAAGCATTTTTAAGCACTTACTACATAACAGGCACCAAGGATACAAAGCTAAAATTAAACAGCCTCTGTCTTCAGGGAGCTGACATTCCATTAGGGTAAAGATGTTCACGTATACATGTAAATGTATACACCAGCCATACAAAATCAATGTGAAGTGATTTGGAGGTGGCAGGAGGCATTGGTATCTGGGAGAATCAGCAAAGACCTCACGTAGGAGGTGGCATTTGTTAAGTGCCTACTGTGCACTGTCCATAGTGCTAGGAGCTGGGGATAACATGAGATATTATGAAGGCAATGACAAGACTTGACAAATGACCGGATTTGGGGATGAAGAGAGTGAAGGAGGAATCAAAGATGACACCCCGGTTTCAAGTGTGGGTGATTAGGAATATAGTGGTGTTGTTGTTGTTGTTGAGTTGTTTCAGTCACGTTTGGCTCTTCCTAACCCATTTGGGGTTTTCTTGGCAAAGATACTAGAATGGTTTACCATTTCCTTCTCTAGCTTGTTTTACAGATGGGGAAACTGAGGTAAACAGGGTTGAGTGACTTGCCCAAGGTCACACAGCTAGTAAGTGTCTGAGGCTGGATTTGATCTTAGGTATTCCTGACTCCAGGCCCAGCACTCTCCACTGCACCATCTAGCTTCCCCCTGGACAGTGGTACCCTCCACAGAAATAGGAATGTTAGGAAGAGGTTAGAGTTTGAAAGGAAAGATAATGAGTTGAGTTTTGGCTATATTGTGTTTCATATGTCTACACAACATCCACTTCAAGATTACTAATAGATGGTTAGAGATATGAGACTGAAGGTCAGGAGACAGGTGAGGGCTGGACAAATAGAATTGAGAATACCCTGCATAGAGATGATAGTTGAACTCATGGGAGCCATGAGATGATCAAGTGGAGTACTATAGAGGGAGAAGAGATGAGGACCCGGGCTAGAACCCTGGGGCACATCCACAGTTAGCAGGCATCGGCTGGATGGGAATTCACCAAAGGAGACTGAAAAGGAGTAGTCAGACGGGTATGAGGAGAACCAGGAAAGAGCAGTGTCATGAAAACCTAAAGAAAAGAGGGTATCTAGAAGAGAGAGATTGATAGTATCAAAGACATCAGAGAGGTCAAAAAGGAAGAGGATTTAGAAAAGGTCATTGGCTTTGGCAATTAACAGGTCATTGGACAAGAGGCCAGGACCAGTCTGCTGCAAAATAAAGTTCTCATCAGCAAATTTCTCCCCGTTAGATAGATTTGCCACCAGTGCCATTATGACAGGTGAAGTCACCACTCTGGCACTTGAACCTAGGAATGATTTTGTGAAAATAAGATCCCTTTTCTCCAGTGTTCAGAGCACAGAAATCTTCTGCTGTCTTTGGAATCTTGTCTGGAAAGAGCTCTCAAATAATCCAGCTCAGGGGCTTGTTATTGAAAGCAAAGGCAAAGTACACATTAGGGCTGGCTATGGCCATGGATTCCTGCGCTGGGCATGATGGCAGAGGCAGAGGTGGCAGGGATCGGGTGCCTGGCAGATGGAATGAAGATGAGGACTGTAGGTGGAATTGTCAACTGATTCAGCCATTTTGGAGCACAATCTGGAATTATGTCCAAAGAGTTCTTTAACTGCCTATACCCTTTTTGGCCCAGGAATACCATGACTAAGTTTATTTCCGAAGATGATCAGGGGAAAAGGAAAAGAATCTATATGTTCTAAAATATTTATAGTAGCTCTCTTTGTGGTAACAAAGAACTGGAAATCGTGAGGATGCCCGTCAATTGGGGAATGGCTTACAAGTTGTGGTATATGATTGTGATGGAATACTACTGTGCTGTAAGAAATGATGAGCTTGATTTTAGAAAACATGGATAGATTTGCACAAAATAATGAAGAGTGAAATGAGCAGAACCAAGAAAACATTGTATACAGTAATAGAAATATTATTTTGAGAAAACCTTTGAGCAGCTAAGTCATTTTCGACTATTACAAATATCCAAATTAACTATGAAGGATCTATGAAGGAAGATGCTACCTACATCCAGAGAAAGAACTGATAAATAGAAGTATATATAGGATGATTTTACATACACAAACACACACACATATTTGTGTTTAATGGTAGCTATCTCTAGAGCAGGATCAGAGGAAGGAAAAAAAGGAAAGAAAAGAAAGTTACAAAATAGCTTTATTACATGTTTAAAAGGAATGGCAAGTTGTACATAATAGTTTTATAGTTTCATGTGCAATCATATTTTTTTTTCCTATTCTACTATGTTTTAGAAATGCTTATTTTATTTCTTAAATTCAGAATAAAATAAATACAGTTTTTTAAAAATCTAGTAAAAATAACTAGCATTTGAAGCCTTTAAATTTCACAAAATTCTTTACATAATTATCTTTCTTTAGCCTTAAAAAAACAATAGTTTGAGGTAGGCACCGTAGATATTATTCTCTTTTTATAGAATAGCAACTTCTGGCTCAGAGAAATTCAGACCCATGATGACACAAAGACAAGATTTGGACCCTTGTCTTCCTCCCGCAAGTCATGCCCTCTATCCATTATATCATGATGCCCCTTGTTTTATTATAAATTATTAATCAACTGCCTTGCCTGTAGGCCCAAGAGGTAGCATGTCATCTTATAGAATTTTGTATCTGGGTAACAATTTGGGATTATGCAGTCCTGTGCCTTCATTTTAAGAAGAGGAAATAGACACTAAAGATTCAGAGAGGTGAGGATAAGAAAGGTGTGTATTCCAGCATGCAAAGGCATTGAGATGAGAAATGGAAGCGCAAATAGTTTATTTTGGACAGAATGAAGAATATGTGTAAGGAAGGTTTTTTTATATAATAAGGCTGCAAAGGTAGGTTAGAGTCAATTGTGAAGGGTTTTTGAAGCCATTGTTCCATCTGCCAGTTTTGAAGTTTATATTTGATCCTAAAGGAAACAGGCAGCTACTAAATGCTATTTAGTAGAGGAGTGACACAGTCAGATCTGAACTTAAGGAAATTGCTTTGATTACTATCTGGAGGATGCATTAAGTTGAGAGACACTTGAGGTAGAGAAGCCAATTAAGAGGTCATAATCTGGGAATGATGAGGGCCTGAACCAAGTTGGTGGCTTTTTGAGTACAGAGAAGGGGTTGCCTGAGAAAGATGTTATAGAGATGGAAAAGTCAAGATTTGGCAACTGATTGGACACGTGAGGTAAGGGAGAATGAGGATAACGCTGAGGTAATGAAACAGGAAAACTGGAAGAATGTTGGTATCTTTAATAGAACAAAATTTAGAAGTAGAGTGGTTTTGGGAAGGAAAGATGATGAATTCTATTTGGAAATGTTGATTTTGAGATATCTCTGGGATACCAGTGTGAAATAGCTAATAAACAATTGGGGATGTGGCACTGAAGCTCAGGGGAAAGATTGGGACTTGATATATAGATCTGTGAATTATCTGTCTGGAAATCATAATTAAGGCCATGGAAGATAATGAAGCCACCCAGAAAGATGAGAGAAGAGGGCCCAGGACAGAACTTTGGGGAACACTCACAGTTAAGAAGCAAGATATGGATGATGAGCCAGCAAGAATGTGTTGCTGATGAGACATTATGTTTTTTCCCTCAATCCCATCCAGGGTCAAGGGTATTTCCTAAATCTCACCAGGAATAGACTAGTCTAAATGCAACTGCCCAAGAATTTATAACTTGTAAATCACAAAGGTAAATGGGGGAACAATGTTCTAGATGGAGTTTTGTTGTTGTTGTTTTAAGTTTGTTTTTGCTTTTGTTTTTTAGGAGAGGCAAGGAAAGAGTTTATCTGTTTTTATCCCACGTTATTCCAGGGGACAAAGAGTGTGCCCTGCCTGGCCCACATAAGTATTCAGTCCCAACTGGAAGTTTCATTCCTGTAGAGATGCTGGGCAAATCAGGATATCATGGTGGTGACATGATGCATTAAGAGCATCTAACTCCCTTTACTCTGATGATACTCACTAATTAACCTTCTGATATCAATGGGGTTTCCCAAGTAGCCTTTCCTACTGGGAAGATAATGTGCTGATGAGTGTTCCGGGCCACTTGGCAGTTATGTTTCTCATTGTAAAGTAATAAATTAGCATCCTGGTTTATCTGCCTGTCTCTGGTGACTTTGGTTAGTGAAAAACAGTCCCCAAGAGCCTGATCACCCCTGAGTCAATGGACATAATGGAGTTCTTGAAACTGCAAATCTGAAGACCAGACCCTAGACCTCTGGTGACATGAACGAGATGCATCCACCCTGTAAGCCCTAGACTAAGCAGCCAGCCAGCCAGTTCTGATGTCTTTTAACACTATCCTTTAATTGCAGCCAGGGTATACATGCAGGGATCCAGTGAAGAATCAGCACTTTTTACATGTTTCTTAGAAGGGGACTGAGACCTGGACACTCTGCTCAGTGACATGATTCCATAGGAAATGGACTTCCCTCCTTGGTAGTAATTATAATAATGACGATGATATGCCATTAGACAAAGGCTGGGATAACAAGGCTTTCCCCAAATCACATACAACATAGGAAAATTCGAAAACAGATGAATGGGGACAACCTGGCCCCCACAGTTGCATTGCTCTGCCATTAAGAAGCCTTATTCAGTTATTTCCACCTACTTACTTCCTCACTTTGAGGAAAATCATCTAAATAAGAATCTGTATAATGGACTAGGCCAAAGAGTCTGCTTCTCTCTGCTTTGGTCTATTACCTAGAGGGAGTCTCAGAGTCAGAGAGAGGCTACGGATGCTGTCTTCATAGATACTATCTACGGTCTGCTTGCTAGTTGGAGAGTTCAGTTTTCCTTGCTTCCTTAATGTAATAACAAAAAGGAATGAAGTTACTACAAGTCTACAGAGGCAAAGGGTTAAGTCTAAGGATGTCAGCTAAGATAGGGAAGACCAGGCACATATTGCAAGCTGAGGCAAGTGGCCAGGGTTCAGAGTCCAGGAGGTTGAAGGGTTAGCAAGTGTAGCATTGATGAGCAATCCTGATCTGTTATCCTAGGGAAGATGTTTGCTCTATGTCTTGTTTTTATATTAATTGCTATAGCGTGTGTGTAAGTATATGTATGTATATATGTATGCATATATATATATATATATATATATACATATATGTATGTGTGTTTGTATGTAGTCATCGTGGCTAAAAGTAGACAGTTGGTCAGTCTACTAGCCTCCTTCTAATAAAGATGCTAGGATTTTCTATCACATATAGGGCACATTGGGATATTGTCTTCCAACCTGGACATACTTCCTACAGCAGAGCTGGACCCCAGAGTATGCCTAATTTTTTCTGCCTCTTCTATCCCCACAGCTGGAGCTAATGTCTGGACCAAGAGCATTGCATAGCTTGTATTTATTGTTGGCACTATTCCTACTGAGAACAAACACAAATGGGAAATGTTTCCATTGGTCCTTCCAGCTCAGAATTCTGTCTCTGACAGTGATACTGAGGGGCAATATACTGAGAGTTTGGTGGCTATCTTCCATGCCACTGGCCTCAAAGAATTATATACATATATATATATATATATATCTTTAGAATCCCCCAACTTTCTATGAGTAACCTCCTATGGATTCCATCTGGAATTTGTTGTAGAACCTTTATTTAGAAGATATCTAAAGACTGTGAGCAGGGGTGTTGTGAGGCTTAAATGAAATGATGCATGTAAAGCACTTTGCAAACCTTAAAGGGCTATCTAAATGCCAGTTGTCATCATCATTATTTATTATTATTATTATATTATTATTATTATTATTATTATTACTACTATTACTAGTAGCATCACCAGGACTCCAGTCTTGTGATGGCTTTATTCCCTGAGTCTTCTATTGCATTCTCGCTAAGCTTATGCAGTCCTTATAGAGCAATGCAAGGGAGTGCTGGTAAATGTTTATCTTGGGTGCATATGTACACACAGGCTTTTAAATTTAATCTGCATTATTAAAACTTTTTGAAGTCTAGAAAATCAACAAAACAACAAATCAGCCCTGATTTGTAGTAATTGATGATTTCTGAAGTGTAAATGCTCACACTAAAAATTTAACCATAGGCTCTGCTAAATGGATTAAAACTAGCCCCAGCACACCCTTGATTGTGAAGCAACTTGTGAGAGCATTAGGAGATCTAAGTTCAAGTGAAAGTTCTGATATTTGGATAACCATGGACAAGTTTCTTCTACTATAAAATGGAGGTAATATTGTCCATGCTGAAAGATAGTGTTGTTTATTATGTAGAAGGCAGGTTTTGAAGCCCAGAAGACCTGGGTTCAAGACTCACCTTTGACACATACTGAATGTATGACCATGGGTAAGTAAGTCACTTTACCTCTCAGTGCTCCAAGCAATTCTCTAAGACAATAAATTGCAGGCAAGTTATCTATAGGTACCAAAAAGGAGGAAAGTGTCCACATCAGGACTTTTCCATATGGGTCTGGAATCTTCACACATGTGGATTAAAATAAAATTTAAAAGCATTCAGATTATTGTCATCACAAGGTTATCATAGAGATAATGCTCTGTAAACTTGAAAGCACTTTATAAATGCTAGTTCTTATCGTAAGCCAGTAAATGGTAAAGCAGATATATAGAGCTGAAATCTGCATCTCTACAGCTTCTATCATTTGTTTCTAGTTCTTTCTTCTGCGGTGAAATGGAAAAGATCTAATCCCTTTTCCATGTGAAAGGATTGCAAATATTTGGAGACAGCTATTATATTTTCCTGAAATCTATCAAGCAATGTTTATTAAGCACCTACTATATACCAGACACCGTGCTAAGTGTTGGGGTTACAAAAAGAGGCAAAAGACAATCCCTGCCCTCATGGAGCTCCCAATCTAATGTGGAGTTGGGGGACAACAAGCAAACACATATGTACAAACCAGCTATATACAGGATAAATGGAAAATAAGTAAGAGAGGGATGGCATCAGAGTTAAGAAGGGTTGGGAAAGGTTTCCTGTAGAGATGAGATTTTAATTGGGACTTAAAGGAAACCAGGAAAGGCAGTAGATGGAGATGAGGAGGGTGAGTATTCCAGGTATGGGGAACAGCCAGAGAAAATTTCCAGAGCCAAGAGATTAAGTATCTTGTTTGTGGAATATCCAAGAGACTAAAGATCGAAGGGTATGTAGAGAAGAGCAAGGCATAAGAAAACTGGAAAGGTAGTAGGAGACTAAATTAGGAAGGGCTTGGAATGCCAAACAGAACATTTTGTATTTAATCTTGGAGGTAATAGGGAGCCACTGGAGTTTATTCAGATTGTCTTTCCTCTTGGCTACATAGTCACCAGTTCCTTCAGCCAGTCTTGGAGACCTTCACCACAGGAAGCTCCCCTCCCATGGACATTTTTTTTCTTTTTTCTTTTTGGTGAGGCAATCAAGGTTAAGTGACTTGCTCAGGGTCACACCGCTAGTAAGCGTCAAGTGTCTGAGGCCGGATTTGAGGTCAGGTCGTCCTGACTCCAAGGCCAGAGCTCTATCCACTGTGTTACGTAGCTGCCCACCTCCCTCTCCCATGGACATTCTTTAACTTGTCAATGTCCTTCCTAAAACATAACATCAGGGACTTATCATGGCACTGAAGGTGTGATTTGACTAGGGCAAAGTAGAGGGAAACAATTACAGCCTTAGATTGTATTGTTTGTTTTGTTTTGTTTGCTATAACACAATACTTTGGTGAGTTTCCTGGGTACATCCTCTGTAGTGATATTTGGAGAGGACATGGACAAGAGTCACACAGGATGAGTGGGCATAAATGGGTCATAATCTGAATCAATGGAAGTTATTGACAAATTTATGAGATCAGATCCATTTGAACATCTGAGGTGAGCTTCTATGTCTTCAAATCTCCAGATTTTCTTCTGATTTACTAACACTTAATGATATGCTTTCCCTCATCTTGCACTTGTGAAAGTCTTTTTTTTTTAACCCAACATTTACATTTTACAATTATCCCTATTACATTTTATCTTAATAATTTGGCCCAGTGTTCTAGCCTATCGGTCTTAGCACCATAGAGCTGTTCACAGCATCATAAGGTCATAGATCAAGAACTGGAAGGGACTTCAGAGACCACCTAGTTCTGATTCCCTCATTTTACAGATTAGAAAACGAGGCCAAGAAGGTTAAAGTGACTTGTCTAAAATTACACAAGTACTAAACTTCAGAGGCAAGATTTGAACCTCAATCTTCTGACTGCAAAGTCAGAATAGTCTCTCCACTTTGAATCCAGACTGTCAATTGAGTACCTTAACTATCTCTCTCAAGTTTGTATAATCTTCAGATTTAATAAGCATGCTACTTACGTCTTTATTTATCCAAGCTCTTAATAAGAATGTTGACATCATGAGGGCAAGAGAAAACTCCTGGGGTACTCCACTTGAGACTTCCTTCTAAAGTCTCTTAGAAGCACAAAATCCTGTTAACCAGGTCCACTACAAATTCTTGTTACAGAATCTCAACAGGTTCTCACTGCAGTAGGGCAATCCTTTCATACCTCCTTAAATAACTCCCTATCTCACTCACTACAGTACTTTTTCCAAACCTTTTCTTCCTTCCTCAAATCTCTCATGACTTTTCCTTCTCCCACGATCTTAGCTGAGAACCTTGGCTCACATTTTGCTAAAAAACATCAGTCTATTTGCAGAGTTCCCTTTTCTCCCTTCCTCCTTATTTCATGATGGCTTCCACCACTATACCTCCTTCATCTCTGTCTTGCATTAGGAAATAGCTCTTTTGGTTGCCAAAGAAAATCTCTTTGCATGCCCAAGTAATCTCAATCCATCTCATCTTTTAAAGCAGATTGTCACCTCCATCATCACCTACATTCTCTTCATCCAAGTCATCCCCCTTAATCCTGAGTTGCACCCAAAGCTCTGTCCTGGATCCTTCTCTTTTCTCTCTTTATATTAGTTCACTTGATCAGTTCATTACCTTCCCTAGATTCAATTATCATCTCTATGCAGATGACTCTTAAATATATTTGTTCAGCTCTAACCTCCCTCCTGACCTCCACTCTCACATCTCCAACTGCCTATTGGGAATCTTGAACTGAATGTCACATAGTCATCCAAGCCCAACATATCCAAAACTGAATTCATTATATTTTCCCCAAAACTGCCCCTTCTTCCTAATTTCCCTATTACTGTACAACCATTCACCCAACAATGAAGGCTTGCAATTGAAGTGTTATTTCTCTCTCTCTCTCTCTCATTTTCTCTCTATTTTTATATCCAATCAGTTGCCAAGTCTTATCATTACCTTAATGACATCCCTTGCATATTCCCTCTTCTCCTAGAACATTGATATCAACTCTAGCACAGGCCTTGATCACCTAGCTCTTGGACTACTGTAGTAGCCTTCTGATTGATTTCACTTCCTGAAGTCTCCCCCTGTCTAGTCCATCTTATTGTCAAACTGATCTTCCTAAAGTGCAAGCCTAACCATGTCATTCTCTTCTCCCTAGTTGGTCAACTCTAGTGGCTTTCTATTGCCCCTGGGATCAAATATACAATCCTTTGGCTTCTGAAGTCCTTCATAAACTGGCACCTTCCTATCTTTCCCATGTTCTCCCCTGTCTCTGTAATCCAGTGACACTGGCCATCTTTCTGTTCCTTTTATACAACATTCCACATATCCTGACTGGAGCATTTTCACTGACTCTCCCTCATGCTTGGAACTCATCTCTATGCCTGGCTTCTCTGGCTACCTAAATCTTGGTGCCTACCTCGTGAGATTATCTCCAATTTGTACTTACTAAGTTGTGTTTGTAAATAGCTATTTCAATCTTCTCTCCTCATTAAACTGTGAGCTTCTGGAGAAATGGTACTACTTCTCTTTTTTGCCTTTCTTTGTATCTCCAGAGCTTATCATAGTGCCTGGAACATAGGAGGCACTTAATAAATTTGTGTTGACTTCATTTAACTCTATGTCTGTTTACCACTTCCATAAATAATTTGTATGAAACCAGAGAAGCCATCCTTACCAAATTTCCAAATGATTCCTGTCTGGAAGAGATGTCACGTAAGTTGAAAGGTAGAATTTTAAAAGATTGAAAAAGATCTTAAGTTGGAACAAAGGGCCAAGACTAACAAGATAATTTTCATAGGAATAAATAAAATCCTGCTTTGGGTTTCAAACAATCAAGTGTATAAGCACAAGATGAGGAATAATAGCATGATTTATGAAAAACAAATTATGGATCTTTTGCAGTACAATACGCATCAGTATGATCAACTGGGTGACATTGCATCCATTAAGACCAGTGTTGTCTTCAACAACATCAACAGAATGATGGCAGCTAAATCATGGAAGGCAACAGCTCAAATACACTCTGCCTAGTCAGACCACAGCTATAGCATCAGGATCACTTCTAGCCATGACATATTAACAGAGGTAGACATAAGATGGTATAGTGGATAACATACTGGACTTGCAGTCAGGAAGAGGACTTGCAGTCAGGAAGACTTGGGTTCAGATCCTACCTCTGACACTTATTAACCATGTGATCAAAGGTGAATCATAACCTCTGTGAGTCATAGGCCTATTGCTAAGTTATGGATCAGGATAGAGCTGTGTTCATTGAAAAAATTCCCATTCCAGTGGAATCACAAGTCCTTAAGATAGATTGGAGTATTCTCATAGGAGAATGATCAGAATGGTGTTGAATCTGGAAATATATCCAGGGGTGAAGAAATTGTGGATATTTAACCTGGAAAAGAGAAGACTTCAGGGAGACAGATCATAGTTCTGTTCAAATATTTGAACAGCTATTACATAAAAGAGGGATTGGGTTTTTGCTACCAAGGTTAGAATCAGAAGCAATGGATGAAAGTTACAGAGAGACATTTTGGTCTAAGGAAGAACTTCCTAACAACCAGAGATGTCTGAAAGACTGAATGGTCTGCCTCCTGCATTAGTGAACTCCCTCTGACTAAAGCCTTCAAACAGAGACAGAGTAACAGTATCAAAGATGTTTGAGAGAGAGAGAGAGACAGAGATAAAGAGACAGATAGAGACAGACAGAGACAGAGACAGATGGAGACAAAGGCAGAGAGATGGAAAAAGAAGGAGAAGATATACAGGAAATGGGCTATAGAAATCTATCCTGCCCTACAGGAAAATAGAAGGGGAAAGGGAAAAGAGAAAGTGGGGGGAGATAGAAGGGAGAGCAGATTAGGGGTATTCAGAATGCATTCCATCTTGGGGTGGGGGAGGGGCAAGGTGGGGAGAAAATTTGGAACTCAAAATCTTGTGAAAATGAATGTTGAAAACTAAAAAGAAATAAATTAATGGGGAAAAAAAGAAAAAGATGGAGGGGAAGAGGAAGAGGAGGAGGAAAAAGAGGAGGAAGAGGAAGAAGAAGAAGAAGAAGAAGAAAGAGAGAGAGAACTTTTTCTTTGTGTGGGAGGTTAGAATGTAAAATTCCTTCCAATTCTAAGCTGTTATTATTCTATGAGCCTTAAACTTCCTATTCACCAGTCAAGCAATAAGAAAAAAGAATAGAGAAAAAGTTAAGAGAGAAGGAAGGAAGGAACAAAGGGAGGGAGGGAAGGATAGAAAAAAGAACAAAGAAAGGGAGGAAGGGAGGGAGAAGAGAAAGAAAGGAAAGGAGAAAGAGTGAGAGGGGACAGAGTAGAAGAACAAGATAAAGAATAAAAAGCATGTCATTCTCTGCAAGACTTCAGTTTTTCAGGAAATGTAGAAGCAAACAACCCAACACAGTCTGCAGTTTGTTACTGCTATTGTTAAATTGATGGTAATGATAGTAACATTATGTTTTAAAGTTTACAAGGAACTCTCACTTACATTCTCTCGTTTGATCTTTACAACAAGCCTACAGGTAGTACAGATATTATTAGAGAGGTGAGGCACCTTACTCAAGGTCACATGGTACATATATGACAAAGCTTGCACTTAAAACCCAGGTCCTTTGACCCCAGGTGTTTGGAAGTCTGAAGCTAAGTCTCTGTGTTCTCACCTCCAAACTCTCCCTTTATTCCCAGTTTGAGAAACAGCATCCAGGCATGCTACTGACTTAATAGATGGGGCAATGGTTTGAGTGACTCCTTTCTTCCCCACTGATAGGCCAGACTATGTCAAAGAGGATGGATAGCATTGTAGAGGACTCAGAGCACTCAGAAAAGGGCATGCTCTCTCTGACCATGCTGGAGAGGCCATCTGGCCAAAAGAACCTAGCTTGAACTCACATAGCCTCCAATCTCTTATGATCTCTTTGAAAACACTTGAGTACAAAATCCATACATTCTGATTTAGTATCAAATCCTGGAGCAAGAAATATTTGTGGTAAAGAACTTGGACCCTCTTGCAAGGTTTTAGTTATTTAATTAGCATCTCTAGGAGCCTCTTATCAATGTTTTATGATCTAGTAGCAGCTGCTTCCTGAGTTGCAAATTTCCTTGGTCACTCTCTCTCTCTCTGAAACATCAAGAAAGCTGGCAAAACTCAACACAAAACCATGCACCTTGTTAGGAAGAAGCATGTGATGGACAGAGGGAGAAGTTCAAGTTCAATGGGGGTGAGAAAGTGGGGAAGCAATAGAACAGGGATCTCTTCTTCCTTCCTTTCCTCCCTCCTCACTTTTCTTACTCCAAGGCAATCGGCAGCCCCAAAAAAACTCACTTCCTTCAGAAAGCCCTCCTTGATTCATCAAGTGAGACATACTAACTTCTGACCACATAGTCTTTGGAAATAGCCATCCCATTGCTCACCAATAAATTTCTACCCTCCTCAAATGTACTTGACATCAGTAATTTATGCCTATCTATGTATTGCCTTACTATTTTCAGTCTATTTGTCTTAGACAGTCTAGCATGTCTTAGACAAGACCATTTGTCTTAAAATATTGGTTTTAAATTGTAATCAATGTTTGTTAAGCACCTGTTATTCACCAATTGAGGAGCAGTGGCACACAAAGAGGTTAGAGATCTGGACTCAGAGTCAGGAAAATCTGGGTTTAAGTCCTATTTCTGGCATATACTGGCTATGCAATCATGGGCAAGTTGTCTAAACTTTTGGTGCTCCAAGTAAGTCTCTAAAACTATAAATTCAGAAGACATTCTGTTTTGTCTTGATCAAGGGAGTTTCTTCACTAGGAATTCCTTATGCCAATGAAATCACAGGTCTTGTCAACAAAATAGTGCATGGAGTGCTAGGGACACAAAGGTAAAAGTAAAAATAGCATCTGCCCTCAAGTAGCCTACATTCTACTGAGGGGATATGACATAGACACAAGGAAGTACAAGAAATATGTAAAGAAAATACAGAGTGATCTTGATAGGTTATTGATGATAGACCATGGAGAGAAGATAAAGCTTCTCAACTCTCCTTTTGATTCTGTTTTCTCTGCTAAGAAGTGGCTTTAGGCTGGAAAGAACAGAACCAAAATGACTAGTAATAAGTAAATGACCAAGACAAGTAAAAAGATAGTGAGACAGCACATTACTACCCTCAGTGAGTTCGAGTCACTAGGTCCAGATTAATTACATCCTAGAGTATAGGAAGAACTGAAATATGTGATTTTTTTTTTTTACCATAGCCAATGATATTTCAAAGATCATGAATAGTTGAATGAATGGAGAAGGGTAAATTATCTGATTTTCAAAAGTGGGAAGAGAAGACAAAGGGAAGAAATTGTGACTGTCTTTAGCTATTTCAAGAACTGTCTGGTGGAAGAGGGATTTTGTTCATTCTTTTTTGTATCTGGAGAGTAAACTAGGAATAATCAGAAGGAAGTTGCAAAGAGGAAAAATGGGTCTTGATGTCAGGATTAGAGGAACTTTTTAAAAAATTTAACATTTATTTTTCTCTAATCACATGTAAAAACAATTTTAACATTTGCTTTTCAAAATTTTTGAGTTTCAAATTATTTCCCTCCCTCTCTTTCCTTCTCCCCTCGTTGAGAAGGCAAGCAATTTGATATAGGTTATACATGTGCAGGAATGCAAAACACATTTCCATGTTAGTGATGTTGTGAAAGAAAACAAAAACTAATACAAGAAAAATAAGGAAAGTAAAGAAATAGTATACTTCAATCTGCATTCAGACTCCATCAGTTCTTTCTCTGAAGATGGATGGCATTTTTCATCATATGCCCTTCAGAATGGTCTTGGATCACTGTATTTCTGAAAATAGCTTAGTCATCCACAATTGATCATCACACAATATTGCTGTTACTTCATACAACATTCTCTTGGTTCTGCTCATTTCACTTCACATCAGTTCATGTAAGTCTTTCCAGATTTTTGATTAGAGTAAATTTAAAGAGGAATGTGCTGCTTCAAGATGAAATGGGTTCCCCCACCATGTGTAGGTCTTTAAGTACAAAGGATACAAACTCTAGTTATCTCAACAAAATGTAAGCAGCTTCCAGGTGACCCTAAGTTCCTAAGAGTATAGTGCTTATTTCTTGAAAATTGAGCTCACTATAACTCAAGTTACCTTTGGTAGAGAAAAACTTGTCCACACATAAAATGGAAAAGTACAGACCTGATACCTTCAGTAGTTGTTTTAACTGCTAGTTGGTTGTTATTTTCATCAGAACAGCTACTCAAGAAGAGGTGGGGAACCTGCAGCCTCGAGGCCATGTGTAGCCTTCTAGGTTCTTGGGTATAGCCTTTTAACTGAGTCCAAGTTTTACAGAATAAATCTTTTTATTAAGAGGATTTGTTCTGTGAAGTTTGGATTGAGTCAAAGGGCTGCACTTGAGGACCTAGAGAGCCACATGGGCCCCAAGTACACAGGTTCCCCACCCCTGCTTAAGGATTCCCACAAGACACAGTAGGTCTGCAACAATGTCACACTGCAAAGAATATTTCTCTTCCGGATGCCACTTTAAATTTCTCTGTTTCTAAATCCCAGTAGATCATTTATAGAAACAATGGCTTTGCATTCATAAATGCTGTGTACATGAAGCATGGAAGATAATATCCACCATAAGGGATTATTAAGATTCAAGATGGAAAGAGTAAGGAAAAAGGCTGAAGAGAAAGGGAGAAGATGAGCAGGAACAGAAAATAAGAAATAAAGGAAAAGAATGAGAGGAAGGTGAGGAATAAGAATCACAGAATGCCGGAGTTGGAAGGGATATTAGAGGTTTTATAGTCCAATACCTATACCTGGACAAGAAGCCCTTCTACGAGATATTCAATAAGTGGTCATGTAATCAATCAATTTATAAGCATTTATTAAGTCCTTATAGAGTATTAGACACTGCTAAGTGGCAGGGATGTGAAGAAAGGCAAAATAGTTCCCACTTACAGTCTAGTGGAACAGAAGACATATATATAAATTGGTACCTCCAAGATAAATACAGAATTGATGGAGGTAGCCATACAGGACAAAACTTTAGCAGCTGGGGAAATTGAGTAAGGAGAAGGTGGCACTTGTGCTGAGTCTTAAATGAATCCAAGAATTCTGATATGTGGAGTTCAAAAGGGAGAACATTGCAGGTATGAAAGACAACCAGTGTAAAGTTATGGAGACAGGAGATAGAGCCTTTCCATGAAAATCTCTAATGAGGAAGAGTTCACTAGTTCCTGAGGTCACAGATTTTATTCATTTCACCCCAAAAGTTCCATTTCTTCTTTGATCCTTATCTTCTTCCTCCAAACAAATAAAACCTAGAAACAAAAACTAAATAATAACACCTATTTTGTTGTCCTTAACTTTGCTCACCAGTTTCAGTTCATTATGGGTTTTAACCATCTTGACCAATGCCATGCTGCACTTTGATTTTCATCCTCTGTTACCTGCCTTTATTGTCATGTTCTGTACATTTTTTTCAAAATATCATTTAGTTTGTTGAGTTCTCTGAAAATACAAATCATTCTCTTCAGACAACTCCCTTCTTTTCTTCCTTATTAGAATTGCTTCTCTTTGGGTTTCCAGAATTCATTCTTGAGACTTGTCTTCTTCTATAAAATGTTATTCCGTTGGATTCCCATCATCTTTTCTCTCAACCAGGAGTGTGCTGGTAAATATTGAACAACAGGTCCTCTGAGGGAAATAAAAATGTACTCACAGCATACTTTTAAATTTAATCTGCATTATTCTCATTTTCTCCATCCCTTTCTTAAGTCCAATCAACACAACAATGAATCAAGTCCCGATTTATAAATTTTGCTGATTTCCAAGGCACATATATAATGAAAATTTAATAGCCATACAAGCTAGCTCCAGCATACTCCTGCTCTGGACCCTTTGAAATCTACTCTTTAAAAATCTAGGGTTTATGTCAGAATACAGGTTTTGTTTTCCTTTCTTTCTCTGTCACACATTTTAAGAGGGATGGCTTACTTTCCCAGACGATACATATCACTTGCACACTAAAAACCAGTTACTCCTTGTTGGTGAGGAACAGACACAGAATAGAATTCCCTTTGTTGGTTCTTCTATCTTTTGAATGATGAAAATATCATGAAGGCATATCAAGAAATTATTAGCCCATCATCTTTGGGCAAAAAATGAGCTCTAGTATCTATCCATAAAATTGAGGTTTACCATCTCTATTATAAATGTAATCTGTTTCCTAAATTCTTCATGTATTTACTCTTTTCCTCTAGGTGGTCTATAGCACACTTCAATCAGAAAATTGATTTTGTTTCTATATTTATTATCATTTGCCCAAATCTTTCCCACAGTGCTTCCTTCCTCTGTACTGACTCCTAGATTTCCTCACTTCAATATATCTTCTTAAAATCCTGTTCTCTCTTTCCCCATCCCCCTACATTTTTACCTATCTTACTTGTTTTGAATAAAATATTAAAAGGTATTCAGTGTATACCCACCCAGAAACATATTCCAGTCATGGTTTTCATCACACTAAGCCTCAACAGTACCTCTTAGGTGAAGTTTCCCTCCTTGCCTACACTTTTTGCGTTTGTGTAGACATTTGAGGTTTGGGGTTTCATTACTTGCTCACTGATTGGATTTTGTGTCTTGTGAACTCTTGTGTGTCTCAACTGTCATTCTTCTTTCTACCTAGCTAGTCTATATTCAGGGATGTTATACATGATGATCTGCATTGCTAACATTTTTACTATCACTTTCTTAAGTCTAGACAGTTAACAAAACAATAAACCAAGCTCTGACTTGTAGTGTTTGCTAATTCCTGAGGTATAAATGCTCATATTGAAAATTTAACAAACTCCCAAGACGGTGGGAGCTGACTTTAGCACACCTCTGTCTCTAATATCAAAGTTGGTGGGTATGCAAAGAGAGTTTTCTCCTCTTCAAATAAAAGATTTTTTTAATTAGATTTACAAGACTCTAGGCAATACACTTCACCAAGCTTTTGTTAGGTATACTCCATTTCAGGTTATGTGCTTGTTATTTCTTTATATTTCTTTTTATTTACTTCTTTATAATTCTGTAGTCCAGACATTCAAATCCCATTCTTGAACACCAACATCTTAATTAGATATTCACTTCACAAATCTGCCTTTCTTCACTGAACCCCTTGCTTTTAATGGGCAGCGGTAATGTAACAACTACTTGTACTCTTCTGGTTGATTACCCAAGACTTGGTAATCTTTGGCAATGCCATCCAAACTGGCTGTGGAATCAGAGGACTTGTGTTTGAACCTCAGCTCTGCTATGTTCTTTCCCTCTGAGGTTACCTTCAGTTTACCTTGTACGTATCTTTTTTATTAATTTATTTTTAGTTTTCAACATTCACTTCCATAAGCTTTTGAGTTTTAAGTTTTCTCCCCTCCCTCCCGTTCTCCCCCCCAAGATGGTGTGCAATCTGCTATACATATACATTCCTATTAAACATACTTTCACATTAGTCATGTTGTAAAGAATTAGAACCAATAGGAGGAACCACAAGAAAGAAGAAACAAAACAAAAGAAAAAAAAGAGCAAATCATGTGCTTTGATCTGCATTCAAACTCCATAATTCTTTCTCTGGATGTGGATAGCATTTTCCATCTACCTTGTACATATCTTAGATGCATATAGTTATTTGCAAGTTGTCTCCACTATTAGAATTCTAGCTGCTCAAGGGAGGGGACTCTGTTTTTGCCTTTCTTAGTTCCCCAAGTGCTTAGCTTAACACCAGTCTGGCACATAGTTAGAGCTTAATACATGCTTGTTGACTGACTGACTAATTAACCCATCTCCTCTTGCTTCCTAACCCTTTGCCCCCTGCCCCTTCTATGAGTCCTACATCTTTCTCTCCTTTCTCTTTCACAGCCTCTCATTCTCCTTTAGCATCCCCCTCTCCTTCCCTGGGTTTCTTTCTCTTCTCTGTAAATGACTCTACCCTTTTGTCAGTGGCTTGGCTGGGAGAAAGCTGCTCCTTGGCTTCTGAGCGTCCCTCAGCAAGAATACAACTTTGGTCCCCAGCTTCTAAATAAACTCTGTGACAAAGCTGTGGTGAAAGAAGGTGTCTTCTAAGAAGTTCACATTACGGCCTGTAGTAAAAGAAAATAGTGATATTGTTTCAGCCGCCAGTTTCTTCCTATTGTCTTCATTGTCAAAAACATGCCCCCTCCAAGAGGACGGGATGCGTTTCAGTACAATTCGAGAATGGCCTTGTAACCCAATATTATCTTCATTTTCCTTCTTGTTTCATGTTACTTTCTGGTCCTTGAGTTCTCCCAGTTTCACTGCCGCCCATGACATTACCGTGACTTGTTAACTTTCTCATTATTCCCACCGTCAATGGGAGAACAATAAATCGTGTTATTCTGTATTAGACTTCCCTGTCACTCAGGGTTTTATCTCCATTGATACCCCAGGTAGCAGGCACAGAAACTAAAGTAGGTTGTCTTGTCTTCTGCTAATCTTGAATGCCTTTTGTTCAGAGAGGTGTTTTGTATGTGCCAGTCAACTGAGGACTCATCCTGAAGAAACCCTCAGTCAGCATACAGATCGGAGTGAAAAAGGGATACTTGGACTATTAAATATTCATAGCAAAAGGCACCTGTGCCTTGGTCACCTTTTGGCTCTCTCCATCTGAAAAGATGATCAGCAGCAAAGGGGAAAATCAGATGGGAGTGCACAATTTCTGACTGAAATGCCTTCTCTTTCCTTCTCTTTTCTTCACTATTGATATTAAGCCCATTCACAAACTTATCTTCCCCCTCAATCTGACACTACCCTTGTGTCAAAATACTTTTTAATAAAAGACCCAGGTTGAATCAATAGGATCAAAGGGTCAAGTTTAGTACAATTGTTTCTTGTTTTAGGAAAAGGGTAATAGATAGATAGCCTTTCCCCCCTCTTTCTTTGCTCTTGAATCTCTCCTCCTCCCACCTCAGCTGCCTCATTCTTTAAACAGACCTCTTCACTGGGTCTTAAAGAAATGGGTTCAATGTGGAATTAAGCGGCCTGTTATTTATGTTTCTACAGAAGAAAACCCTGCCAGATCAATAAGCCCACTTCCAAGCAGAAAGTAACCAAAGAACATAATGGCTCTTAATTGGGTGCAATCAGTAGATGTCTATTAGGTGTCACACTCAACTGGAAAATAGCCTGTAGAAACCATAATAATAAAGGCAGAGAGAGGAAGGAAGAAGGAGAAAGTGGGGGGGGGAGATATCCAAACTTTAGATAAGATTTATTCCTGTAATGTAACAGTGTTCCTAATAAAACAAGCACTGAATCTGAGGATTTCTTGACCTCTCATCATTTAAGAGAAAAGCAGTTTTCTATTGGAATTAGGAGTGCAAAAGAGGTCCTAATTACTCCCCCCAAACTGCCCCATTTGCCCTTCATCCCCCTGGGTAACAATGAGAGAAAAAAGTCGAGTAAGGCTTCCTGATGCAAAGTGGATTGGAGTTTAAATTGGCCTCCACAATCATCAGAGTCAGTTTCTATAGGGATGATAAAAGAAAAAAAAAACACAGGGAAGTTATTTTAGATATAAAGGTCAGGTTTTACTTTATTAACATTGTACTTTCTCATTTCCATTTTACAGATCAAGGAATGAATTTAATTCAACAAGCACTCATAGAAAGCCTTCTATGTGTCAGAGACTGGGCTTGTCACTAGGGAGACAAAGACAAAAAAATAAAATTATAGGATCATTAACTCTAGAGGTGGAAAGGATCTCAGATACCATCTAGTCCAACTCTCTTGTTTTACATTTGGGGAAACTGAGGCCCAAAGAGGGGTCACACAGATAATAGTAACAGTCTTCTGTTGTTGTTGTTCAGTCTTTTCTCACTCTTCATGACCCCATTTGGTGCTTTCTTGACAAAGATACTGGAGTGGTTTACCATTTCCTTCTACAATTCATTTCACAGATAAGGAAACTGAAACAAGCAGAGTTATGTGACTTGCCAGGGTTACACAGCTAGTAAGCACCTGTGGCCAGATTTCAATTCAGGTCCTCCTGACTCCAGCCCCACCACTCTATCCACTGCACCATCTAGCTGTCCCTAATGAGAGTCACATGAAATACATCTATGCTGAGGGAGATTATATTCTAAGGGGTAGAGGGTGAGACAAAAGGTACACAAAAAAAGTATATTAATGTCCATGCAAAGTAGATATAACATAATTTCAAGAGTTGGAGGAGGAGGTGTAGAGAACACCAACAAGGAGGTTATGGCATAAGTTGCAAAAAACCTCATATAGGAGGTGGCACATAAGCTGAGCTTTGAAGAGAGACAGAGGGAGATCCTATCCGCAGAGGTGATGATGGATAACAGCCTGAGCAAAACTGCATAAGCAGGAAATGCTGTGCTACATAAGGCAATAGTAAGTCGACCATTTAGCTGGAAAGGGGAGCACATGAGGGCTAATAATGTAAAATAAGTTGAGAAAGATAGTTTTGAGCCACATGGTAAACGGCTTAGAATACTAGACTAAGGAGTTTGTAGTCTGTCCTGGAGACAATAGGGAACCAGTAATGATTCTTGAGCAGCAAAGTGGTACTCTAATGCTTGTACTTTAGGAATATTAATTTGGCAGCAGCATGGGAGATGGTTTAGAGAGTAGGAAAGATTTGGGAACAGAGAGACAAATGAGGAGATTTTGCGACTCCTTAGGTAAAACATGACGAGGGCCTAAACTATACTGGTGTTCATGAGCAAAGGGAAAGAGATTGCACCTGCAGGAAATATGGAAATTAAATCAGTAAGACTTGGCTACTGATGAAATGTAGGGGGTAAGGATGGATGAAGTCAAAAAGAAATCTGAAATCTCAAAGCTGAGGGAAAGGAATGAATGAATAAATGAATGAGCATTAATTAAGTGGTTATTATGAGCAGAACAATATTCTAAGGGCTGAGATACAGATAGAAAAGTAAGAAGATAGTGTTTATTCTCAAGGAGCACACATTCTAGTATGGGAAGAAAAGAGACATGGAAAACTGGTTTCTTCAATAGAAATAGGGAACTTAGGAGGAGGGGTGAGTAATGGGAACTTTGACTTTGTGACTCCATGAGGACAGGACACCTGTCTAAAATTCATCTACAATTTGTATCTCTACCCCTCCTTTGGCTAGTGTTTTGTACACAAAAGGCTCTTAAGAAATGTTTGTTGAAAGTTGTGGTATATGAATGTAATGGAATACTATTGTTACAAAGAAATGCTGAGCAGGCAGACTTCAGAAAAACCTGGAAAGACTTGTATGAACTGATGCTGGGTGAAGTGAGCAGAACCGGGAGAACACCGTACACAGTAACAGCAACATTGTGCAATGACCAACTTTGTTAGACTTAGCTCTTCTGAGCAATGCAATGATCTAAAATGATTCCAAAAGACTCATGATGGAAATTGCAATCCATATCCAGAGAAAGAATTACAGAGTCTGAATGCAGATGGAAGCATACTATTTGCTCTCCTTTTCTTTTCTTGTTTTGTTTTGTTTCTTCTTTCTAGCGGTTCCTCTTATTAGTTCTAATTCTTCTTTATATCATGACTAATGTGAAAATATGTTTAATATGAATAAGTACAGCCTATATCAGATTACATGCCTTCTTAGGGACAGGGGAGGAGAGGGAAGGAGAGAAAACTTAAAACTCAAAATCTTATGAAAGTGAATGTTGAAAACTAAAAATAAATAAATACTTAAAAAAAGAACTATGGAGTATGAATGCAGATTGAAGCATACTATTTTCTCTTTTCTTTGTTGTTTTTTGTTTTTTCTTTCTCATGGTTTTACTTTTGCTCTAATTCTTCTTTCATAACATGACTAATTTGGAAATATATTTAATATGATCATACATGTATAGCCTATATTAGGTTGTATGCCATCTTGGGGAGGGGGGAGTAGAGGGACGAGGGGAATTTAGAACTCAAAATCTTATAAAAGCAAATGTTGAAAACTAAAAATAAATAAGAAATCTTTGTTAAATGTATGAAGGAAGGAAGTGACTTTGAAGAGACAGGTGTTCATATTCTTACTGTTTTAGTTTCTTAGTTCAGCACAAAATAGTGCTGAAAATAATATGGTGTCTTATACATAGGATACAGTCTGGGATTGTGATTTTATTGATACAGGAAATACTCAGCTGGGGAAACTCCCTTTCCCAGTACAGTTTAGCACCTTCTTTATAACTAATAGTTTGAGAGAGTGGTCCACTCTAGAGCATTACAAAAGTTAGGTGACCTGTGTAGGGTCACACAGTCAGTATGTCTTAGAAGCTATCTTTCTACCTCCACGATCCCTCTCCTGTCTTGCAAGTAGAAGGTGCTTAATACATGTTTGTTGAATTGAATTAATAACTTCTTCTGAAATAGTATCCACAATTAATGTAAAATTTAATCACACACGCAAAAAACTAAAAAAAGTCAGTTCTCAGTTCTTGGTAGTAATAATTGTGCTACATTCAAGTTTTACCTATCCTTATGTTAAATGTATTCAGATTAAATGTGGATTATTCATCTATACCATTAATGACAGAATTTGGAAGTTGCAGGAACCATGGAGATAATGTAGCATGACTTTCATTACATGGAGGTAGCACCTGAGAGCCAAAGACAATCCATAGATTTGGAGTTGGAAGGGATCTCAAAGGCTATCTAGTTCAACTCCTTTATTTACAGATGAGGAAACTGAGGTCACAGATGTTAAGCCTAAAATCATATAGGTAGTAAATGTCAGAGTTGGGACTTAAACTCAAGTCCTCTGACTCCAAAACCAAGGATCTTTTCTACCACACCACAGAAAATGATATGATTTACCCAATATCATCAAATGAGTAGTGGTAGAAATAAGGTTGATGGCCTGACCTGGGGCTCTAGAGTATTGGTTCAAATTCCACTTCTGAGGCTTTACCACCAATGTGACATTGGGCAAGTCACTTAATTTCTATGGGCCTCAATTTCCTTATTAATTTCCTTATTATTCTCCCATAAAATATGGGGGGGAGGGTTAATTAGATGGCTTCTAGCTATAGTTCTATGATCTTATGACTTCCTGACTGAAAGTCATATTTTCCTGTAAAGGACTTCATTTTAGTTAATGCTTTCAACTTTTTGACCTGTCAAATTCTATCAGCTGTAGAGAGGCAGCCATGATGTGATTGAGAGAGTCTGGGATTCAGAAGACCTGAATTTTGATTTCAAACTGTTACTATTTGTGTAATCTTGAGTAAAGCACTTAACCTCTCAGGTCTCCTCATTGGTCAAAGGAAGTGGTTGGATAAGATAATCTATAAGGTCTAGCTAGACCTTAGATTCTCTAGCTAACTTTAAATCCTACAAACCCTCTTAGTAGACAATATACCGTGTTGAGGTTTCTTTCTTTTCTGCATTTCCATACAAGCTAGGACAGGTATTGGAGCACCCTGGACAAGCTTTGAAAACTGCAGCTGCTCTGGGTTACTGTCCACTGAAGGCTTTGAACCATTGCTATAGCCCTTGTAACTTAAGATCATGAGACTGAGAGCAGGAAGGGACTTTACAGACTATCCTTGATTCAACTACAAAAAAAAATGTGTCATGAGTGGAATTTTCTGCCATTATAAATAAGGCATTTCTAAAAAGTCATTTTTGAAAATATCTCCATTTGAATACCATTTTGTCACTTTTATTGTTTTTCATTCATTTCTGTCATGTCTGACTCTTTGTCACCCCATTTGGGGGTTTTCTTGGAAAAGCTACAAAAGTGGTCACTTTTATCTGCAGCTGCTTAATCTCTTTTTTCCCCCCTCCACTCACTCTTAGAGAAGATGTTAACAATTTGTTATTTACTCTTGAGCCAGGGTAGTACAATGAAGGATAATGAAGAGAATGAAGAAAAGCAGAGGGTCTTTATACTCCAGACATAAGACATTCCAGTCCCCTGTAAGAGGGAAAGGTATATAGACCCAAGGGCTCTCTCATTTGAAACTCAGCACACCAAAAGAAACAATGATGATTAAAGAACAGTCCATTTCCATAGAGAAGGTTGTGGTTAATTCCATATCCTGTACCTTGAGTTCTCAGGAGAGAAAGCACTCTACCAACCTAATGGCTAAATTAAATACAAATACAGGTCTAAATTCAAGTCTACCTAGGGTCAGGGAGCTGGGGAATGAGGATTCTGTAACTCTGCTGGATCTGGCAAAGCAGTCCAGTGCTTTTTTCAGAGCTAAAGCTGCCAGCATCTTTCAAAAGCAAATCTGGCCCAAAGAAAGCAAATAATTAAGCAAGTCATTAGGAAACCTATAAAAGCACAGGATGTGCTGCAACACCCTGCCCTTAACTTCAAAAGGTGACGGATGGGCAGAGATACTTTATAGGAAAGGAAAAAGCAATAGAATGGAAAATGTGAAGTCCCATGATCCTCTAGGTCTCAAGGGGGAAGGTGAGGAGGAAGTTCATTACCTAGGAGGTAGCTTCAGCTCAGGATAAAGTAGTGAAGTCCCCATTTCCAGTTCTTCCCCACCTTGGAAGCCCCAAGGGCCTCAAGGTGAAGAGCACTGAAGTATGGCCTGAGGAAAACCTGATTTCAGAGTTATCTCAGAGGGTGGAGGTAACCTAGGTGGTCCTTAGGGTGCTAGCTTACTTAAGACTTAGAGGGTTTAGGCAGTCCTGAAGGAGACAGTGTGTCTTCCACTGTCTCTCAACCTTGTCTCCCCCATCTATTTAGATGCTTATGACCTCCTTCCCCAGACACCCTTCATCTCCCCTACTTTCTTCCTGATCCTAAGAGGAAAATGATGTCCTAAAGAAAGTCACACTAAAGCCTTGAAAACAATTTCTCTCCCAGGGCTAGTTGTTTAAATGACAACTTCAAGGAAAGGACATAGGTTGGAATCTACATTCTCTATCATTCTGTATGACCAACCCTCTTGGACCTCGGTTTCCTCATCTGTAAGAGGAGGGGCTTGAACCAGATGATCTCTGAAGTCCCTTCCAGCTTGACAGCTATGATTCTTCAATGGTGGAACTGAAGATAATGTGACAACAATGTAGGTGAGTCATAAGATTGACTACATGATGGGGATGGAAGAAAGAGGGAGTTGCTCCCCCTAGGCAAAACCAGACTTCCTGGATCAATCTTAGGGTCAACCCAATTGATTTAAGTTCCTCTGCTCCAGAGTTGCAATGTTTCAGAAAAAAAATTCCAATAGACTACTATAAGAGACATTCCCCGTTTTCCTCAATTGATTTCCTTTGCCCCCAACAATACTACCCAGAACCCAAGTGGTTCATGGGTAACGTGCGAAGTGATTAGCTACACTGAGATGCTTCTAATAGGGAATTAGCTAGGACAAAGTCAGTGCTATTCAAGGGTGCACATTTGGGAAGATAGTCAAGATATGTTCGTTAACTCTCTCCTCTTTTCCCTTTGTACTTCCCCTGTTCCCCAGATTTCTGGCTAAAAGGGAAATGACTTTAAAAGTATTAAAGTCTGAGATGTTTGGGGTTAGTGTTTTGTTTTGTGTTGTTTGTATTGTTTTGGAATTTTTTATTATGTAGTTTTTCTCTTTAAGAAACAAAGTTTTATTAGATCTGTTTGTCAAAAAGAACACTGATGTGATGTAATTTTGATCAGAACAACTCTGAATTGGTGTAATTATTTCTAAATATTTAAAAGCTCATTTGGTTTAATGTGGTTTCCAGGATGAGCTGTTAAGTCATTAGGGGCTGATGTGGTGGCCTTTTATTAGGCAGCACCTAATGTCTATTTGGGGTGTTGGGCTCCACGTGTGAACTCCCCATTAACACACAGGTAATGAATGGTAGTCAGTCAATGGTGGTACCAGATGACTAACTTCAACTACTCAGCAAAGCAATTCTATTTTACTAATGCTAAGATAATTAAGATGTATTTCACTTATGAAAGAAAACTAAGATTACTCACCCACAACACAGGATCTTCAGGGGATTTAAATATGAATAAAAACTCAACACATCTTTTATTAAGTGCTTACCATGGGGGCAAGGCATTGTCTTAGTTGCTGAGGGAAATATAAAAAAAAAAAAAGACTAGGCTTGGCCTCTGTTTTTAAGGAGCTTACAATCTAGTAAAAGAGAGGGATCAGACCCATGATTTCATGAATACTGGGAACTCTAAGTGAGGAAACCTACTAAAGCAGAACAGAACCTCCTCTGCAAGGCATGGTCTTAAAGAGTGGCCTAGATCAACCAGAGGTGACACCCAGGGTTTAAGAAGGGGAATTTGAACTGAAGTCTTGTTAGTTTTAAGATGGACTTTTTAAGCCATAAGGCCATGCTGCTTCTCAACAGAGGTAAAACCATATCCATATATAATACAAACTAGGATACATATATAATAGAAACGAGGATATAAGAAGTGCATAGGAAAAGTACAAGCTCACTGCTATGACAGCTGAGAGGCATGGGGTAGTGTAGTATAGTAAGCAAGAGAGAGAAAGCTATGCATTCAAATCCTGCTTCAGACACTAGTCATGTGATCATGGTCAAGGTTCCCAGTGACATGTTCTTCATCTATAATATGGGAATAGTGGGGTGCCAGCTCAGATAGACAGCTGGTTGTTAAATTTTCAATGTGAGCATTTCCACTTTAGAAATAAGCAAATATCACAAATCAGGGCTTGATTTATTGTTTTATTGATTGTCTAGGCTTAAGAAAGTGACAGAGAAAATATCAATAATACAGCTCAAACTTTAAAATTTGTCTTGTGTACTTTTGGGGGCATATTAATCATTTATCAATATGCCCTTGGCCAGATAATTATGCCTGAAGTAATTCAATTAATAAACACTTATTAAGTGTGCCAGGCATTTTGCTAGATGTTGGGGTACAAATACAAAAATGAGATACTCAATGAGCTCTCCCATTGACCCTACAGGGCCCTTGTGAGGACTAAATGATATAATATACATTTTGTTGTTCACTCATTTTGGTTATGTCTGACTCTTCATGACTCCATTGGGGTTTTCTTGGCAGAGATACTGGAGTAGTTTGCCATTTCCTTCTCCAGCTCATTTTACAGATGCGGAAGCTGAGACAAACAGGGTTAAGTGACTTGCCCAGGGTCACACAGCTAGTAAGTGTCTGAGGCCAAATTTGAACTCAGGAAGATAAGTCTTCCTGACTTCAGGCCTGGCATTCTATCCACTCTTCCACCTAGCTGCTCCCGATAATATTCATACATATATGTATAAGAATACATATATGAAGCGCTATATGAATCAGCTTTTGTCATTATTATTAATATTCAGAAGTTACTTCCCAGTTATAGAGAAGATTAAATGGAGACAGTGACAACTGAGCTAGTCTTTGAAGGATGGCTAAGATCTTAACAGATGGATGTGGAAGAGGTAGCATTCAAAGCATAGGGAATACTTGTGTAAGCAAACAGGACCAAAGTTAGAAATCGCAGGGTGTGTTAAAGCAATGCTAAATACAGGTTGTTCATTGGATTTGTGCAAACATGACATTAATCAGTCAACAAGACAGTGAATGAGCATTAATCAAGCACCTACTATGTGCAGCTAGGTGGCACAGTAGATAGAGCACTGGTCTTGCAGTCAGGAAGCCTTATCTTCCTGAGTTCAAATCTGGCCTCAGTCACTTAGTAGTTATGTGACCCTGGATAACTCACTTAAGTCTGCCTCAGTTTCCTCATCTGTAAGATAAGCTGGAGAAGAAAATGGCAAATCACTTCAGTAATTATGGCAAGAAAACCCCAAATGGGGTCACAAACAGTCAGACGTGACTGCAAAACAACTTAACATTTTGTGTCAAACACTGTACTAAGCTCTGGGGATACAAAGAGAGGCAAAAGACAGTCCCTACACTGGAGACACTCACAATCTAATGGCATTAGATGATACAGGATGCAGTATGAGCCACAAGGACAATGCTATAAGTGGGGAATTTTGCCCCAGACAGCCCAAATGTAATTCTGGCATTACAAGTGGCATCTCTTACCCAGAGCCTTTCCTGCTTCCCCTCCCCAATTGTTCTCCATATTTTTAACTTGTGAGCAGCCTAATTCTGATTTTATTTTTAAACTGAACTGATTTCTTTCCTCTGTGCACTACCAAGCCACCACTAATCTTCTGTAGGCACTCTGTGTACCTGAAAGCCCTCTGGGAGATTGAGGCACTCTCAGTAGTTATAACAGTTGCAAAGAAGCTTTACCTACTAGATTGACTTTCTCTCTGCATATATCACCACCACCTCAATCCCAAAATGCAAACCCAGACTCTGGAGAGCTTTGTTTTGATCCAAGATTGCCATCCTCCTCCACTTGGTCTTACTGGTCTAGCATTGCTGTCACCTTGTCATGCCAGTGACATCCTAATGTGGCCCCATCTGCTGAGGTTTAAAATAACATTGTCATGAGATCCTCCCAAGACATTAAGTTGTATCCTAAGGAAAAAGAAATCAATCATGCTCTTAAGGAAAATATATACCTAGGTATATATTACATACACACACAGATGCAGAGACATACCTACAAATACACACATTCATTGTTTTGGGGTTGATTTTTTCAAAACCTCTTCTCCTGGTCTTGTTCAAGATTCTTCTTTGAGAAATTCGCCAGGATTTATTTTCCTTTGGATTTTTTTAATAAGATTCTGATTAGACTACTTTTACTCCAGAAAAACTTGTACTCTCTGGCAAAAAAAAAAAAAGAAAAGAAAAGAAAAACCAAAATCAGTAGTTTTGAAAAAAATAATTTATCTTAAATTACCTTTGGAACTGCAGAATACCTGGGGAAATATATCATTCTATGGTTCATAATTCAATACTAGAGAGAGACTCTGAGAGTGCATAAAGAACTGCCCTCTGAGTAAGGAAGCTAGATCAGGAAGATCTGAGTTCAAGTCCAGCCTCTGACACATTTTAATTGTGTGACCCCAGGCAAGGCTAAAGCCTTTCAGTGCCCCAGGCAACTCTTCAAGATTATAGCTTGAAAATAGATTCGGAATTGCCTCAGTGGAAGGAGCCTTCTCACTGAATGTTTGCTGCACTAATAAAATCACAGTTCTGAGCCCAGCCCTTCTTCCCCAAAATTCAATACCACCTAAATATGGTTCAGGGCAGCTAGGTGGCACAGTAAAATGAGCTCCAGCCTTGGAGTCAGGATAACCTGAGTTCAAATCCAGCCTCAGATACTTGAAACTTACTAGCTGTGTGACCCTGGGCAAGTTACTTAATCCTGATTGCCTCACCAAAAAAAAAAAGTTAATATGATTCAACAAATATTTATTGTGCACCTACTGTGTGTGTGCCTTGCTAAGCATTGAAGGAGAACAAAGTTTAGCTAAGATACGGCCCTACCCTTATGGAGCTTATATTAAGGCATTTGTGATGTTGAGGAACAAAAACAACAACAAGGTACCCCAAACCCCCATAATTGCTTCACAGAGATGCATACAAAGTACCTGGATCATGGATGATGGTCACAATTGTGTGGTGCCTTGATCATGGTCACAATTTATGGCAGGGCAAGTCTCTAAAGATCATTAGTTTAATAGGAAGGGGGCAGGATCTCAGGCAATTTGCTTGCTTGCTTTCTTTGATGTCACAGGCAGGGAGATGGTAGATGTTCACCAAAGCTGGAAACCTGGCAAAACCAACTAGGGACTGCAAGCATGGGATATGGAAGTTTCCAGAAAAGGAGAGGATGAAAGGTTGTTCGATAGGAAGATGGGGAAATACTTAGTGTCTGACAGAAGCAGCTTCTTGAAAGTGTACCTTAGGGGCTTCAGGGTCCTTTTGGACTACTTGCTTGTCAGATATGTTTTAAAGGGAATGTCGGTTAGGCTTGGCCTAGATTGTTTCTGTTTCCCCACTTGGTGTAGGTTTTTAAGCAAAGATCACAGGACATTTGTGACCATTTGATAATATGTCAAGTAATTTGTTAAAGTGTTTCTTGGTCAGATATGGATTGAACTAGGTAGGCTCTGAGTTCCTTTCTAGCTCTTAGATTCTGTGATTATCTTATCTGTTATATGCAATCAGTTGATGAATCAACATTTTAGGCTGATCACGGGGAAGAAAGTTTAAACTTTGTGCTTAGCCCCAGAGGTCATCACTAGGAGCAATGACGAATGAATGAATGAATGAGCAATTATGAAGTTTGTGCTGTATGCCCCACATTGTACTGAACGCTGAGTCTACAAGTATAAGCAAGCAATGAGTTAAAGTTAACAAAGAAGCAAACAAAGAAGTAGGGGAAACATTGCTTAATAATTAGAATTATCCAAAAGTAGAACGGGTTACCTCAGTAGGTACTGGTATCCACCTTACTGGAGGTCTTTAAGCAAAAACTGGATGACCACATGTCAAATATGCTGTTGAAGGATTTCTTGTTAAGGAATGGATTGGACTAGGTGGCTTCTCAGGTTCCTTCTGGCTCAGAGAGTCTGTTACTGGGTTTGATCACCCCACATAAGCAGACCCAAGCATGAGGAACTTTACAGAGGATGAGAAGGCATGTTTCCTGCTTATGAGGATTTCAGAATATACTTGGGGAGATATATTCACATGAAAAGACTCAATATCTCCTTGGAAACCTAAACAACCAGGATGCAATGAGTAAACATTTATAGAATGGAATATTGGTTTGTTACACTGTAAATGAACAGGCCTATCCCTCTGCCTCCAACTCAGAAAATCAATCATCAGGCACCTATTCTGTGTAAGTCATAGTGAAAGGCACTGTGGAGACTACATAGCACACAACTAAAGTGGAACAAGATGGCAAGCCCTCCTGGGTCTATACACTGGCATATGCCTCTAGTCAACAGACATTGAAGCACTGCTGCATTTGCCATTGGAATTCAAAGGGAGGTTTTGGGGGTGTTTTAGTTTTTAGTTTTGGGTGGGACCTCTTGTAGATCTAGGCATAAGAGCAAGGAAAAGTGAAGTTTTCAGTCATTGATGAAGGAGTGAAGTTTTGGCTAATCAATGAAGGATTAAGGAGAGAGGCAGTCTAAATTGATATCCTCAATCAGGGAGACCTGAGTTTAAATCTTCCTTCAGATACCAGTTGCACAACGCTGGCCAAGTCACTTAACTTTTCAGAGCTTCAGTTTTCCTCCAACAGACTTTGGACTCTTTGAGAACCAGGACTGGTTGTTCTTTTTTCCCCTTTTCTTTATATCCCTAGAACTTAGCACAGTGGCTTGCACACTTGATATATAAAATGAGAAGGTTGGACTCAATAGCCTTTAAGGTCCTTTCCAGCACTATAGCCATGATCTTATGACTTCTGGAGATGTCAACAGCTATGGTTTCACAAATGCCAACCTGTCCAGTACCACTGGGCCTCCCAAACCTGGTCCTGCTGGGAGTTCTACACAGGTGTCCCTCTAATTATTTTTGTCCAATTTTACTAGAAAAAGAGCAGAGAAGTGAAGGTTTGATATCAAATCTGGTAGCAGAAAAAAAAACTACCCACTGTGCTCATCAGGACAGCCCTCTCATTATTGTTTGTTACTTTCCTATGGGGGGATAATTGCATTTTTTAACTGTCTGTGTGTGGTGATTTCTTTCTTTCTTTAAAAAAAAATAGAAGTAACAGGCTTTAAGTGAATTAGAATACTTAATATGGGTTTTGAACTTCTGCCAGGAGCCAGCTCCAAAGTGAGTTCTTCCTATTTACATTGCTGCATTTATCCATTTCTAAACATTAAAAGATCTGTCTATCAGATTCTGGGTAAATCCAGCACAGAGATAATTTGTTAAAAAAATTTTTTTTAAAAAGCTCCCTTTCAAAATGTTCTGTGGTTTTTCTAATCTTGTCGCTTTTCTAATTTCCTAATCATATAACCTTGAAGTCGAAAGACACAGCCTGTGATAATCTGTGTACACTGTCTTCGTTATTATCACAGACATTTCTGGAGAAAAAAAAAACCCAGTACCAAAAGAGCTAGACATCCACACACCCACAAAACCCCCCTTACACATTCAAAGCTGACTTTAAAGCCATACTTTAGTCACAGTTCAATCAGATCCACATTAGTCCGACCCATCAGACAGAAAAGCGCTCACAAGCATAAGGGGGGTATTGACTTTAAAAATTTACTGGCGAGGCGTTCAGAGCCTGCAGGAATGTCAAAACTCCAACCTGCATTTTGATGTTTTCGCCTCTGGTTAGTCTTGACTGACATGCTTGGAGCACTTTGGTTTGTGCTCTGGCATCCATTAACTGTCCTTGACTCAATGTTACCCAGGCTGCTCTGGCCAGCGCCTAATCGTTACAGTGGACTGGGTGCCCGCAAGGTGCAAGGAAAGCATATGCCCCATTGGAAGGGATCACATTGGCTAGTCTCAGCTTCATTAAGGGGGGCAGTGTTTGATCCCAAATTAATGAGACCCTGTTAATTATTATTCTGATAATTGGGCCTCATGTGGGAACACGGCAGTCAAGAGGTGTTTTAAAAAGGAAGCAAGTTTGGAAAAGGAGAAAGAAATGTCAAGGTTGAGGTGTCTTTGAGAAGAGTTTGTTTATATGCAGAGCTATTCCCCCTAAGTGGGGATATGGTAGGAGATGGAGGAAAGTGAAGGGGGCCGGGGAGAGCTCAAGTCTATATTTACTTCAGCTATCGTATATTACAAAATTGTTACCTTGGGGAAAACCATTCCGAAAAGGCTCACCAGTCTCATGACTGAACCTGTAATTCTGCACGAAGAAGGTTGAGAATTGACTTCTCTTGGAGGAGAGAGGCGTGGTGGGGAAAGTTGGGGGCTCTGTGGCAACTCCCAACTGGAAAACACATTCCTTGTCTTATATGGGGAAGGGTGGTGATCCGGATGCCTGCCTGAGCTTAGCAATTTGTTTTTGTTTTCATCTGTAAAATGGGGCTGGGAGCAATTAGAGGGTGACATGGAAGGGCTTTTATCTTCTTCATGCATATTCTCACCATCATAGTTGTTATTAACATAGTACTTCCCATAGATTGTCTATCTCATTTGACCCTCACAACAACTCTGTGATATAGATACTGTAGGTATTATCATCATCATCATTATTATACTGCAGCTCAATACAGTGGAAAAAGCATGAGTTCTAAAATCAGAGAATCTGTGTTCAAATGCTGCCTTTGATACTAACTAAACTTAGGCAAATCACTTAGCCCCCCTGGACTTCAGTCTCTTCATGTTTAAAATGAGGGGATTGTGTTCAATAGCTTTGGAGATCCCTTCCAACCCTAGATCTCCATTTGACATGTCAGGAAACTGAGGCTTAGAGTTATTAAGTGACTTGCCCATGCAGCTAGAACCAGCCAATGTCAGGAGGCCATTGGAATAGAAGACAAGTTCATAGAAATTGTGTGTGTGTGTGTGTGTGTGTGTGTGTTTGGGGTGTATCTGGTGGGGGAGAAGTTGCTTTTTCAGGGAGGAGAGGGCCTAAAACATGGGACATATTTGCCTGTTGTTTGTTAGGGGCTTTGGAGTCTCATCAAAATTGGACTGGATTTTTCTGGAACACAGCATACTATAGTGTGAAATTCATAGGGTGGTGGGTTCATCTTGGATGATGAACTTGAGGTTTATTCTGTTCTAGAGCCAAGAGCATGATCTAGGACATTAATCCAGGTTGGAAGTTAACACCTGATTTGTCTGCTTATTTGCTTTGTGACCCTGAGCAAGTCACTTAACCTCATCTAGTCTCAATTCCATTATCTACAAAATGAAGAGTGTGCATTTACATATATATCATTCAGACAGTTTGGTATAGTGGAAACTGTGCTCAACTGTAGTCAGAGGACCCTGGTTCAAGTCTCTCTGCCACTCACTTTTATGAACTTGACAAGTTACTCAACCTCTTTGGGGCTCAGTTTGGTCATCTGCAAAATGAGGGAGCTGGACCAAAGACCTCTAATGAATGCCCCTTTCTACCTTTAAACTTATGATCTTCTTAATCCTAACTCAGTGTTCTTCCCCTAAAACCACATTGTTTCCCATATGTGAAGAATATGCATAAATGTGAAAGATTTATTTAACATCATGCAAAATGAAAACAGTAGAATAAGAGCATTTTTCTAGCATGAGAATGTAAATCACAAGACTAAAAACATCGGCCAAGTTGATGAAGTGTTGCCATTAGTATCTGTATATTCAGATATATTTTTTTTAAGTTTCTTAAGTATACACAAAGTACTAGATTGTAATGGCCTTGAGCACCCTACACAGTGCCTATAATGTGTTTGAAAAATGAATAAATAAACTCCTTGGGAAGTTACAAACATAGGTAGTTTGACTTCAGTTTGGCTTATTTTGAGCATCATCAGTCTATCCCCCTTTCTGATAACTCATATCTCGTGAAATTCTTTTTTAAGACTATCAGAGGGTCAGTCTAATGGCACAAAGAACCTAATAATAACTTCAGTTATGCTAAGTTGAGGAGCAGTGTCACATAGTGAATAGGGAGCTGCCCTTAAAGCCAGGAAGACCCAAGATCAAGTCTTGGCTCTGACAAATACTGGCTGCATTCCTCAACCTCTCAATGATTTAGGAAATGAACTCTCTAGAATTATGCACTGCACTGGCCAAGGGGATTTTTCTCATTTAGGGGATCTTTACACCAACTTTGGAGACAGACACAGTAGAGATCCTGATGTCAAGGAACTTACATCCTACTCAAGGGAAAACTGCATGTGCAAGGATAAATAGATACAAAGTAATTTCAGCAGAGGAGGACACTAAAAAATGAGGAGGGAAGATAAGGAAAGGCCTTGTGCAAGAGATGCCACTTGAGTTGAGCCTTGAGTTCCAAGAGGTAGAAGGAGAGAAAGAGGGAAGGAGGGAGGGAGGGAGGGAGGGAGAGAGAGAGGGAGAGAGAGAGGAGAGAGAGAGAGAGAGAGAGAGAGAGAGAGAGAGAGAGAGAGAGAGAGCGCAAGAGCATTCCAAGCAGTAGACAAGACACCCTGTATAATGCAAAGGAGATTGTACGTCAAGTGTGGAGAACAGCAAGTAGGTTAGATTTGCTGAAACTTAACACTTTCTCAGTAATATGAAATCAGACTGGAAAGATAGATTGGAGTTAGATTGTGAAGGGCTTTAAATACTAAACAGAATATTCAATCTCTGATGGAGGTACCAATGAATAGTCTATAGAAAGTGGGATGGTTCCCTTCTACTACATCCTCAGAGGGAATGATTATACTTGGAATATCTCTAATTCCTTTTAACAGAAAGAATCCATGAATTTACCTAAACACTTTCATGAATCTCTTTGGATCTGAGCCACCTGTAACAGTAAAACATTCTGTATTATTTGCTACATTCTATCCAAAATATTTCCTTTTACTAATTCTATCAAGACCCCCTTCAAAATCTGGGGGAGTGTGATCCTGATATTTCTAAATGAAGTGGATGAATCATTCTTGTGGTCCACGTCCTTCATGATTTTGTAGACTTAGGGATGTCTCTCACAACCTTCGTTTGTCCAGTCTGAAGAGATCCAAACCTTCAGTATGTCATCACACAGCCTCCTCGCCACCAATTTTAAAAAAATTAATATTGTGCATTAATGCACATTACTGACATGTATCCCTACTTTGCCCATTCCAACCACTTCCTTACAATCAGAATAGTTCTAGTTCTCATCTTCTGGAAGTTTCCAAGCTAAATTAAACACAGCATTGTACAACTAAAAACATGCTGGATTTGTCATCAGAGAGCCTAGGTCTAAATACTGGCTCTTCCATTCATTACCTTGCGACCTTGAGGAATCCTTTAATCTTTGGGGCCCTAAGCGTCTATCTCAAGGGAATTGGACAAGATGAGAGTTGAGGTAACTTTGAACTCCAAGTCAATAACGATGAGTGATCAATCAATCAACAAATATTTGTTGTTGTTCAGTCATGTCCTTCTCTTCATGACCCTATTTGGGGTTTTCTTGGGAAAGATACTGGAGTGGTTTGCCATTTATTTCTTCAGCTCATTTTACAGATGAGGAAACTGAGGTAAACAGCATAAAGTGCCCTGTGCAGGGTCACACTCTAGTAAGTATCTGAGGCCAAATTTGAACTTAGATCCTCCTGACCAGGCTCAGCACTCTATCCACTGTACCACTATTTGCCAGGCACTGCACTGGGCTCTGAGGTTACAAATGTAATAAATGAAACACTCTCTACCCACAAAGATATTACATTCTAACAGGGGCAATGTTATCATCATGGCCAGAATTTATATAGCATTTTAAGGTTTACAAAGCATTTTACGCATATTAAGTCATTTGGTCCTCACAACAATTCTGTGATGTAAGTGCTACTATTATTATTTCCATTTTACAATGAGGAAACAAAGGCAGAAAGTGGTTAAGTGACTTGCCCAGGGTCACACACCTAGAAAGTATCTGAGGCAGGGCTTGAGCTCAGGGCTTCCAGACTGTAGGTCCAGCAGCACCTTACCCACTTCAGCACTAGAACACGGGTGAAAAAAGATCTCAAGAAATCAATCAGTCAGTAAAGATCTATTAAGTGCCTACTATGTGTCAAGTGCATTGTTGAGCCCTGAGGCTATGAAGAAAGACAAAAGACAGTTCTAGCTCTTAAGGAGCTCACAGTTTAATGGGGGAGACAACATGCAGACAACTGTGTGGAAATAAATAAATTAAATTGGAAATATTTGGAAAGAGCATTAGCCCTAGATCCAGTGGACCTGGATTCACATCCCACCAACAGAGGGAAGGCATTAGCATTAAGGGGATAGGGAAAGTGCTCCCTAGAAGATGGGATTTGGGTTGGTAAGTTGTTGTCCTTTATTTTCAAAGAGGTTGGAGGTGGAGTCCAGGTACAGTGTGTCTGACTCAGAACTCTCTACCAGAGGCCAGGCACAAATAGTCCATGTGAACATTGGAAGTGGATTCTCTAAATCGGCACGTCTCTGGTTTCTTCTGAGCTAGTTCAATTCTGATTTCCTCGTAGAGCACAGCACCTTCTTTAATGTGGGTACGCCATGCTGGGCAGTCCTGTGCCAGCATCTCCCAAGTCACACAAGCAATTTCAAAGCTCTTCAGAGAGAACTTGAGAGTGTCCTTGTATTGCTTCTTCTGACCACCATGTGAGTGCTTGCCTTGTGTGAGTTCTCTGTAAGACAGTCTTTTAGGCCAAACATACATTTGGCATTTTAATAATGTAGCCAGCCCATCAGAGTTGCACTCTCTACAATAGAATTTGGACGCTTGGCCACTGAGTTAGGTTTAGTTAGTAGGTGGGATTTTTTAAGGGACTTGGAAGAAGCCAGGGAAGCCAGGAGGCAAAGATGAGGATGGAGAGCATTCCAGATATGGGGAACAGGCAGTGAAAATGTTTGGATTCATAGAAATGGAGTATGTGGTACAAAAATCAACAGGGAGGCTACTGTCAGTGCATTAGAGGGTATGTGCCAGGGTAGAGGTGGATGGGAGGGTCAAAAGGGGGCAGGTTATGAAGAGCTTCGAATGCCAAATAGAGATTTTATACTTGACCCTAGAGGTGATAGGGAACACTGTAGCATATTTGGGGGCTCGGGGGATAGGGGGGATGCTGTGACATGATTAGACTTGTGATTTAGGAAGATCACTTTGAAAACTGAAACCAGCCTGAAACCTATTCTAAAATGTCTCGTTGATGTGAACATTACTAAATCCTAGAGCTGCCCTAGTCTAAATGAGAAAATTTCCACCAGCTTCCCATCTTCTTAAGACATTCATTATGAAATTGCACAAAAATTTTATCCAGTACCTAGAACAGTGCCTGTCACATAGTAGGTGCTTTATAAATGTTTATTGATTAATCGATTGATCCACTCTGGTAATGAAGACTCAAAGGATGATTAATCTGCCTTAATCTTGGGAGGCCTGGGAGCTACTTTTTTGTAAATAAGCATCAGATTGTAGGCATATTTAGGGGAGAGAGAGAGAGAGACAGAGAGAGAGAAAGACAGAGAGATACATGGAGGGAGGGAGCAAGGAAGGAAGAATTTTAGGCAAGGTAATACTACCAATCCAAGGCATTAAGCAAGGTGCTAGGGATACAATAGCAAAAGGCAAAATAGTCAAGGAGTTGATAATCTACCGGACAACTCATCCCTATCTCCTATACCACTCCTAAGTAGTTCAAGATTAAAATATGGCACTCTTTTAGATGCCCTGAGGGCAGAAATTTTGTCTTCTCTACTCCCTATGACTACTACTTTTACTACCCTTTTTTCTGCCTCCTACAGGACCATACTCACTTTGGATGAAGAGGTCAGTCCTACTTTAAGCTCTATCAGCTCAAACCAGCTTAATTGCCCTAATTGTTCAATTTTCAGTGTGAGAATTCACACCTCAGAAATCAGCAAACACTAAAAAGCAGGGCTTAATTTATCGTTTCATTGATTGTCTAGACTTAAGATAATGTAGATTAGGGGCGGCTAGGGGGCACAGTGGATAGAACACCAGCCCTGGAGTCAGGAGGACCTGAGTTCAAATCCAACCTCAGACACATAACACTCACTAGCAGTGTGACTCTGGGCAAGTCACTTAACCTCAATTGCCACAACAACAACAAATGAACTAATTAATTTTTTAAAAAAGATAATGCAGATTAAGCTGAAAAGTGTGCCACATACACCCACCTCCCAGCGAGGTTGTTAAACATTTCTCAGTGTACCCCTAGTGGTAGTAACTCTCAGAAAGGTCATGATCACAAATGGGGGGTAAAAACCAAATTTATAAAATGCTGTGAGCAAAAGTTATGGATCTGATTCAGATATTTGCAATTAAACAGCAGTAGCTAGAAGTAGCCAGAGGTAGCCTGATACAGTAAACAGGAACCAGGAATACCTGAGTCCTAGTATTCTCTCAGACATAGGCAGGCAAAGTGGTCCTGGGTAGGCTCTGGAATAATCTCTAAAATTATAAATTTTGGAGAAGGTGGTGACCTGAACGAGCAGTAATTTCCTCACCTGGAAGTTCCCTATTCTGGTGAGATCACAGGTTCAGAGCTGTCCTATCATTGTCATCCTAAAGCATTTTGAAAAACCTATTGATTGTGTTGCCCTGTGCTGGGCATAGCACTATGGAAATGAAACACTTTTGATCTCTGCCTTTGAGAAGTACTTACTTTAGTTTTATTTTTAGTTTATTTTCTGGTGGTAAGCCCATGTATTTACACATCACCCTGAGGCAGTCTTACGTTGTATTTTCTAAATGCATCACCTTTGTCTTTCTTTTAAAGATACTTCTAACCAAGTCTCAGAGTCAGTGGTTTGACCCAAATGTTGCTAAAGGGTCTTATAGATTAGATCAGGTAAAGACAGATAATATAGCTTAATTTGGTATTTCCCAATTTAAAATATTTTTTAAAAATTGAAATATTTCAACTCTCCAGCTTCATTGGCAGGTTTTGAGAACCAGAGGGAAGAGGGAAGAGGGAAGTTGGGGAAGTAGGGGTAAAAGGGGCAAAGAGGAAGAATAAAACACAGAAAGGAGGGTAATGGAAATTCATTTCTTTTTAGGTTCACAGGCTTTTTAAGAGATAAGAAGTAAGCAATGAGAAGTAAAAAAATAAGGAGTAAAAATTGTTAGTAAAAGTTGTGCTGAGCAGTACAAATTGGCTAAGCATGATTGTTACCATTCCGTGGGTTGATGGCCAGGAAATGCTGCCCAATCAAGTGTCTAGAGCAGGAGTGGGGAACCTACAACCTACAACCTCAAGGACACATGTGGCCCTCTAGGTCCTCAAGTGCAGCCCTTTGACTGAATCAAAACTTAATTTGTTTTGTGAAGTTTGGATTCAGTCAAATGGCCACACTTGAGGACCTAAAGGGCCACATGTGACCTCAAGGCTGCAGGTTCCCCAGCTCTGGTCTAGAGAACAGGATGGAGTATCCCCCCCTTCCCCGTACTTGAAGAGACCAGTCTATGGCTACTACTTCTGCTATTCACTCTGGCCTTAGACAAGGTATTTTACCCCTTTGAGCCTTAACTTCCTCCTCTTTAAAATGAGAGGATTGGACAGGATGACCTCTAAGGTGTCTTTTAGTTGTCACTCCTATGAACCTCTCATCTTGCCCTAACCAGTTCTGCCCAATTGTTGATTCTTATAAGCCCAGTATTCAGGATCCCAGTTCTAGAAGCTAAATATTTTTCCAAACAACCAACTTTTTGGTAAAAGACCAGTTTCCTTCTAACATTAAAAGAACACGATTTTCATTGCCCAGTCACAGTCAATTTGGGTACCATAACATAGTGGAAGGAGCACTGACCCTGGAGTGAATGGACCTGGGTTCATAACCCACATCTGAAGCTTATGCCTGTGTAATTTGGGCAAGTCTCATGGCTTTGCTCGGCCTCAGTTTCTTTCTTTATAAAACAGGAAAGTTGAACTCAACAGCCTCCAAGGTGACCTTTTCAGTTCAAAGTTGATGACCCTATGACTGTACCCAGGATTTATGATTGTCTAAACATCTCTAGAAGGGAATGCTAACTCTCCTTTTGTGTGGCTGTGCAGACATTACACAAAATAACAGGAATGCACCCAAAGCCTATCATGCAGACATCTTCCATTTTTCTTGTCCTCATTCTGTCATGAATAAATGAATTTGTCGTCCCCCCCCCAAAATTATCAGCAGAGTTCCATCATGTATTAACACCTTATCTTTTTTTTTAAGGGAAGCATTTTTATTTTTGCTACATCATTGTTGTTTTTCCAAACTGCTATGATTTTGTGAACATATCTTGTCAAGATTAGGAAAAGCTGAGGAGATATAATTGGTTATATGCTGGTATGGTGACACATTTACTAGTCAAGATAGATCACCTGAGCCATACCTGATAAATCCAGGACTATTCAAACTCTCTTCCTAATAATGACGGTTGGACTATGCATCCCTTTGGGCCACTTTGTGAGTTTTATGAAACAGCCCTGGCTTGCTATTCTGGAATTTGGTGACTATTTATTCCTTAGTTTATATTTCTCTCTTCCTCCACTCCACCCCCCCCCCCCCCCCGCTCCCAAGTGCTTGTTATTTGAAAAACAAAATAAAATGACTTTATTCCTAGCAAACGCTTTTGGAGGTAGTGGCTATACAAACAAATTGGTTTGCAAAAGAAGAAAAAAACATGAATTTAGTCAAATAATTTGGGTTTAAAACATGGGCTTCTGATTTAGGATGTGGCCATTGTGGAACCATATCCTCAAAGCAAGCTGGATAAATCTCCTTGGTCTTGGTCTATTGCTATTCTTTCTGCTACCCTATTCCTACCTCTTTATCCCCAAACAATAGATTAATCTTAAAAAGAAGGGATTTTTGCATCTCCCTCTTCTTTTTGCAAAAATGGGGGGGCTAGGGGAGTGGAATATTTCATAGACTGTCAAGTAGAGTTGATACATTGATTTGGTTTTACTGAACTGATTCATTTGTATTTCTTTGAAAATCTTGGATACTTAGGAATGGCTTCCTGGGTGAGGAGAGGAATGTATGTGTGAATAAAATGTACAACAAAAATAAATCAGTAAAAATAAGATTTAAACAGAAGAAAATGAGGAGGGTTTGTTTTATGCCCTAAGAAATAACTTTCCTTGTTAGAATTGAAGTGTTTGTGGTTGTGTCCATACGTGGGAATGAAAATAAAAGAGGGTGGGGAATTAACTCAATGTCAAACCCTGGTCTCAATTACCAAGATAGTTTAATCCAAAGCCAGTCAGCAAGTATTTATTAAGCACTCAATTGGTACCAAGCATTGTGGTAAATGCTGGGGATGCAAGGAAAAGAGCGATCTCCACTCTCAAGGAGCTCACAGTCTGATGGGTGAGGCATACCAAAACAACTATACACAAACAAAAGACAGAAGGCAGGGAGAGAGAAAGAGAGAGAGTGGACAGAGAGACTGAGAGACTGAGAGACAGAGAGGGAGAAAAAGAGAGAGAAAGAAAGAGAGGTGTGTGTGTGTGTGTATGTATATATATATATATATATACATACACACATAGATGTGTATATATATATGCATATATATACACACCCACAGAGAAGTATGCATATTTACATAGATACATTTATACATGCATATATATGTGTATGTATATACACATATATATAGGCACATACATACATATATATATATATATATATATATATACACATATGTATATATGAAATAAATTGGAGATAACCAACAGAAGGAAGTCACTGGCATTGTGTTTTTGTCCAGATAATTGCCTAAATTCTCCACCTCATTTGATTGTGCAGAAGCAGACGCACCATGGTAGGTTAGAGTCAAGCACAGGAATTTCAGGGATAGTTTTTTGAAAGTAGAGGGTTCTTGACATCTGCCATGTGGCAAATGAGTGACTGGAATTTTGTTCTCTAGAGCATTCCATGTGTTCGTCACCATCCTATTTATTTAGCTCTGGAGTTTCCTGTGGTTTCCAATTCGATCAGAGCTACACTGCATGTGGCTGATAAGTATGCCCTGAGAGGGCAGAGGGGTGGAGAAGCAGGAGGCAGGAACAGAATTTCTGAGATTTTGTTTTGGTTTGTTTTGCTACTTTCAAATGTAGAAGCAAAATGCATTCTTTAGGGAGAGATAACACTTGGTGTGACAGGAAATAGTTCAAGTTCAGCAGAACTTATTAACAGACATAAAAGAAGCCGACACTTTGATTTCAGGGTAAGTAAGAGACAAGCAATTGCCTCCAACTTTGGCTAGTTTAGTTCCCTAGTGGTGAATTAAAAATGGATCCTGGAGAAGATGTACCACACTTGAGAGCGCAGAAATGGCTTCTCTCTTGTTAGTTACTTTCCAGCGTAGACCAAATTCATTCAATAATTAAACAAGCATTTATTGAGAACTTACCTTATGCCAGGCTTTGTGCTAGACAATAGGGATAAAAAAAATAAACAGTCCCTGGCCTCAAGGAGCTTATGTTCTGGTGGGCTAATTCAAATGATTTACAATTCTTAGAAGCCTATTTTTTCTCCTCTGTTATACTGAAAAAGTATTGTGATTTCAACTCTGTGGGATTCCATGGGATATGAAAATATGGAGACATCTAACTAAAAAACATGTGCATTTCACATCCAAGTTTAGGCTGTCTCTAGATAACACCAAAATAACTGCTTTACTCAGCTGATTGGGGATGGAGGACATCTGATCAATTAATGATTTCTCTGAATTTTCTCATTTCAGTACAATCCATTCATCTAGTAGCTCAGGTGTAATTCAAGGTAGAATTGTGAAGAAGTTACAGCTTATTTTCTGAACCACATTACCTCCCTTCAAGACATTCTCTACTCCAAGTCCTAAAGGCCATCATGTCTATACATGCTAGGCCCATGGCTATATAGCTAGAGCCAGATTACTGTATATGATGAATCTGTTAAAGAGGTCACATTATTTAGATTCACCTACTTATTTCCATTACGCTGTGGAACTAATTACTTTTCTAGACCTCATTTTTCTTTTTTGTAAAATGAGGAAGTTGGACTTCTAAGGTAACTTCTAGCTGTCTATCTATGCTCTTATAGTAAACAAATTCATTTCAAGGTGTTCATATGGAAAAAAAACCCACAACTTGGAATCAGGATGCCAGCAGCCATGTGATCTAGAGGAAGTGCCTTAGCCTTTCTAGATCTAAACATCCTTATCTGTAAACAGAGAATGACAATACCTGCTCAGCTTACTGGTATGGGGTTGTTATGGAGATCAAACAAGATAACTCCAATGAGAGTCCTTTGTATATTCTAAACAGATACAAATCATTATGAAAGCATGCCCAGTAGTGATACAGTATTCATCTAAAGGCATTTAGATTCTGAAAATTCTGAAAGAATGGCAAATGGTAGAATCCCTAAATGGTAGAAGGTCCATCACTTTAACCACTGGATTAGGAAGATAGTTTGGAGGCAAAAGAGCCTTTCTTTTAATCATGCTGGGGAGGTGAATGGAAATTAGACTTGGTATAGCATCACTGACATCGGCATGCCTGGGAAGAATCCAGCCCTGGGCCTTAGGATTCACTGAACCATGGGAGCTTCCTGGACTCCAGCTTCTTCACTTGAAACTGGCCTAAGGGCTTTCACCTGCCATTAATTTCTTAACCTTCACTGATCTCTGAACTCCAATTTAACACCCAGAGCTTCCCTATTTTGAGTCTGGCGTTATCTAAACCGGGGGTGGGGAACCTGCAGCCTTAAGGCCACTTGTATCCCTCTAAGTCCTCAAGTGCGACTCTTTGACTGAATCTAAACCTCACAGAACAAACACCTAAATAAAGATTTGTTCTGGAAAACTTAGACTCAGTCAAAAGGCTGCACCCAAGGACCTAGAAGGCCACATGTGGCCTCAAGGCTGCAGGTTGCCCATCCCTAATCTAAACCTTTCTCTCTGCTACTATTACTGTATCTTGGTGCATCTTATACTGGTTATTATAACTACTAAACAAAAAGAGTGTTTTTCTTGGGTATAGTTATAAGGGAAAAGAAAACATAAAAATTGAGAAATTAAATATCTGAGTCAGGCCATTAAAAGTAGAAATTAAAAAAAATTCCTGGCTCCCAAGCTAAGAAGTACTTATCTGCTGGGCTTATCTATTTACATTTATTCATACCTAACTGGATCCATCATGATTATCTTTAGACTGGACCACAGTGCCTGGAACATAGTTAGAGTTTAATAAATGTTTCTTGACTGACTTACTAGCCGACTGCTTTTTTTGAAGGGCCAAGAACAAAATGACATCCTCCCTGTAAGAATATGCCCAAACCAATTTTGTGCCCACTTGGGTACAAGGGATTATCCTCACCTATCCACAGCCAATCAAGAAGTTTCCTTATTGCATGATGGTTTTGTTGTACAAATACCTTTTCTCCGTTTCCTTCTCTCCTTTGGCTCCCAATATCACTTGTAAGTAATTTCCTTTTTTTCCTTTTTGAGGGAAAAAGAAAACTAAATATAAACAAGGTCAGCTATCATTCCCATTACCTTTAATTCCACTCAATACACAATTTACCCTGGAATTAGTCTGGAACAGGAGAAAGATCCCTGGCTCTGAAGTCAAATGACCCGGGTTCAGATTCTGTCTCTTAGGTTAACTACTTGTGTGACTTTGGTCAAGTCATTTACCCTTTGGGAGCCTCAATTTTCTCATCAAAAAAATGAGAGGGCTGAATGAGTTGTCCTCTGAGATTCCTTCCAGTTCCAGATTCAAGATCTTTTGATCCAAGTTCATGAAGATAATCTCATTCCTTACAATTCCCTTCAACATAGGACAAAATAAAGAACGTGAAAGGAAGAATAACGCAAAAATCACATTTTAGTCTTCTTATTCAAAGGACAGGAAATTCAGGCCATTGGATGTGGGTAACTTTCAGTAACATACAGTTTAAAAAATTATTGCAACAATCTTTTTCCCCCTCTTTTCTGAAAGCAGAAAATGCCAGTTCCTTCCTTTTTTTTTTCATTATATAGCCTTACCACATCCCAAGGTTCCATTTTTTTCCTAAAATGCAAGACTATATAAGCCAAGCCTTAGGTAACAGACAAGAGCCCTGGGAAACAAGTTTGTGTTGCTGATCCACAGTTGAAACATTTTCTTGGGTAAATCAAACACGTGAGATTTTAGTTTGATCCCTCTCAATAAGAGCACCAACATCCCTCTTTGGTGGTGCTATGGTGACCCAATGTTAGGAGACCAACGATGGTCATTTATAGGGGAGATCAGTTGATCAGTCCTTGTGATGGCCAAAGCTATTCTGATTTTTGTGTCTAATGAGTTCCTGAATGGTTTTGAGAAAAATAGTTCTCTCTTTCTTGGAGAGTAGTCAGAAGCCTGGTCTATATAATAAAAGTAGAGAAGTGAGATAATTATCTGGACAACACAGAAAATAAAACACATTAAAGATTATTCCTCTTGATGGATACAGATTTTTTTTGTTTATTTCCTTGAATACATGGATAATTGTCATTGTGTTCTACTTCACTTTTCTAATGTATATCCTGCTGTGGATGTGCAGGGTGATAAGTCATCACCTGGGCTATTCTCATGTCTAGGCGAGACTATGCCTAAAAAACTCCTGACTCCAAACTCATCAAACATAGTAAGAATGCCACCTTTCAGTTTATAGCATCCATGATTCATTCCTCTCCAGTTTTTCATATTGAAACTTTTTAAAAAATCTAATAATAATTATGAATATACATACATACTACATGTATATATATATATATATATTAATATATATATATATATTAACAAGAAAGCAAATATCACTCATGACTATAAAGAGGTTCTCCTTTATTTTTTGGCTGAGTTTATCCTATCTACTCCCTCACCTTTGTGCGGTCTTCAGTAGCCATTTGGTCTACTGTCTTGCTATGTGTAATCCAGGGCAACTGGATCAAAGAGTTGGGCCAAAAATTCTTTTTAAGCCATTGATGAAGCATGTTTATGTATTTATATAACCACTAGTTACCTTGAGAGAGATGGAGACACAGAAAAGAGACAGAGACACAGAGAAACACAGAGAGAGGAAGAGAGAGAGAGAGAGAGAGAGAGAGAGAGAGAGAGAGAGAGAGAGAGAGAGAGAGAGAGAGAGAGAGAGAGAGAGGCCTAAGTATCATTAGATTTTGTTGCTGCTCCTGTCAATCATATATAGGGTATCTAGTATTAGAACTAAGATTACAAAAAAGAGAAAAGAATGGTCAAAATAGTCCAGCTGTTTCTATAAATCAATACTCTAGTAGATTTTTTGATTCAGACATGAGGTCTACATGAAGTGGATGGCTCCAAAGGGAAAGTTTCACTGATTTTTGTTTTGTTTTTATTTTTACTTTGTTTTGGGATGATTTACAGAGATGGCCTCAGTGAGTGATTTCTGATCCTAAAACCACCTGAAGTGAGACTTTTCCTTTTCCTCAAGGAGGAAGGTAAAAGGCATGCCTATATCTTTAGAACAAATGAAGCAGAGTTGTATGCTGCTTATTTGGAGTTAAAAGACCTGAGTTCAAATCCTATCTCTGCCACTTCCTGTGGAACCTTTGTTAAATCATTAACCTCTAGATCTCAGTTTCCTTCTCTGTAAAATGAGGGGCTTGGACTATGAACCCCAAGATCCTTTCTAGATCTAAATATATGCTCCTATGATCGATGAAGAAAATAATTTAAATCTAATTTGAGAGAAATGTTGAAAAACCAAGCTAAGCTTGTCTGTCTACACTTGTTTTTGTTTTTGTTTTCAACCAGATCTGTGATTTCATGGGTTCAGGGAAATCTCTCTCAATGCTGATCAGTAGGTACTTGGCAACTTAACATTTTTTAAAGTTGCCTGGAGTCCTAAGAGCTGAAGTCAATCAAGAAATTGAGCAAGTACTTTCTAAAAAATTATTTATTTACTTGTTAGGTACAAAGCACAGTGCTAGCTGCTCTGGGGAGGAAGCCCAAAGGGGCAAAATCATGATCCCTGCCTTCGAGTAGCTCATGTTCTAATGGGGGAGACAACCTGTAAATAAATTAAGATATCTATGCTATGAACTGGAATCTCAGAGAGAAGGAGAAGGTACTAGCAGTTGGGGAGAAAATTTCCTAAAGAAAGTGGGATTTAAACTGAGTCTTGAAGGAAGCCAGGAGGTGAAGATGAGGAAAGAGAGCATTCCAGGCATGAGAGGAAGTGGTTTGCCCAGGGTTGTATGGCCAATATGTGTTAGACTCAAGACTTGAACTCAGGTCTTCTGGCTCAGGAGCCAGCTCTCTGTCCACTACTTCATGAAGTGTCACATACATTTATTAACCCCAGATCATTAGTTTACATCTCTGTAGATTTATTAAAGTTTACCAAGCACTATTTTCACTATAACCACCTGAGGTAGGCAATACCTAGCATAGCACTGAAAGACTCCAGTATGTAGTAGGTGCTCTGTAAATGTTTGCTGATTAAGGAAATTATTGTAAGGATTATTAAAGGATTTTGAAAAGAATATGTCACCTGGGACATCTATCACTTATAGATCATCAGTAATATGTGTATTATATATTCATATAATATATATAATTGTATATATGTATGTAATTTATAAGGAGATATGATGGTGGCACAGGAATTAGATGGGAAGAGAGAAGGCCACAGATTGCTATTTAGGCAGGGGTGACATGATTTAAGAAAAGAGAGACTTTGTCTACTCTCCATCCATCACACCATGGCCCATCACTACAACCAACTAGAAAGTGACCAGTCAATCAACCCTCCAGCCCCACTGATACAATTTCAGCCCAATGGCTGAACTGAAGTGGGATTAACTTGACTCTCTGCTCTTGCATACATACTCTTGACAACTTTTCATCTAAAGGACATCAGGAGATTTGGTTACGGGGGTTTGGAGGTTGACTTGGGCTTGGTTAGAGAGAGCTAGAGTCAATCACCCCTCTGGAAACAGACTGAAAAGAAATACCAGAGTTGGCAAGAATCCCCTATGATTGCCTGTCAGCCTCAAGTGGGTGTCCAAAGTATTGGAAAGTCAGTGAAAGTGAACTGGGAATTAGTTGAGAGACTTAGCAAGTGAGGGTCATCCATTGTGAGCACTTCATAGGATAGCAAAGCCTTGTTGTGGTGTGGAGTTGGCTTTCCCCACCCCCACCCCCCTTAATCTCAAGAACGAAAAACGAAATTCTCAAGGAAAGTCTAAAATGGAATTCAAAAAGAACAATAGAATTGGGTTTGATTTGTTTAATTCTGATATCAAGGTCACTAGAAAGTACTACAGCTTTTATTTGTGTGGTGGGCTTTTTTTTTTTTGGCAACATCTTTCTTTTCATTTGATGGTCCTGTCATCCCCAGAACTGTATATGTTACTGATCCTGCCTGTATTCAAAGCTGTTATTAAGTGGAGTCTTTCAGATTTTAGAGAAATGATAATGGCTCCAAAGATGACAGAAAGTGGCAGCTGGTGACAAAAAACCCCTTGATAAGACGACAACAGTAAATCAAACTACCGCCACTTTTCCGTTTCATGTTTGTTAATACCACCTCGGCTTTTGAAGTTTAAAGTAAGGTTCAAAAAAGCCAGGTGCTGAATCATAATATTAAAGCAAGGAAGGAGCTCCATGAAAGAGAGGAGATCTGAGAGGGGAAAGCAACAAACACAGCTTTCAACTGCCTTTTGTCGGCCTTTCTGCAGATGTCACCAGTTGTTATCCCCAGCAGAGGTTTCGGGCTTGTAGCAGTGCCTCTGGCTGATTCCAACTCAGCGTTTCAAGTGTCAATCAAAAAGGAAGGACGCAGCTTAGGTCCTGGTCATTGTCCTGTGAAAAGAGCCAAGCATTTAACATTGATTTAGCTCCCTCAATATACAAAGATAGAGCCAGCTTTGTGCAGCAAAAAAAGGGCCTTTGGCAAGGTTGCTTGTAGAGCAATTCCATCGCATCCAATGCTCCTTGGTTTAGCTGTCATACTGTGGTGTCTGGAGCCCTCTGAAAAGTTATTCAGGACTGAGTGAGCAAATTAAAAAGAAATAACATGCTCTCGGAAAGAGTGGCGCCTGGCTATGGGTGGGGGTGTGTGTGGGGGGGAAGGCAGAGAAAAGCTTTTAGCTTAACGCAGTCTTATGAAATGGTTTTAATTTATTATTTTTTTAAAGTTATCGGATGCTGTTGAAATGGTACTTTAAGCAAACCAGGCAGGAGGCTGGAGGACACCCTTAGCCACTGGCCTTCCCCTCTGAGTTATGAACAGCTTGACCCAGAATACTTCCTCCTTGGCCAACTATGTTCCAGTCGGTTTGCTTCCAATGTTGGAAGAAAACCCAGAGTGAATTCCTCAGTGCCCTACCCTTTCTTCATGCTTAATTCTTACTCATGGTTATGTGGACACACACAAATCAGTCTGACTGAATCCAGAAAAACAAAATTTCAAAATCAAAGAGTTGAATTCTGTCATACAGTAATGTAGGTTCAAATGTTCTCCTCTTCCCACCTTCATATGATGCCCAGTGACTGGTTTTGATAAAACTTTCACTTTTCCATTCAACACACATTTTCAGTACCTACTATGTGCAAGCATGATGCTAAAGACTGGAGACAAAAAGACAAAAATGAAAAAGCATGTTCTTAAGGTGCTTATATTCTACTGGGGAAATGCAACAGATGCTTAAGTAAATACAGAGTAATTGAGGAGTAAAAAAGTGCTAATAAGTAGAAGGGAGTGGGATTGGGAAAGGTCTCACATAGAAGGTGGCATCTCAACTAGGCTTAGAAGATTGAATTTTGCAATTATTTGTGGTTCTGCATAGACATAACTATCTACTGGGGGATGTCATGCCATTATTATTCATTATTTCTCTCAAGACCAGCTTGTAAATCCTTCCTTTTCTGTGCCCTTCCTTGCCAGGGGAGGCTAAGGTTCCTTGTTGAACTTTCTACTTTTACTCTGGGCAGCCTTTAGGACTGGACTCTGCAAGAAATGTCATAGTTTCAGGAATGGAGTAATCTGTGAGTTCCCTGAAGGCAGGAATTTCATATTCCCTATATTGTCAGTGCCCAGCAAAATGCCTTCTGGACACCAGGCGGTTAATCCTTATTGGTCAAATTAAATTTGTATGGCTTTTTGATTGAAAGGATGGTCCTAGGTTGTGGCTAATCACCTAAATCTCGCCAAGACAAGAACAAGTATCCCAAAGGATTATTTTTTTTTTCAAATGCTACACAGAAGCAGTAGTCTTAAAATGGCAACCCTTCAATTTAGCCAAATTCTTGAGTCCACAGAGATAGCTCTGTCACATTGAATGAACTAAACACAATGCTTGGCACATAGTAAGTATTCAGTAAATACTTTTTCATTCATTCATTGAAGATTCACATTAGCTAGTCTCCACTTTGCCTTGAATACAGTAAATAACTCCCTCTTCCACATGTGTATTTGATGGTGACCAATTGCGGAAAATTAAAACTTCCCAAACAGCTTATGGGAATGAGATCATTATATTGGAGGGAAAAACAAATTTGCAGAAAGCTTGGTGAGAGCCTCAACTAAGCCAGAGCATCAAGAGGGCATTTGAGGATGAAACTGGGAAGCAGGGATAAATAGAAAAGATCTATCAAGATTTCTACAACAAATTCTTTTCTCCCTCCGTGACTGCCACATTTGAGCCCTTATATCACAGACCCCAGAGTCCTGCAAAAGAAAGTAGAAATGTCACTGAAGAAAACAGATGGGAAGAACTACTGGACTAGATCATACACAGAGGAGGCTCATGCTGGAGGACTCAGTTTTAAGGACATCAAGGTGTTGATTCTCAGGGAATATGAAAGAAAGAAGTATGCCCAGGAATTGGAAAAATAATGAACCTTATCATTGCTGCCACCACCACCACCACCACAAACAACACACGTTTAGTAAGTGCTTAGTATGTGCCAGCCACTAGTGCTGGGGATACAATGATAAAATAACAAAAGAGTCTGTGCCCTTAAGAAGTTTCTATTCTCCTAAGGATATACAACATGATCACAGGCAAGTAAATATGAAGTTATTCAAAGGCATTTCAAGAAGAAGAGAGCACTGACAACCAGGATAATCAGGAAAAAAACACATGTAGGAAGAAGTCCTTCAGCTGTAGTTTGAAGAAAGCTGCAAAAGGGGGTACATCCCAGATTTAGGGTGCTAAAAATGTCTGAGAAAATAACAATAATGATGGGCCCTTTTGGCTCTTTTCCCATCTCTGCAAAGATTATTATGTAACACTAAAAGAAAATACCTTTTGTTTTCCTTTATGAATATATGTTTCTAATATATTCAGTGCCTTCACAATGGACTTCATGGTGGTAGTGAAGGAAAGAGAAAGGGGAGGAATTAAGCTACACAGAAGAGTTTGTAAAGAAATGTAATACCCTTATCCTTCCAGTGTACCTGGGTTGCATAGCACAAAAAAATAGATATGGGCCAGAACAAGTCAGATATTGGAATAAACCAGTTACACTACCTGAGTGAAGCAGCATAATAATGAAAAGAAGACTGGGAATCAGGAAACATGGGTTTGAATCCTGACTGTGGCATTTATTAGCTTTGTGACCATAGGTAGGCCATTAAACCACTATAAATCTTGGTTTCTTTATCTATAAAATAGGGATAATAACACTTGAACTATCTGCCTTGTAGGGTTATTGGGGAAAAAAAGCAATCTATAACAGTAAATTGCTAGGACAATGAATTGTTTTTATTATGATTCTATGACTGGTTAGAGCTTTTTAGGGGAAGAACTTCTGGAAATAAGAATTCTAGAGAGTGAATTCATGGGGAGTTTGGCAAAATTGGAATCCAATAACCGACTGTTACTTCATTGTACCTACATGTCTAGAAAACGTTGAAGCTCCTTTTTAGGTCTCTGGACTCAAATGAAACCCTTAGTCTTACCCTAGATATGCCAGGCTGGATCAGGGAGAATTTCATGAGCATCCGAACTGCATCAATTGTTCTCTACCCATCTGCTTTACTCTAGAGAAACACTTTAAGACCTTCTTAAAACTGGCCACCTTCAAGAAACCTTCCCCCTCTGTCTCCCCCCTAATTAAAAAGAAACACATCCATATCTAAATGACTCGATTTATTGTGTTACATCCCCTCAAAATGTTGATGTTTGTCCATATGTTGCTCCTTAATTACCCTCTGGCCATAGAATTATAGAACGTAGGTGGTGCCAGTTTCTTGAAAACTATGCCAGAGGCTCTGTCTTTGGCAGGTCCAATTAAACTGGAAAGGCATTGAATGCTGACTTATTGTGCTTACTATATGAAGACCAATCTAGCTAGATAGGGAGAGGATCATTACAATAAGAATGATGATAGATTTTTTTTCCGCTGTTACCATAATCCATGAAAGAGATAAAAATACACAGTGCCATCAGGCCTATGCAATCCTCTTCTGCTCCTGAAGTTCTAATATCAGGGAGGCTGAAAAGGGGTCACTAGTTGTTAAGAGGCAACTCTTAATTATGTGGTCTAGTGGATAAAGAACCGGATTTGGGATTAGGAAGCTTTAAATTAAGTCACTTAACCTCTCAACCTCAGTTTCTTCTTCTGTAAAATGGAATTAATAAAGGCACCCACCCCACAGGGTTGTTGTGAGGATCAAATGAGATAATATTTGTAAAGAGCTCTGACAGCTTCAAAGTACTATATCCATGTTAGTTATTATTATCTAAAAATTGGAATACTACTATGTTTTAAGAAATGACGAGCAAGTTGGTTTTAGAAAAATATGCAAATACTTGCATGAGATAATGCAGAGTGAAAGGAGCAGAACCAAGAGAACACTTTGTATATGGTAACAGCAATATTGTTCTGAATAACTGTGAGTAACTAAGCTATTCTGAATAGCATGATCATTCAAATCAGCTATGAAGGACTGATGAAGGCAAATGTTATCTACCTCCAGAGAAAGAACTGCTATGCAGAAGTAAGGATTATATGGTTCCACATAGATATCTCTGTGCAATGTTAGCCTTGTCTTATGTGAGGTTGGGAGGGACGAAGACAATCAAAACTCAAAATGTAACCAAAAATAAATTAAAAACAAAAAAATTACATACTTCTTAGACTATAAATAAACATTAACTATTGCTATTCTTTTGGTGTGCATTGTTGAAGAGAACTTTAGTCCCTTCAGCCAAATTCTATTGATTCACTTATTATTTATTCTCCAATCAATCAACAAGTTTTTGTTGATCACTATGTTCCAGTCACTGTGTTAAGTGCTAAGGATACAAAGAAAGACAAAACATGGTATCTTCTCTCAGAAAGCTTATATCCTTATGGGGGAGACATCATACATACCTACCATATACATACATACATACATACATACATATATACGTACATACATATATATGTATGTATATATATGTATATATATATATATGTAGAAAGACAGAGAGAGACAGAAAAAGAGACACAGAGAGAGGCAGAGAGAGACAGAGTATGTATATATATATATATATATATTGTATGTATGTATGTATGTATGTATATATATATATATATACATGCATATATGTATATTGTGTATGTGACACACACAATATATACATATGGAATAGACGGCAGGTAGCCTTGAAAGAAAAGGCTCTAAGACCTGAGGGCCAAGGAAAGGCTTCCTATAGAAGACAGTATTTTAGCTGAGCCTTGAAGGAATCCAGGCATACTAAGAGACAGGGATAATGAGGGAGAGCATTCTAGGCTAGTCTGTACAAATGCATGAAGAGTGTTGTATATAATGAATAGGGAGTAGACTACTATAGCTGGATTTTAGAGTGTTCAGAGAAGAGTAAAACGAATGAGTCTAGGAAAGGTTAAAAAAAAAAAAGGACCAGGTTGTGAAGACCTTCTAATCACAAATTTATATTTGATCCTAAATACAATAGGGAACCACTGGAGTTGAGTTGGGGGCAAGGGTGATTATATGGCCAACCTGCACTTTAGGAAAATTGCTTTGGTAGCTCTGTCAAGGATGGATTGGAGTGAGGGAAGGAAATTTGAAAGAAAGGAATAAAATTTATTCCAATCCTCTAATTTTGCAGAGGAGTCATTTCACGTGTGATTGCTTTGCCTCTCCACATAGACTGCAGGCTCCCCAAAGACAGGGCTCATTTCTTCATTACTCTCTAGGCTCTATCCCTTACTCTCAGGACTTTCTCTATCATGCTAGAGGCCTCCTTCCTCACCCTGGACTGGAAATGTACTCTATCTCAGTGGTTTTTTTTCTTTTGATTCACTGATTCTTCCCAGGACTTCCATTTTGAAACAGAGGAGGGAAAGCCCCAAGGGCAGACAAGCCTTCATTCTTCTCCAGGTTTCACTCCAGCTTTCCAGGTTTTCTCTACCATGTTCTCATAAAGGTACCTTTTGCCCCCTGCAATTCCCTCTGCTCATCCCTTTTCCATTTCCTTTCATGTGCTGTTTTTTCCCATTAGAATGTAAGCTTCTTGAGGGCGGAGTCTATCTTTCTGCTTATATTTGCATTCCTAGAACTTAGAGCAGTATAAACCCTTAATAAGTACTTGTTGACTTGACTTCTACTTCTTTTGTATTTTCTGCTTCCCTATGGCTATTTGGAGAATGGAAGGTGACCTTGCCTTTAACTCCACAGTAGAGTACCATTCTGAGATTGTGGTAAGTACTCATAGTAGCCCCAGGCCTTCGACACCTTCAGCTAAGCTCTTGTGGGGCTGCTGTCCACAAGTACTACTGAGGAGTTCAACATTCTAAGTGAACTGACCTAGTCAGTCCAGAACATTGTTAGTCAATTCAGTGGAAACAAACAAACAAAAAAGTCCAATAGGAATTAATCTTTCAATTCATTCCAAATAGTCTTTCTAAGATTTCCACGTAAAAAGTCTGAGTATCCCAGCTTTTGATACTAACTCAGCTTTGACATCTGAATCATGGTTCGTGCTCTACCATCAAACAACTTTTTTAAATGATAGGCACAAAATCCATTAAGTATTTCTTCCAGGAGAGGTGAAATCAACATATACTCAAAATGAAAGAAGAAAAGGAAGCGAGAATTGAGGAGCATCCTAGATCAAAGTGATCTTATTTACCCAGACTGGGTGCGTTTGGGTTAAACACAGAGGGTAGGTAGGCAGGTAGCAAAGAAAGCTTATGAAGAGACATGAATCATGTAGAGAATTTATTAAAGATTTAAGGGCCCCTTTGGGCCTTTCCACCCAAAGACCATTATCTTCTCCCAGATGCTTAGTTATTCTGTCTCCCAAAAGCACTTATGAATGGAATTTGCTGGATTTTCACTTGTATTTGTTCCTCTGTGTCTTTGTACATGTTTTCACAATTGTATATGTGTGTTCTATCCTCATCCATTAGATTTTTAGTTCCCTAAGGCAGGAACCATGTCTTTTTCATGCTCTTTGTGTCTTCACTGTGCCTAGTACCAGTCAAGAATGTACATAGGATCATTGCTTTGAAGCTGGAAGGGACCTAGAAAGGCCATCTAGTCATACACTTCCACTTTACAGATAAGAAAAGTGAGCCATAGGGGTGGTAAATGCCCCATCCAAAGTTATGTAGCTAATAAGTATTGGGGCCAGGATTCAAACCTAGGACAGCCAAGTAGCATAGTGAATAGAGTACTTAGAGTCAGAGAGATTGTAGTTAAAATACTGCCTCAGGCACTAAACTATCTCTGTGACCCTGGACAATTGATTTAACTTCATTGGACCTCAATTTCCTCACCCATAAAATAAGAGAGTTGGACTCAGTTACCCCTAAAGTACCTTTAAGCTCTAAATTTGCAATCTTATAACTCCAGAGACAGTATTATTTCCACTCAAATTTTTTAGGCTCAAGACCCCTTGACCCTCTTAAAAATTATTGAGGATCCCACCAAAGAGCCATTGTTTATCAATATTTAACACATTAGACATTTAAAATGTCTTTATAGTATTATGAAAACAATTTTAATTTCTGAAATGGTGTTGGGGACACCCAGGGGTTCCCAGACCACACTTTGAGCACTGATGGATTACACTATGCCTAACTAATGGTCTACATGATGCTAAATAAATATATTGACTTTTTTCTTCTATGAATAAACTGACTGTGAAAAAAAATGAAACAACACATATTTAAATGAATTGACCAGATGTTGTGGCATCCCATAGCCTGTAATCACTTTCCAATAGGTGGTAGCCTCAGTGATGCACTATTCTAGGAGCTGGATAATGGATAAGGCTTGTCGCCTACAATTTCATTGATTTCTTTTTTTCAGGAGTATGGGGACTGCGATACCAGGGCAAATAGACTAGCATGACATATATTAAAGCCTATGGAAGAAAGAAGAAACGGGCATAGGATCAGTCAGTTACTTAAAGAAGTCTTTGAGAAGGAGTTGATGACATAGGCTTATGGGAGTAGCCATGAAAACTTGGAAAACAAGAGCAACTTAGAGTACTTGATGGGAATTGGGGGAAGAGGACTAGATCAGAAAGATTTCCATGGCAGGGAGGAGGGTGTGGAATCCAGATGAATCAGGATTCTAGTGGCTTTAAAAAGAGCATAGAACTAAGGTTGGACCCAAAACAGAAAGGGCATGGGTTCTGTAAGGACTCAGCAAGCTGAGAGGAATTGCTCTGACCTTGGACTGAGGGTAGAAGTAAATATGGACTAAGAAGGGAATGCAGAGGGGCACAAAAGGGGGTGAGTCCAGGAGGAGTCAGCTGAGCTGAGCCGAGGAGGAAACAAGGCCTTCAGGCCAAATCAAGCTGACCTGAATTAAGAGGAACAGTGTGTTTATAACTTTCCTGTTGTGAATTGTACCTGGAGATTTTCATGCAATGTAATAAAAGTTTCTTGGTTTAAGAGGATGATTGATCCTAGGCTACACTGAAAAAGGGTGCCATCCATCACTGAGGTGGGGGTGCTTCAAAAAAAGTGAGAAGGAAGGGCCTGCCATTTTTGAATAGGGAACAGAGCAGAGAGGAAGGACAGAAGGATACTTAATACCTATGTGACTAAGGCAAGTCGTTTAACCACCCTGGGCCTCCATTTTCTCATCTATAAAATGAAGCTATTGGACTTGCAAAGTCCCTCCCAGTTCTAAATCAATAATATTGTGCTCCTTTCCTCCTGCCCCATTTCCTTGTGATGGAGTATCAGTGCCTAAAGTTTAACCACTGAAGGGGAACTTTCTGGATGTGGTTTACTCTAGAACTATTTTATCATTACCTCTCCACACATTTTGAAGAAGGCTGGCAGGGGCTAGTGGTGTCTTATGTGAATGGAATATAGGAAAGAGAACTGGCCCCCAAGTGACCTTGGCCTCATTAACACTGTGCTGGAAGGCACTGGGGCTACTAACTCCCAGTGAATATCCATCAATGATGAGGATGCCACCAAGCCTTGCCTCGGGGGCTCTTCGAATCCAGACTGTCTCCCTATTGTTCCACCCCTGGGTGGGTACTGGCCTAAAACTATGCTTCCCACTGCCCACAGTCCCCCCAGCTCTCAGAAATCACTCCAGCTTCCCAGAAGGGCTGGGGGAGGGGAGAGACAAGGGAAAAGGAAACAGTCATGGTCACCTCTCTGCAAACCTTCTCTCATTCACTCGCTCCAAAGGGCAAGACAAACAAACCCCAGAAAGACTGCTCTGCAAGTGAAGTGTACACAATTATATTTCCAACAGCTTTGAAAACTTTTTTTTTTCCTTCTGAATAGCAAATGACACATTATCTTTTTGGAGGTCAGAGAATAATGCAGTTGGATTCTTGTGACATTGTGTGAGTTAATGTTTCTATTTGCCATTGTGTCCTGTGGAAATAAAGGCTGTGGGTCACCTGGGGTTACCATAACACGACACGTAAATTGTAGAATATCTCACAAGTGCCTTGATAATGTGGGCCACCATTCTATAGACATTGGCTCCTTCCTTATCCACAATGGGTAATAGGGCCTCTGGAGCGCTAAGGAGATAAATGATACTATCCTTGGAGTGTCAGAGGTGCAACACTCCAGGAGTTGCATTCATGATTTCCTCTAACTTAAGGACTTCATGTTTTTAATAGTAATTGAAATATACAAGTAAATAGAAGTGTCACTCATATCATCGTTGTTGGGGAAATTGATGCACAAAGAAATGCCATAAATTCCAAAGTACCCTTATTAGAGTGCTAGGTATTAGTAAATGCTTCCAAGAAACCCTCTGTCTTTTCCTACCCCAAATATCTTCCCTCATCCTTTCTTCTTTTGGTTGGGCATCTTAGCCAATAACCTTCTTTGAAGACACACACATCGGCTTTTTCTGAGATCATTTGGCTCTTCTTACAGTACTTCTCTGCAACGACTTTGTATTTATTACTATGGTGAGAGCTCCCTAATGTAGCTATCAGCTAAACTATTCAGAGCCAGATAACACTCTTTGAAGACCCTATTTAAACACCTTCTCTCTCTCTCTCTCTCTCCTCTCTCTCTCTCTCTCTCTCTCTCTCTCTCTCTCTCCCCAGTTATTCTTATTATAAAAATTTTTAAGGAATAAAAGCAATTTCTTCACAGACATTTGTGTAATACTATCAAAGTAGACAAATTGAGTTTTAATTTAAAAAAAAGTAAACCTTCAGAAGCCCATCCCATTCATTTGCTCCCTCAGGCCTCAGTTTCTCTAGGCATTGATCAGCTAGATTTTCCAGAGATTGGAAAGAGACTGGAGAATCTCTATCTGGACAGGTACTATTTAGGAGCACATCTCTTCTTCTGAGAGGCAGGGAGGAGGGGCTTCTTTCTTTCCTTTTTATCCTTCTCTAGTTCCTATGTCCTATCTTAATCTCACCACCCACCCTCATCCCCAAATTCTTTCTCCCAGTTTTGCTTAGCTCCCCCTGAGTTTCTCCTCTGCTTCCTTCCCTGCTTTTCTCCATTCTAATTACCAGTGCTAACTGGTAGATGTTGCCTGCCTTTGCTGAAATGCTCTCCCTAATCATGGCCATTGTGCTCCTCAAAGCTAAGTCAAGAATTGCTGCCTTTTTATTTCCCTCTCTATATATTGGAGAAGGAAGCAGGTCCTTACGGCTTTTGTTGTCCCTACTTCTGGGCTATGCTCCATTTGCTGGTGAACAGGGCTTATCTTCACTTTCCCCCTCTAAATACTCTAACATTCAGCGTCCTTTCATGTCTGTGCTTTTAAAGTAAATCTTTGGACAATTAAAGATATGAAATGGCTAAATAGAGTTCTGCCAGCGTTGTTCTCTCCTTTTTAAAGGTTTAATCACACTTAATGGCTCTCTTCAAAACTTGAATTTTCCATTTTGGTGTTTTGACTCCATTGAAAGAGTTTACTAATATTCTTTCAAAAGTATTCTTTCCTCAAATGAGCTATTCAATAAAGTTTTGTGCTGGGCTATAGGATGGAAGCTAAATGGAAAATAATTGAAAGAAAGATCATAGGTGGGGGGTGCCTATTCCTGGCTATGGTTTTGTTAGTCAAAGCAGAATCATTGGTAAGGAGCAGAACAAAAGTTGGTGTGAAGGAACAGGATGATAATTTGGTAATGGGGAGCAACATTTCCGTCATCGAAATCCCCTTGTATAGCCTTCCTCCCCTGGATAGGGCATGCTTCAGCCTTATAGCTACTGAAACATAAACTTCTTAGAAAGATTTGTGTGCCTTTATGCAAGGGTTGGGAGTGGGGTGGACTGGATGTGTGCAGAAAAAAAAATCAATGTTTTTACATCACATAGACATAGCTATTTAAACATAAGTGGATCAGATTCTTTCCATTCCTGGTATGTGTGTGTGTGTGTGTGTGTGTGTGGTGTGTGTGAAAGAGAGAGAGAGAGAGAGAGAGAGAGAGAGAGAGAGAGAGAGAGAGGGAGAGGGAGAGAGAGGGAGAAAGAGAGAGAGAGAGAGAGAGAGAGAGAGAGAGAGAGAGAGAGAGAGAGAGAGAGAGAGAGAGACTGAGAGACAGACAGACATACAGAGATGGGGGTGGGGGGTGGGGAAGCTGTCCTGCTTGTCAAAGTCAAGCTTGGACAATGGACTAGTTTCTGAGATTCAGCCCTTTCCCACCCTCAGCCCCCAGTCATGCTCAAAATCTGAATGATAGAATTCGTCCTGTAAGAGACAAACTTAGTGGAAAATGGGATTAGAGAGCCAATGCTCCTTGACAGCTTCTTTATTAGCCAAAAAGCCCACTGATGACATCTCACCTAAGTAAGACAGAAATACTATGCTACCAGGATTTAGTATGGGACTTCAGAGTGGGAAAGGATTTTTAGGGATCATCTAGCACTGACCCCTCATTCATCAATGATGAAATGAAGTCAGAGAAGTTAAGCCATTTCCCCCCCCCAGAACAAGCAGTAAAATGTCGGAGCTTAGATTTGAACTCAGGTCATCTTATTCTAAATTCAGGCTCTCAGCACTAGGCCACATCCATACCCTCATGCTATCTAATCATCTAGCCTTGGAAGGGGAGGTAGTGCAAAATGACAACTAGAGAGGATAACTGGGCCTTTTGGGTCATAGGAACTCACAGTTGTAGTGGTCTTCAGGCCTCATCTAGAACAGCTTCATTTTGTAGAGCAGGAAAGCCATGAGTTCAATCATTGTAAAGAAGAATAGTGGTAAGCTTTCTCCCCATGTTTTCTGATACCAAATCTAGGATTCTTTCCAAATATACTATTCTGTTTTTCCCCTTGGCCTCTGGAATAACCCATTCCCCCCCCTTTCTTTTCTTTTAAAAATTGTTGTTTTATTAGAAATTTAACCATAAACATTTATACAAACAACTAGGTGGCAGCTAGTTGGTGCACTGGATAGAGGGCTGGGCCTAGACTCAGGAAGACCAGAGTTCAAATCCAGCCTCAGACATTAGCTCTGTGACCTTGAGCAAGTTACTTAATCTTCTTTGCTTCAATTTCCTCATGTGTAAAATGAGCTGAAGAAGGAAATGGAAAACTAGTATCTTTGTCAAGAAAACCCCAAATGGAGTTGCCATCAGACACAACTGATCAACAACACACTTGCTTAGTAATTACATTTAAATTCATTGATTTCAACATGTTAAGTATTACACTTTTCAATTCCCTCCTTTAAGCCACTGTCAGAATTCTTTGTCCATTTACTCTCATTTACTTTTCTTTAAATGATAATAGTATGTATGTACTTTGATTTTCTGGGTCTGCTCTTATTGGGGGGGGTATTAATTGTTAAAAATCTTTCATATTTTCTCTCTATACCTTATACTTGTCCATTGTAATTGCATTATAGCATTCAGTTCTGGATCACTATTCTTTCAATCATTCACTTGCTCATTAATGTACAGTATATATTTCATATGTGCCTAATATAAGCCAAAGTAGGAACCTGACAAATATTTACATACTTTCAATGGGCAAATGTACTGCATTAAGTGCTCAGATATACCAAGATGGCCCCTACTCTCAAGAAATTTAGGATCTACTAGATGATCTAGATGGGGAGATAGTGTGATGTAATGGGGGGAAAAACTACTATGTAAGAATTTTCTTTTTGTATGACCAGGGGCAAATCACATTACTACTTTGGGCCCCAGTGTTCTTATCTGTGAAATGGGGAGTTTAGACTAAATGACCTCCAAGATTCCTTCTAGCTCTAAATCCTATGACTTAAATTTCAGCTCATCCACATATTTATCATCACTTATTTATTAAATCACTTACAACTTGTTTAGGCTTTGCTTCCTCCTCTGTGAAGCAAGGATGAAAATGTCTGTGCTGCCTACTACACGAAGCAGACTCAAATGAGATAATGCATCGAATGTGATTCATACAGTCTTAGAAAAGCTGGCTGGTACTATAAACTTGTTAAGGTAAATATACACACATATATTTGTGTGTGTATTTTTTTTTCCACAGGAAAAAAGTAGCAAGATAAGGTGAGCAAATAAGCACCAAATGAATGGAATAGATAGTAAATGCTATAGAGTTCAAAAAGAGAGAAATTGTGGTTTGGAGTGGTTAAAAAAGGCTTCTGGGAGGTGGGGGATACTGGAGGTAATCCTTGAAAGATAATAATATGAAAACTTTTGAGGAAAGGGGATATTTCAGAAGAAAGGAACAGCTGGGACAAAGAAATAAAGAAGGGAATGAATAAATTATGTTTTTTAAAATAAAATTTATTTATTTAGCATTTTTAGTTTTCAATGTTCACTTTTATAAAAGTTTGCGTTCCAATTTTTTTTCTCCCTCCCTCCCCAAGACAACAAGCAATCTGATATAGGCTATACATATGTACATATGACATACAATCATATTAAACGTATTTCCACATTAGTCATGTTGTGAAAGAAGAATCAGAACAAAAGGGGAAAACCACGAGAAAGAAAAAAAAACAAAAAAATAGTGAAAATAGTGCTTTGATCTGCATTTAGACTCCATTGTTCTTTCTCTGGATGTGGATAGCATTCTCCATCATGAGTCTTACAAATTATGTTTTGAGCACACTGAAACAGAATAGGTTTTTGTTGTTGTTGTTGTTTTCTAAAACAATATTGTCTTAGGGAATAGTAGGAAATAAAATTGGAAAGACTGGCTGGGCCCAGACTGCCAAAGACCTTGAATGAGTTTGATCTTTATGCCTGTACTGAATGGAGAGACGTTAAATGTTCATGAGCTTAGAAATGGAATGATTTTAGGTGGTGCAGTGGATAGAGCACCAGGCTTGGAAGTAAGAAATTGTGGTTGTTCAGTCATGTCCAAATCCTCATAACCTCATTTGGGATTTTCTTGGCAGAGATAATGGAGTCGTTTGCCATTTCCTTCTCCAGTTCATTTTGCAGATGAAAAAATTGAGGCAAACAGGGTTAAGTGACTTAGCCAGGGTCACATAGCTAGTAAGTGTCTGAGGCCAGATCTGAACTCAGCAAAATGAGTCTTCCTGATTCCAGGCCCAGCACTCTATCTCCTGTGCCACCTAGCTGCTCTGAAAGCAAGAAGATCTGAGCTCAAATGCTGCCTCAGATACTTACCAACTGTATGACCCAAAGAAAGTCACTTGAGTGCTCTGTGCCTCAGTTTTCCCACCTGTAAAATGACAGGTTGAGTTTGATGGCTTCTAAATTCCATTGCAGTTCTAAATCTATGATTCTACAAATCTGGCAGTGCTGAAGAGGACGAATTTAAGAGAGGAAATACTGGCAGCAGAGAGATAAATAAGGGGCTACTGATGTCTCCCAAACATGAGATTAATGAAGAAATGAATGAATTGATAAGAGTTGTAAATGAAATGAGAGAATCAAGACTGTTCCACAATACGGCAGTTAAAAGGGCTTTGACCACATTTTAACTCCTTCACCAGTATGGAAGCAACTAAATTTGATGTCAAATTGTCAAAAATAATTAAATAAGAAGCTAGCAGATGGGACATGCTTCCTCCTCCCATCCCCAACACTGTTGCTTCAACTCAGGTGAGCTAACAAACCCATCTATGTGCCCAAAAGGGCTAATTTCTCTCAGTTTTTGTCCTCCTTAGAGGACAGAGAGATCAAGAGAAACAGGGACAAAGAAAGAGCAAGAGAAAGCAAAAGAAAGAAAGAGACAGGGAGAGACAGAGACTGAGAGAGAAAGCTTTGCATGTTCAAAACCAGAATGGAAGGAGTCAATAAAGAGAAAACCATTGAAAATGCTGAAGGAAAAATTGGGGGAGAAAAGAGTGTAAATGGACAAGTCAGCTTTGGAGAAGAGGATCTCAACCCCTATGAGACTATAGAGAACGAAAAAAGTTTAGATAAAAAGAAATTGGGAATTTCAGGAGGAGAGAGTGCTTGCTGGCAAACCGAGCAATCTTGTGGGATGGCATCCTATTCTTCTTCTAGTAGGAACAGTCATTTGCCAAGAGTAAAAAGGGAGAGGAGACCTGAGGAACAGTTGTTGTGGGAATTGCCTTAGGGAATCCAAAAACCATGAACAAAAGGATTTGGGGGCCACAGTGAGTGGTTGATGTTAGACCACATGAATTTGCTGTGGGCCAGAATTCTCAGTGAGCAGAATTCCAAGACTTTTTTCAGCCATGCTCAACTGCTTAGGAGCTAGAATAAGAGTAGATAGTAGAGTTGATCCAGAATTGGGGACAGACTTCAGGGTTACAAAGAAAGGTCAAGGGTCTGTAAGACATTAGGATTGGTAGGAGAAGCTACTGAGTGATCTGGCTTGGATGAGGTCTTTCTCCCCTGAGAAATTTTGTTTCCACCAAGCGTAGGATCACAGACTTAGAGCATTAAGATATGTTGTTGAGCAAAGTCAAACCTATTCCTCCAGACCAGCAACCCCGAGGAAACAAACAACTGTAGCTTGGGTAGTGAATGTAGCCACTTTATGCTCCATTAAATCATGGCCCTTTTTCAATAAGGGAGAGAAGAAGTTACAAAGAGGGAGATTTTGAGTATGTGAGCACCCATGTAGGGACTCGCTTTGAGCACCATTTTGTTTGTGGGCAATTTTAGACTTCCCTATGGGGCCATATGCTGAAAAATACTCCTTTTCCTCTATCACTTTCAGGAATGTCACATGGTAGAGTCTCTGTATACCATGTGATGGCAGCTCACTTTGTTTCCTTGACTATAAGCAGGTTAGCAGTTACTGATTAATTTCAGCCAAGGCAAAAGAATGGCTGCTTTCTTGTCCCTGATGCTAGCCTCAGAAAGATCTACTGCTGGGTTTCCACAGTCCTCCCCACCTCCATCCTCAAGCAGATGTGGGGGGAGATTTTGTTACTCTAGCTAGAACAATCGCCTTACTAGCAGGCAGAATAGGTGCCTAGAAAGTTATTTTAGAAGTATTTTAAAGGTTCCCCACCTATCTTCACTCTATTCTTCTCCCTCTTACCCAATGATGCCTATCATTCCTGTAAGAAGGATAATAACTACTATCTTTATAATGCTTTAAGGCTTGCGAAGTGTTTTACCTGTGTTAACTTATTTGATCCTAACAACAACCTTGTGAGGCAGGTGATATTATTATTTCCATTTCATAAAAAATGAAACTAAGACTGAAAAAGGTTAATTGACTTAACCTGGGTCACATAACTAGTAGCTACCTGAGTATGATTTGAAGTCCAGTCTTCCTGATTCCAGTTTCAACACTCTACCCACTAAGTGTCACTTAGCTCCCTGAAGAAAGGAGCAATGCCCTTCACTCCACAATCCTCTGATAAGTCTTAAGATGCAGTTGCCCCCCGGGAAATATGACACATTAATTTAAGGGGCAAATGGCTGATCTCCTTTCTTTTCTGAGAGCAAGTTTGATTAGGAGGGGAGGGAAGAGCATGAAGGCACTGGACCCCTGAAGGGATAATGGAAGTGCACATCAAAAGGAAGAACAAGGGGAGATGCAGGATTCCAGAAACAAACTTGACCTACCTCACAGTTCTGCCTCAGGCCATTTGTATTTAGCAACATGTGACTAACAGTCTAAGGATTTTTTTTTAATCTAAGTTTCTATTTCCAAAAGAAATAGCTCTCCTCTCTAAATGTTTCCCTCTACTCTTAGCATGACTAGAGCAAATCCATGAAGGTAGTAAACCTGCCTCCTCCCTGGTGCTGTTTATTTCCAGTTGACAAATATTGTGCTAGTGTTCACTTCAATTAGGCGATGTATTTGACAATCTGACTACTCCATCTGATGCCTCAAGGGCAAATTTCATCTCTTTCAAAAAGGAATAGGCCAGTAACTGATCTATATGAATAAAATATACAGGGAAGGAACATTCAGGAACAGTTGGGAAAAGCACCTTCTGCAGCAAGGATAACTAAATGTTCACATTTTTAAAAAACGGAATTCACATCAATAAAGCATGTGGTTTAAAGTGGGGAGAGGCTGGGGATTCAGAGCAAAGGCTATAGCTACCGTAGGCTGTCATTCACCTGCATTTAAGGAGCTAGAATCTAAACCCAAGTATCTGAAGATAGGCATCATTTTTATGGGAGAAAAAAAATTACTATAGAGTTAAATTAAGTAGGAATTTGTAACCACCAACTCTTATACAATATTTTATAATTGGTACTCCGAGGCCGAAGAGAAAACAGTAAGTGATATGAGATATCACAGAATTATAGAATCCTAGGGCTGGGAAGATTCCCAAAAGATCTTGCCTCTAGGCAAGTGAATGTCTTAACCATCCCACTAGATTAGTTGTCTGTTCTCTTTTTTAATGTTTCCAAGGACAAGCATGAACCGAATGCATTGGCTGATTCCAAGTATTTTGTTGTCCTAAGAGTCACAAGTTCTCCCTGGCATCTGGCTCCTCTTCTTCATTCTTGCTGTAGCTCCTTGAATTTCTTCATCTATTTTAATCACCTCCTAAGTGGTCTTACTCCCTCCCATCTATCTCTTCTCTGGTCTATTTTCCACATCAGTAGAATCAAACTCAAAGAAAAACTTGTGCTACTATATTAAGGATCGCTGCTAGCTGTGTATTGACTGAGAAAACCATATATTAATATTACTCTACTGTATTTTTATTCCTTTTGTTAAATATTTCCCAATTATATTTTAATTTGGGGCAGACCACATGTTTTACACCTCTGCTCCACACCACTGGAGGTAAAATAACACTCTTATCATGTCACTTCTCTATCTCCCCATTGTCTGCAAAATAAAGTTGACCCTCCTGACTTCTCTCATTCAAGGACTTCCACAATCTGACCAACCTGTCAAGCTTTACCATAGACTTACTACTCTTCTTCATGTAGTATACATTCTTGATGAACTGGTCCAATTTCCATCTCCTGTTTCTGTCCTGACCTTAAGCTCCTCATACCTTTTCTACAAGGCTGCAAAGTCTTCCCTGACCCTCCCTAGGTGAAAACGATTCCTTCCTCCTCAAAATTTCTCATAAAATTTTGTCTCTCTTTGACCCTTATTACATTTGATCTTATGTAATTCTTATTTCTGGACATTTCATACCCCACCCCACCCCCATCAGACTGTGAGCTCCTTGAGAACAGGGATTACGTAATATATCCTCTTTGTATCTGTAACTCCCTGAGCACAGAAACTTGATGGAAACTATGGATCCATCAAAGTTAGGCCTAAATGAATGGAAAGGGAAAATAATTTCTTCCTTTCACAGATAGGAATGCAGAGACCAAGAGAGTTTAAATACATGTTGTTGTTTGTCCTTTGTTATCGAAGAGGACCATCACATCAGGCAGGTGATGCCATGACTTGCAAGTGAATTGGATTTAAGTGAGGGAGGGCTGTGCAAAGTTACCAGTCTTTCTCCTCTGGAACCATCTGGGTCTAATGGCAAAATATAGATCAGGACAATTGGTGATGGCCCTCATGCCCAATCACAGGGATCTGAGAGTAGACATTGTAGCTCCTGATTGCTACCCTGTCTGGTGCTATTTCCTTGGTTTCCAAAGGGAAGCGTTCAAATTTCTCTGATGTTCAGACAGCACACAAGAAGAACAAATTGGCTAGGAGGTAAGCTGTGTTTGCCTTGGAGAAGTTGGTGAAATTTATGAAGAGGGTGCTGTGCAAATATTCCATTTTTTCAGAAAATTTAAAAATAAATGGGCTTACATTAAGATGAGAGAATATTTTCTATGTGTATACTGCAGGAACCAATGAAACGTAAGCTCATTAAATCAGGACCTATTTTGGATACAATATCTTAACCAAATGTATCAGGAAAGAATAAACGTAAAAATAGAGGTGCTCATATGATCCTAGCCACCATGGTCAGCTAAGAGACAGAGAAGCCACCTTTCCCCACACCTAGCTCTCAGAGACATCTCAAAGCAGTACTGACTCTTCGTAGCTACAAAAAAATTGTATGTCACGAAGGGGCAAGTTGCCCCTTTTGCCTACCCTTGGGTTCTGGCTCAGTGGCCCTTGAATTCTTAGTATTTCTTGCTCTTCAGCAGATTAGAAAACTCTTCTTCATTGTACAGTCAAAATCCTCAGTTATTCGTGGACACAAATGGACTCCATACCAACCCCCTTCCCTCTAAAAAATTTCCAAGTTGTTGCTTAAACTGGAACAAGCCAGGGAATATCTGTGAAGGCTCCAAGGACTGACCTTCATTTTCCAGGGCACCCAAGCTACACAGTGAAACATCAAGGAGAATATGTTATATTCCCAGTCTATTCTCAGCTTCCTATTCCTTCTCTCCCACCTTTTCCCCTTTCTCCTCCCCCATCTAATTTTTTTTTACTTTCTAGCAGCAAATATTTATTCGTTTTTAATTTTTAAATTAGTTTATTTTTATTTTCAACATTCACTTCCATGAGCTTTTGAGTTTTAAATTTTCTCCACTTCTCTCCCCTCTCCCTTTCCCAAGATGGTGTACAATCTGATATAGGCTCTACATATGCATTCCTATTAAACATATTTTCACATTAGTCATGTTGTAAAGAAGAATTAGAATGAATGGGAGGAACCAGGAGAAAGAAGAAACAAAACAAACAAAAAAAGAGAGAACAAATAGTATGCTTTGATCTGTTCTCGGACTCCATAGTTCTTTCTTTGGGTGTGGATAGCATTTCCCATCATGAGTCTTTTGGAGTTGTCTTAGATCCTTGTGTTGCTGAGAAAAACTAAGTCTATCAAAGTCAGTCATCACATATTGTTGCTGTTACTATGTACAATGTTCTCCTAGTTCTACTCACTTCACTCAGCCTCAGTTCATAAAGTCCTTCCAGGTTTTTCTGGTGTCTGCCTGCTTATCATTTCTTATAGCACAATAGTATTCCATTACATTCATATACCACAACTTGTTCAACCACTCTCCAATTAATGGGCATCCCCTCAATTTCCAATTTTTGGCCACCACAAAAAGAGCTGCTATAAATGTTTTTGTACATGTGAGTCTTTTCCCCATTTTTATGATCTCTTTGGGATTCAGCCCTAGAAGTGGTATTGCTGGGTCGAAGAGTATGTCCATTTTTATAGCCCTTTGGGCATAGTTCCAAATTGTGCTCCAGAATCATTGGATCAGTTTACAACTCTACCAACAATGCAATTTTCCCACATCTTCTCCAGCGTTTATAATTTTCCTCTTTTGTCATGTTAGTCAATTTGATAGGTACAATGTGGTACCTAAAAGTTGTTTTGATTTGTATTTCTCTAATCAATAGTGATTTAGAGTATTTTTTCATGTGATTATACATAGCTTTAATTTCTTCATCTGAAAACTGCCTATTCATATCCTTTGACCATTTATCAATTGGGGAATGACTCGTATTCTTATAAATTTGATTCAGTTTTCTAAAAATGTTTTAGATGTCAGTCCTTTATCAGAGACACTGGCTGTAAAAATCCTTTTTTAATTTTCTGCTTTCCCCCTAATCTTGGTTGCATTGGCTCTGTGCAAAAAACTTTTCAATTTAATGTAATCAAAATTATGCATTTTGTATTTCATAATGTTCTCTATCTGTTGTTTGGTCATAAATTCTTCCATTCTCCATATATCTGACAGGTAAACTATTCCTTGCCCTCTTAGTTGGTTCTGGTATCACCTTTTATGTCTAAATTGTGTACCCATTTTGACTTTGTCTTGGTATAAGATAAAGGTGTAAGATATTGGTCTATGCTCACTTTCTGCCATACTATTTTCCAGTTTTCCCAGCAGTTTTTGTCAAATAGTGAGTTCTTATCCAGAAACTGGGGTCTTTGGGTTATCAGACAGTAGATTAGTATAGTAACTACTGTGTCTTGTGTATCTAACCTATTCCATTGATCCACCACTGTATTTCTTAGCTAGTACCAAGTAGTTTTGATGATTGCTGCTTTATAGTACAATTTAAGATCTGGTATGGCTAGGCTACCTTCCCTAGCATTTCTTTTCATGAATTCCCTTGATATTCTGGACCTTTTGTTCTTCCAGATGAATTTTGTTATTATTTTTTTCTAGCTCTATAAAATAATTTTTTGGTCATTTGATTGGTATGGCACTGAATAAGTAAATTAACTTAGGTAGAATTGTCATTTTTATTATATTACCTCAGCCTATCCATGAGCAACTGATGTTTTTCCAATTATTTAGACCTGACTTTATTTGTGTGGAAAATGTTTTGTAATTGTGTTCATATAGTTACTGGGTTTGTTTTGGCAGCTAGACTCCCAAATATTTTATAATTATTTACAGTAACTTTAAATGGAATTTCTCTTTCTATCTCTTGCTATTGGGCTTTGTTAGTAATATATAGAAATGCTGATGATTTATGTGGGTTTATTTTATATCTTACAACTTTGCTAAAATTGTCTATTATTTCAAGTAGCTTTTTACTTGATTCTCTAGGATTCTCTAGGCATATCATCATGTCATCTGCCAGGAGTGATAGCTTAGTTTCTTCTTTGCCTGTTCTAATTCCTTCAATTTCTTTTCCTTCTTTTATTGCTAAAGCTAACATTTCTAGTACCATATTGAATAACAGTGGTGATAATGGACATCCTTTTCCACCCTCAATAATACTGGAAGTGCTTCTAGCTTATCACCATTACATGTAATGCTTGCTGATGGTTTTAGGTAGATGTTACTTATCATTTTAAGGAAGGCTCCATTTATTCCTATGCACTCTAGTGTTTTTAATAGGAATGGGTGTCATATTTTGTCAAAAGCTTTTTCTGCATCTATTGAGATCCTCCCTCTCAGTTTATCATCTCATGGAATAGAGAAAAGAAAGCTAAACCTGGAGTCAGGACAGACCAAGGTTCAAATTCTGCCTCCAGTACTTTCTAGCCTCATGATAATGGTCAAGTCTTTTAGCTTCCCTATGGCTGAGGATATGAGGATAATGATGTGCCTACATTGTTTGAAAGAAAGTGCTTTACAAATCCTAAAGTCCTACAGTGTATTATTATGATCATTGTGGGCTATTATCTCTTCTCTTTTTCCCCCTCATCATCTTCTTTCTCATTCAACAAACACTTGTTAAGCACATATTGTGTGTTCAGCACTGGGAATACAAAAACAGAAACAAAAATTATCTCTACCATTAAAAAGCTTACATTCCAGTCTGAGGGAAAGTGGACACAGATAAATGAATTTAAAATATGTGCAAAATAAAAAGTACTTGGTGGGGGAGGAGTATGAAGGGATCACAGAAGATGCATGCAGGAGGAGACATATGAGCCTTGAAGAAAGCTAGGGATTCTAAGAGGCAAAAGTTGAGGATAGAGTGCATTCCAGGCTAGAGGACCATCTGTACAAAGGTGTGAGGACAAAAGATAGATGGAAAATAAAGTATGAGAAGAGAAGTAATGTATGAGTGTGGTATGAGCCTCGAAATAACGTAGGAGATATATTTTGGTTTTATTTTTAATTTTTTTGGCTAGGCAATGGGGTTAAGTGACTTGCCCAAGGTCACACAGCTAGTAAGTGTTATGTGTCTGAGACCGGATTTGAACTCAGATCCTCCTGAATCCAGGGCCAGTACTCTATCCACTGTGCCACCTAGCTGCCCCCAAGGAGATATATTTTGAATGGTTTTAAATGCCAGAAAGGTTTATGTTTTATCTTTTTTAAATTTTGTTTTATTATTTATTTTTATTTTGTATTTTATCTTTTATTTTGTGCAGGGGAGTGTTGTGATAAAAGCTGATATTTATATTGAGCTTTAATATTTTCAAAATACTTTACAAATATTTCACTTTATCCTCACAAAGGTATTGTTATCATTATACTCAATTTGTAGATGAGGAAACTGAGTCAGATAGAGGTCAACTGGCTTGCCCAGGGTCACACAGCTATTAAGTGGCTGTGGTTACATTCAGATCTTCCTCATTCCAGGTCCAGCAGTCTAGTCACTGCACCAGCTAGTTTTCTGAATACCACTTTAGCAGCTATGTGGAGGATAGATTAAAGTGGAGAGTGACTAGATACTAGGAGACTGATTAGAAGTCTAGTGCAATAGTCCAGATAGGAGGTGATGAGTGCCTAAACTAGGTTCATGGTCATGAGGTTATTCAGGTAGAATTGACTAGATGACCATTGAAACACCTTCCAACTCCGAGATTCTGGTAGTGAGCTTTTCCCATACTGCTCTCTCTCCCATTGTTAACTTATTCATCATACAAATATCTCCTGGACATCTATGAAATATAATAAACTTACTCCCACTCTGTTCCTGATTCTTTGTGAGCTTTCTCTTTCCCTTCCTTTTCTCCATCCTACCCTTCCTCCTTCCTTTTTTCCTCTTCTTGTTTAAATGCCTCCTTCCTCTTCACTCTCATAATCAAAATAATGCTTTGTCATACCTGGAATTAGGAGATAGCTTCAAATGAAAGGAAAAGCATAAACCCCCAAGGAGAGAAACCTTAGCGGTCTCCTCTCAGCAAGTACCTGGGGAGAGAAAGGATGGGATGGAATAGGACAAGACTTGAAGAATTACTGATCCAACTCAACAGATGATTTGCACCAGGACCCCCAAGAAGTCCTAGACTCTGTCTGGCGCTAGGTCTCCCTATCTGTCCAGCTGGACCAACCATCCTGGTTGGGAAATGGACCTTGTGCTAATCTCTGCCACATTAGCTGCATATTTTCTTCATGCGTGGGAAGCCCCTTCAAAGAGAGAAGGAACTCAGGTGCAGAGGAGATGCATTGCTAAGCAAAGGGGGCACCAACCCGCTGGGAAGTGCCCTGAGCCTCCATGGGCAAAGTAATGTTTAAAGACACATTCTCCCCTCTGTGTCCCCATCACCACCATGAAATGAGATGTTTTTATTGACATTTTATCAAGCTAGGCAGACCAGGCCTTTAAGCCCAATGCAATGTCAATAGGACAATTACTATGCAAATCTTATTAGAACTGAGTCCCACTTAAATTAATGGGATTTTTGCTCTATACCACTCCTGGTAGCCTGGGCCATCTTTCAGAAATTCTTCCTGATCTCGATTTTTCTGATGTTAAAAACGAAATTCAACCCTTCCTTATCCCCCCACCCCTGAGATGCCACTCCTCCCCTACAACACTACTGTAACCAAAATTCATCTGGCTGAGCAACGACACACAGCCTTTTCAAGAGAGCTCACTACTCTGCTGGCTAGGAAAGCAGAAGCACATAACTTGATCTCAATCAATCGGTATTAAAACCCCAACAAAAATACATCTGGGCTGACAACCTGGTTGCCAGCTTTCCACTGGACAGGAGGGCAATAGCTCAGCTCTAGCCCCTCCAAGTAAATGTTTTATTACAGAATTGTTCACAGACCCTTAAGAGAGACATCGGCAAGTGGTTCTGCTAGTAATACACAACATATACTAGACATTCAGCTCATTGCCCTGTGCATTTTGTTGGGTTTAAGGAAAAAAAATTGGCACATGTTGATCTTTTGAACTTTCCCTTCTTGTCTACTCCCAATGACAGACAATAATTTTCCATTCCCTTAGAGCCAAGTAAACAGTAGCTGATGATATTGAATATTAGAATTAGAGTTGGGGCACACAGCTTAAAATTTCCCAAGCCTAACACAGACCTTTGAGGTTGGGCTGGATATGGAGAAAACTTCCTAGCAATTGGTGATATCCCAGGGTGGACTGGGAGACCTAGAATGTTGATGGGTTCTTCCTTACTGGAGGTTTTCAGCAGTACCAGAATGACCACTCATTGGGTGTGTTGTAAAAGAGATTCCTGTTCAACGACAGATTGGATTAGTTAGCATTTGTAGTTCTTTATATCTCTGGGATTCTTAAATGCAAAGACTCCTCTCTCCTTTCCTCTCCTCTCCTCTTCTCTTTCCTCTTCTTTCCAGTCCTCTCATCCCCTCTCCAGTCCTTTCCTCTCTCTTCTTTCTCTTTCTCTTTCTTTTCTTTTTTTTCTTTCTTTTTTTTTTTTGCCTTTGTATTCTATTTCCTGGCACATTGACCATCACATGATAAGTGTTTAATAAATGCATGTTATTTGATTCTGTAAAAGTCTCCCTCATCCACCTGTAGCCAGGGGATAGGAGGAAAGCATTGGGTTGGACCATAAAAGAAAGGTTGCTAAGGTTCTGGTTATTCTTGGACTATCAAAAAACACAAACTGGCTTAAGGGGGATTGTAGACTCACACAATCTCCAACTTGGAAGGGATGACAGAAGCCAGTTAACAGAACACATACTAAACAAGGCAGTTCTTTACAACATACACAAGTGTCCATCCCAGAAGATCTCCAGTCAGCTGCAACCTAATTATATTTTAATGTGACCCATTGTACTTTTGGACCGCTCTATTAGAAAGTTGGTTGTTGTTAGGTTTCTTTGTTTTTTTTCTCTCTCTTACAGTCAGCAGGAATTTGTCTCTAATAATAGCTCCCATTTTTCTGTAGTTCCTTAAGGTTTACAAAAATGCTGTCCCAGCTAAGGCATTAAGTGGCATATCCAGGGTCAAACAAATAGTGTCAGAACTCCATGAGTGGAACCCAGGCTTCTGGATTTAGAGGCAGAGAACCTAAGAACTAACTTTGATCTCTGCTACTACCGACTTCTCAGCAAAAGAGTCTGCTTCTATAAAATGAGGATCTTGATGCTAAATGATTTTGACAGTCCTATGAATTCCAAGAGCTTAGAATCTTACATCCAACATTCTTTCGATGATACCAGCAATTGAAATCAGTTAAAAACAATTGGTTATTTAGAACACAATTGAAAACCAGTGTCTAGCTCATTGTTTGATTGGATTCATCTCACCTAAATATTCTTCAAAATTTGTTCAAACCTGGCCTCAGTCAATTCTCAGGGCTGTGGATAGAGTGCAGGGCCTAGAGTTAGGAAGGCCTGAGTTCAAATCCAACCTCAGGTACTTACCAGTTGTGTGACCCTGGGCAAGCATTTTACCCTGCTTGCCTCAATTTCCTCATCTGTAAAATGAACTGGAGAAGGAAATGGCAAACCACTCCAGTATCTTTGCCAAGGAAACCCCAAATGGGGCCACGAAGAGTTGGACACAAATGAAAAATGACTGAACAACAACAAGTATTCTTACCTTGGAGTTTGACAGGTTTCTAAGACAAGATGGCCTGTGCAATGTCTTCCCGAAAGAGTATCAGTGACAGAAGCAACAGTTTACAAAAAAGTAACAAGAAGGAAAGATGTTTTGAGCCAAGGTTGTAGCAGAATTACAGAGTGTTAATTAGTCAACAAACATTTACTGAATACTGGCTATGTGTCAGGATCTGTGCTAGACATTGGGGAAACGAAAACAAAGATGAAACAGTCCCTGCCCTCAGAGAGCTTATATTCTCCTGGACCCTCAGCTGGCTCATGTGGTAAATGCCCAGATAGTGGAGGCTGCAAAAACGGACATGAGTCCCAGCTTGACCACTTACTATGATACCTTAGATAGTCCCTGTCTCACTAAGGACCTATTTCCCTAGTGAGGGGTTGGTCTCAGTGATTTCTGAGGTTACTTCTAGCTCTAGAATTCTGTGATTCTGCTCCCAGAGAAGCGCCCAGAAACAAAACAGTACACATGTAAACATCTCTCTTTGATTTCAACACTGCCACTATGATTGGCTTTTAAGATAATTTAATCACATTCTCCTTAACCAAGGTAAATGGCAGAGGGCAGCAGATTTTTTTTTAACTTTCATGAATTCTTTCTGAGTTATATGATTTCATAATGACATTAAATATTAGAAACCCTAACAGCTGGTCTGTTTATCCTGACTTGAGTGTATTAACCTCTTTAGCCCTTTTTTCCAGAAGAAGGATTCAGCATTATAGATTTGAGTGTCAGCTGCAGGGCCTGGCGGCCCCATAGATTGGCACCATGACAGACTCTAAAGTCCAGACAGCAAGTAAACATGGATGACATTGCAGAGAGAGAGTTAGTGAAAGTGTATGTGTGTGTTTGTGTGTGTGTGAGAGAGAGAGAGAAGAAAGAGAGAGAGAGAGAGAGAGAGAGAGAGAGAGAGAGAGAGAGAGAGAGAGAGAGAGAGAGAGAGAGAGAGAGAGAGAGAGAGAAGGGAAGAAAGGAAGGAGGGAAAGAAGAGAAAGGGGATGGCCACGACAGGATGACTTGAGGCACCTGCAGCTGCTTGCACCCAAATCAAAGCAAACCCTGTGATCACCAGAGTGGAAAAACACTGAATTTGCTGAGAGTTAAATAACTACTGGTGCTGGGGGTGTGAGGGTTAGGAGGGTGGTATTGGAGAATGGGATGAGGGAGGGGGAGGAGAAGGGAGAAAGTGGTGGTGTGTGCACAATTGAATATTGCCTCTGAAATAACAATCCAGAGGGCTTTGAAACACCTTGGTGGAAATCTCTGGATAATGTGAATCATTAGATTGCTCTCCTCCTGGGACAGAAATGAATTTCCTGCCAAGTTAGGGGTGGCTTATGTCACTGGGCAGGTGTGGCAGCCAGGTGAATGAAGGGCCTCCTTTTCTGGGACCAGAGAGCAGTAAGCCTCATGAGAAAGAAGACTTGCCTAAACAATGTAGGTATACCACCCAACCCACCCTTCTTTCTAGTCTAGATCTGAAAAGTATGATATATTCTCTTTCCCAGGCAGGTTCAAAAAACAGTAATAACAGGGTGCATTTATACTACACATTACTGTTCTAAAGCACTTTCCCATACATTATTCTTTTTGATCCTCAAAACCACCCTTTGTGGTTGGCAGCATAAGTACCACCAACCTCCTTCTACAGTTAAGGAAACCAAGGTTCCAAGAGGTAATAGGATTGTAGATTTAGACTTGGATTGAGTCTAGCAGTAAATAAGGTGGGATGCTAAGCTTGATTCATGTTGTCTGTTGTGAAGGGAAAGTGACTTGTGAGGCAGTAAATAGCAAAGTCACGACTCAAACCCTTGACTTCTGACTCCAAGTCAGAAGTACATTCTAAAACTCAATACTTCCTCAATCAAGAGACTTCATTCCAGGTAGATAGTTTATGGGAAGGAGGAGGGGGGGCTTGTTACATTCTGCTGATGCTCTTTGTCCCTTATGGAACTTAGAGGAGCCAATAATAATAATACTAGTAGTACTAATGATAATAATATCTAATATTTACATAGCACTTTAACATTTGCAAAGCATTTTACACATATTTCATGCTAATAAGAGCCCAGTGAGGTAGATGCTATTATTATTTACATTTTATAGATGAGGAAATTGATATTTAGAGAAGTTAAGTGACTTGCCTAGGGTCACACAGCCAGTAATTATTTGAGGTAGTATTTGAACTCATATCTTCCTGAATATAACTGTGGCACCTAGTAACTATGACCTCTTTTAGAGAAGTCTTATTGAGAGAAATGAGAGGTTGACCTTGAACCTTTTAACCTATGGGAACTTGACAAGGGCAGGGGCAAGGCCTTCCCCAAAGAGTGGACACTGGTTAGGGAAAAGACAATTTGCTCTCCCTGTTTGTTGCCTTCCAGAGCACTTGGGGCAGGCTTCTATCCATGGTGTTACCTGTCTGGCTGAGTGAGAGCAGAGAGAGGCCCCAGTTGCTGCAGCCATCTTGGCCTCTGAGAGCCCTGGGGAACGTGTGGTCCAGCCTCACTAGTAGCCATGGACATTTTTCCCTCCATTTAGTCTTACAGTGCTACATACTTAGCAGCAGAATCAGAACAAAAGAAAAGAAAGCAGGTTAACTCTTAAGTTTACGCATTCATTAGCTGTCAGAATGATCACGTGTGGGTGGTAGAGAGGTGTGTATGGTGGAGCAGGGTGAGTGTGTTTGGAGATGTGAGAAAGGGGTTATGTGGAGGAGGTGGAAGGAGTGTGTGTGGGGGGAGAGGAAGTGAGGGAGATTTTGGGGGGATGGTATTGGGGGAATAGGGGGTTTTGGGAGAGGTATGAAGAGTGGGGGAGGAGTGCATTGGGGAAGGTATTGGGGAGGAGGTGTTGGGGGGAGGTGATGTGTGTGTGTGTGTGTGTGTGTGTGGTGTGTGTGTGTGTGTGTGTGTGTGTATAGTTACCGCTTTTATGAACAATACTTCCTTGAGGTCTAGATACTTTCATTGGCTGATTTTGTCACCAACTGGCAACCTTCCTGTTTAGATCTGGGCATGATTAACTAGTCACCTAGACTTCATCTAGTCTTAAAGAACAAGAGCAATTTATTAAAACATTAAACATGATGTCAAAAAAACACGTCAATTTTAAGCACTCCTAACATCCATGGCCCCAAGTAAACCATGTCATCTTCTCAACTTGGGGCTATAGGCTAGAGTTCAATGACTCCCCACTCCACTTTCTGGTCCCTCCTCACTTGTGGGAGAGAAAACCCGGTACAATGGCTTATAGTAAGGCTTCTCTATCCCTACACAACAGGATAGGGAGTGAATTATCTTAATCACACATGGCAAAGGGCCTCAAGGGTGATGAGGGAAGTCTTGCCTTGCTTCCTGACAGGGGTGGGGAACCTATGGATTCCATCAAAGGGCCACACTTGAGGACCTAGAGGGCTGCCTGTGGCCAGGAGGCCTCAGATTACCCACCCCTGGTAGGCAAACCACCTCAGTCCTAGTCCTGTCCAGCTAACCCACAAATTGATACAATTCTACCTCTCCCTGGCACATATCCAGGTTATAGTGTGTTGTAGTGTTCTAGTGGTATAGTGTTACAGTATGTATTGCAGAAAGCAAAATAGCTGGGGCCTTCTTGCACAGAGAAGGGAGTATCTTTGAAGGCTGTCAGAATTTCAGAGGGTAAGAAAAACAGAAGTCTGGAGAGAGGAGGAAGAACCAGCAAGGGTCTTATAGCACTATAGTAGACCATACACCTACACTTTTTCAGATTCTATGGTTTCCTTCTTGAGAACCCTTTTACTGCTCTGTCCAGCTTCCAACATCATGTTGTATGGTTCCCTTCTCTCCAGAGACCTTGTGGTTGAGAGTTTCTGCTACTGCTGTTATTAGTGAAATTAGTGGGTATGTAGATGTACAATTTACCTTATCTCATCCCCACCCTTAGGAGCCAAGACTCAGCTCTCTCAGTTCTTGCTCCATCAAAGCCCAGCATACACTCTCTCTCTCTCTCTCTCTCTCTCTCTCTCTCTGTCTCTCTCTCTGTCTCTCTCTCTGTCTCTCTCTCTCTCTGTCTCTCTCTCTCTGTCTCTCTCTCTCTCTCTCTCTCTCTCTCTCTCTCTCTCTCTCTCTCTCTCTCTCTCTCTCTCTCTCTCTCTCCCTGACTTAGTCTCTCCCTTTCATATACCCAATCCAAACGTGTGGTTCTGATCCCCAATAGTCTGGGCCAATCAAATGGTGACACCTCAATCACTCATCATCAAACAGTTGTTGTAAATAGCAACTTCTCAGAGACTAGAAAGTTCTTGCCCAGTCTCAGCTAAAACGGGATGGGATTTTTTAATCCTGAGGCTGAGATTGGAGCTAGAAAATTTGGCTAGTTCTTTTCACACCAGTTCTTTCCTGGATGGTTTTTTTTTTTTTGGTGGGGCAAAGTAAGGTAGATAGTGCACTATATTCTTTGTTTCTGGAAGCTGAGGACCTTCTTTAAAATCCCACTTTTGCTACTGTGTGACCTTAGTCAAATCACCAAGACTTCTCACCTGTAAAATGGAATTGGACCAGATGCAGTCTAAACTGTCTCCTCCAGCTTGAAATGCTTGGATCTTACTATCTCCCAGAAAGATTGCCAAAGGCTTCCTGCAAGATACATCTCTGTGATGAGCTACCCTCCTACACAGAAACTGTCCTATTATATCTAAGGAAAGGCTACTAGATTTTTGGGGGGGTCTTTTTGCACTTAATCTAAGCTTGTACTCATATGTATACAATTGGAATGCATTTGCATGATGAATTCAAAAGTCCCCTGAGTTCAAGCAGTTCAAGACAACTTAGTTTGTACAATCTACTGTTCTCATATTCAAAACCAAGGTGAAGGACTTAACACATATGAAATGCATAACAGGTTTGTAAACTTCAAAAGAAAAGGGGAGGTATGGGCAAAAGAATTAATTATTAGGAAACTGAAGTGATTGTCAAGTCAACCACCACCAAAGAATTAAAAAGTCATTTAGACCCATAGAGAAAAGCAGATTGAGGAAGTCTTTTATATCTATCATTCTCCTGACACTTCTCAGATTCCCCTTTTTTTGTTTCCTTCCATTAGTAGAACAAACTGAGAGCCGATCACGGGTATGAAATCAATGTCAAAGCTTACTCATTCATTCATTTATTCATTCATTCCTTTAAGAAATGTCTTGGACATGTGACCTTTCCATGTGGGGCCTCAATTTCTTCATCTTCAACTAGCTGATTTCTTAAGTCATGGCTCTGTCATTTATTTACTAGTTGCATGATTGTGGAAAGTCTCTTAACCTTCCTGATTTTTAGTTTCCAAATTTGTAAAAAGGGCATTATAAGCAGTGATGAAATAAATGGTTTTAGAAAAACCTAGAAAGACATATGAACTGAGGAAAAAGCAGCTAGAAGAATACTTTATAATATAATAGCATTTTGAAAGTGAACAGCTTTGAAAGATTTTAAAGTTCTGGTCAATACAGTAACCAACTAATGATGAAGCATACTACCCACCACATGTAGAATGAGACATACAGTTTTGGACATAACTAATGTGGGAATTTGTTTTGCTTGACTGTGTATATTTGTTACAAGGGTTTTGTTTTTATTTAGCATGGGAGGGAGGTATAGGTGAGAGGGAGAGAAAACAAATGCTTATTAATTAAGTAAATAAGTAAGAGGAGAAGGGCAGTATGATACTTCTACTACCTACTTGCAGACATTGTTGTGATGATCAGCTGAGAAAAGATACGTAAAGCACTCTGTAACATTAAAATGCTATATAAATATAAGTCATAATTTTAACCTGTTGCTTTGGGATTATAGAAACTACCCAGTATCATAGAGATAGAAGAGCATAAGACTGGAGTAAAAGTATCACTTTCAGATAATGCCTACTTGTCCTCTCTTTTCCCTTACAAAGGATAATTAGGACTAATACAGTATTACCTTTTCTCAGGTTTCTTTGGTGTAACCTCATTAGAGGAGCATAAACTAATCAATCAATCAATCAGTACTAAGTGCTTACCAGGTGACAAATACTATAGTAAGTACTAGAGATATAAAGAAAGACAAAAAGTGGTTTCTACCTTCAAAGAGTTTATCTGTAAAGAATTAGGTACATACAGTAGATAGAAGGCATCTTAGAAATGCACTAGCAGCTGGGCTTACTGGATTGTGGCCCTTCATTCTTGAAGAGGACTAATGACATTATGAGGATGATGTCTTGATTTGTTAGTGAATTGGATTTAAGGGAGGCAGTTACGCAAAGTTATCAGCCTTGCTCTCTCCTCTAGACTCATTGAAGTCCAGTGGTAAGACTTAAGTCAAGATAACTGGCAATGGCCCAGCAGTGACTGGGTAAGACCTCCTAGAGAAGAAGGTGTTTGAGGCAAGTCTTAAAGGAATACAGGGACTTCCAAAAGCAGAGGTAGGGAGGCAAAGTCCTCTAAGCATGGGGGCCAGCCAGTGCAAAGCCATGTGGATGGAAAATGGAGAAATAAAGTGTTATATGTGAGTGTAAGGACAGAAAGGTGTGAAGGGGCCATGTTTTGAAAAGCTTTGAATGCCAAATAGAGCACTCTATATTTCTGACACTGGAGGTAAGTGAGCCATTGGAGTTTATCAAGTCAGGGAGTGCCATGTTGTGGTAGGCTGGGCGGACTTAGGACAGTTCTCCAGTAGTTTAGGTCCAAAATTGGAACAAAATCCAACACTCTGTAATTCATCCATATCAAGGCTATCTCAACGTGACTTGCAGCAGGGGCATGAATAGACATCTCTATTGTGTCTTCCCCCTACCCTTCTCCAAGAGCTTCAAACTGCTTTAAGAGTAGTGAGTCACACTGCTCTCCTCAGACAGAGAGTGTACCACACTACAATTATTTCTATTTGTTCCCTTAATATTACTAGTCTACAAGATGTAATTTTCAGGTTAAAGCTAAACTCTTTATTGCTATTTCATAATGGGAAAAGGAGGACCCCAAGCTGGAGTCCTCCCATTAGAAGCAAGATAACTCAGCTCCATCAAGAGTGCTAGATCTCACCCAAAGAGAAATTCCTGGAAGTCTCTAGTGTATAAGCTGGGAATAGAGATATGATTGAAGTTCTACTTGTCTGATTCTTCCCAGTCTTTTTTAAAAAAAAATTTTTTCCCTTCATCAATCTGGAGAAGTTGGCATCATTCACCTTCTCTCTGGAAGCTGGAAGTCAGAAAGGGCTGGAAGTCACTAACTACAGCAAAGAGACTGAGGAGTCTCTAACCGGACCTCCCTTCTCCAGTCAACACCCCACGTTCTGGCCAGGTACATTGATCTCCCCCAAAGAAGAGAAAGTCCCATATAATTGACCCTTTGAGCCAGGATTATTCACCTAATAGATAACAAAAGGAGATTTACTTAGCCTAGTAGGGGAAAGGACACTGGGAGAAAGGGAAAAAAAAAAGCATCGATTTAGTTGAGCAAGTGTTCCCAATGTAATTCATGCTCCTAGTCTGGTCAAAGATGGAAGAGTTCCAGTCCTTGTGTGGAAATTTTCACATGGGGAAAGGGGAAGGGTGTACTCTAGGAGAATGCTCCCACTGGGTTGGAGATGAAAAAATCAGAGAGGTGAAACATGAAGGCTTTACTTTCTGTGCTGTTTCTGTTGCATTATCTTGTGAATTCAGGTTTAATAAGTATAGATTTGGTGCATTTTGGAGGTTTTTAAATGTAGAAGTATTTGTAGAGAACAACTACCCTTATTGCTAGTGACCAAGATCATGTGTCACTGGCAATTGCATTTACAAAGAATATATTTTATTGATGGCTTTTGTCTTTATAGCACAGCTATTTCATTATTTCACCACTCTCATGATAAGTTTAAAACAATAAGCAAAAAATTACACGCTGGGGCAACTAGGTAGCACAGTGGATAGAGCACCAGCCCTGAAGTCAGGAGTACCTGAGTTCAAATCCGGCCTGAGACACCTAACACTCATTAGCTGTGTGACTCTGGACAAGTCACTTAACCCCAATTGCCTCACTAAAAAATAAAAAAAGTATACAAATTAATACAAATAAAAATTAAATATTATATATATACATATATATATATACACACATACGTGTGTGTGTGTGTGTGTGTGTGTGTGTGTGTGTGTGTGTGTGTGTGTATAAAGATGTCATCTGACAAGGCACGCAATAGTCTGTTCTAGTACCTGACAAAGGATGCAACATTCTGCTCCAGTGGTCCACCATCTCTCTACTCAAAAACATAAAATAAAACAAAACAAAACAAAAAAACACTGGAAAAAAAAGAATGATTCTCTAATGGAGAAATTTCAAATATAGTACATATTAACTGGCAACATATGGGGAGGGGGTGGGCAGAAGTGCTTTCTAATGAGTGAGCTATCACTTCTCTCACTTAGTAAAGACGGTAAGTGATTTTTAAGAGCAAAAATTCGGGTAGGGTAAAGGATTTTCCCTGAGGTCAGGGTCATAAGATGTGCTTTTGATCCAATCAAAGCAGGGGAGGAGAGAAATGGGTGTTAGGTGTGAACCAATGGGGTGGGGAAAGGGAACCCAGGTGAAGTGAGAGGAGCAATTCAGCAGCAGATCAAGAGTATAAAGGCCAAGAGGTCTCCAGGAGTTGACAGAGTTGCTTGGGAGCTCCAGTTCTCTTTGCTCCTACCACTGTACCACCGCAGGAGTTTGAGAGGCTCACCTGCAGGATACCAGATCTTCTCTAAGACAGCTGAGCTGCACCCTGCCTGCTGAAGGTAATGGAGCACTTGCTGATGAAGAGGATGCCGAGGTCTGAACCTACTTCATGAGGAGGGAGTTGTAGGAAATCGTACCTAGATTATTTCTTGGTCATATTCTTCTGCTACAAAAAATAAGCTCCCTGAACTGCAAAAACTTGGAATAACCCACATCATATGCATAAGGCAAGGCCTTGAAGCCAAATTTATCAAGCCTAACTTCCCACAATTCTTGAGGTATTTAGTCTTGGAGATGGCAGATAATCCAGCTGAAAACATAGTATGCTTTTTCGCCATAAGTAAAGAATTTCTTGATGGAAGTTTTCAAGCAGGAGGAAAAGTACTTGTCCATGTAAAGGCAGGGATTTCCAGAAGCTCTTCCTTGGTTATTGCATATGTTATGGAAACATCTAGAATGAAGTTCAATGATGCATTTATCTTTGTGAAAGGAAAAAGTTTCTGTGTTTCTCCTAATGCTGGATTTGTCCACCAGCTTCAGGAATATGAAACCATTTATCTTGAAAAACTAACTGTGCAGCTATCACCATTGAAACTGGAAAGAGCTGTATCTTTTCAAGTCGACACTAGCGACAACTTGAAGCGAAGGCATAAAGAGGAAGAGGAACCTGGAGCTAAATGCATAGTGGTTATATAGACTGGATGATGGGCCCTCAGACCAGCATACGGATATTGGAATTCCTGCATGTCAAGAGGAAAAATACATTGGTGTTATAAAAAGGTAAAAACAGAATAGTTTCCATTCCAGTTTGCTTTCTTGTTGTTGCTTTTTTCTGTAATTTGCTGAAGATTGAAGAATATGATGAACTTGAATAGATATGGGGGAGGGAGGACTAAACCATACATGGCTTATTGACTTAGAAAATCACATATTCACATTATCTATGTTCTATTGTCTTTTGTTTATTTTGTTAAATATTTTATAATTATAATTTAATCTGGTTTGGGCCAGATTGGGAAGTGTTGCCAAGCAGCAATGCTTTGGTTTAACACCTCTGAAGTAGTTCATTTTGGCCCTGAGAACCTCACTTAACTGCAGTCTGCCTTAATTTCCTTATCTGTAAACTGGGCCATAATAATAGCACCTACCTACCAAGTTGTTGCAAGGATAAAATGAGATAATATTTTTAAAGTACTTTGCAGACGTTAAAATTCTATATAAATGCTGTGGCTGTTAAATGAAGTGTGACTCTAAGGAGAGGAAGAAGTGATGGTGCTGGTGATTCATTAGTATTGTTGTTGTTCAGTCTTTCAGTCCTGTCCAACTCTCCATGTCCTCATTTGGAGTTTTCTTGGCAAAGATACTGGAGTGGTTTGCCGTTTCCTTCTCCAGCTCATTTTGCAGATGAGAACACTGAGGCAAACAGGGTTTAATGACTTGCCTAGGGTCACATAGCTAGTAAGTGTCCGAGGCTGGATTTGAAATAAGGTCTTCCTGACTCCAGGCCAGGCACTTTATCCACCGTACTACCCAGCTGCCAGATTCATTAGTAACAATGCTACCAAGGGCAAACCTTTCTGCTCTTATAATAGTCACAGTAAAATGTTATTTTAAGAGTTACAAAGGACTTTTTTTTTAACCTTCTCATGAGGTAGGAAGTACTGATATTATTATCCCCATTTTACAGATGAGTTAACTGATGCCCAGAGGGGTGAAATAAATGGCCAATATTTGCATAGCTAGCATACATCAGAGCAGGCATTCAAACTTGGTTCTCTTGACTCCTGGCCTAACATTCCTTCCACTAGGCCATGAAGGTTCTCTGCTGCTTTCTCTGCTTCTGAAGCCTCCCTTGGCTCTTTTTCTGCTTCTCTTTGTCAAGCATGAGCCCTTCCCTCATTTTCCAGTCTGAGGAGTGTCTAGCTCCATACGAGGGCTCTCCTGCCTCAGGGCCCCTGGGGCTGGTCCACTGTAGTGGCAGGTGTGTGTGGGGGAAGCCAGTATGTCTAATTGCAAGGTGAGAGTGACAGAACGGACCAAATTGTGGTTTGGCTGAAAAGACAAGAGACGTGTCATTTCCCAGTTGCCAGCATGCTCTGGCTCAGGAAGCAATAGTGTTTCCCACTTTTCAATATGTAGGAGTCCATAGGTCATAGGGTTGGGAGAACATTAGGCTCGGGGCGAATGTAGCACCATAGAAAGCAGCTATGTGCTGGATCTCTGTCTTCCATATCCATCTCTAACGAAGATTAGAACTATCGTTATCATTCTCCACAGATTATTAACTCTTTATGTAAGCATGGACCCTTTTGGCTCAATACTTCAAATACTTCAAAGATCTATTATGGTCACTCCCTTCACCACCATGGATCACAGCCCCGAAGTGCTTTAGGGAATGGTTTCCTGAGTTGCTGTGCCTTTCCTCCCTCCCCCCAAATAAATGACCTTGCCACCTCCAAAGTAACATTCCTCTCTCAATTTAGCTGAATAGGGAGCTCCCGTCCTTTCCAGTTTGATTGTACCTGCTTGTGCTTCATGGCCATGGCCATCAAAAAGACTTTGGGGTAACACCTCTTGCCACAAAGAGGCATCAGAAGAGGACATTAATGGAGGTTTGGCAGAAGAAGTTAACATCATAGCTTCATGTTAATGAAATGAAGCAGAGGTCCCTTGACTTTCTCAAGATCACATAGGAAGTAGGTGGCGGAAGAGGAATTTAAACCCAGGTCCTTTGACTCCCAGTTCTTAAATTTATTCCATGATACTCTACAGATTCTCATTTCAATAATCTACTGCCTGGATGGAAACTGGATAATAAAATATCCAACTGCATATAGTAGTAATAATAACAATTGCCAACAATTATATAGCATCAATTCTGTGCCAGGCACTATGCGAAGCTCTTTATAAATATTGCCTCATTTGATCCTCACAATAAACCTGAGAGATAGGTGTTATTATTATATTCAATGTACAGCTGAGGAAACTGAGGCCAAGAGTGTAAGTGACTTGCTTAAAGTGGCATGGCTACTACATATATGAGGCCTGATTTTAATTCAGATCTTTTTGACTCCAGGCTCAATACTGGCTGCCCATGTATCACTGTGTTAACATACATCAACGCTAAGTCCTCATTCGTGCCAAAATCAGAGATTCCTAGCTCCCCAAGCAAGCCTGCCACACCCCCATGGTCAGGGCCCTTAACCTAGTAGACACTTGATGACATAATAAGTTGGTTGTTAACCTATCGTTCCTCATTGTCTATATGTACTTCATTTGTCGGAGGTTCATATTTATTTGTTTCTTTTGATTTTCAATGTTCTTGGGACTGTCAATGTTCCTTCTTACAGAGAAATTGAATCAAATATGAAGTTTGGTGATAAAAAATAAAAAAAAACCACATCAGCTTGGTAACTAATGGTCACTCAGTCAACAGTAATTTATTAAGTACTTGTTATGTGCTAGATAACCTACTCTGATTTTAACACACTGATTGAACAACTTTGAAATCTATTACATGAGAAGTAGTGTGGGGATGATGTAGAAGTTCCTAACCTTTTCAGCTAGAACATAGGGTCTAAGAGGAGAACAGGATAGGAGCCTAGAGATCATCTTATTCTACCACCACGTCCCCTCCTAATAATTTTACAAATGAGACTTAGATAAATTTGGCAACTTGTCCAAGGTGATATAATTGGTAGTCAACAGAGTGGAGATTTGAACCCAAGTCCTCAGACTTCAAATTCAGTGCCCTCTGCTCTATACTCTGCTGTCTGTCCGGGAATACAGAAGCAAAGAAGTACAGTGGAAACCATCCTAGACTGGAGTAAAGTGATCTGTTATTGTTGTTGTTTTTAATTCTTTTTTTTAATCCTCTTGTCTACGTGACTTTGGACAACTCACTTATTCTATTTAAACCTCAGTTTACTTATCTGTAAAATAAGGAGCACGTACTGAATGATCTATATTGTCCCTTCTAGCTTTCAGTCTATGTTCCTGGGACCTCTTTTTAGCAACTAACAATCGAGAAAATGCATGGTGACAAAAAGCTGCTGTGAATTCAATAAAGCTTTTAATGTAGAAAAAACTAGAATTTTATTAATCATAATACATCCATGTGTATTTGCAGAATGAAATACAGATACGTACATGTGAGCCATATTTTTTTAATCTGCAGCAGTTATATTTATTTATCCCACTGAATCATTTAATGAGATGGCTGTTGGGCATACGGATTCACAGATCTCTTGCAATAGCTCTCTGGATCCCTGGGGAGGTCCAGGACCCACAGTTTGGGGGCCATAGTTATAATGTAAAGAGCACTAACCTCAAAGCAATTGAATCACAGGATAATAGGAATTTCGAGCTAGAAGGGACCTTTGCAGTCACTGAGTTCCATTCTCTCATTTTGCAGATGAGGAAACTGACATAGAGATACTTGTGCAAAGCTCCCCAGCCAATCATGTCAGTTTCCTTATTCACACGCTAGCCTCCTTTGTTTGACTCAGCCCTGCATTTCAACCCTAGCTTGCTGTGTGCCCCCAAGGAAGTCACTTAGTTTTTCTGAACCTCAGTTTTCTCACCTGTAAAAGGGGATAAAATTTGCCACATCTACCTAACAGGCTTGTTGTGATGGAGCTAATGAGAGCATAAAAATGAAAGAGCTATGCAAATTTAAGGTTATATCATTACTGTTATGTGTGGATATCGTTAAGAGATACAATTGTGTGACTATGTCACCTCACCTCTGCCTGCCTCAGTTTCTTCAACTAGAAAATGGGAACAATAATAGTACCTACCTCCCAGAATTGTTGTGAGGATCAAAGGAGATAATTGTAAAGCATTTAGCACAGTGCCTTGTAGATACTAGTGTTTACTCTCTTCCCCCTTCTTTTCTTTATATTATATTATTAGATCAAAAACAATTGTGAGGCCATATGCTAATAAGGTCCATAGAGTTATCATGCACTGACCAAATTAATACTAATTTAATCAATCATTTATTAGGTGTCTACTATGTTCTAGGTATTGTGGGGGGATAATAAGAGCTGATATAGCATTTGAAGGTTTACCAAGTGCTTTACATACAGTTCATCTAATCCTCATAGCAAGGTACCATGGTTATTATCCTCATTTTACAGAGGAAGAAACTGAAGATGAAAAAGATGAAGTAACTTGCCCAAAGTCATATACTTGTCAAAGCCCTGAACCCACGTCTTTTTGGCCCTGAAACTCTTTCTCTGATACTGCGTTAATTTTTTTCTTTTAATACATTTTTATTTCATTAAAAATCTCCCAACTATACTTTGAAATTTTTTACATTAATTTTTTTAAAAAATGTTGAGTTCCAAATTCTATCCTTCCCTCCCATCCTTGAGAAGGCAAGCACTGTGATATTGATTGCATATGTGAATAAAAAACCTATTTCCATATTAGCCATGTTACAAAAGAAAACATACCAAACCAAAAAAAAAAGTGAAATAAGATTCTTCAATCTGCTCTCAGGGTTCATCAGTTCTCTTTCTCTGGAAGTAGATAGCATTTTTCACCATGGGTCCTTTGGAATTGGCTTGAATCGGTGTCTTGATCAGAGTAGCTAAGTCTTTCACAGTTGATCATCCTTACAATATTGCTGTTACTGTGTACAGTGTTCTCCTGGTTCTGCTCACCTCACTTCACATCAGTTTAAAACTTCCCAGGCTTTCCCGAAACCATCTAGCTTGTCATTTCTTATAGCACAATAGCATTCTGTCAGAATAATATACCACAGCTTGTTCAGCCATTCACCAATTGATGGGTATCCCCTCAATTTCCAATTCTTTGCCACCACAAAAAGAGCTGCTATAAATATTTTTGTACAAATAGTTGCTTTTCCCTTTTCTTTGATCTTTTTGGGATACAGACCTAGTAGTCATATTGCTAGGTCAAAGTGCATGCACAGTTTTTATAGCCCTTTGTATTACATTCATTCTTCAGTGCTTCTTCACATTCAGGTCTCACCTGACTTCAGGTTCAACACCTTTTCCAATACACCATATTGACTACCTCTGAGATAGTTATACTTCTACAATATAAGGGGAGAAAGCTAACACCAATGAAATAATTAGACACCAATAAAATTTAGTCCATGAAAAAGTGCGCAAATGGGTAGCATCTACACAAATAGGTCCCACTGAGCCTTAGAGAAAGGATAATCTCTCTTGTCTGGAGTAGTCATGGATGGCTTCATAGAAGAATTGAGATTTGGTCTTGGCCTTGAAGGATGGTTAATGGTTTGGACTTATGTGGAGAAGGCAGGGGATTTTTAAAAGGCTGACTGAGAAGTATGGATTTTACCTTGCTTTAAGGGCATGGGGAGATTTTGTGATACAAGAAGAGCAATAGATTTGAAGTCAGAAGACATGGTTTTGAATCCTACCTGTGTCACTATCAATATAACCTCAGTCAAGTCACTTAACCTCTCTGGGCCTCAGTTTCCTTATTTGTAAAATGAGAAAGTTAGACTAGATTCTAATTACCCTTCCAGCTTTGAGCTCTATAATTCCATGGTTTAAAACAAAGTGGATTGAACTGATGATCTGGGAGTTCTCTTGTGGCTAAATCTGTGCTTCTCTGTGCCCTGTTTAACAACAAAAAATTTTACAGATCCTCCTAACATAGTAGTTATACAATTATTATCCATAGATTGAGAAAATCTGTGATGGCAGGAGATCTCAGTTCAGCCACATATGCTGGGGGAGCCTTTAGAAAGTATAAACAGGTGGAACCATCTCCTTACTATTGTTCTTGGAACCCTCTGAAATTGATTGACTTTGTATGGCTATCACCTCCTAACAGGCACAGAGTCACCTTATTTCTGGATACACAGCCATCCTATGTCTCAAAAAGCAAAATGCTTTCTCCAGTTTCTTGTTCGTATTCACCATTCCCTTGCTTGCCATGTGTCAGGGATTTGTGAGTAGGCAAGGAGGTGCTTCTTGAGGTTACCATGCCTGTTGAGTTTGTACCTTGAACTTCTGTGAGAATAAGTCATGGACAGTTGTCAATTCATACAATTCTCAAACCATGTTCTTTCATTTTCTTTTTCTTTCTTTCTTTCTTTTTTAAAGATCACTTGTTTTATTTTTTAAGTAAGCATATCACTTAGGTTTCTTTAGCAATAAATTGTTGCAAATCATATGGGTCCTTATGCTTAAAAAAATGATTCTTTTTCTGATTGGGCGTGATAAAACAGATAACTGTAGACCTTTGGCCTTTCTTTGTTCCCAAAGAGAGATGTTGAGGGAGGCGGAATTATTATTTGGGTTATAAGATGGGTTGTACTCTGTAAGAAAAATCTGCCTTGAGGTTTATCTTTTTTTAAAAAAAACTATGCTTGAATTAAAGACCTTCTTTTAGTCTGTGGGCTGCTTGCTGAACAAGAGTAAATGGAGATGGTAATATCATTGAAAAAGAAATTGAATAAGTAGAGAAGGTGATGGCATCAACAAGGACCTGAAAGCTGCGATTTGTCCTCACACAAGCTGAAAGAAGATAATCTCCCAGGGCTTAATTAACAATTGACCGTACAAAGCTCAAGGAGATGTTAATAAAAACTGATTATTTAAACAGCCTTAAATTTTATAAAGTGATTCTCTTTTGATTCTCATGAAAATCTTGTGAGGTAGGTTATTATAACTATTTTACAAATGAGGAAACTGAGGCTTAAAGTGATTAATTGCCTTGCTCCTGGTGATAAAGCTACCTATACCAAAGGCAGTTTTTGAACCCAGCTCTTTCTCAACCTAGTCTAGCCTACTATCCATTATTATCCATTATCCATGTTTCCTCTGCAGCTCTGTTAAAGACATTTATTATTTTATATTGGAAATTTTATTCAACTCTGGTGCTTACAGTTTTAGGTTGTTTGCTATTTATTTGTAGTCCCTGTTGAAATTTTTCACATAACAACAGTCAACAAAAGTTTAGTGAAGGGTTTTGAGAGCTTCCCCCTCCCTCCTCATTCCTCTGTGATCTGCTCTCCTCCAGCCTCAACCCACTCATTCAAAGTGAGCAAGGAAAAGGGGGAAAAGCTCTTGAATGCATTGGAGCCCAGGTATCATTTTTGTCCTTAACTGCCTGTGACAGAGAGAAATGCTGTTGTCTTTTGATGGGTGTCTCACCAGTGTTTCATGTCAGGAAGATAAGTCTGCAGAGAGCCTAGGTGAATTGTGAAGGTAAACAAATAAACAGCAGCCACTGGGACATGCCTCCTTCCGTTTTCCTCCTCGCCAGTATCAGACATGTGTCAGTGATCTCCCCGGTTCGCATTTACCCCTCCCCTTTATTGTTATAGGTACCGCAACAAATTTGGGGAAAAGGAAAGCATCTCTTTTTCCTTTTTTAAAAAAATAACATTTTATTCCCCCTCCCCCTAATTACAGCATCTCTCTTTTTACTGAGATTTCCCCCCTGTCTATAGAGATGGCTTCAGCTTAACGGAAGTGTGGTATTAACAGCTACTGCCACCTATTAACAGCTACTGCCAAACTATTTCAAAGTTTGAGTGGGGCTGGAGGTGGGCATCACCAATATGGAGCGCAGAAGGAGGCACTATGGGGCATTTGCTTAGTTGGGGAGCCCTACAGAATCCTTCTGTTTCTGGGGACAAAAATATACCATTAATGATCTGGGACTGCTCCTCTACCTCAGGGGAAGAGGCAAAATGTAGTTGCCTTAAACTATAATTTCTATTTGTCCCTGATCTACTCTCCACCAGTGGGCAAATCCTCAAGAATGCAATGCAATCCCTAGAAAAATCTATGCAGTACCTGAAACACAATATCACTACAAGCTGTTATTACTATTATTATATGAAAAGTTCTGTAGCATTCCTTCTCTGTTTTGACATATAACCTTCCTTGGTGCTGACCTCCATTCCACCTTGCCTGAAATTCTCACCATTACATAAAAGCAAGGGCTATGTTTTTCAGAAAGCCATTATTAAAATGAGTAGATATATTGCTTGAGAAAAGAAGAGCTCCAACTATGGTAGGGTAATAGATGGGTGCCATTAGGAATTTAGGGGATGCAAAAAAAACCCAACTTAGAATCATTCCACAGTGTAGAAACCGCATTCAGCTTAGCTGGTTAAAACAAAAAAAAAATACCATTTTTTGGAGGGGGGGGTGTTTCCTAGCCTGTGCATGGCAACTGCATATCCTAGCTGCCATTAAAATAACAGGAAGTGTGGCCTCAACCAGGATAGGTGTTTGAGTAGGGGATGCTAAGATTTGGATGCTAAGATTGTCTAGAGAGGATATGGAAGATGTAGTACAGTTAGCCTTCTTGTCAGTATGATACTTTTCAAGTGGGACAGGACTGGAGGATCATCAGGGGCCCAATGGGCTCTTGCTCCAACCCACCATAATGTGGGCTAGGGGATGCAAGTAGTTGGCATTGGGACTTTCCACTGCCATAATCTCCCTCCTACTCCAGCCTTTCAAGGGATTCACCCTCCCAGCTCTGTGACTTGACCATCCAGAAGAGTATCAAGAGAAAATGGGAGGTGAATGCATGCCTTTACCCTGCCTTTTGTCAGCCAGTCAGTCAACAGACATTTGCTAAGCACCATATTTAGCACAGTGCTAAATATGCCCTCAAGGAACTCACAATGTAATGGGGGAAGACAGCACACACACACAAAGAAGCTGAAACGGAGGAGGCTTGAGAGAGCAGGAAGGGAGGTAACAGGGCAGGGACATGATGAAATTCTGCTGCTACCTAGTGATGATGATAATGAGATGGCTTCCCTGGGAGGAGGTCCCAGATGTCTGCCCTCCACTCCCACCAATCAGAGAGAGGAAGGGAGGAAAGAAGGGAGGGAGGGAAGGGCTCCAAGGGCAGGGAGTACTGAGGAAGTATGAATTTTAGAGTTGACACGCTCTTGCACTAAGATGAGTTTCTGGAGATACGATGAAGTTCAGGAGAAACAATCAGGTGGGAAATGATGAGATGGCTGCCTGCTGTCACCTCATTAATTGGAGGATCTGGGAGGAGCTCTCTTATGCCCACCCTCCATCTTCTGCAATCAGAGGGAGAGAGCGGCCCCTGCCTGTTCCTGACCTCACATACTCTTGGCATGAAGAGGGAGATGAGTGCTCAGAATTATGTCTAATTTTGAACACAGAGAGGTGTGGAGGGAAGTGGAGAAAGTCATTGGGCCTTCCCCCTGCCTATCTTGACTTGAGCACCCCAACTAGCCACACACAACTTAACTAGCATTTCATTAGCAACAGTAATGAGATTTACTAGGAAGCCACCAGGTGGTCTATTGTGGTGCTGAGCTCCTTCTTTGACTCGTGTTGTGCTGCAAAGTCTCCAGTTGGTGTCCCAGGGTGTCTGTCTTCCCTACCATGGGGCCATGTCCCATTCCTCCTTCAACTGAGAACACTTTTTGTGCCTGTTTGTCTTAGCACACCACTTCCTAGTTCTGGCTCTGAGTAATTGTTTTGACTTCCAAACAGCCCTCTTGCCTCCCTAACCCAGCCAGAAGAGGGGTAGCTCAGTCAGTCATTGAAAGTGATAGAAAATCTTCCTGTGTTCCCTAGGAATCTCAGCACTAGACATGTAAAGCTTTAGAACCAGCAGCAAAGCTCATCTACAGTAGAACTATACTGAGAAGAAATATTTCCTAATACTGCTTTCACTAGGGATGAATTAGCATGGCCTAGCTGCAGTTAAGGAAAGAAAATCTCTTAGAGGGGGGATCTCACTCTACAACTCATCATACCCATTCCATGGCTGTTTCTCCTGCCCATCATGTAAGTTCCAGTGGGATTTAGGTAGTGCAACTATCATCTTCTCTGCCAAATTCCTCTTTCCATCTCTTGCAAAACCTCTCACATACAGAGAGCTATCCCTATAATTTGTACTCCACACAGTCCTATGTGACCATAATGTTCAGGTTGTTTTTAAGTTATGTCTGACTCTTTGTGATCCCATTTGTGGTTTTCTTGGCAAAGATGCTTGGATTGGTCTGTCATTTCCTTCTCCAGCTCATTTTACAGATGAGGAAACTGAGGAAAACAGGGTTAAGTGACTTGCCCAGCTTACTTCCACACTTACACAGCTAGTAAGTGTCTGAGGCCAGATTTGAACTCACGAAGATGAGTCTTCCTGATTCCAAGCCCAATGCTCTATCCACTGTACCACCCAGCTGCCACATTGGGGGAATTTAAGAGATCCTTAATAACTCTGCTTTGGAATTCATATTTGATGTACAAGGTTTCTATTGCAATGTACTTTGAAAGTAAAAATACATATTTCGTAAAACTGGGAGTAGAATGATAAGCAGTCCACTTCCTAGTGCTCACCAATATGCAAATTGTTCAGTCATACTGATAAAATTGAGCATGCCCTCTGCCAGCACCAAACATGGGTTAGATGAGTTCACCAAGGTTTAATGGGTAAACAGTGATTTTTATTGTCACCAAATCAGTGTTCCTAGGACAACTGCTTATTGACACATCCACCAACACATTTGTTTCACTACTCTATAAGATTTTTATTCTGGAATCAATTCAATTCAACAAACATTAATTAAACACCTACTATGTGCCAGTCACTGTACTTGGGAAACAAATATGAAAACAAAATAATCCCTTCCCTCAAAGGAGTTTACATTCTCTACTTTGAGACCTTGAATAGTTTTTCGCTTCCAAAAATCACTGCAATGTAGACCAAGTGGGATGAAAATTGAAATGGCAGAAATAATGTTATCTACTTACTGTGCTCTACACTGAGTTGAGAAAGTCAGTGTGGTATAGTGGAAAGAGCACTGCACTATATGTCAGGAGACCTGAGAATCTAATGACTTCAAAAAATCATCAAGTCCAGCCTATGTCCAAATGGGAATTTTTTTAAACAATACCCTTGACAACATCCCTGATAAGTGGGACAGATAGGTAGTACAGTAAATAGAGTGCTGGTCTTAGAGTCAGGAAGACCTAAGTTCAAATCAGGCTTCAGACACTCACTAGTGGTGTGATCCTGGGCAAGTCACTTTAACCACTCTTTGCCTCAGTTTCCCCATCTGTAAAATGGGGGTAATAATAACACCTACCTCCCAGGGTTGTTGTGAGGATCAAATGAGATCATAACGGAAAAGCACTTAGCACAGTGCCTGGCACATAGTAATTGTGTGTGTGTGTGTGTGTGTGTGTGTGTGTGTGTGTGTGTGTGTGCTATTATCAAGTGGTCTCCAGCTTCCATGTGAAGACTTCTATGGTGGGGAACCTGATACATCCCACTTCCCTTTTGGATAGCTCTATTTGTTAAAATTATTATTATTATTATTATTATTACAGAGTCAACATTTACCTCTCTGAAACATCAACCTTTGGTTATTTGACAGTGTTCCTTTCCCTCCATAAATGTTTTATAATACTTTTCTTATCAATTGCTTAATGAAGATTTATTAGGAACCTACCAGGCCAGGCACTGGCAATGCAAAGATAGAAATGAAGCAGCCTCTACCTTCAAGGAGTTTACATTCTATTCAGAGAAACAACATGTATATGGACAAATATAACCAAAAAAACTACAATGTAGTATCTGGATAACATACGTATATAAAAATATTCTTGTCAGTTTTATTTCTTGTTTCACCCTCTTGTCCATGGAAGAAAATGAATCTCTGGAGTTGCTGTAATTCTGCTAGGATGCTCCTTCTGGTGACTCATTTGGCCAGAAATAACTCATGTTAGGATCATAAGAGGACCCTGTAAATGTGGTCAGCCTGGAATCCCAACCTTTACAGGAGAGTGGAAAGTATTGACTAGGATTTCTTTGATACTCAAGTTTCAATCCCTACGCCAAATAATCCTTTGTTAAACAAAGCTCAGTTCTACTTTGCTTGAATGCCTCTAGCCCATTTGTCACCATTATCCATTAATAGTTGGCGAGCACCTGGGCAATGGAGACAGTTTCATCTGTGTTTTTCTTGTCTTCCCCATGGATTGTAATCTTGGAGACTTTGTCTTATATTTCTTTTGCATCTGCCAGAGAACCTGGCACAATGCTGAGCAGATAGAATAACTAAATGATCAAATAAACATATGTACCTATGTGCGTCTGCATAATTTATCACATGTATATTTTTGCATTTTGGTTTGAATCTGTGATTTCACCAGAAGAGGGAAGTGCCAGGGTGATAACTCCCTTAACTGATACAAATCAGAAGCTCATCTATAACTAATACTTTTAGAGAGCTGCCTGGGGCACTGAGAGGTTAAATGATTTGCCCACTGTCACATAGGCAGTGCCTCTGTCAGGACTTGAACCCAGGTCTTCTAGATTTCAGGGCTGGCTATAAATAGCCTCTCACTGAGAAATACTGGATGAATAGCTTGAATTATATTGAGTTAGACTTCAAGCCTCCTCGCTTTCTTTGAGTTTCAGCTAAAATCCCACCTTCTGCAAGACATCTTTACCAATTTCCCTTAACAGTAGTGCTTTCTTCTGAGATTATCTCCTATATATACACATACACACACGTATATTTTTAAAATGTATTTATTCTGAACTTGGGAAATAAAATAATCATTTCCATAACATAGTAGAATTTTTAAAAAAAAACATGATTGCACGTGAAATTGCAAATCTATTATGTTCAACTTGCTATTCCTTTTAAATATTTAATAGTTATCATTTAGCTTTCTTTTTTCCCCTTTTCTTTTCCCCCTCACACTAAAGATGGCTACCATTATATACAAATATGCATATAGACATATATAATATTGTAATAATTATATTAATCATTAGTTATATTGATACATAATGATAACACACATATATCTACTATATGTCTACTATATTATATATCATATACCTAAAATATATATGCTATATATATATACATATATATTTATATTAATATATACATATTATTGTTGTTGGTGGTGGTGGTCTTTTATTCTTGAAGAGAACCAATGACATCACGAGGGTGGTCTTGGCTTGCCAGTAATTTGGATTTAAATAAGGCAAGAGCCTCATCAGCCTCACTCTTTCCTTCAGAGTCTAGTGGCTAGACAAAGGTTAAGACGCTTGGTGATAGCCTCATACATATACTAAACATACACACCACTGCCAACACAAACATCTTAAAACAGCAAATTATATATAACTCATTTATATAAATATGTTTATATTTAAATATGAAGGTTTACAAAGCACTTTTCTAACAATGGCCTAATGAGGTAGATAGTACAAGTATTATTGTACTATTTTACAAAAGAAAAAAAACGAAACTCAGAAAGTTTACGTGATTTTTTTTTCATTCTCATACAACTAATAAGGGTAAGAGCTAGGATTTAAGCCCAGACTTTACTAATTCCAATTACCATGACAAACAGTGGTTAAATGACTTACTCAGGGTCATACAGCTACCTATTGTCTGAGGTGGAATTTGAATTCAAGGCTTCCTAACTCCAGGTCCAGTACTCTGGACACTAGCTGACACTTTCATTGTTATGTATGTACACACTCCCATCTCTAGTTGGTTACTGATTATACCACTTCCACCTATTGGGATAACATAACCCCACTGGAGGGGCCACAATATAAGCACCTATTCAGTATGTTCAAACCAACTTACTCAACCATAATTTCTATTACTCCCTAATCTCCACCCCTTTGTTCTAGTCAGTCTAGTCTTATAAAAAAGCACTGTTTATGCTTGCCTCTGAGTCTTTATTCATGTTGCTGTGCTTGCCTACATATCTTCCCTTCTCTCTTATTCATCATACTTTAAGGATCATAGAATTGTAGTTTTAGAGCTGAAGGGACCTTTAGAGGTCATCTCCAAATTCAATTTCCAGCCTCTTCACTATACCTCCCCTGATCGCTATGTGTTTAGATGCAAATATAAACTATCTGTCATTTGAAGCTCTTCCCAGTCTTGTCTACCTTTCTAGCCTTGTTACATATTACACATCTTCATGCACAATACTATCCACCCAAACGCCTCTTCTTTCTGTGTCTCTACCTCTGGTCCCTAAGCTTTTCCACTCTGGGTTCCTCGTGCCTGGAACATACTCTCTCATCACCCCCATCTCTTAGAATCTCTAATTTCCTTCATGGCTTATCTCAAATGCCATTGAAAAACAAAACAAAACAAAAAAACCTTAAACTTTTTCCTGATGCCCCCAACTACTAGGGTCCTCTGGTTCATAAATTACCTTGTATCTATTTTGTATAAATATATATGTTATCTCTCACAGTTAGATAGTAAACTCCTCAAGGGCAGAAACTGTTTCACTTTGGCCTTTGTATGATTAGTATCTAGCATAGTACATAGGAAGCCTTTATTCAAGGCTTGACCTGCCCCACCCCCCCATTGGATGGTAGCCTGGGCCAAGGCCTTTGGGTTTATCAACACATCTTTTTCTTAATAGTAGAGTCCAGAGTTGCTTTCACTTCCCCATCCCACCTAAAACATACAAGAAATGGGCAGCTTCGGAAGCTATTATGAGCTCATCAGTCCCACTCCCTAAACAGAAATGCAAGTGAATTCCTTTCACCTGTTCCCCACCCCAGGATATAAGTTTTGTGTTCTTCACAGGGTTCAGATGTGAGTCAAGTCAAGTCAAGTCAACAAGCCGTTATTAAGTGTCTACTATGTATCAGACACTGTTCTAGGTGCTAGGGATACAAAGAAATGGGAGAAAAAAAAGACTAGAGAAAAAGAAACACCTCATCATTTTTCTTTCGTCTATCTCCATACACTGGGCATCTGTCATGCAGGCTAGAGAAATCACTATGAGGTAATTAGAAACCCTGCAGGCAGAGCAGCACAGAGAGGGTTTGGAGGGGGTGAGGGAGGGCACAAACTGACTGCCTCCATCAAAGGCCACACGGCACCTCCGTGATGTATACATCTTACCTCCTCCACTGGACTGAAAGCTCATTGAAGGCAAAGACCAAGTGTGTCATATGCCTTTTGTAACTCTCATAGCGTCCAGCATGGTTCTGCACACACGGCAGGTGTGATTGGTTCTTTGCTCTGGTTATCAAGTTGATAAAGCTGAGGTCTTTTGGTGGATCCCCAAAGGCCCCAAAGAATAGTTCAAGGTTGGGATCCCACTGGCCAAATTTCACATTAGGTGCTGGCTGAGAACAAGCCAAGGGTGACAATTAATGACTGCTGAGGTGTCCTGCCATTTTCTTGTGGACAGTGTAAACAAAGATTTGAAGGGGGTCCATTCTTTAAAGCACCAAGTCCTCCCAGGAAAGACATGTCCACAAAATGCAGGGAAGGAAAAGAGGACAAGAAGGCCCAAAGGAGAGCCTTTGATTTGTGAGTTTTCACTCTGTGGAAGAACATGTAGAGAGGTCCTTCCCCTCATCATGGAGTTGGCTGACTTTGTCCTGCCTCTTCCAGCCCTACCTCTCAGCCAGATGCTTCAATTGCTGTCTTCCACCTGAGGGGACAGGAGGGGCTGCAGTTCAAACAAGGTTGGCTCAGCAGTCCCAATCGATGCGGAGATCAATGGCGACATCTGAAATCCCAATCCCCCCACATCCTGATCACCGGCTGCATTTTCCTCTGCCGAGCTGGGACCCCAGGAGCTGTGGCCCTTTCCCCTCTAAATTGAAAGTGTCTTTTTTTGCTCACAGTAGTAGGCTTCAGAACTGCAAACCAGAGAGGCGTTTTGATTCCACAAACAGTCCCCAGAGGAAATCATTTCAAGCGGCGACATTTCTCTTCTGAGCCAAGGGACCCTACAGCATCATCTCAAAGCCCTTCTTCCCCACCCTCCCCCTACGACACCCCCCCACCAGAAAAGAAAAAAAGAAAAATCCTGCCTTCCATGGAGCTAAATTAAACAAAAAAAAATCTACTTCCTTCAGGAAGTATGAAGGAAAATATATTAAAAAGAAAGGCTCTAATGACCTTATCCTCTCCAGCACTACAAATACCAGAGGATCTTATTAGCAGAAAAATCTCTTTTGTGTTCGCAACTGCCTAGGTAGGAACACAACTACCAGCGTGTTACTGTTTAGAACCAGAGCTGCCGAGCCTTCTGATGTCATATTGTGAGAGATACCTTGAAGTGCATTGTATTGACATCATAGAGTCCTTGCCTCTACTGTATCTGGGTCAGTGGAGAAGCTGCTTCCCACAGGCAGCTAAGCACTTCCAGGTAAATTGAGTATTAGGTTTAAAACTACATATTTGTTCTGGGCCTTTTGTGGAGGCCTTCAGCTGGACTAGTAACTCTGATTTCTTCCCTTCTCCAAGATGAAATGCCTCTTTGGACATTTTAACTGGGACCTTTGGGAAATCTGGGGGCCCTAACACTAAGTTCTGAGGAAGCAGAGGGCTCTTCTTTACCTAGCATGTCTATCTCCTGCCCATAAGCATGAGAGATGTTCCAGATACATTCCTCAGTGTTGGAGGGTGCGGAATATCAGGTATCATCTAGTCCAATCCCCTTGTTTTTCAGGTGAGGAGACAGAGTCTTCAGATGGGAAATGTCTTGCTCAGGGTCATATAAAACACTATATTAGCACAATCAGGTCCTTTGATTCCTAATCTGCTGTTCCTTCAATCAACTGCTTTTTAATCTCCAGTGCTTACCATCAGGCCTGGCACATGGTGTATACTTAACAAATGCTTGTTGGTTGATAGTAATGATGTCAACAGCAGTAATGAGGCATGTATGTAGCCTTCCAAGTTTTACAAACCCTTTCCTTTTCAGACAGGTCTTCTTCATCTCTTGCGATCTTTCCCCAACCTTGTGCCACTCATTAGCTTTGGTTTCTTCCTTCACTCTCTTGAGAATGTAAGCTTCTCACAAGTGCAGATGGTTTCATGCTTTGCACTTGTAGCCCTGGCATACAGCAGCCCTTGATAAATACTTGTTGATTGAAGCATTTTTTAAATGTGGGCTAAGTGCCAGGCACTGTGCTAGGCACTGTATATACAAATACAGAAGTAGACTAGTCCCTGCCCTCAAGGAGCTTACAGTCTACTTCATCCTAAACTGGCTGCATTCAGATTGTGGACCTGGGCAGAAACTAGCCTTGTTCCTACTGAGAGTGGGATCAGGAACATTATTTCTATGAACCAAAGAGAGGATAATAATATCATTGTCCATCCCTGGAATGACTTCCCTTTCCCTTTCACTGAAGAGATTGGCCTGAGAGTTAAGTGAACTTCCGTGGTGCATACACTAAATGTTGACTTTAATTCACACCAAATATGAATTTCTATGAAAGTCAATAGAAGAGAGAAGGAATATTCATTCCTTGTCATTGACAGCGAAGGGTAGTACAATGGGAAGAGAGAAAGAAAAAAGAAAGAAGCATCTTGATCCAGAAAAATCTGCATTTAAATCCTGTGCTTGTGATTTGTGGACAAATCATTTAACTTTTCTCAATTTCAGTTTCCCTATATGTAAAATGGACCAATAACATATGGGATTTTAAAAGAATTGTTGCCTAATTTCTTCCTATATTGATTTTTAATAAATTTTAATGATATCTTTTGCTTTTTGCATTATCACAAATCCCTGCTCTTCCCTGAGAGTCATCTGAAATATCATATAGTATTTTTTTAAAGAAAAAGAGGAAAAAGTCAACACAATTGATTGATGTATTGAAAAGTCCCCAAAACATGTGCAACATGCAACACTTATGCACCTTTCTTCCCCTTCCACAAATGGGTGGGTTGGGGATGTCCTCTCATATCTCTTCATTTGGGTCAGGCTTGATCTTTATAATTTTGTCAAATTTACTTTTGATTTTTTTTAATAGCAAATTTCCTGGGGTCTCCATTTCACTGCCATATCTAATGTCCTTTTGATAGAGGAAGTGGTCGACCTCTTGAAATGCACAAGAATATCACGGCTTGCCTATGTTAACCTTGAGTTTCATAGGGATCACTTCTGATAACCTTGACTCGCCTTAACAATGATGCCCTACTTGTACCAGATTAATTCTCCCCCGCTAAGACATTGCTTTGAAAATTCTTAGAAATCTGGCTGGTGTGTCAGGGGAGTACCCACTCTTTTCTATTCTATTTCCTTTTCACAGCTGCCCATTCACAGAGTTGCTGGGAAGCTCAAGTAAGAATGAGTACAAAGCCCTCAGCAAATTTGAAACCTCTCTCAAAATTCCAGTTATAGTTGAAGGAGCATGGGGGAATGGATTGGGTGCTACACTTAGCAACAAGGTCTTGGTTCAAAGCCTCCCTCTGATACTTATTTTTTGTATAACCAAATACAAATCACTTGACCTTTCTCAACCACACAGTTCCTCCTCCGTAATTCTACCCTCCATAAAATGGGGACAGTGATAATTGTAGGATCTAACTCAGAGGGTTGTGTAAGAATTGCATGAGATAATGGCCATGAAACACCTTGAAAACCTAACAGTGCTATAAAAATGTTACTTATTACTATTATCTGTAATTGTTTTGATGTTTCCTTGCAAATATTTATAAAGTTGTCTTCACATGCAGCCAGAGTGACCATTTTGGTTACTTTGACTATTTGATTCAGCTTCAGCTGTCAAAGTGGTATATAAAAAGTACTTATAAAGCAGCCATCTTCAAGGTCTTTCTTCTGTGTGTGTCTGTCTCTCTGCTACCAGATTGTATTCTTTTCAAGGCCAGCAGTGATCTGCTTTTGTTTGTTTGTTTGTTTTAAGCATCCCATCCCTACTTCTACAAGAAGCATTCCTCCTAGGTCAAGGATGGGGAACTGGCAGCCTCTGCCTCCAGACCACATGTGGCTTGGAGGCTGCAAATTCCCCACCCCTGCCTAGTTGCTAGAGCCTTCTCTAAGATTATCCTCCACCTACTCTGCAGTATGATACTCTATGTATCTTGTATGTACCTATTTATTTACGTTTTGTCTTTCCATTAGAATATAAGGGCAGTCAAAAAGTAAAGTCAACAAACATTCGTTAAGTACTTACTGTATGCCAGGCACTACTCTAAGTTCTAGGGATAAAAAGAAAGACAAAAACCAGTTTCTGCTTTCCAAGCATCGCAAGTCTGGTTTTGCCTTTCTTTTTATTTGCAGTACTTAGCACAGTGCCTTGAATATAGTGAGCACTTTAAACATTCTTGTACACTGACTACTTGCTGCCTTATCAGCTACTAGTATAGAGTTCTACACAAGTGAATGCTGTACTTGACCCACAGAGCTGCAATGCATTCATTCAGTTGCTTTCAGGAACAAGTCCCGCAAGGATGAAGAGCTGGCAGATTGGAATGAAGCCCCACAGTACACGTATGTTACACACACCTGTGAAGGGAGAGTCCAAGGAGGAAGAGGTTAACATCTACAGCTGTTCCCAAGGTGGGCTGCCTTCTCCCAATATCAGCCTCCACAGCCCACACAGTACCCACACAGGGCCCACACTAGAATTCTGAAGGTATGAGGTTTAAGGCTCCAGGCATATTTCCTTTCTGGCTGTGTTACACCTGCAACGGACATTGGTGAACCAGCTTTCATTAAGATGCCAATTCACTTTTTACAAATCTGAAAGTAAGAGTTGACAGCAAGCTTCAAAATTGATTCTCTTCCTTTCTTTCTCCTTTTCTTTCCTGTCCTCCCTGTCCTCCCCTCCCCTCCTCAATTTGCACTCATTTCTCTTGTTCAGATAAGATGATAAAAGGATTAGAACATGCAGCATTGTATCAAATTGGTCTAAATGGAAAATAGGATACTGTAACTAGAAATGTAGGTAGGACATAAAACAGGATAATTGACAGTTTTCACATCTCAGGACCAAACCTCAGAGTTGTCTTTGTTTTGCTAGTCTGACCCCCATCTCTGAGTGATCACTAATTGTGGAACTTGGCAAATGGGGTTGAACAGGTGCAGTACACATGTCTAATGCACCCACTTGTAGGAGACTCACACTACAGGCTGGCTCAGCCAGACATTCTCATTTTCTCCACAGTCATAGTGGCACCATGTACTTTGGAGGATCTTAGGGCAACTGGTATGATCCAAAGAGCTGGTCCACTTAATAATAGTTACACCTAGGAGACACAAAGGTCAGGTTAGTTGCTAACCCTTGAAAATTCAGAATACTTTCCAAAATGTTGGGAAAAATTGAAGGACTCTTTTCCAAGGGAAATATAAATAGCTACCCTACTTTGTCATATTTTGGAAGGAAGGCAAGAAGAAAGAGAAAGAAAGAAGAAAGTGAGAGAAAGAAGGAAGTAAAAGGAAGGAGAAAGAAAAAAGTGAAAAAAGAAGGAAGAAAAGGAAAGAAGAAAAAAGAAGAAAGGAAGGTAAAGGAAAGAGAAAGGAGGGAAGTAAGGAAGAATAAAGAATGAACACTTTTGAAAGGATTCTATTTCTCATTCAAAAGGCAAATGGTCCCAAAGACAAGAGGAATAATTAACAGCCTTGCGTCTTTGCCTCCAGGATCTAATTTTGGCATGAGGATCCTACCTAGGAACCTTCAGATCTAAAGCTGGAAGGGACCTCAGAAATCATCTAGTCCAGGAGTGTCAAACTCAAACAGAAACAAGGGCCACTCCATTTGTGCACAAAAATCCTTGCTGGCTACATATTGACTTGGTTTTAAAATGTAATGTTATCTCTGTTTTGTTGTATTTTTATTTATTTTGTCAAACATTTCCCAATTACATTTTTATCTGGTTCAGCTAGCACTCAGGAGCAATGTAGGTCACATGAGGCTCACTGCTGAGTGTGTTTGACACCTCCACTCTAGTCTCCTTCATTTTACAGATGGGAAATTGAGGTCCAGAGAGGTTAATTATTTATCCAGGATCACACAGGTGGTAATTGTCAGAGGCAGGATATGAATACAGGTCTTCTGACTCCAGAACTCAAGAGCTTGATCAATGATCTTGTCTATGTTGCTTTTGTTTGAAAATTTCTACATGAGTCTTTTTCTTTTGGTTTATTTCTTCTTCTACAACATAACTAATATGGAAATATGTTTTACATGATTGCACATACATAACTATATCAAATTGCTTACTGTCTCTTAGGAGAAAATTCAGAACTCATATTAAAAAAAACAATTATTAAAATTTGTCTTTACATGTATTTGGAAAAAAGAAAATACTATTGAAAATTTCTGTTTGAGAGGTGATATTTTTGCTAATAATTCGTCAGATCTATGCTCTACTCTTAGCACATGGGATGCCCTATTGGTGGCTGAGTGTAAACTATACACACCAAAATACACATACATAAACAGATGCAGACACACAAAAACGCACACATACAAACTTCATCTATGTAGCAGTATAATATAAGGAGAAAATCTAGTCACTGCTTACATTGTAGGTTCTCTATACCGTCTGGTTACCACTGACTTGATTCTTTGTCTTACCATTGGGACACAGTAGCCAAAATAAAGTATATGACAGAAATCCCTTTCTAGAAGAGTCGTGCCAATACTCTCACCTGGAACATCTGAAAATTAGAGGGCACATACACTTACTTGGATTATCTGTATAGTTACCAACCCATGAAGGTGTTTAATAAGGATGATGATAAGAAGTCAACAAGTATTTGTTACATGCCTACTATGTGGCAAGCACTGTGCTTAGAACTAAAGTACATAAGGAAAAGCAAAAAGACAGATCCTGCCCTGTGGGAGCTCACATTCCTAATGGGGGAGACAACTTACAAATAACTATGTAAGTATGACATATATATATATGGAAGAGGCTGGCATGGGGGAAGGAGCGATGGAGAAGAAAGTCCTCTGGCAGAAGGTCAGACTAGAATGAGGAGGAAAAGAAGTATGGGGAGAAGATGAAGAAGGAAGAAGAAGAAGAAATAGAATCTCAGTGGGAAGAAATTTCCTAGAGCATGAGGAATGTGGTATTCTGCTCAGTTCCCCAAGTAAGCCAAACCTCAGCCCCCTTGAAGATGCTTGGTATAATGAGTTGCTAAAGAGAATTTAAACCTAACAATGATCAGTTTTGTTGTATGCTGGAGTCTGCTCTATAAATAACTGGGAGTCATTTTTCTTGCCTTTTTTCTTGCTTTTTTTTCCATTGGGAAGATAGACTCCTTCAAAGCATTTTGCTATTTTAAGGTTTTGAACATTTCCAGTACTTGGAGCAAGACTTGACTTATTTACAGAGAGATGTTGAGTTTAGATAAGGCTATTTAATAATCCACTAATTCTTGCTAAACACATTTCCATCCTGCCTCTTCAATGAAGGCAAGGAGAAAAGTCCTTTCAGATGCTGTCAACACTGACTGCTGCTTTGTTATTTTGTAGGAGGCTCATAGGAGGCTGCAAAATGGTTTAAATTAATAGATCTTCACATTGGGCAATGACCAAATAGGTTTCAAAGACTTAAGGTGAAAACTGCAAGCGGAGGTTTAAATGAAAGAGAGATACCTAGAAGTCAATAGGCGAGCACTGGAAAAAAAAAACCAAAATAAAAACAGCCGATGTAAAAGGAAGTATTGCAAAAAGCACTGCCTATTTGAAGGGATTATCATTTTGCTCCTCCTCTTTTCTTCCTCTTCCTCATCATCATCAAGAAAACTTCTAGTAAGTAACTGCAGGCGGCCTCAGACTTAAGTCTCATGCAAGGAGACCTGAACACAGTCCAATCCTGCCCTCTAGGTGCTGGCAGTCACCTAATATTAGAGCTCTGTACCCTCATTACCTGGCATGCAATGAGTAATTGGTTGGTTGGTTAGTTTTACTTTTAAACATTCATTTTTTATTTAGTGTTCCAAACCTTCTCCCTCTCTCCAGCGCCCCTCCCACCCGCTGAGAAGGTAAGCAACATGATGCCTGATGGTGATGAACGCTTGTGAATTAATTGATTGAACTAGAAGATACCTTAGAGCTCATGAGTGATAGTTTGGTCTGAACACCTGGGCTGAAACCCTAGCTCTACTACGTACGGCAGTATGATCGTGGGGTAGTCACTTAACCCCCTTTGGCTCCAGTTTCTTCATCTATAAAAGAAGGAAGTTGGTCTAGAGGGCTTTGACAGTCACTTCCAGATCTGATTCTAGAATCTAGTCCAACCCCTTTATTTTACATAAAAAGAAAAAAAACTAAGGCCTAGAGAGAAGTGAAGTGATTTGCCCAAGATCACCAAAGTTTTCCAGTTTCCAGGATGGCGCTCGTTCCCCAACTTCGTGCTTCTTTCTAAGAGATGCATATGTATATTTAAAAACAAAAATAGAAGCAGGACCAAGATACAAGTGATTAAACAATGATACCTCACATTACATAGTCCTTTAAGCTGTGCAAAGACCTTCACATTTATCACTTCATTTGATTCTCACAACAATCCTGTGCAGTAGGTTCCATGATCAATTTACAGATGAAGAAACAGAGGTTCAGAAAAGATGAGTGACCTACCTCAAGCTATACAATTAGGGTCAGAGGTGAGATTTGAACCCTATTTCTCTTGCTCTGAGCCTAGCATTTTATCTATTATGTCAATAGGACTAATACTATCTTATATTTGCATCGTATTTTGGAAAAACAAAAACACTTCCACATCCATTAATTTATTTTTTCCTCACTATGCCCATGTAAGGTAGCTGTTATGAGGATCCTCACTTAATATCTGAGGCAATTGGGGCATGATTGTATGCTTACTGCCACACAATCCATGGCAGGGCTGGGCTCAGGCAGGCCTCAGATCTTAATCAGGTCACCTGATTTCCAGCTGAGGTCTCTTTTCACCAAACTACACTGCCACACAGGTCAGAGGTAATTATATTTTAGGTACAGAGGGAAAATGATTAAGGAGTGTGGTAGTGAGAAGGCTATATTTGGACTTCGTGGAGTGACAGTATTATAGGAGGATGTCCGTAAGTTGCTACATCAGCTCAAAGGCAGGCAGATGATAAGCACATTATCCCTTATTTCTTATCCCTTATTTTCCCCCCATAAACCAAAGGAAGTTTCTATAGCTTTGACTTGCCTTTCTTGGGCTTCTAGGGTAGAACATTCATCTGCTTGCTTTTTTGGTACAACCTCCATTTATAGCACTAATGTCCTTTCACAATAAAGAAATGAGAGCTGTTCTATCTATTCTAAATGCTGCTTCACTCGCTGTCCTAATGAGAAAATTGCTTCTTGTGGCTCACACTGGCCCATCTCATTTTGTTTAATTTTTTGTTACCATTAAAAGATGAGGAGAGAAGAGTTCTTGGAAATATGATTTTTCTTCAAAGGCTCATGACACTGCTGAAAAATGTTCCATCTCTGGAATCCTAAGGCTAAGGAGGGGAGGGACCTCCGGAGGTCATCCTTCTGTCCCTAGGTAGAATTCTACCTAAAACATCCTAACCAGAGAAGTTTCCTTGTTTATGACTAACCCTGTGGAGCTATAATAACACGGGGGTATGTTTCTACCATGAAATGAGACAATACTTGTAAAGCGCTCAGCACAGCACATAGTAGGAGGTATATAAATGCTTTTTCCCTTCTCCCATCATGCCTCCTGAAATGAAATTCAATTCATTTGGCTCCTTGGAGATTTTCCAAAGGTGGAATTAAAATTCAGGGGTTTGGTTTAATTTATTTCAATTCAACAAGAATTTGTTAAGATCATATATGTTAGGCACTGTGCTAGATGATGAGGATATAAAAACAAAAATAAAGAGAGTGCTCAAGGAGTGTACATTTTTTAGAAAGTGGTTGATTTATCCCACTCTTTAGCCCCCAAATCTCGTTGATTTCAGCCCAGTGCTGTCAAAGTCTTCTTGGCTTTGTCTATTCCAGGATTTCCCCTCCCACAGTAAGTGTCATGGCTGGCATGGCTTCTCTGGTAGGATGTAAAGCCCGATGTGCAAATAATTCTCATTCCATGTCAGAACTAGAAGAGATCATAATAATAATTTAGTCTATGCTCCTTTCTTTGCTTGAGAAGAAACCAAGGCCCAGAGAGTGCACATGACTTGTCCATGGTCATACTGCCAATTAGTGGCAAGGCCTAGACCAAATAAATGGGTACATTTAATTCAGATGATCACTACCTATACAACTTTGGGTAACAAGCCCTTTGAAGAAATGAAGTAGCCCTTGTAGTCAATAAAAGGGTGAGAAAAGTGGTACTAGAGTATATTCTCAAAAATGACTGAATGACTTTTGTTTGAATCTAAGGCAAACCATTCAACATCACAGTAATGCAAGTCAATCAGTTCTATGAAGACCTACAATATCTTCTAGAAATAACACCCCAAAATGTCACATTAATCATAAGGGATTGGAATGCTAATGTAGGAAATCAAAAGATAATTGGAATAACAGGCAAGTTTTGCCTTGGAGCATAAAATGAAACAGGGTAGAGACTAATAGAATTGTGTCAGGATAACTCATTGGTCATAACAAACACAAAGGTGGAGAAGCTCTATGTAGTCAGTTAAAACAAGACCTAGAGCTGACTGTGGCTCAGATCATAAGCTTCTTATTGTAAAATTCAGACTTAAATTGAAGAAAGTAGTGGAAACCATCAGGTCATACAGGTATGACCTAAATAACATCCTTTACAAATATGAAGTGGAGGTGATGAATAGATTTAAGGGACTAGATCTGGTACATAGAGTGCCTGAAGAACTAAGGACAAAGGTTTGCAATATTGTACAGGAGGCAGCAACAAAAAAAAATATTTCCAAAGAAAAAGAAGAGCAAGAAAGCAAAATGGCTGTCTGATGAGGAAATAGCTGACGAAAGGAAAGTGAAAGGTAAAGGAGAAAGTGAAAAATAGACCCAACTGAAAGCAGAATTCCAGAGAATAGAAGGAAAGATAAGGGTTTCTTAATTGAGCAGTGCAAAGAGAAGAAAACAATAGAATGGGAAAGACAAGAAATCTCTTCAAGAAAATTAGAGATATCAAGGGAAGGTTTCATACAAAAATGGACATGACAAAAGAGAAAAATAGTAGGGAGTTACTAGAAGTAGAAGAGATTAAGAGGTGCAAGAATACACAAAAGAACTATACAAGAAAGATCTTAATAACCAACAACCACACTGGTGTGGTTACTGATTTAGAGCCAGACATCCTGGAGAAGGAAGTCAAGTGGGCCTTAGGAAGCACTGCTAAGACTAGTGGAGTTGATGGAATTCCAACTGAGCTATTTATAACCCTAAAGGATGCTGCTGTTAAAGTGCTGCATGCAATATGCCAACAAATTTGGAAAATACAACATTGGCTACAGGTTTGGATAAGATCAGTTTATTTCCCAATGCTCAAGAAAGGCAATGCAAAGAAATCTTCAAATCACCAAATAATTCTGCCTATTTCACATGCTAGCAATGTTATCCTTAAGATTCTTCAAACTAGGCTTCAGTAGTATTGAGCCAAGAATTACCAGAAGAGTCCAGTTTTAAAAGAGGCAGAGGAACTGGAGACCAAATTGCCAACATTCACTAGTTTATGCAGAAAGTAAGGGAGTTCCAGAAAAAAATATCTACTTTTGCTTCATTGACTACACTAAAGCCTTTGACTCTGTGGATCACAGCAAAATATGGCAAGTCATCAAAGAGATGGGAGTACCAGATCATCTTATCTCCTGAGGAACCTGTATGTGGGCCAACAAGCAACAGCCAGAACTGCACATGGAACACCTGATTGGCTTAAGATTGGGAAAAGAGTGAGACGAGGCTTATTGTCACCTTATTTATTTAGCTTATATGCAGAGTACATCAAGTCAAATGCCAGGCTGGATGAATTAAAAGCTGGAATTAAGGTTGCCTGGAGAAATAACAACAATCTCGGATATGCAGATGATAATACTCTGATTGCAGAAAGTGAAAAGGAATTAAAACGCTTCTTGATGCGGATGAAAGAGGAGAATGTAAAAGCTAGCTTGAAGCTTAATATCCAAAAAACTCAGATCTGGAAGCAGCGTCAGATTTTATATTCTTGGGCTCAAAGACAGTGACTACAGCCATGAAATTAAAAGCCACTTGCTCCTTGGAAGGAAATCTATGGCATATCTGGACACATGCTAAAAAGCAGTTATATGTTTTGCTAGCAAAAGTCCAGATAGTCAAAGCTATGTGTTGGTTTTTTTTTTCCCCAGTAGCAATGTATGGCTATGGAAGTTGGACTATAAGGAAAGCTGAGCACTGCAGAAGTGATACTTTCAAATCATAGTGCTGAAGGAGATTTTTGAGAGTTCCTTGGACATCAAGGAGGTCAAATCAGTCAATAGTTACAGAAATTAATTCAGGTTATTCACTGGAAAGTCAAATACTGATGCTGAAACTTAAATATACTGATGCTGAAGCTTAAATATGTTGAGGACATAACAAGAAGACTGGACTCATTGGAAATGACCCTGATGTTAGGAAAGATTCAAGGCAGAAGGAAAAGGGGGTGGCAGAGGATAGGATGGATAGATAGTATCATGGAAACAATTAACATGAACTTGGACAGATTTTGAGAGCTAGTGGAACCTGGTATGCTATGTTCCATGGATCACAAGAGTTGGGCATGACTGTTTGACTGAACAACGATAAATATCAAGGACAAGCTACTGAAAGGGGAAAGGGCCTCACAAATGGGTTTCCTGATTAAGGTATGTACTGAAGAGTCACAATACCTACCCTTTGCCTCCAGTGATTGAATGAAAAAGCATTTATTTAATAATTACTATGTGTTCAGCACTTTGCTAAGCCCTGGGGGTACAAATACAAAAACAAGACATTCCTTGCCCTCAAAAGCATATATTCTAATGGAAGATAACAACAGTACTGGGGAGGGTGCTTAGGTCTAGGAAGTTCCAATGAACCATAAGGCCATGATTTGGCAGTTTTTCCAGAAGCCAGGGAAGCCTTGATTGAATAACTTTTCCCAGATAAAGAGGTGCAAAGGTATACATAGGGGGAGGGAAGCCGAGTACCAGATAGAAAAGAGACAGAGAGGAGGAAGAAGTTACACATATTGAAGCATTAAAAAGAGACATCCAGGGAGAAGCACGGTCAGGGCTTTAGGACTGGGTAGATGGGATAGAGGAGAGAGTAGATGTCACCTAACAGGCCAACACAAGATGGCTAGATGGCTCCATGGATAAGGTTGGGTCTGGAGTCAGTAATACTTGAATTCGAATCTGGCCTCAGATACTTACCAGTGGTGTGACCCTAGGAAAGTCACTTAGCCCCTGCTTGCTTCAGTTTCCTCGTCTGTAAAATGAATTGGAGAAGAAACTGGCAAATCACTCCAGTATCTCTGACAAGAAAACCCCAAATGGGGTCACGAAGAGTCAGATGCAACTGAAACAAATGAATAACAGCAGTACAACACAGCTCCAAGGGGGAGGTTCCAAGGCTGAGTGATAAATCTACAAATCTGTGATCTCATAGCTGCTCAGTAGCTCATTACTACGTAGCAAAAAACCAGGGGTTCTATTTCATGTGTATTTTCTCTCTTCACCCTGCACCACCCTTACTCTCTAGTTGGGAGGGTGCAGTAGCAGTAGCAACATGGCAGGAAGATGGCTCGGTGGAGAGTTCAATTCACGGACAACTTGCATGCTTATGAGCTCTAGGAAAGAGCACTGGATTTTTAGTCTGAAGACCTGGACTCAAATCTTGTCTCTGTCACTTATTAATTACATGTATAATCTTGGACAAGTTTCTTACCTCTCTGGGTTCATCATTCCTGCCTTTGGAATCTAGGGCTTAAGCACAACCAGGGGAACAATTTATACAGGAACAGTAACTTTGAGAGCTTAAGAGCTCTGATCTATGTAATAAACAACCACAATTTCAGAGGGCTGATGATGAAGCATGAATCATCTTTCATTTTTTTTGGGCAATTGGGGTTAAGTGACTTGCCCAGGTCACACAGCTAGTAAGTGCCAAGTGTTTGGTCTGAGGCCAGATTTGAACTCAGGTCCTCCTGACTTCAGGCAGGTGCTCTATCCACTGCGCCACCTAGCTGCCCCATCATCCTTCATTTTTGAAGAGGACAATGACATCACAGGGCTATGTCTTGACTTTCCCAAGAATTGGATTTGAGTGAGACAGAGTTGCAAAATCATCAGTCTTAATTTCTCTTCCTGAGTCCTTGCAGTCCTTGTCCTTGCGGGACAAAAGTCAGGTGACAGATGAAGGCCTCGGGGTGTAGTGGACAACTTCAATGCCTGACCAAGCTCTAAGCCCTCCACAGTGCCTGCTTCAGCCACTTTCATGACTGTTGGAACAAATTGTTCTCATCTGCCCATTCCACTGGGGAAAGTCTTCACAGATGCAGAATAGACGTGTTTTTTAGATGTGGCAAATGTGAGGATTTGTTTCACTTGACTATGCATGTATGTTACAAGAGCTTTGTTTTGTTTCTTTTTTTTCCAAAGGAGAGGGCAGATAAGGAATGAAGAGGGATAGGGTAGAAAAAAAGAGAAAGAAAAGAGAATCATTGGAGTATTTTTCTTTTAACACACAGAAGAAATCAGAAGAAAGAAAGGATAGAATCATAGACAAGTGAGTCAGCTTTGAAAGTTATAGGTTAATTTATTATATGTTTAAAAGAAAATCAAGCTATTCAGTATTTAATTTTTAAATTAAATTAATTTTAAATTAATTATAATTTTTTAAAAAATAATGAATGAGTTGAACTAGATTGCCTCTAATATCTCTTCTAGTCCTAAATCTATGAACCTGTAATCTCATAGCTGCCTCAGTAGCTCATTTTCTATTTCTATATTTATATTTTCTGTATTTCTCTCAGTTCTATTTCACATGTATTCTCTCTCTTCATGCTACTCACCCTTACTCTCCAGGACGGAAAATTATTCATTAAAAAAAAAAGAAAAAAAATTATCCATTTAAGTAATTTCCTTATAGGCCTTTCTGTCTTTGCCAATGACGTCTTCCTTATGTACTTCAAACTCTGGTCTTTATCACAGCCTTTCCAGTAAGCTTTTTCTTCTTCATCTCTGCTTTCCTTATCACTGTTTTATACATACCATTTCCCCACAGTTATCTTTGTGGTCCTCTAGGCTGCCTTCCACTTTGCATGCGGGGACCTGATTATTTCTGATTCTCCCATGAGATTTTTTTTTACCCCCTTTTCTTCCTACTTTTCTCAGCAGGATGTATTTGTCACTGGAGGTCAGGCATACTTTTTAGATAGGCACTTCATCAATGGTGGTTGTAAAATAATTACCAGTCCTCTACTTATCATTTCCTTCATTTTCAACTTCTGCACTTTGTCCCTACAACTTTCTTTACTATGAAATTCCTTGTGATTCCTCTGCCTCCATCACACACACACACACACACACACACACACACACACACACACACACACTCCTTTTATTCTTTCTTCCCCCCACCACTAAAGTGATATATCATACAGGATATATAAAGGCAGGAGAAGATCGAGTTGGTCTCCTTTGCTTTTCTTTAGAACATCTTCTTTGCCCCCCTGGGAAATTTCTGTCTGTTTCTGGCTTATGGTTCCTTCCCCTCCCCTTTATCATGAACACACCTAGCAAAGAATTACTTTGTTATCTTTTTTTTTTAAGCAACATTTCCCCAACCTGTCAATGAATCACGCCTGCAGTCTCTCAGCAACTGGCTCCTTCCGTGACCTCAAGTTTATGCTTGAAACATTTCTTGTTATTTATCTTAAACATCTCAGGATTCTTCCCATTGTCCTCCTCTCCTACGATGCTCATTATTCTCACCCTCCATGCTGGAGATGGCAATCTGGGGAGTCTAAAAGCATCACTTCTCTCTGATGACTTATCTCACTCACCTCTAATTCCTATTTTGTATATTCATGTCTGCCTGCCTCACATCAGCTAGTAGAATGCGGATGCATTAGATTATCTTTGATGACACCTGCATGCAGAATACCCAGGACTAGTCTGGGGAAATTATCTAAATATCGACACTGACTATAATAAATAATTTTCATTATAATGTATCACATTATATATACCATAGTATTATAATTATATATTATAATATGGTGTAGTATATAATAATAAAATATAATAGATTCTTAGCTAGAAGGGACCTAAGAGGTCATCCAGGCTAATACTCAAAGATCTCTGTGCAAATTATACACTTTGTGGATTATCTGTGATGCGTATTTGCTCTCTGGATGATATCTTTCTTTCTTCCCTTCTCCAAGTCGAACATTCCCAGTTCTTTCAGATAGTGTTTTTATAGTGTGATCTTGAGGTCCTTCACTGTCTTGGCTGTTCTGCTCCAGGTACTCTCCAGTTCAGAGTCTGTTGGGGCAGCTCTAACACTGCCCTGTCTTAGATCAGATTCAATACTGGGAAGAAATGAGGCATGTGTGAATTATTGAACAACATTTAACAAAAGAGGTCTAATTTGCTCTGACGCAGCAAGGATATGTAACAAGGATACACTGGCACTTAATTTCTGTGGATGCAACCCCTTCTTGTCTCTATATGGAAATACCTGGTTATTTGGGCAGGACAAAGTGAAGGACATGGTAATTGTCTTCAGAAATTCAGCAAGTCATTCTAATGTCTAGAGACTGCACCTCTACTCTTTTCTATCTTGACTGACTAGATCTGCTAGATGCTGGGTATGGTTTCTCCTACTAGACCAGAGTTTTGACTACGTCCCTCCCCTACTCAATAAATTCCAGGGGCTCCCTAACTTCAATGCAGGATGTCGTGGTCAATAGTAGAGGCAAGAGGTCAGGAAGATCTTGGACTTCATGACTCAAGGCCCCAGTGTGAGGAAAGATTTTGGGACATTGTCCCATGGTAAGCAGGCAAAGACTACCCACTACTAGGATATCTTAGGGAGGGAACACATCAGATCCAGGCTTGAGGACCTAATGTGGGCTGTGGGGAAAGGGGGTGGCTTCCAGATCCCCTTTCAGCTGTTGAATGCTTGTCTTCACCTTCATTGTCCCTCTAATGGCTCGTGTGTATATACCTAGAGATGGGACACAGTAACAATAAAAGTAGAGTGGTCTGTTCCCTAAAATATGTAGCCCATAGCCTTGTGACACAACCCCAGACCCTGAACATTTGCAACAGCAAATGAGGAAGAAATAGCACCACATATCTTCCTAGATACAATAAGAACACACCTGTAGTATGTCAGGCTGATCACCAGGCCTCAAGAGAGGTACATGGTGATTCAAGGGGAATACTCTGGGGCCATGTAAGAGAATAGAGGTAGTTATACCATGGATGCAAGGGGCTATCACAGAGGACTGCCAGTGGTGGTGAGGGAAAGTACTTCCCTAGATATCAGACCTCTAGGAAAAAGTCCCAATTACCCTACCCTAGTTAGAGTTCTGCTCTAGCTCATCAATATCCTTCCTAAAATGCAGTGCCTAGAGCTTATCATTCATTCATGCCCAACTCTTCATGATGCCATTTGGGGTTTTCTCAGCAAAGATACCGGAGTGGTTGGCCACTTCCTCCTCCAGTGTGTCCTCATTTTAGAGATGAGGAACTGAGGAAAATCAAGGTTAAGTGACTTGCCCAGGGTTTGAACTCATGTCTTCCTGACTGTAGGCCTGCTACTCTAGCCAATGCAGCACCTAGCTGCCCCTTATCTGGCCCTACCTTCCTCATATTGTACCTGGGAAGTAGATGTTTTTTGAGTCAATCATAAGACGTTATACCCCATATCCACTAACTTTCATTTTATTAGAGCTGGAACAGTGCTTTGGTCAATTGAGTTCTTTATGGATTCTGACTCTGTTAGCTGTCATCTCCACCTTGTGTCATATATACATTTGATGTCTTTTAAGGCCCTTAGTCACTTCACTTATAAAAAATATTAAACAGCATAACCTCAAGTATAGATTCCTGGGGCACTTTACTAGAGACCTTCCTTTTTAAAAAATGAGTTTTTTTTATTGGTGCCTTCTGTTTCTTATATCACCATAGTTATCCCAAATACCCCACCCCCTCCCAGAGAACCATCCCACACAACAAATAGTATTTTTAGAGAGGAAAAAAAATTAGCCCAACTGATTTGATACATTGGAAAAAGTCTAAAAACATGTGAAATGTGTAACACTTTTGGACTGCCTACCTCTATGAAGAAGTGGACTGAAAGTGCCCTCTCATGTCTCTTCATTCCAGTCCTGCTTGTTCTTTATAATGTTGTTACATTTACTTCTGATTTTTTTGGTTTGTTGTTTCCATTTACTTTATTGTTGCTACTCTGTATATTGTTTCTTGGCTCTGCTTACTTCACTCTGCATCAGTTAATATAGATCTTTTCATGCTTCTCTGTATTTATGGCATGCATAATTTTTAAAGCATAGTAATACTCCATAACATTCATGTATCACAATTGGTTAAGCTACTCTATATGATTCATCTATATGATGAATATCTATTGTACTTTGTTTCTAATTCTTTGCTATTACAAAAAGTGCTGCTCTAAATATTTTGGTGTATCTGGGGTCTTCCTTCTTATTGATGCTTCCTTGGGGTATAAGCCTAGTAATTGAGTCTCTGGCTCAAAGAGCATAGGCATTTTAGGCATTTTATTTTCCTAATTTCAAATTGCTTCCCAAAATGGCTGTACCATTCCATAGCTCCACCAACCATGTATTCCCACCCCCTCCAACATTGACTATTGCCATTTTGGTCATTTTTCCAATTTTTTCAGGGTGTGAAGTGAAACTTTAGGGTTGTTTTGATTTGCAATTCTTTTATTAGTAGTAATTTGGGATACTCTTTCATCTGATTGTGAACACTTCTTTTGAGAACTATTTTTCCACATCATTTGACCATTTATCTATTGGGAGATGGCTATTAGTATATATATACATGTATGCTTACATATGTATTATGTATGTTGCATTAGATAATGTATATTAGATATAAAACCTTTAGAAATTTGATACAAAGATTTTTTTCCCCATTTAACTACTTCTCTTTTATCCTAGGTGCGTTAATTTTGTCTATGCAGAAGCTTTTCAGTTTCAAGTAATGAGACATCTATTTTATCTTTTGACATTGTCTCTACCTCTTGTTTGGTTAAGAATGCAACTTTTACTCATGGCTATGAGGGGTAGCTTCTTCTCTTCTAATTTTTTAGTAGTATGAGCTTTAATATTAAATCTCATTTAAAATATATTGTGGAACATAGTGTAAGGTGTTAGTTTAAGCTTAATTTCCACAGAAATTCATTATACCTGTGATATTCTCAGTTAGCATGAATGAATGGAGGCTAAAACTTGGTTTCACAGTACTTGCTGACTTCTAAGTGACTCCTTGTTTGTAAAGAAAGAAAAATATTAGGAGGCATAACTTTACTAAATAAAGGCAAATTGACCATTTATCCCAAGATGTCGTGGATTAAGTTATAGAGATAAATTAAATGTTTGTAGGATGATGGGCTCTTGTGGGAGTGTTGAGATGTAGCTTTTAAACTAGCATATCTTTCACCCTATCAGACTTGGTAAATTCCCAAGGAGCTATGCTATTGGATGTAGTTTCAGGGATTAGTAACATTTTGTGGGGCATCACTCAGGGGATATAGAAGAAACACTCTCCTGAAGTCACAAGGCAAATTCCTAAACACTATGGGGTAGTAAGACCTTGGTCATTCCCTAAGAGGAAGCAGACATCTATTTCCTTTTCCTTATGCTGAAGTAAACCCTTCATTTTAACATGCAAGATAGAACCACTCAAAAGAGATAGTGCAGAGTGATGCACAAAGAGACATTTACACTCCAAAAGTTCATATGGGCTATTTGTGCCTGACCTGACCAATTTTGTATTGGACTGAACAGCCACAGTCAGACACACTGTACCTTGACCCCAACATAGTGATGTCATTTTGGTTCTCTTCCAGCATCATAAGTACTTGCTGAGTTGACTTGACCATGTCTGTCTTTTGTATTCATCCTTACTTCCCTGTTTCAATTTCTGTACATCTTTTAAAAAATCCAAACTGGTTCTCAGAGCTCATTTAATTCAATTCAATAAACGCTTATTAAGAACCTGCTCTGTGCAAAACGCTGGACCTCAAGGATCTTGCAAACCTTAAAGTGCTATATAAATGCTAGCGATGATTTTTATTTTTATCATCAAGACTTTTCTTTATAAATGTTCACAGACTATCCTCTTAATAATTGATTCTGAAATTTCATCAGGCTTTGAAGTCAACCTCATTAGTCTGTAGCCTAAAGAGTCTACTTTTTTCCTCTATTTGATAATTGGGAGAGTTGTCCATTTCTAGGCATACTGTGTTTCTCCTGTTTGTTCCCTGTGGTTTTTTCAAAGATAACTGATAACTACTCACCAACTGCCTCAATAAGATCTTTTGGTATCCTGGGTTATAGTTTGTCTGGTCCTTACTTGAACTCATTTAGATCAAGAAGCTAAGCACTTTCCCACCATATCTTCACTTACCATGACTTTTAATTCCTTGTTAACCATTTTTATTTTGTACTTTCCAGTCCAAAAATCATTGTCTTGGTAGAGAAAATAGAAGTTAATTAGTTTTGTCTTCTCTGTATTATCCACTATCATTATTCTAACCCACAACAAGAACTAGTTCTCTCTTTCAGAAAATAAAACAAAGTTTCAGCCACAAAAAAGTCTTTTCACCTTAGCATTCTTTGCAAATCTCAGATCATTCTGGTTTTAGTGGTCTTAACATTCTTACAGGACTTAGTACTTAGGTAACACCAAGAACACCCACTTCAATACCAAGAAGACAGACATTCTTCACTAAGCAGCACTACACCATCCATATGAGGAACCATCAGTTTCAGCAAACTGAAACATTTTCATTGCTGTGGATAAGGTTGGTTACCTTGGTAGTATACTTTCCAGGGTTGTCCACATAGATGCTCCTGTTGCCAGAGCTGCTTCAGTGTTTGGGAGGCTGTGAAGGAAAGTGTGGGAAAGAAGAGGTATTAGACTGCCTACCAAACTGAGGGTCTCCAAAGACATTGTGCTGACCTTATTGTTGTATGCCTATGAAACCTGGACAGTGTATCAGGGCCATGCCAGGAAACTGAATTGCTTCTATTTCAATTGTCTTAGGGAGATTCTGAAGATCATCTGGCAAGACAAAGTACTGGTCACTGAGGTCCTTTCTTGAGCTGAACTGTCAAGTATTCAAACTTTACTGCAGAGAACACAACTCTGATGGCTGGCCACATTGTCTGAATGCCAAACATACATTTGCCTAAAAGACTATTTTATGGAGAACCTCACACAAGGCAAGAGCTCACATGGAGATCAGAATTGATACAAGGACACTCTCAAGGTCTCTCTGAAGAACTTTGAAATCAATTGTGAGACATAGGAGATGCTGGCATAAGACTGCCTAGCATGGCATGCCTGCATCAAAAAAAGGCACTGTGCTCTGTGAGCAAAACAGAATTTCAGTAGCTCAAAAGAAACATGGGATGCACAAATTTACAGACATCTCCATCCCAAATGTTCATATGGACTATTTGTACCCAACCTGTGGTAGAGCCTTCTAAGCTCTTATTGGTGTGATCGGCCACAGCCAGGGACACTGAACCTTGATCCCAACATAGTGATGGCATTTCGATCCTCTTCCAGTACAAAAGGCAACAACATAAGTATTTGTTGCATTGACTTGACAGTGTCCCTCTTTTTGTATTTATCCTTAGTTTCTTGTTCCAATTTCTATACATGTCTTTTAAAAATCTGAAATGGTTGTTGAATTCCTTGTATAGTCACATCAGTCTCCTAATACCTTTTACTTTCCTCCTCATTGGAATCATTTGTGTTTCTGTGGCTCTAGTCTACTTGAGCAATCTTGGGCCCTGGGATCTTGCCTCTACACTCTTTTATTTGAAATCCTTCTTCTCCAAGTCTAATGTGCATGTCAGACTATTCTCCTCATTCCCTTTTTTATCTATCATGAACTTTAAGATGGCAAGCCACTCAACCAATTCATCTTTATTGGGTAGAATCAGGTCTATAAACAGCAGTTCATCTTCCCCTGGAGGACTAATTTATCAACAAGGTAAGTCAAGAATTTCTCAACTGCTCTGCTTTTGGAAAAGAGAGCTCTGAATACTTGTGATCCTTCATCACTACTATATCCACTCTTCACTAGCTTTGTGACTTGTTTCTGGAATTCATCATCCATGTCCTTCTTCTGGCTGAGTTCTTTACAGTCTAGCAGGCATAGCCAAGTTATGAGAAGAGAAGACTTAATTTCCCACAATGTTTGGGCCAAGAGAGTGACTCCTTAGTGGGAAAAGGTGTTTCTACTTCCCACAAGACTGTTCAGGGAACACAAGGCAATTGTATGATGAGGCACAGACTTTGATGTAGAGAATTCTGGGAGCAGAAGAAGCTGATGAATAGAGTTGTAGTCTGGCAATCCAATAATTTGATGGCAGTGTTCAAAACTGAAGGAGTCCCAGAATATTCCTGAATAAGGAATGAGCAGTATGAGTGGGTTGGGAAAGCACAGGGGAAAAATTATGAGGTGTTAGAGCAGTCTTCAGTGCCCAGGGATGCCAACACTGAAAGTTGCAATGACCCTTATCCTGGTTTCTGAGTACACAATGTGAGGTACAGTGACATGATACCGGCAGGGTCAATGTCCAACTCAGGCAAGGCTGACCAAGGAAATCTAACTTCCTGCCCAAGATGAAAGTGAGTTCAGAGGAAGTTGTTTCCAAGATTCTCTGGGAGCAAAAAGGAGAAGTCTGTTCCACTCACTTTGGAACAGGGGATAAGATATGTTTTCTATTGCTTTGCTGTGCAATTCTGTCTACATTATCATGGCAATAAACTGGATATAGAGAACTGAGTTTGATTTTTATACAATCATAAATGATTGCTGACTTAGAGTTGGAAGTGGCCATCTAGTCTAATTTCTTCAGTTTAGAACTGAGATCATTGAGGCCCAAAGAGGCTAAGTGACTTTCCAGAAGTCACAGAGGTAATAAGGGTAAAAGGCAGGATTTGAATCCAGCTCCTTTAACCCCAGAGCCAGTGTACTTTCCACTATTTCATCTTACCTCAAATTGGAAAGAAAGTTAAAGTAAGGTGCAGTATTTACGATCACTGGGCTTGAGCCAGAGTTGAGTGGCACATGGGCTTCATGAGTATGCTCCCACAGTAATATTATCCCCATTTTCCCACTCATTGATATTCCCCCATTTCTTTTCACCACGTTCTCCCTTCTGATTGGTGGATTTCTAAACAGAAGTGTGCCTTCCTCCATGTTCTTTGTATGTTTCTTCACAACCTTATTTGGCCAATCTGTTCTTTAAAATATGGTATACTTAGTCTTTACATACTCTTGTTATGAATTGCATCTTACAAAATCTCTGTGAAACCTCCTTCTATCAAAATGACTAGTTCATTGTATTACCCACACTCTGTATATTTAATTTTAGACCTCTTGTAGATGTTGAATACGATTTTATCTTTCTTATGTATACTCTCTCTTGTGAGGCAATGTGGACTGGTGGATAGATACAGAACCAGCCTTAGAGGTGGGAAGACCTGGGCTTAAGCCCTGGATCTATTGTATACTGGTCAGGTGACCATGAGGAAGTCAAACTACCTCTCAGCATTCTATGCAATTCTATTAAGAAGAGGGAAGGGAAGAAACATTTATATAGCATCCTATGTGTCAAGCACTATGCTAAGTGCTTTGCAAATATTGCATTTGCTCTTCACAAAGTACCTTCAAGGTAGATGCTATTCATATCCCCATTTTACAGTTGAGGAAACTGAGGCAGAAAGCAGTTAATTACCTTGCTCAGGGTCACAGAGCTAGTATGTATCTGAGACTGTATTTAAACTCAAATCTTCCATGCTGTACACCCACCACTCTATCTTATGCTACCCAGCTGCCTCTAAAATGATAAATTACAGAGAATTTGCCAATTTACATTTGTGGAAGAAGCTTCCACGTTGAGAGTTACCTATTTTGATGAAATAACAAGTTCAATTTTGTTCCCTTTTACCTCCCCAAAATGTCTCTTGAACATTCCTGGGGCCTCATCTGATACATGGTAGATGTATATGAATTCTTTCTTGATCAGATCTTTAAGAATCTAGGTAAATATGTTCTTACTTGTGTATGTTTGTAACTAGGTGGCATAGTCAACAGGGCACTGGGCCTGGAGTTAGGAAGATTTGAGTTAAAATTTAGCCTCTGATACTTACTAGCTGTGTGACCCCGGGTGAGTCACTTAACCTGTTATCCTCATCTGTAAAATGGATCTGCAAAAAGCCCCTACCTCTCAGGGTTGTTGTGAGGGTCAAATGAAATAATATTCATAATGCACTTAGCACAGTTCCTGGCACACAATGTTCATTTCCTTCCTTGTACTTCATCCCTGGCCAAGAGCCTACAACTCATCTATCTTAAATCTTGGTCTAGAAATGCAAATGTGTTTTTCAATATTGTGTCCTTAATCAGCCACTCACTTTCCATAACTTCCTCACCTTTCTAAAGCCCTACTTTTAATTTATAGTAGTGATGAAAACACTACCTCCATCCCTCAAGTCTCCATTCTTCTTGCCAAGAACATCCCAATCCTTAGAGATGCTTCTTTCTAGAGATATCATCCTCCCCTCTCACCCCACACACATATATCACAAGAAGTAGAGATTAATCATCAGGTTTAACAAGTCTCAGGAGGCTCTCCCTCCCATCCTGGATACACGCTCGAGCAAAACATCGTAGTTCCCAATTGTTTATCTCAGGTCTTTGTACCCCTTAGTGGCAGTCACTAATCACTATGACTCAACTTGTCTTCCTGTGACCATTGTCAGATGTCGTCATGCCTGTGGTAGCACTTTTGACATCCTCATCATTATTCTGTAGAGTTGCAAAGCTGCTGGTTCTTCTAAAGGTTCAGTTCCATCTTCTATGGGAAGAGACTCAAACTTATTACATAATTTCAAAGGCTCAATGGACCTTCTTTTTTTTCTCTGTATCAAATTCTTCCACCCTTCAACATAGTGTCATAGATTGAGAGCTGAAAAGGACTTTGAGGCTCATTGAGGACAATGCTTTATTTTACAGCTAAAGAAACTGAGGTCAGAGAAGTTAAGTGAGTTATTTAACCTATCAAACAGGTTGCAAGTGGACGTGAATCCAAGTCCTCTGACATCATTCCAAGTGCTCTTTTTCCACTGTACTACATTAACCTCCTGACATAAGTTTAGGCTCTTCTCTGCTTCTTCAGATCTTTTCAAAGTTTTCTCCCTTGATATTCTCCCCTTCCACCAAGACTAGTGATTTCCATTACCAAAATACCTTTCCCTGTCCACCACTCCCCTACTATAATATGAACTCCTTGTAGGGAGGGACTGTCTTTTTTTTTGGATTTATATCCCAAGTGCTTAAAGGCATAGCGCCTGGTATGCCATTCCCCCTGGTATACCAAAGAATAGGGAACTTCCCTCTAGAGCTAGATTTATAGACAATGTACATTCAAATGCTGCTTTTGCTACTTAGACTTGCATGATCTTGGGCAAGTACTTAAAAATCCTTTGGCCCCAGATTCCTCTTTTGTAAAATGAGAGAGTTGGTCTAGATCATTGATTTTCAGAGTATGGTGCATGGCCCCCCCAAGGGTCCATTTCAGAGGGTCCACAAGATCAAAACTATTTCCATAATAATATTAAAATATTATTTATATATTAAAATACTTCTCTATTTTCCAACCACATACATGTGTGAGACTAGATTTTCTTCATGTAAGTCAATCAAAATAACAAATCACCTTAGATTGAAGGTAGAAGCAGAAAGGAGAATTCAGGTGTCTTTTATTAAGCCAGGCATTAAAGAGATTTGCAAAAAATATGTAAAATAGTGCTACTCTTCTCACTAATTTTTCATTTTGGAAAATATAGTTATTTTCATAAAATGTGTTATTTATGTTAACATTTAATAGATTTATTATTGTTATATTTAAATGAATAAGTTAATATTTTTCAAATGTATCAGTTTTAATTTCTAACGTGGTATCTCTATCTCTGTCTACCTATCTAGAACACACATAAACAAAAGCTCTTTGGGACTCTCAATAATTTTGAGAGTGTAAAGGGTTTTGAGAAGAGTTTGAGAATCACTGGTCCTGACCTCCAAGTTTCCTTCTGACTCTAGGAACTTTGAATTCTGATTGTCTTACATATTCAGAGTTGGCAGTACTGACAAACATCATTATTTCTGTGTGTTGACATGATTACATGGCCAACATTGCTTTCTGCTCTGTACAGCTAGATGGGTTAGTCATTCTATGACTATAGCTGCATGTTTTTAACCCTTATGATTAATGAGTAAAAATAATAAGGACGACGGGACAGAAAATCAAGGCAGACCAAACTTAGACCAAGACCCTTAGGAAGACAAATAGATTGATGGTCAAGTAAAATAATCTACAAGGACAGAAGAGATTATTGGCAGTCATTTTGAATGAATGAGTCCAAAAGCATTTATTAAACATTAACTACTTGCCAGGCCCTATGCCTTTAAGCACTTGGGATATAAATCCAAAAAACAAAGCAGTCCCTCCCTACAAGGAGTTTATATTATAATAGGGGAGTGGTGGCCAGGGAAAGGTATTTTGGTAATGGAAGTCACTAGAATTTTACAGAGTGGAGTCATAAGACAGTTGATGATATATCCTTTCTAGGAATAGTAGTGTTGATTTGATTACTGTTCTTAGAGCCTGATGTGGAAAAGTGGAAAAGGGAAGGTATCATCGAGGGCACTATGGCATGCAAATGGTTGTACTACAGTGGGGTGGGTCTAGGTTAAACTATTTATGGAGAAAACTCATCAATCCATGGCTCAAGGTTAAGTTGGCACTATGGTGGAAGCCAAAAAGCAGGAGCATGGTAGAAAAATGGCCTGGTATAACATGGGACACATTGGTTGCGCACCTTAGAAAGTCCAACAATGCTAGTTTTATATGAGCCAGGATCACAGTATCAAATTGAAGCAGCCAAAGGGACGACTTCACCAGAATGCCAACCTTGTCACCCCGAGGTACTCCTGTAAATAATCTCCTGGCAATCCTGGTCATATTCAGGATATTTAATTCAAGGTTTGGCTGGCAGGGATGGCTGCAGATAGACTATCTGGTCTAGGTATGACTGGGTCCGTCAATGTGGAGAACGAGACAGAGGGAGTAGGAGGATGTCTGTTCCCTTGCCAGTGGGGAAGCAATGGGAATACAGGGGCATAATCTATAGGGCATATCTTCTGTAGGGCATTCCTTCCCTCCTATCTCTGAAAGTTATCATTACAAAATGATAGAGGGCATGGGGGTCAGGAGTTGGGGGTGAGCTTGTGTCATGGAATAGAATGTCAGCCAATGACTATTGGTGGTCTCTTCTGTTTGAGACTGCACCGGGGGCAACCTGTCCACTCACCCATGGTACACAAGAAGGCCGCTGATTTGGTATGTCCATCTTCATCAATTTCCCCCTAGACTGAAATAGTTCCTATTTCTAGGGTAACAACTACAGCAGAGGGTCCCAGGCCCCTGACAGAAAATGTCTTTGAGAGATGAGGATTATTGGGTTCAAAGGAAAGATGTTCTGGAGCATCGCAGGGTTAGGCCTGCTCTAAATTTGCAGGGGATTGCTCTGTGCCATGCAGTGGGCATCAAGAGGATGTATGGGTTAAGGATTCCTACAACAGATGCCCTCAAGAAGATTTAATTTTAATTGGCGCAGCCAGTGAAAACTTCCTGGAAACTGTTGTAAAATATTTCATGCTGCTGTCAAAGAATGTGATGTTGGGTTCTTGCCCAGTGTTTTCCTTGTATTGAAGTAACAAGTTACAATTGTTTTGAAAATTTATGTCAAAAATTCTGCATTTTTTTATGTGGCAGCAGCTTATTGGAAACAAGATTTATTAGTCCTTGGGTAAGTTGGTGCATTGGCAGTTTTGACTGAGGACAAATGTACTTAAAAAGTCAATGAGGACCTAATTTAAACTGCAAATACAACACTGACCTACCCTGCTGTAAGTAAGATATACAAAGGAATCATGAAATAAGTGTCCTATCCTGCATGCACAAGGATAGAATGTTCTTAATTCCCTGTCAATGGAATGCATTTTTTGGAATTGCTTCTCTAGTAGTGTGGCTGCACTGCACTGAGCCATCCTCACACTTCTCATAATCCTCCTTTGTTCCTACAATCTGGGAAACCAGGCAGTCACACTTCAATGTGCTGTTAAGAGCCCTGATGAGGATTTCTACCCCTTTCTCTCATTCTGAAGCCATCTGCAGACAGTAGATAAAAAACAATTGTGGAGGAAGCATCTCTGAGTTGGGGTTGGTTATAGGCTGATCATTATTCTCTGGCTATAGGAGTGGTTGTCTTGAAGGGAGGAAGAGCTTCTGAGAACTTCCTTCAAAGCATAGATCAAAGGCCATCGGCCTTTTGGTTGAGTGCCCAGAATTGATGCTTCCAGATTGTGGCATTGAAGAAGACTTTTGAGAGTCTGTTGGTAAGCAAGGAGGTCATATCAGTTAATAGCTAAAAAATTAATTCAGACTATTCATTGGAAGGTCAAATACTGAAGCTGAAGCTTAAATACTTTGGCCACATAATGAGAAGGCAGAATTCATTGGAAAAGGCTCTAATTCTGGGGAAGATTGAAGGCAAAAAGAGAAAGGGATGGCACAAGATGAGATGGCTAGATAGTGTCATGGAAGCATTCTCTTGGATAGACTTTGGGAGACAGTGGAGGATAGAAGGACCTGGTGTGCTGTGGTCCATGGGGCCATGAAGAGTCAGACATGACAACAACTGAACAACAACAGTCTCCTGAAATTAATTTTCACCACTTTGTGTATCTTTTATCTTTATTTGTCTATGTAAATATGATATCTCCACCACCACCTCTGCCCTCCAAGAGAATTTAAATTATCTAAGGGCAAGGGCTGTTTTATTTTTTTGTCTTTATGTCCCCAGCACCTGGCAGACTACCCAGCACATAGTAAACTTTTGATAAATGTTTGCTGAATTGAAATGAAACAAGCTAACTAGGTGATATATCTTTGTTGCAGAGTTTTTGGAGATTGGCGGTTTTGGGAGATTGGCTTTCCTAGGTGGTACTCTCTTTAGGTCCATATTTGTACTGCCCCGTGTTGTATGTAACCAAGGGAAGTCTTATAGGCTCATATGGGTGCTTTGTGCTGCCTGGAATCTTCAGAAGATAGAACATTGAATGGTTTGGGTGATGACTATGGATGAAAAGGACCTTTATATAGATGGGAAAACAGAGAAAATAGACATAGCATTACTTGTTAAGAGTGACTCGGAGGAAAAACCTTTATTAGGGACTAGATTTTCTATTAACCATAGAGATCCATTTATGTAGAAATATATATGATACAGTGGAGGTGTCAAACGTGGCCCTCAGCCACATGTGGCCCACAATGCTCCCAAACATGGCCTGAACCAGACTTAAATGTAATTGGAAAACATTTTTAAAAATACAATAAATGATAGATAATGTTACCATGTGGTTTTCGAAGTCAATGTGTGGCCCCAGGAAACCTTATATATATGTTAGTGACTTCCACTTCTATTTGAATTTGACACTTCTGTGAAGTAGAATGAGAATACCTTTTCCAAGGAAGCCAAGCAAATCATCAAAATGAAAGGATTCTTTGAAGAGTCTTTAGAGATTCAAGTCATTATTGCTTCCTCTTTTGTCCTTTTGAAAAATGGCAGAATGTGCAGGTTAATTAAAGGATATTGAACGAATGTTTGTGGCAGGATGTATTGTACTATCTGACCCTTTCCTAACCCCACAATACCTGAAGAGCCCTCATTTGGAAGTATTTCTTGCACCGGCAAGAATCTTGTATCTGCTCTGTGACTTTTTCTGTCAGTAAAACGGGGGAAATCATCTCTATTGCCAACACATTTGCACTGAATTTGGAGTCCAAAGAGCTAAGTTTGAATCCTGACTGTTAACAGTTACCGCTTACGTGATTACAGGCAAATCACTTAACCTCTATGGTCTTCAGCCTCATCTTGAACTAGAAGCTTGTAAAACAGCCTAAACTTTCTTTCTCTATAGTGTTTTATTTTTTCTCCAATTACATGTAAAGATGGTTTTCAACATTCATTTTTGTAAGATTTTGAGTTCCAATTTTTTCTCCCTCCCCATCCCCCTCTCCAAAACAGCAAGCAACCTAATATAGATTATACATGTACAATCATGTTAAACGTATTTCCACGTTAGTTGCATTGTGCAAGAAGAATCAAAGCAAAAGGGAAAAACTATGAGAAAGAAAAAAAAGTGAAAATAGTATGCTTCAGTCTGCATTCAGACTCCACAGTTCTTTCTCTGGATGTGGTTAGCATTTTCCATCACGAGTCTTTTGGAATTGTCTTGGATCATTGTGTTGCTGAGAAGAGATAAGTCTATCACACTAAGTTACACTTAAATGTTAAAAAGACATTTGGCAAAGATCTGAGCAAGGACAGCAATGGATAATGTGGCATAGCCCTAGAATAGTTCCAGCAGTTCAAGATGAGCTGAGGCTGGCAAAGAAACTGAAGTTAACTGAATGAGACATCGAACTACATTGGGGAAAAGAAGAGGATCAAAGAAGAAATAGGCTCATCGCTGCTCTGGATATCTAGGATGACGCTCACCAATGAGGCAGAGGAGGCAGAGTTGTTCAACTTTTCTTTTGCTCCTTCTCTCCCTCTTCAAACACCGCTGCTCCCCAACCCTGTCCCCAGCAAGGTATATTTTAAACAGAAAGGACAGAATGGGAACAGCTCCTGGTGAACTGTTCCCCCAGGTTAGTAGGAAGAGAATATTGTTGTTTAGCCTTCATTTCAAAGAGGACCAATGACTTTGTGGGGTGATAGAATTTGATTTAAGTGAGGCAGAGTTGCACAAAGTCGTCAGCCTCACTGTCTCTTCCAGCGTTGTTGAAGTCCAGTGGCAGGACAAAAGTCAGGGTGACTGGCAATGAAGAGAATAAGAGAGCACCTAACTGTCTTTGGTGAATTCAAGTCAATACATTCTAAGGTCCCAAAAGAACTGGGAGATGTGATGGATGAGCCATTGCTTGTGACTCCTAAAAACTCCTGGAGAACTAGAGAGTTAATATGCGGGATTGGAGAAGGGTAAATGTGGCAATTTTTTTAAATGGAAACATAGTAGAGCTTGTAAACTATAGGCAAACAAGCCTGGAACTATTCTTGTTATTAAAGGGATGGTTGGTGAACGTCTAGAAAACAAAACAGAGATAATAAAGAACCATCAAAGCTTTATCAAGAACAGGTCATGCCAGACTAACTAGCCTGCTTTGACAGGATTTCTAGACTGAAATATAGGGAAATGTTCAAATCCCATCCTGAGTTAAACTTCCAGCTCTGCTACTTTTTCACTTGTATGACCATGGCCAAGAGACTTAATCTCTCAAGGCCTCAGTTGTTCCATCAGTAAAATGAAGAAGTTGGACTAGATGACCTCTGAGGTCTACTAGTTTTGAATCCTTGCTCCTATGAGAAAATAAACTTACCTTTGTTAGATAAACATGTGGTCAGGATGAAAAAGGGAAAAAGTATTGAAGGACAATGGACAAGTCACTCGATTTGGCTTTTAATAAGATTCCTTCACTTATCCTCTTCTTTCAGACCTAGTCTGGTTTGAGGAGAAGGTGAAACTAAGAATGAGAATAATATTTATCTATAAGTTCCCATCATCCATAATCCCTCCAGGTTCCATTGCTATGGATCAACAGTGAGTTGCATTTTTAGATGTAGTATTGGTTCAAAAGCTTGGTAGATATTTTTCATCTTAGAAAAATGCAACCAGGAGAGTAAATTGACTCAATTTATATTTATGTGCTGTGACTTAATTTCTATATTTATAAGTGCTTTACAGAAATTAAAATCATAGCAACTGGAGAACAGAGAAGTCATTTTCCTTGCCAAAGATCACACAGCAAATGAGTGGAAGATCTAGGCAATAAGCTCTATGGTTCCCAGTACCAGAGTCATTACTTTGACACAAAGACAATAATTATAGCCAAACTGTGCATTTTTAAAATAATTTTTGTAAAAAGAGGCAGGGATAAAGATGTGTAGAACATCACTGTTGTTGTTCAGTCATGTCTGACTCTTTGTGATCCCATTTGGGGTTTTCTTGGCAAATATAGTGGAGTGGTTTGCCTTTTCCTTCTTCAGCTTATTTTACAGTTGAGGAAACTAAGGCAAACAGGGTTAAGTGACTTGCTCAGGGTCACACAGCTGATAAGAGTCTAGGCCGGATTTGAACTTAGGAAGGTGAGTCTTCCTGACTCCAGGTCTGTCACTCTATCCACTATGTCACCTAGCTTCCCAGAGAACATCACTATATACTGCAAATAAAGGTATGATGCCAGATTTAACATATCACCCATGCTCACATAAAGCCTTTGAGTTGGGAAGCACCAATGATCTGCTGGTCATCCTCATCCCATACATCAAATTCCCGTTCATCTAGCAAGTCTTCCGCACTTTCTATTTTGGAGTTTGACATTCAGTGTGGGTTCCTTTGAACTTCTCTCCTTTTTTATTTTTTAAAAATGCTAGCCACTCCAGGGCTTCAGGGTCTATATCAGAATTCCAATCAAGATCCTTCAGGACGTTTTTCATTCCTTTAAGTCAATTTTTCTAACGTCAAAAAACATTTGTGATATGCCTCTGATCTATACCCTCGCTGAAGGTTTCATTTTTAATGATAGATAGTGTCACTAGATCTTAAATACTTCCCAACTCAACCTAATTGACCAGACTTGGCTCTATTCCTAGAGCTGGCTTCTCAGCAGCCTCTGACCACGTACTCTGTTCAACAAAATGAAAAGAGCAATCTTTTGCGACTCTGAGAAAATCATCCCCTCCTTCATTTCTGCACAGCTCTAGTCTGATCAATATCCAAGTAATTAAGACTCTTCCATGATTGATGTTTACAGTGTTTTGTTGGGTCCCTAACTTTTCCTCCATAAAAGTGTATTAAATATATCCTCATCTTCTTACTACACCATAGTCCTTCCCAACACTTGCCATTTCATGGCACAATTATTCATTTATAAATGTTTCTCTTTGGCTAGAAAGTTGTGGGATGGGGGTGAGAGTGGGGGAGGCCTAAGTCCTGTTCCATTGATGGTTATGGGCAGATGAATTGCTTTCATGGAGACTGAGAAGAGAAACTCTAGAAAGAGAAGAGGAATAACACTTGAAAGAGGAAAGTCTTGAGGAAAGAGAGTGCCTGGAGGAAAAAACAGCAACAACATTTATATAGCTCTTTAAGGCTTACAAAGCCCTTTACATATCTCATTTTATCTTCACAACAGCCCAGTGAGGTAGGGGCTATTTGTACACCCATTTTATAGATAAATAAATTGAAGCGAAAGGGCTTAAGTGACTTGCCCAGGGTTACACATCTAAGTACCGAGGTAGGGTTTGAATTCAGGTCTTCCTGTCTTTAAATTCAGTGTGCTTATACAGTGCACTACCTAGAAATGGAAGATTGAGGAAAAGCAGAAATGACAGAGATATACTACAAAGAGAATATACCAAACCCATTTCTCACATCTAATTTTGTGTATTGACATACTTGTTGGGAACCAGGGATAGCTGCCTTTCAATCCCACAAAAAATTTATTCTTTTTCATGGTTTCTCATTACTCACTAGAATTTCCCTATCATGCTGCCCCCAAGGTATTTCCATCAGCTCCCTAATGTTCTCTGACCTATCTCATTTGGCTGGAGATGCTGACATCCTTTAACACACTTAAAAACTTGGGTATAGGAAAGCATTTGGATCCTTCTGCAAAATAATTCTTGACTAGCCAAATATGTGAGGCTTGGTCCCAGGATTTCACGTGACAAGCATCAGTGTGCCTTTTTTCCCTTCCTGTGTTTAATTTGACCATTGACAATTAATGGAATTACCTTGGCTAAGTATGTAACTTGGCAATTCTTTTCCTCCTTCAAGTCAGAAAAGTTTTTGTCCAGACCTGTGATTCCAATGGTCAAGTGAGTTTTCCAGTGTGGAGACTAAAACTACCAAATCAGATTAGCAAATCTTCTAAAACTTAAAATTTGCTGGGGGGCACCTCAAGGTAAAATGACTCTCTCAGGATCACAGAATAATTATGTGTCAGAGATGTGACTTGATTCCAGCTCTTTCTAACTGTAAGGCCATCTCATTACCCACAATGACATCAAGCTTCCACTGAAACTTTTCATTTTGTGATAGTTTCACAGTTTTTCAAAGTTTTTCCAATTCCTTCAGACCTATATTTCAGTCCAGGTCATGTTACTATCTGTGTGACCTTGGGTAAGGGATTTTATCTATCTGTACATGAGTTCCATCTTCTTCAAAATAAGAGGGTTGGGCCAGGGGCCAACTAAAGGTCCTCTAGAAGCCTATGATTCTGTGAAGGAGATAGAGCAGGTATTATTAACCTTGTTTTATAAATGGTGACACTGAGACAGAGATTGTAAGTAACAAACAGTAAGGGGTGAGTATTAAAGGCACTGTAATACCCTCGAGACTAATGATCTGATGTGGGCCCAAAACATGCTATTCTACTTTCTTCGTCCTTACATTTTCTCCCCCTTGCTCTTTCAACACTTTCTGAAATATCCAACTGCCTCAGGGTTCAGGTTTGGCTGGAGATGAGGGTCTAAATATTCTGCCTCAGTGTGACTTCTCTTTTATCCCTTTTCCTGAAATCTCTTTATGAGTTCCCAGGGTCTGCCATTTTTGTCATCATCATTTCTCTGGATTCCTACTAACAATCCACTTGGCTGGTGTCTTCAACATCTGGTTCTCTTCCTCTTTTGTCCCCCCTTCAGGCTCTGAAGCCAATTTTTGCCACCTAACAGACTTCTGTTCTCAGCATTTCTCCTTAAAGCAGCAATTGGACTCTTCAAAATGTACTTATCATACCAATAACGCTCTTCAAAAATGAGTTTTTGTCTTTTCTTTGCCCTTGATTCTGGTCATGTCTATTGCACCTAGCACAGTCCTAGGCAGATAGCAAGAACTCAATAGATCCTCTTTAAAATGAATTGGATTGTGAAATAAGTGGCTCCCAGGGACCCCAATCCATACTGTTCTTGACTCTAGAAGTCCACTTGGCATCAAGTTCTTTTTCCTTCTGGTTCTACTTCTTGATTGTTGGGGGACTTTGCAGTCTTGACTGTCAGGTGACTTTGGAGAGCAAATTAGCATCTTGATTTCCAGATTGGCTCTGCCCAGGCCTTCCTTGCACCAATTAATCAAGCCCATGCTTACAAATAAAACTATCATTCATAATATGGAAGTAGTTGGAGATAGTTAAGAGAATTCAGAAGACAAGGCATTTTCTCCATCTTCAGCTAAACACTAGCATATCATTCTTCAGCTTAATTTTTCTTTTGAAACTCAGTTTACTTATCTATAAAACTGAGATATCCACACTATCTATACCACAGAGTTGATGTAAGAATCAGATTGATGATTTAATGAAAAGCTTTTTCATTGTGAAGTGCTATATAAATAGCATAATGTAACAGCAATTAGCATTTTATAGGATTTTAAATACAGTATCCCATTTTAGCCTTATAATAAACCTGTGAAGGTAGATACTGCAAGTAATTTTAACATTCTTTTTCCAGATGAGGCTCAGGTGATTTGCCCATGGTCACCCAACTGGTAAGTGTTGGAAAAAAGATATCTTTGTATCTCCAATGCTTGGCACAATGCCCAACAGCCAGCAGGCACTTAATAAATGTTTACAGACTGACTGACTTCTAGGGCAATATATTGGATAATGTTATAGTGGCTCTCTGTGAATTGAAAACGTGAGAAGTTTATGCTAGTTGCAGTGGTTATGCATTTGGATGTTAGAGTGGTCCATCCTTTCCAATGGAAGTTGTGGTCAGTCTAACAAAATGTTATCCAAGACCTCCAAAGCTTCATAAAACAGTCTGGTTACTTTCTATTCTAATTCAGCTCGATCCATTAGCTAAAGATAAATCATTCATCTTGTTGAAAATTAATTTTTCAGTCATCCTGATCCCTATACAAGACAATACAAATGGCACTGGAAAGCAGGCTCAAATTAGGGAAGAGAGACAACACATTGGTTACCTCCTTTTTATGAATAGAAACATCATGCCTGTTATCAAAGAGTAGGGAGATATTGGGGAACTATTTATTTTGTATTTAACAAAGAATAAAGGGGACCCTTCTGATATTTTTGTAAGGGGACAAGAAATTCTAACTGGAGGGTTTCTTAGAAATTATCCTGGGAGCCAAGATGGTGGAGTGAAAGCAGTGACTTGATTGAGCTGTCCTCCAAACCCCTCCAAATACTCATAAAAAATGGCTCTAAACAAATTCTGAAGCAGCAGAACCCACAACAAGGCAGAGTGAAACAAATTTCCAGCCCAAGACAACCTGGATGATTGATCAGAAAGGAGTATCTTGACAGGCTGGGAGCTCAGCGCAGCGTGGCGTGGGTGCACAGGCTGCAGCAAACTTGGAGCAGGCCTCAGAGGACTGAATCTCGGGCAGCTGTGGAGGTTTCCAGACTCCTCAATCCACCAACGCCAAAGACAAATTAGAAGGTCAGTGGGAAAAGTCTGTTTCTGTCGGTGCCTGAGAAAGGAAGGGGTTTCAGCTCCATTCCCCAAAGCGGCCCTGTGGGGCAGCTGCTTCCCGAGCTTCCGGCCCACAGACTGAGGGGGAATCCAGTGGCTGATCAGAGAGGGATTGCAGGGATCTCTTTGCCAGTGCTGAGGCAGGAATCTCTTGCTTTGCCCGTGTTTGGATCTGGGCCACAGTTCTGGGCAGCGGTGCTGGGTGAGGGAACGCTGGCTGGTGGAGCTTGTAGTGGCTGTAGAGAAACCCCTCCTCACAGTTACAGGACAGAAAGGATACTTGGTCACAGGCCAGGAAAGGAGTAAACACCTGCCCCTTATCATACCACCTTGGAAGAACTGAAAATTTACAGGTCCCTACAAGTATCTCTGAAAACAGCTGTACAAACCCCGAAGCTTGGGACAGTACATTCTCCACATTGGAAGCAGATTCATACCTTAACAAAGAGTTTAAAACTCAAGTAATTGGCTGGGATCATGAGCAAGCAGCACAAAAAGAGTCAGACTATATTATCTTACTTTGGTGAAAAAGAAGACCAAAATATACAACCAGAAGAAGACAACAAAGTCAAAGCCCTTACATCCAAAGCCCCCAAGAAAAATATGAATTTGTCCCAGGCCATGGAAGAACTCAAAAACGATTTTGAGAAGCAAGTTAGAGAAGTAGAGGAAAAACTGAGAGTGATGCTAAAGGAGACCCAAAAAAATACTGAAGAAAATAACACCTTAAAAAATAGCCTAACCCAAATGGCAAAAGAGGTCCAAAAAGCCAATGAGGAGAAAAATGCCCTAAAAAGAAAAATTGGCCAGATGGAAAAGGAAGTCCAAAAGCTTACTGAAGAAAATACTTCCTTAAAAATTAGAATAGAGCAATTGGAAGATAGTGACTTTATGAGAAATCATGACACACAAATCCAAAAGAATGAAAAATTAGAAAACAATGTGAAATATCTCATTGGAAAAACAACTGACCTGGAAAATAGATCCAGGAGAGAGAATTTAAAAATTATTGGACTATCTGAAAGCCATGATCAAAAGAAGAGCCTAGACATCATCTTTCAAGAAATTATCAAGGAAAACTGCCCTGATATAGTAGAACCAGAGGGCAAAATAGAAATTGAAAGAATCCACAGATCTCCTCCTGAAAGAGATCCCCAAAGGAAAACTCCTAGGAATATTGTAGCCAAATTCCAGAGTTCCCAGGTCAAGGAGAAAATATTACAAGCTGCCAGAAGGAAACAGTTCAAGTACTGTGGGAACACAATCAGGATAACACAAGATTTAGCAGCTTCTACATTAAAGGACCACAGGGCATGGAATATAATATTCCTGAGGGCAAAGGAGATAGGATTACAACCAAGAATCACCTACCCAGCAAAACTGAGTATAATCCTTCAGGGGAAAAAATGGTCATTCAGTGAAATAGAGGACTTTCAAGCATTCTTGATGAAAAGACCAGAGCTGAATAGAAAATTTGACTTTCAAATACAGGACTCAAGTGGAACATGAAGAGGTAAACAGGAAAGAGAAATCATAAGAGACTTATTAAGATTGAACTGTTTACATTCCTGCATGGAAAGATGATATTTATAACTCATGAGACCTTTGTCAGTATCAGGGTAGTTGGAGGAAAAAATTATATGTATGTATATGTAGATAGATAGATAGAGGGCACAGGGTGAGCTGAAGATTAAGGGGTCATATCTGGAGAATAAAATGAAGGGATGAGAGAGGATTATACTAGGAGAAGAAGAAAGGGAGAGGTAGAATGGGGTAAATTATCTCACAAAAAAAAACCCAGAAAAGTCTCTTACAGTGGAAGGAAACAGGGGAAGGTGAGAGGGAATGAGTGAATCTTATTCTCATAGGATTTGGCTTAAGGAGGGAATAACATACACATTCAATTGGGCATGGAAATCTGTCTTACCCTACAGGAAAATACTTCTGAGGAGAGACATGGTCAAAAGAAAGAATACAATAGAATAAATGGGAGGGCAGGATAGGATTAAGGGAAATAGAATTAGTTTTTCACAACATGTCTACTATGGACGTGTTTTGCATAACTGCACATGTACAACTTATATTGAGTTGCTTGCCTTTTAAATGAGGGTGGGTGGGGAGGGAGGAAGAGAGAAAATTTGAAACCTAAAGTTTTAAAAACATATGTTTAAAAGAATGTTTTCACATGCTACTAGGAAATAAATATAGAAAATGGGGTACAGAAGTCTATCCTGCCCTACAGGAAAATAGAAGGGGAAGGGGATAAGGGAAGGGGAGAGAGATAGAAGAGAGGACAGAGTAGGGGAAGGGATATTCAGAATGCATGACATCTTGGGGTGGGGGGAAGGGGGAGATGGGGTGAAAATTTGGAACTCAAAAACTTGTGCAAGGGAATGTTGAAAACTAAAAATAAATAAATTTATATTCAAAAAAAAAAGAAAAGAAAAAAAGAAATTATACTAACCTACTCATTTTACAGAAAAGGAAATTAAAGCTCAAGTGTTTAAGTGACTCATTCAATAGAACATAGATAGTTAGAAAGAGGCCCAAAAGTAGAAGTAGGTCTCCTAACTCCTGGTCTTAGATTAATTTCACTACACATGAGTACAACCTACCCGAACAACTTAACACTTAATTACTGGTATCTGTCTATCCTTCAGGAATTCAGTGAGGATAAAGAAAAGAAGTAGTATGGTTTACTACATAAGTATTGAGACAAGAGACAGGAAAATTGTTTTTTAACTTAAACTTTCTGTTGTTATTGGATTTGGGGAAAACACTTGAACCATCTTCTTGGCTTTATTTTTTTCACATGTCTGAAATACATAGAATATTACTGCCCGGTTTCTCTACTTCACTGGGATAGTATGAAGATTAAACACTTAAGTAAATTGTATGAATGTACTTTGCAATAAAAAATGTTATGTAAGACCATGCAACACCTTATTTGCAAAGGGTGTAGAGTTCTTTGAACAAAATTGACTGTCTTCCTAAGAATGTGAATTATGAGAATACCCATGCCTATATGACCTTTGACTACTAGGCTGGGCAAATACTTATAAGGACAGACTATTCTACTTAGCTTCTAAGAGAGAGAGATTTCTGGGAATTAGTAATGTTTGCTCCACATGATAGATGAATAAGGTTAGAATTTGGACAGAAGGTGGCTACTACATCTGTTTTTTCCTCCTCTCCTGACCTCTTCTCTTGGCATTTTTGGCAGAGTTTCCCAAGCTCTCTGGGAGAGTTTCATCCTGGTAATAGATCTGAATCATTAGAATACTGCTCTTTCTATAATGACCTGCTATAATGATAATGGTGATGGTGATGGTGATGGTGATGATGATGATGATGATGATGATGATGATAATGATATCGAGGAGTGATTTAAAGTTTGCTAACACTTTGTATACATTATCTCATGTTTCAGTCCCATAAAAACATAAAGTAAATACTAAGTATTATTATAACTATTTTACAGATGAAACCAAGTCTCAGAGAACTGAAGGGACTTGCCCATGGACAATCAGATAGCAAGTGGCATAATTTTTCCAACTCCAAGCCAAGTACACTTCTATGCCATGTCGCCTGAAGACATGAGATCTTGGATGGCACATTAAATGATGTTAGCACTCGGGACACGGAAGATGGGGCGGCAAACCCTATTAGCTCCATCTGCACTGTGAACCACTGATAAGTGAGCTGCATTGTGCCAACCTTATAAGACTACTGTGTGTAGGGAGAGATTTAAGGAGGTAGAATGAAACTCCCCTACCGGGAGTTAGAGATTGACAACTATTGTGGACCTTGGGAGCTATCTCTGTTGTCTTTGAAAGACAATTCAGGTCCAGGTGAGGCTCCTGAGGTGAGACATTAATAATTTTTCTCCTTCTCCTTCTCCTTCTCCTTCTCCTTCTCCTTCTCCTTCTCCTTCTCCTTCTCCTTCTCCTTCTCCTTCTCCTTCTCCTTCTCCTTCTCTTCTTCTTCTTCTCTTCTTCTTCTTCTTCTTCTTCTTCTTCTTCTTCTTCTTCTTCTTCTTCTTCTTCTTCTTCTTCTTCTTCTTCTCCTTCTCCTTCATCATTTCCAAAAACTCTCCCTAATGTATGAGTGTGAGAAATAATAGAATTTCAAACCAATGGGGACAAGTAGGGTGCATGGTCTCCCAGTTTACTGAGATTTTTGTTTGTTTTGATCTTTGTTTCTGTTTTGATGCTCCTGACCACTGGACTTAATAGTGCAACTAAACAAACTAATATATGTGTGTGTATGTGTGTGTGTGTGTGTGTGTATGTATATATGTATATATATATATATATATATATACACACACACACACAGATATATGTATATATGTGTGTGTGTGTGTGTGTGTGTGTGTATATATATATATATATATACCTATTTGTGTCTAATGGTTACCATTTCTGGGGGGGGGAAAAAGAAAAAAAGAAACTTACATGATAACTTTATTACATATTTAAAAGGAATGGTAAGTTGTACATAATAGATTTGCAGTTTCATGTACAATCATCTTTTTTATTACACTATATTATGAAAGTGCTTGTTTTATTCCATAAATTAAATAATAAAAAACAAAAAAACCCATCCTGGAAGTCTGAGAATGCCCTCAAGAGAAGAGTTGTGTGTCTGAGACTACTGTGGTATAGTTAGAGTGACTTAGTTGGCACATGGACTGAGGAAAAAACAATGTGTCATGGAGTTCCTAAGTTAGTATGAAAGCAGAGAAATCATATAGCAGGTGTCAGTCTATAAATGTGATGAAGACAATAGGAAGGCCTGGAAAGTTGGATTCCCCAGTGGTTGCATGAGAGAGTCTGGGTGTGAAGACTGGGAAGAGAAGCATCAGGAGGTACATAGGGACTCGGTGTTGCACAGCAAGAGTATTTGGTGAGTAGAGGGTTTGGGATATGTTCTTGTTCCAAGCACCCCATTCCTCCCATCCCCCAATCCTATACAATGATGTCTGCTTTAGGGGTGTGTGATGAGAATGTCTCCTCAGATTCCAAATCATGCAACTATCTAAACAAAAAGATTCTGACCTTCCTGTCATGTCTTATGGAAAAACAGAGTGCTGAAGTAAGGTAGGGAGATTACAAGGAGTTCCTGGAGGACAGGGCTTGAGTGACAACAACGTAACTAACACCTACTGTCTGGGAACTTTCCACTTAAACCTTGGGAAATAACACCAACCAGGAACAAGGCAAGGATTTCTGGTCCAAAAGGAGTCTCATTGAGGAGTAGGATAAGAATGGGAATGAAGAAGCAGCCCTCTACTCGTACATACCTTTGGAGCTGAGATTAACTTAGGGGTAAAAGGCCCAAACATTGTTCAGTTTAGGGACTTCAGGTAAGAATCATTCCTAGAGCCCAGATTAGGAAACAGGATGAGGGGAAAGAATCCCTTTGACCTAGATAAAGCATACTTAAGATAATAGTAATAGCTGGCGTTTATGTAGCACTTTACATATGTTACATCATTTGACTCTCACAAAAAAAAACCCTGTGGGGTAGGTGCCATTATTAGCTTCACTTTAAGAGGAAGAAATTGAGACTGAGAGAGGTTAAGTGATTTGCCCAGGCTCACAGATCTAATTGAGTGTTTCATGCAGGATTTGAACTCAGGTTTTCCTTACTTCCAATCCAATACTATCCATCTGCCTTAGATGACTCTTAAACCTAAGCTGAAGATCATAAAGGAAAATAGCTATCTGGGATGAAAACTGTTGACATGGGACACAGAGGGTTTGAAAAGTCAGGGGATTCTTAGGGTAACTCAAAACACATCAGAAGGAAGCACAGGTTAAAACTTGAGTCTCCATATTTTTCACTCAGTTATGACTCTCATTAGGTGACTTTGACAAAGTGAAATTCTAAAAAATGAAATCTTAGGGGCACAGGTGGTATTTTTAGTCCTGATGCTAACAGAAGGCAAATGCTTTGAAAAAAAGAAACATATTTGGGAAATAAAGAGCTATTAAAGAATACGGCATCTAGGAATGGGATTTGGATTTATAGGGCATGGATTAAAATATAAGAATAATCAATCTTGACATGGGATGGCATACACTAACTGAAAAGGAAGCAACAGAAACCTTGGGCTGAGGTGTCTATATACAAATATACAAAATCTGAATAGCAAGCAAGGTGAACTAGAAATCTTAAACCAAGGAGGAAAATTGACTTCATGGTCAGCGAAGACTGAATCACTGAGACTTTATTGGATGAGACTCATGACCATAATATTACTCTGGAAAAGTAGAACTTAATCAAAAACAACAGGATAGCTAAAAGTGGAGGCATAGAAATACGTTTTAAGAATACGTACGTATGTGAGGAATGCCCTGAACCAGAGCGGGGAAGTCTTGTGGAGAGCATATGGATAAAGACCAACAGAGGCAGGGAGACTGATCACTGAGACAGAAAAAGATGTGAAATTATGGAAATAGATCTGAAGCCTGGCAAGAAAGCTAATGGAAGACTTTTAAACATTAGTTTGGACAAAAATTTGGAGAATTTTGTGGAAGGCAAGGTCCATGTGGATTAACAACGTGGTTAAAACAAAACATACTATAGTATAGTAGTAGGAATATATAGCCCTAATGTACTCTGCCTGGATGAGACACTTAGGTGCCACATTTTAGGAAAGTCATTGATAAGCTGTAGGGTGGTTAGTAGAGGACAACGAAAATAGTGAATTCTATTGAGTTTATGTCCTGTGAGAATTCACTGAAGCAGAGGTTAGCAAACTACAACCCACAGGCAAAATTTGTCCTGCTACCTGTTTTTGGAAAGCCCACAAGCTAAAAATGGTTTTTATATTTTTACATGGTTTTGCTGACCCCTGAACTGAAGAAAGGATATGAGCTTTAGGGGCTAAATGATAAATGTCTTCAAGCATTTGAAAGGCTATTTATAGTAAATATCAAATGGGTATTAGACCTATTCTGGTTGGCACAGAGGGTAAAATAAGAGTAGCGAGTAAAAGTTGCAAATTCCAAATCGATGACAGGGCCAAACTTTTTTGGTGAAGGCAATCTGTCTTCAAGTTATTGTTCTTTCCACGGAATGACATTGGCAGTTAACATACTGCCTTAAATCATTATTTGTCTTTTTATATTCATACCGTATTTCCCCAATTAGATTGAAATCCCATTAAGGAGTAATTACATATATTTTTTGGTATTCCTAGTGCCTGGCATAGTCCCTTGCATCTGATAGATAGATAGATAGATAGATAGATAGATAGATAGATAGATAGATGGATAGATAGATAGACAGATAGGAGGATGGATAGATGGATGGATTCATGGTAGGTGGGTGGGTGGAGGGATAAATAGATATACACACATATATGTGTACATAGGGTCATATAGATATAGATATATAGATAAAGCATTTGTTAGCACTTACCACATGTCAGGCACCGTGCTAAGTGCTGACCATACAAATATAAACAAGTAGGACAGTCCCTGCCTTCAAAGAGCTTACCTTCTAACAGGAGAAGACAACACAAAAAGAGAAGTTAAAAGGGTAGGGCACGGGGGGGGGGGGGTGGAAGATACAAAGAAGCTAATGAGGAGGAAGAAAAGAAGTTCAGAACAGGTACTGGGAGTGGGGAGGAGTGGAGCATTGTTGGTGCCCCTCCTAAAACAGTATTCTGGGTAGTCTCGTTTTATTCCATAAGTTAAAAAGAAAATAAATAAATCTAAAAAGAAAAAAAAAAGGAAAGGGGGTCTTAGGCTGGCATTTTCTCCAAGGTGGCAAGGTAGTTGGTAAGAAGGAACTCAATTGGGGCAGCTAGGTGGTGCAGTGGATAGAGCACCGGCCCTGAAGTCAGGAGGACCTGCGTTCAAATCCAGCCTCAGACCAAACACTTGACACTTACTAGTTGTGTGACCCTGGGCAAGTCACTTAACCCCAATTGCCTAAAAAAAAAAAAAGAAGATGGAACTCAATCAATGTTTGTAGATGATTACAATAATATTGATATGAATTATACATTCCTTGAGGACAGTGACTGTGTCTTTTTTTTTCTTGGTATGATGCTATAATCATTCAAAAGAGTTTGATCTAACTGCACATGAGAAAACTCAAGTATATGGAGGGTGCTTATTGTCCCAGCTATGATAGGAAATTAGATAGACAACTCACTGATAGAGCAAATTCAACTATTAATCTTCTACTTAAATTCTTTGGAGATTGTAGCCTTCTGTGATTCAAAGCTAGATAGCATTTTACCAGAAAAATATTGGTGTCACAAAGATGGACTTTTGTTACAGGGAGAAACTTGAGATCACTAAAAGAACATTATAATTTCCCCCAAGACAATCTAGACCACCCTCCTTCTCTTCCTATTCATTTCTGGATCCAGCTCATTGTCCATTTGCAGTTTGTCGAAGACAACATATATAGAATTGAAACTATGGATCACTCAGGGGGTAATGAAGAGGCTCATTGGTTGGTGTGAGCAGGTTGCATTAAAATCAAAGAGTTGTCCAAGAAAAGTAGAGTAAGAGATGTCATCAAGGAAATACGATTACAAAATGAATAGGTCTTGTGGTATGAGCAGGAATAGCTTACGGATATCTCATGTGTTCCATTAGCATCTACATGATGTCAAAGCGATGCAAAGGTCTTCAGCATGTTGGTGAACCTCCTGGGGGCAAATTTATGGGAGGGGATGATTAAGAGTCAGTCAGCATGGGTAGGGGGCAACTAGGTGGCAGAGTGGATAGAGTGCCAGATCTAGAGTCAGTAAGATTCATCTTCCTGAGTTCAAATCTGGCCTTAGACACTCACCAGCTGTGTGACCGTTGGCAAGTCACTTACTCCTCAATTTGCCTCAGTTTCCTCATCTGTAAAATGAGCCGGAGAAGGATATGGAAAACCACTCCAGTACCTCTGCCAAGAAAACCCCAAGTGGGGTCATGGAGAGTCAGACATGATTGAAATGACTCAACAAGAACAACAGCAGCGTGGGTAGGAATGTATATATCTGCACGATGACGAGATGGCACATTCGCTGTAGCAGCAAAGTTTAGAGCTAACTCAACAATTAAATATATGTGGAACAATTTCTTTGGCAGATACTCATGACTGAGACAGAAAAGGTATCTGTCTCCAATTTTAAGAGCCTCCTCTTTAAAATGCTCTTCAAGCTTCCACACAAAACTTCCCAAAGATTAATGGTGTCCTGGTAAAAGAGATTCTTTTTGATAGAGACTTGGGTCAAAATAAGCGTGTCTTCTTAACACCACTGATCACAGGACTGGTCAGTGTCTTCTGTTAGGAACTTCATCTTCCCCTCAGATTAACACATCCTTTAGCCCAATGATGGTGGAAAGGCAATCTCGCTAGGGTCCTTCTCTTCTCTCTATCATCATTGTCACTTGAACATACTCATTTAATTTGGACTCTCCAAGTCACATATGCTCTTTGGAAAGTACTTATGAGAGAGAAACTCTTCTCTAAGCAACTGCAATTTTGACTAAATAAGCTATATCCTTGAAATACTGGCTACACAAACAGCAGTTGAAGTTTTAAAAAGATGGACTCTAATAGAAAACCCTGCTTGAAATATTATAAAATCTGTTTAGAAGGGCACTTACCAACCCACTAAAGATTCCCTGAATCTTTACATGAATGTAGAACACATGATTGCAAAAAGGCCTCTTTATTGGGATCCCAAGGTCTCACAAGAAAAGGAGTTTGCTTCAGATATGAAAGAAAAGCAGGAAAATAAGAGGCAGCAATCTGTTAAAGTATTTGCATTTGGAGATTTACATTAAAAATGGGAATAAATTTTTTTATTTGTATTGTTCCTATTTGGAAACTGTTTAAAACCACCAGCCACCATTTCCAGCTCCAGCATGGCATAGCGAAAGACAAGTAAGGATTCTGTTCTTTTCAGAGGGGAAACTTGTGCATGTGTAACCAGGAGCCTAAAAGGGTTCCTGTCCCCAGAACGATAAAAGGCTGAAAAAAGTAAAAAGAATAGGTAGGAAGCTTGTCTTGGCAATACAAGTCAGGAGAGGGGAGTAGGAAGAGAGGGAGATGGAGAGGGAGAAAAGGAGAGAGAGAGAGAGAGAGAGAGAGAGAGAGAGAGAGAGAGAGAGAGAGAGAGAGAGAGAGAGAGAGAGAGAGAGAGAGAAACAGACAGAGACAGAGAGAACAGAAAGAAACAAAATGTCTCCTTATCCTTCTTGCTTTCTCTTCCCTGGTTCTGCCTACCCTTCTGACCCAAATAAGAGCAAATCCCAAAAGAAAGTTACCGAGGAATAGAAGAGGAAGATCAGAAAGATAACTAAGTAGAGGACATTTGGGAATTTTTCTTTATCCTGCACCAAAGCAGCAATAGAGGGAAAAGAAAACACTACAAAGAGAACAGAGATGGTTATAGGGTGCTACACCTAGAGGTGGAAGGAACCTCAGACACTGTCTAGTCCAAGCCCCCACTTTGTAGTTGAGGAATCTGACTTGCCCAAGGTCACACAGCTAGTAAAATGGTGTTGCCTCTTTTTGCCTTATCTCAAATCCTTCAAATAAAGAAAATAATTTTTATCCAAATACTGACCTGAGTTGATGTCTTGGGTAACCATATACTAGGATGGGTCTCCCTTGGGAGAAACTAGGCATTTGTCTGATGCTTCCTGGCACCTGATTCATGGTTTTATCTACTCCTTTAATTGTTTGACATCCACCTACACTATAAAGCAGGGACATATAGCCAAAGGACTCAGGTTAGAATTCTGGCTATGTTACCTTGGGTAAGTCAGTGTCTCTCTGGGACTCAGTTTTCTCCTCTATAAATTTAGGGGGTAAATTAAATGACCTCTAAAGTACCTCCCTGGTCTAAATCTGTGATCCTAAGAATCAATGACAAAAATTATTGAAACAATTAAATAGTAATCTATTTTTTTAAAGCCTGCAAAACTTATAAGCCTTTTTAATGGTATTAACAAAAGCCATCAGGAAGAAATACAAAATGAAATTCCATTCAAAGGAACTATAATATGCATCTGAGAATTAGCCTACCAATATACACACATGTAAGAATACAACTACAAAACTCTTTATAGAAATAAAGGGAGACAAATAATTGCAGATTTTATTTTTAGAAAAAAAATCATTTTTCACAGTGGGACCATGCTGACACAATAAACATGATGATGTCACATCAGTTAATTTGCAGATTTGGTGTCGTACCAGTCAGACTACTGAGAGTTAGTTTATGTAATATGTGTAAGGATATGGGCTGAACTTCTGCTTTCATTGGCATAGGATGCTCCTCAGTGAGGAAATTCCCTCTACCAAGGCAGGGATGTAACTTATAGTCTTAGAAATTTGTCTTGAATGCTTATAGAATAAGACAAGATCACAACAAAGTTAATTATTAAGCATATAAAGTCAAGAATCTCAAGAGTAATAATGAAAAAAAAAGTAAGAATGAAAGAGGCCTAGAATTACCAGATTTCAAATTATAAATCAACAAAACTACTTAATTCTGGCTTAAAAATAGAAAAGTCAAGGAACAAAACACACTAGATAAGCAAAACCCAGAAGCAATCTAACATCATAATCTCAGTGGTACAGTGGATAGAATGTGGAATCAGGAAGACCTGAGTTTGAATTCTACCACACACAGCTACAAGCTGTGTGATTCTAGGCAAGTCACTTAACCTCTCTGTTCCTCAGGTTCATTATCTGCACAACAGGGATAATAATAGCCCCTGCTTCACAGGGCTATTGTGAATATCAGATAAGATAACATGAAAGTGCTCTGCAAACCTCAAAGTTCTATATGAATGTCATCATTATTATTGTTTAATAAACCCAAGAATGCAGACAGCTGGTTTAAGGACTCATTGTTCAAAGAGAATTGCTGGGAAAACTAGAAAGCCATTTGGTAGTAATTATCTATTGACCAACATCTTCTATCATACACCATATAAGCTCCAAATGGATATGTGATCCACATACAAAATAACACACAATTTTAAAAATTAGAGCAGAATGGAAAGAGTTACCTTTTATGACTATGGCTAGCAGAGAATTCTTAGCCAAACAAGTGATAGAAGTAATCGTAAAAGAAAGTGTGAGGCAGCTAAATGGCACAGTGGATATAGCACAGCCCCTGGAGGCAGAATGAACTGAGTTCAAATCCTGCCTCTGACTCTTGATATTTCCAAGCTGTGTGATCCTGGACAAGTTTCTTAACTCTTAATTGCCTCGCCAAAAAAAAAAAGACAATGAAAGTTACATAAAACTAAAAAAACTTTTGCTTCACAAAGACAGTATAGCCAGAATACAAAAAGTAATTATTGATTAGGGGAAAATAAATCTTTACAATAAATAGTTCTTATAAAAATCTAATTATATAATAGATAATATGAATTGATACAAAATATCTACATCTATAATCTATTTCTGTCTATATCAACTATTTTACTTATATCTATCTATATCCCTACTTGTCTAGATCTATTACTATACGATATTGATCTCATTTCTATATCTATATCTATGTCTGTATCTATATCTATGCCTATATCTGTCTGTCTATCTATCTCTAAGTGCCATTTCCAAATAGATAAGTTATCAAAAAATATGAACAGGCAATTTCCCAAATTTTCAAAGAAAAAATGCAAACTACAATAGCTATATAAAAGAACGATCCAAACCACTGATAACAAAAGAAATGCTAAATAAAACAACTTTGAATTTTTATCTCACACTTATTAGACTAGTAAAGATGAAAAAGTATATTTTTTAAAATTGTTTTAGAACTATGATTTATTAATTTAATGATTTTCCTCTCAGGAATTTTCCTCTGTACTAATGTCATGAGCAAAATATTCTACAACTTATAAGCATAGACAGTTATCTGGAAGCCCTGGAAGATCATGTCTTGCCCAAGGTAACAAAACTAGTATGTGTCAGAGGCATGACGTGAACCCAGGTCTTTCTAACTTCAAGGGTTACTTTCTGTCCACTAGGCCATACAGATTCTCAAAAGGAGAAATGGCAAATGTTGGAGAAACTATGGAGGAAAAAAGGCATGTTAATACACTGTTGTCCCAGGCATGCATTGGTCCAAACTTCTTGGAAAATCGTTGTGAATTATACTTGAAAAGTCACTAGATGGTATATACCCTTTGGTCTAGGAATTCCACAAAAAAAGGATATGCCTTAAGATCATAGACAAAGGGAAACATGCATTTATCTCTATTAATGATCTATAAAAACATTTATAATCCCATTTTTTTGTAGTAATAAAGAACTTAAAGGAAATTGGGCGCCCCTTGACTGGGAAAGGACTGAATAAATTAATCTTGAATTGTGGGTGTGATTGAATATTATTGTAACAATAAACAAACATAACAATGAAGAACTTGGAGAAACTTAGGAAAACTTAAGTGAACTAATCCGGAGTGAGGTATGAACACAAGAAGAATTCACATGACAGCCAAAATCTTGTCAAGGAAAACAACATTGAATGACACTGGAACTCAATGCAATGACCAACTTTGATGTTGGAGGACTGATGCTGAAACAGTTCTCCCTCTTCTTGGCAGAGGTGTGGTAGACTACTGGTGTAGAATGAGTTAAAGGGTCTTAAACATAGCAGATATGTTGATATGTTTTGCTTAACTTACTTCTTTGTTACATGGGTTCTCTTTCAGTGTAGTGGGGGACGGGAAGGGGAAGGGAAGTCATTGGGAAGCAATAGCAGTGTTCAAAAAAGAAACTTCAATAAAACATTTATTTTATTTGGACCAGGTCTGTGATTTCATTGGTATAGGAAATGTCCAAAGAGGAAATTCTCTCTACCAATGCAGATGGCAGCTGCACCTACAATCTTAGAAAATAGCTTGGAAAACGAAAAGGTTTAAATGACTTTCCTGGGGTTCACAAAGCCAGTTAGTGTCAAAGGTGGACTCTGAACTCAAATAACTCTTTCTAACTCTTTTGCTTATCTAAAACATTTATTATTATTAAGCTTGATAACTTAAAGGAACTGAAGCTAGAGAAAAACTGGAGAAGAGAAGAATTGGGGGGACTTGATAGATGTCTATAGCTATTTGAAGGACTTTCCTGTGGAAAAGAGATTATATTTGCTCTCAGCCTTAGAAAGCAAATCTAGGAGTAATTGGCTGAATATGAAAAGAGGCAAATTTAGGATTAATCTATGATGGGAGAGGCATGGTTAGATGTCAGCTTTTTTGAAAAATAACTTGGGAATTATATTAGACTGAAAGCTCGATGATTCAACAACACAATATGGACTCCAAGAGTGCCATTGTGCTCATGGGCTGTCTTTACAGAGGATGACTTCTAGGAAGAAGGAGGCAGTAGCCAAACACTCAATCTATCAATAAACATTTATTAAGTGCTTACTATGTGCCAGGTACCGTGCTAAGTGCTGGAGATACAAAAAGAGGTAAAAGATAGTCTCTGCCCTCAGGGAGCTTACATTCTAATAGTCTCATTAGTTCTCTGCTGAGTTCAGATCATAGCTGGAGAATTGTGTTCAGTTCTGGATTTCATAGTTCAGGGAGGCCCAGGGTAGGGGCAGAAGGAGAAAGTTGATAAGCAGGAGAGTGTCTAGGTGGAGGAGAGAAGAATGGTGAGGAGAGGAGAAACCATATCATATGAGGCTCAACTGAAGGAATGAGGAAGAGTTTAGCCTGGAGAAGAGAAAGATAAAGGGGAAAATGGGAGTTGTCTTCAAGTACCTGAAGAACTATTGCATGAAAAAGTAAGTAGATTTTGTTTTTCTTGCCTCCAGAGGGCAAAATTAGGAACAGTGGGTAGAAATGGCAAAGAGGAAATTTAGGGTTGATGTGAAGAAAAACTTCATAACAATTAGAGCTATTCCAAAGTGGAATGGGATGGTGAGAAAGAATTAGGGTGTCCACCTTATTGAAAGTTCTCAAACCAAGTCTAGATGACCACTTGTGAGATATATTAGGGGGGAGAATGTTTTTCAAGAATAGAATGGACTAGACTACTTCCAAAATTGCTTCCAACTCCAAAAGTCAGTGATTCTTTAGGAAGAAATGTCCTAATTATTACAACACACCAAGAGTAAAATGGATTGCCTCTGGAATGAATGGATTTCCCATTTTAGAGATCTTCAAGCAAACCACTTGTTGGGGAAAGTGTTGAGGGGACTCTTCTTGTTCACATGTGGGTTGGATGGGGGGGGTAGACTGGGTTAGATTGCCTCTACATTCCATTCAAACTCTGAGATTCTATCATAGCAAATAATAGAAGGACTTTACTCCAGGTCCTTAAACTGAGAAGTCAATCAATCAAAGGCATTTATTAAGTGTATTAACTGTATATTCTTCACACCACACCATGCTTCACAGTGGCTGAGTGCTTATGAAAACAGGATTACTTGATAGAATTAGATAAAAATAATAATGAAATGCAACTGGGGAAACAAAAAGTCATGATTCTCAGGTGAAATCACGAAAAAAAGGGGGAGGAGGAGGAGGAGGGTCTAACAGTATTAGACCTCAAATTGTACTACAAAGCATATAATCATCTAAATGATTTGGCACTGGTTAAAGAATAGAGAGGCTGATCAATGGAAAAGACTGGTCACACAACATATAGAAGCAAGTGAATATGACCAGAATAGCATTGATGCTAATGGTTACTGGGAAAAATGGAAAACAAGTTAGCAGAAATTAGAGCAACATCTCAGATCACATAACAAGAAAAGCTCCAAATGAGTACATGACTAAACATAAATGGTGACATAAACAAATTAGAGATTCGAGGAAGAAATTACTTTTTATATCTATGAGTAGGGAAGAGTTCATGAGTAAACAAGGGACAGAGAAGCATCACTGAAGAGAAAATACACAATTTGAATCACATAAAGTTTAGAAGTTTTTGCACAAATATAACTAATGCAGCTAAAATTAGAATGGAAACAGATAACTGTTTTTTGTAGCTAGTGTTTTTTTTTTCTGTTGATGGGCTCATTTCCAAGATACTAAAAAGGAAAGTTGTCTTATTTAAAAGAACAAAAGCCACCCCTACTCCCACCCCCAATTGATAAATGATCAAAGGGAATGACCTGGAAGTTTTCAAAAGAAGACATCTAATATATCAATAACCATATGAAAATAATGCTCCAAATCACTAATTATTAGAGAAATGCAAATTAAGATTACTCAAAGATTCTACTTAAAACTCATCAGATTGGTGAACATAACACAAAAAGGAAAATGACAGATATTGAAGAGGCTACAGGAAAATTGGTCCATTGATGCATTGATGTTGAAGGAGTTTTGAATGAATCTAAGCCATTTTGTAAAGCAAATTGGAACTCTGCCCCCAAAGTTATGAAACTGTATATACTCTGACGAAGCAGTAGCACTACTAGGCCTATACCACAAAAGAGATCAGAGAAGGAAATAAAGCACTCATATAACTCTTTTTATGGTGACAAAGAACTGGAAAAGAGGCTGGAAAAAATTAAGAAGCTAAAAGATTGCTAATAAATTGGCGAATGGCTAAATAAATTCTGTTACTACTGATGAAACAGAAGATTTCAGGGAGACCCTAAGACTTGTATGAATTGGTGCAGAGTGAAATGAAAAAAGCAGAAAACAACTTACACACTAACAACACTACTGGAAGAAAAAACAAAGTTGAAAGACTTTAAGAACTCTGATCCATGTAATGACCAACCAGGTTTCAGAGGAGCTATTAAGGAGCATGCTACTCACCTCTCGACAGAGAAATGATAGACTCAAGATGCAGAATGAGACATATGTGTTTGGACATGGCCAATGTGGGAATTTATTTAGCTGGCCCATACATATTTATTATGAGCATTTTGTTATAATTTTTAATGGGAGTGAGGAGATGAGAGGGAAGTAAAATACATTTTTGGTCACTCAAACACTAATTTAAAAACTAACAGAATAAAACAAAAATAAGGGGGACCAGGTAGTATTCAGAACCTAAAAACCTTCTCCATCCCAGGAAAACAAATTCTTTTGATTCTAGACAACTGCTGTTCCCTTCTGTCACTATCCTCCCACCTCTTACTCTTTCACCTTCCTACATCCATGTCCATCTCACACTTAATTATGGAAAAATGAAAAAAAAATCCCACTCAAGGAAATAGTCTGATTACATTCTAAGGGCCCAAACTTGTGGTAACTACATGCATAGGAGGGTCACAGAAAATAAATAAGGCAGTGGCAAAGAGGGTGGGGATCAAGGAGAAGGGTTAACTCCTGGCAACTCCTATAAACTGAAGGAGATGATGTGGTTACTGTTTATGACACCTGTTAAGTCCTATCTGGAGGGCTGGGAGTCTGGGGACAGGAAGGACATTATTGCCTTAGAACTAACTAGGACACCCAGGGATTTTTAAGAGCTTTCCTGGGAGGAGAGACTAAATGGAAGACTGGGGAAGGTGAAGTTAGAATGAGGTGAAGTGAGCAAAGCTTTCAGCCTCCACCTAGACACCAAGGGATCCACATTCCACAAGGGAAGTGTCCCAAAGGGTGGGAATTCCAAGAGGACATTTCTTAGAATCCCCAGAACCTTCTTGTAGCCAGAGGCTGAGAAAAGGAGGAAGTTAATTGAAAGGAGATTGAGGAAGCTCAGGACTAAATGGGGAAGGTAGGCTACAAGTGATCTCAGGAGTGGTCATTAATCATTCTAAAGTAATGCTCACTCAGCATCTTTCTCCCAAGGACATGGAAAGCCCTCAATAACTCAGTGGCTGCATGCCAAGTCCTTGGTCCATGGGAACAAAGAAGTAGTAGGGGAGAAGTAGAGGGAAGTAGGGAAAAGAAATCAGATGGCAGCTTATGTGATTTGTAAACATGAATGCACAGAAATCATCAGCCTCTCCTTCCTCTGAACAGGTAGCACTCTCTATACCCATGCCTCTCAGTTAATAACGAACTACCTTGTGATTCTTGTGGCAGAGCTCTTTATTGTTTCTGATATTTATGCTTTGCTCCCCCTCCCCCAGCTCCTTTACTAGACTTTATGATTTCTGAAGGCAGAGAACATGACTTAAAATTCTTAGTATCATCAGCATCTAGCATGGTGCCTTGCAAAGAGGCAGCTTTCAGAAAGTATTTATTAATTGATGGGATTTAGGTAATCTTAGACAAAAGCCCAAGAAATGATTGAATAATTAATTTTAAAAATCAAAATAATACCTACAATCTATTAGAAAGAGTGTTTCTTTTTTTAGTGGGGGAGGGAGGAGAGCATATAGACAGAAAGAATGAACAACCATCTCTACTCCCCACCCCCACCTCGCCTTTACCACATTTCATCTGCATAGGAAGGTGAGGAAACTTCCTCTACCAATACAGAGTTGGTACAGTGGTTAGAGCTCTAGGTCTAGAGTCAGAGGACCTGAGTCCAAAACCTGTCTCAGACACTTATTAGCTGTGTGACCCTGGGGCAAGTCATTTCACTCTGTTTGCTTCAGTTTCCTCATCTGTAAAATGGGGACGAGAATAGCACCTACCTCCCAGGGTTGTCGTAAGAATTAAATGAGACAATATTTGTAAATTTCCTGGCACATAATAAGTGCTATAAAAATGTTAACTATTGTTGTTTGCAATTAACAATCTTAAAGAGCCATGGGGAACTGAAAGCTTGAGAGATTTCTCCCAGGTCATATCGATATACAGCCCTATGTGTCAAAGCAGTACCTGAACTCAAGCAGTCCCAACTATTCACTAGAACACTGTGCCTCTTCTACTGATATATGAAGGACATTAACTCAGTAGACTGCAGAGCTCTCTCTCTGTTTCTCTCTGTCTCTGTCCATTCGTACCTACATGTGTACATATACACGTGTGTACATATACACATATATGTATATATACATATGTATATACTCACATGCATTTGTACGCAATTTCACAAAATTCCATTCTTATCCATTATTACACTTGTCATAAGGGACACAACGCAAATATTGCCCCTATTCAATAAGTAAGAAATTGAGGCCTTAGGAAGTACAGTTATTTGTTCAAGATTTCATAGTTATGAAGGCTCAGAGGAGTGAAGTAACTTATGCAAGGCCTTATTTGTGCCAAGAATGGTAAAATATGTTTTAGAATTAGAAGGGATTTATTCTCACTTTTTTCAATTTACAGATGAGACCCAGAGAAGTTGAAGGAATTGTATTTGTGGCATTTTAATGATGCATGTATATACATATATATATATACACACATATATGTATGCATACACAAACACATATATGTGCAAGTGCAAACACAAACATGTATACATGTATATATAAATGTACACACACGCAGGGGAATTCTGGTAAGTGTTTAACAACAAGCTCTCTGGGGGGAAATGTACTCCTTATACATTTTTAAGCTTAATCTGCATTAATAACATTTTCTCCACCACTTTCTTAAGTCTAGATAAACAACAAAATAATAAATCAATTCTTGATTTATAGAATTTGCCTATTTCCAAGGTATAAATGGTCATACTGAAAATGTAACAACCAGCTCTTACCAACTGGCACAAACTGACTCCGGCACACCACCACTGAGTGTATGCATTTGTGTGTTATATGTATATTTGTATGTATATATGTATGCCAGAAATTCTACTTATGACTTTCCTAGGGACACTTGCCTCAGTTTTCAGCTCAAGTATACTGTCATAACTTGGCCAAGCTGAGAACTGTCTTGATTGTGTCTAAAGAAATTGTTGGTGCCTGCGATGCTAGGTTGCCTAGGTATGTGATCCAAGATAAGTCCAGAAGCATGAATTCTTGAAAAGGGGATAAGGGACAGAGTGAAGGAGGAAGGTATCTGCCACAAGGTATTGGCCAAGTTGAGGCCACCATTACTGTTTGCACATTTTCTCAGATGCAAAAGGGGCCAATACAGATGAACAGTCAGTAGCCTGAGTCTCTTGGATTTGCTCCCTTGTGACTTGGCATCTTAAGAACATTCTCCATCTGTTTGGTAGAGATAATTCCATCTTGCCCAAAGGAATAATGATAGACCTTCAGTCACCCAGAAGTTTCTTCTTGGTTGGCATTAAAAGAAATGTTGCATGTTCATTCTCCATTTCTCCCCCAGATAAGAATCCATACTCTATCTGATCCACATATCTAAGCCAGACCTACCTGCTCTGTCAGCAAAGTAACAAAAGGCACGAGGCCACCAAAATACCTCTGATCCTGAAGTATATGTGTTGTTCCTTCCTTCTCCTTCCTCTACTCTATGTTCTTCTAATGTTCTCTGTAGGGGAAAGGTAAAATGACCTTTGGGGGTCACTTCATGGAGAAAGATCTGATTCTGCCCAACCATGTGGAAACTTTGGGATCTGCATCCAGGCTGAAAGGTCTTGCCAAGGCCAATGTTCCTTAGTCTTTCCCCTGCTCAAAGACTACAATGGGATGGGTGGAGTGCTGTGTCAGTTAGAAGAAGAGACTGCTTCAAGCTCATTGTCGTTGCTTCACTGTCTTGTGGGCTAACTAATGTACTCTATTTCTAGACTCTCTGTGAGGAAGGGTAGGGGATGGGTTGGGCCATTTCCCTATCCCTATCTTCATTCCCATCTGGACCATGGACTTAACAAGGTGAACTTGTACCTGGACTCATAACTACCTTTTGTACTTTATGCTTCCTATCTGAGCAGGTGAGTAAGCATTGACTTCAAGATGGACATGAAAAGGCTTGAAGGTGACATTTTGAGGACATGGGTCCATAGGTCACGAGTCCAATGTGTGAAGCTGACCAGTGGCAAGGAGTATTTCTTCATCAGAGAAGCTCATCATTGTCGAGACGATTCGTCCAAAAGGAGCCATTTTACCAGCAGACGTACTAGGAGTTATTTTGACAGTGAAGAGTTGAGTCGATACATAAAATGCCTAATAAACAATTCCATAGGCTGCTTCATGTTCTGATGAGGTTTAAATATCAGCCTCTCAGCAATTATAAGCTAAGTTACTGAATCTTGTTTTCAGTTTGCTTTTTGTCAAATATGTGATTGTGAATGTTCTGTGTTTAGCATTCCTTTGGTATGTAAGGGAAAAAAGCTGTCCCATTTCTGATTCACACTACACATTAAGTACTTTTTAAATCTTCCTTTTGGAGAAATCTTAAATGTGTACTTAAATCTAAGCCTCAAGCAATTTTCCCCAAGGTATTGAGTTGGGAATTTATTAAGTCAAAGAGTATGAGAAAAGGGAGCCAAACATCCCTTTCTCCCTTCATTAATTGTCAAGCACCTACAGAACTGAAGCTGGTCTCATCTTGTTCATGGGAAGGAAGTGGGCCCAACACCCTAGGCCCTGTCAGCCCAGCACAAGTGATTAATCCCTTTTTGGGAGCCCCACACATGTTCATCTGACTTTGTTTCTTATTTTTAAACTAAGCTTACCAGATCTATAATTAAATGAGTTTGGAAATCCATTTGGGTTGTCTTATGTATTAGAATGGATCTACTAGGGAAATTTTGGGTGTCCTTTGTGTACAGGGATCCAAAGTAATTTTTTTTCCTCCAGCCTTCTAGTGGGATTGCCCTATGTGGACAAGGCTCTCTTGAGAAAATGTACTGAGTCCTGTGTGCTAGGGGATGCTTGGGGAGATTTTGTCTAGATTTCTAGTCACATTATCCTCTATAATGAATGTAATAATAGAAGAATTTTCATCCAAAAACAATTTGGTTTATCACCTGAGCTTGAGTCATTTAGTCAATTAGTAAGCATTTATTGACTTCATATCCTTAGACATTGTGCAGAGAGTCCCGTGCGTTCTGGGAGTTCATTTGGAATTTCAGCTTCTCTCTCTCTAAAAAGGGAAGCTCAGGGTTTTTTTCTTCATTTTTCACTTATATTAATTCTTTTTTTTTGTTGTCATTCTAATTTTTACTCTGCCTTCCCCCCTTTTTCTGTACCTGGTTTGGGACAGACCCTTTTTAAGTATGAAGCAAGCAGCGGTTTATGATAGCTTTTGTCAATCATTCTCTGTCGAATATGCATAACTTTATATTGGGGTGGTAACTATGATCTTCAGGCACACCAGCTGTGACATGCCTGGGCTGTCCCTAAAGACTGTTTAAATGAGATGGCTTGACTGTTTGAGTCTCTTTAGTTTGAGGTACGAGGAACAGCACTCAGAAGGGCAATGTTTGAAACTCCCTAGGACTCCCAAACTGAGGTTATGGACAAATGGAACAAGTGTAACCCAGCTGATTTGCTAAGGGCAGCAAATGTTGAACATATGAGTGGATGCTGTTCCCCAGCCCTTGGGGTGCCTATTAAGTAGGTACTTAATAAATGCTTATTGACTTTTTTCTGACTTTACCATGATGATAATAATAATAGCTAGAATTTATATAGCTACTATAGCTATATAGCATAAGGTTTTAAAAGCCCTTCAGTCAATCAATGTCAATCAACAAACATTAAATGCCTACTACTATGGGCCAGGTATTGTGCTAATTCTGGGGATACAAAAAGAGGCAAAAGACAGTCTTTCCCCTAAAAGAGCTTACAGTCTAATGGGGGTGACAACATGTGAACAAATACATACAAAGCAAGCTATATACAGCAAATAGAGCAAATAGCATATAACTAACAGAGGGAAGGCACTGGAATTAAGAGGGGTGGGGGAAGGCTTTACAAATCTTATCTCATGTTATCCTTACACCAACCCTGAGGAGTAGAACTTATTATTATGTTCATTTTACAGTTGACAAAATTGAGGCTGATGGAAGTTAAGTGACTTGCTCAGGGTCACACAGCTAGTAAGTACCTGAGGCAGATTTGAACTCAGGTCTTCCTGACTAGGTTCAGTGTTCTAGTATCCAATGCCACACCTAGTGTGGGGAGGAGATATGTCTCCTTAAATCCGAACCACTAGACACAGTTGTCAGGCACTCAGGCACTCCTACTCCCTGTAAAACAACAAATATGAACTCAGTCCTTATGTAGTAAATGTGCAGAAAGGGGTGGAGGTGAATGAACGGATGAATGAACAAGCGAATGAAAAAGCATGTACTCAGCACTTACCATGTGCCAGGAAGCATTCTAAGCACCGGGGATACAAATATAGAATATATATATAGAAGTGAGACAGTCCCTGTGTCCCCAAAGAACTTATGTTCTAATGGGGACAATAATGGACACATGGTAATGGGAGCTAGGGAAGTGACTGAGTATTTGTGAAGATGCTGATGTGGTGAGTTGATCCACAGGACAATCCATTTTTATGTCCCAGGTTACTGGCCCAAAACAAGAGGTGGAAGGAAGGACCTAAGTGTGGAGTGACCATACGGATTGACAGTATACTGGCATGAACAACTAGTGGGCTGGGCTGGCTAGTTGGGTTTGAGCTCCCTCACTCACAAATTAAGACAGCTTAGCCCTGGGTACCTGCCATTCAGTTGTGCCAGGACCACAAATAGCTTCCTCTCAGTGGATGCTGCTACAAGAATAGCACAGATGTTCAGTGATTCCAGGTGTCTTAAGAGGACCCAAAGGAGGTAGATTATTTCTTTAAGGTTGTAAACTTTATTCCTGGGAAGGTACCCCCAGCCCATTGTGATTGTTGAGGACTCTATCAGCCAGCTTTCCCAGGTGGGCAGGTGAGCTTGTTTGGGCCTCTGTTTGGTTTCCCTTTAGGGAAAGCAACAGGTGAAAAGCAGCAGAGCCAGAGAAGGCTGGGCCAAGGTTCTAGGAAGGTGGAGCTGGGAGGTGGCGTTAGGTGGGGGAGAGGGCAGGTAAGGAGGGATGGGTGACAGGTGGAACTAATTATACATTTATGACTCCTCCAACATTATTGATCCTGATTATGGGAAAATCTCTTTTGTACACAAACCAGCTTGCCAGGCTCTTCCAAACTCATAGTTCTCTCTCAGGACTATAGACTTGCACAGACCATAGGCTGGGTGTGCCTTCAAGTGTCTGCACACCCTGGGGGTAAGCATTACCCTTGGCCCTTCTTCTTGTCTTAAGGGCTAGTGACAAAGCTTGCCCACAAGCAGTGCCAGGGCTGACAAAGTCTATTATATGTCTATGTTTAAGAAGCAGTAGTGAGCTATACCTCCCTACCCTGTAGTAGTGAGAGGGTATTGGAGGGGGAGGGTGGAAGTGAGTAAAGCAGATGATCACATTGAAGGGATGGAAAAGTGGGGAAAATTCTGGTTTGGGAGCCAGGGAATCTGGTTTATTGCTCCAGCTCTTCTATTAGTTAGCTGTGAGTCACTTAGTTTTTCTGAACCTCAGTTTTATCATCTGTAAAATGAGATAGTTGGACTCAGGTCCCTTCTAACCAAAGGTTCTACAATTCCTATCATCATCATCATGATCATGATCATGATCATGATCATGATCATCATCATCATCATCATCATCATCATCATCATCATGATACTTAGACAAGTTGCCTTACCTATCTGAGCCTCAGTTTTCTTATCTGGAAAATACTATCCAAATGGAAAGGACTGGACTAAATCTGATTTTCCTAAAGCACAGGTCTGATCATGTCACCCCACCTACTTAATAAAATCCAGTGGCTCCCTATTGCCTCCAGGATCAAATATAAAATGCTCTATTTGATATTCGAAGCCCTTCATAATCTAGCCCCCTCCCACCTTTCCAGTCTTGTTAGACTTTACTCCCCAGCATATACTCTTCTATCCAGTGACTCTGACCTCCTGGCTATTCCACAAAAAAGATATTTCATCTCCATTCTTTTAGTTTTCTCTGGCTGTCCACATGCCAGGAGCACTCTCCACCTCTATTCTGATTACTGACCTCCCTGGCTTTCTTTAAGTCCCAGTTAAAATCCCATATTTTACTAAAAGCCTTTCCCAAACCTTCTTAATTTCAGTGCCTTCCCCTTTTCATTTATCATGTATACAGCTTGCTTTGTATATATGTGTTTGTATGTTGTCTCCCCCATTGGACTGTAAGCTCCTTGAGGGCAGGGGCTGTCTATTGCCTCTTTTTGTATTCCCAGAGCTTAGCACAGTGCCTAGCATATAGTAAGCACTTAATAAATGCTTGCCTATTGATTGATTGAGTTTCCAGGGTTAAGATTCTGTGAACTGACATAAATACAGGATGAAGGAAAGGCATTCACTCTAGAAAGAGTGTGAAGTGACATGACAATTATATTTTCCCTGGACAGTGACCATAGCTTTCCCCATGGAGGGGGCATATCTGGAGTGGAAGATGGAGGAATTGGAAGGTCACTGAGCCTAGAACTATGAGGCTTTGAACTACCTCACATTGATGATGGTGGCAGCAAACGTCAAGTTGTAGGAATGAAGAATTAGACACCAGCCACCCCCTGGCTTTTTCCTTCATTCTCATCCTTTTAAAGAATTCCAAAATATCTACAGGGAGAAAGGTATAGATACTTTTGATACCTGGAAAGATTGTTATAGAGGAAAGCTATGGTCCAATGAGTTTGTCAGGAGCTCCATAGTAAAATTTTAGCCATATGGGTAAATCTTTTAGATCTTTTAGAATATCCTCTTGCTGGGAAGCCCCAATTATTTTTTGGCCAGAAATTGTAGAATTTTTTGGTTAGAAGGGACCTAAGTCCAACTGTCTCATTCTACAGATGGGAAAACTGAGGCCCAGAAAAGGTAAATGGTTTATGGAATCAAATGTTCACAAAAGGCACAAAGTCTTAGCCCCTGTAAAATTTTCACAGTCTCCACCCTGGTTGATCACTACATGTCTCCCACTTCATTTGGGAACCAAAAACCCAGCTGAATTATTTGCTCGACCTTCCTAGTTATGATGTGACAATAGTAGTGTACATTATAGAGGACTCTCAACCAGGAATCAAAGGTGTTTTTGCCACAATATGTCATGAAAATGCTGTGCAACCTTGACTAATCACTTCTCTCTGCCTCAGTTAGTCCCATCCACAAAATGGAGTTCATAATATCTGCCATGCTTTATCTCACAGGGATGTTGCAGGGACTAAATGGTAAAACGGAAATTATAAGGCAGAATATAAATGCAAGAGATGCTTATTTTCTCAACTGCTACTCTGATTCTCCTCTTAAGTAGCAAATGCTCTCCCTCAGCTCTGTGGGAGCAGAAGGCAGGAGGAAGATGGGTGTCAGACTTGGCTCCAGGGCTCTGGTTGGGGACCCCCACCTCTGGAGCTGTCTGCTTTTGCTGGGTCTCAGCCAGGCTGCTTAGGGGCCCATTTTTGCTTGAGGGATAAACTGTGAGGGGAGAGCAGCTCTGCAGGTGAGCCAGAGAGAGGAGTCAACTTCATGCCTTTAAAATGTAAAGTGTTCTCCCGGGTGTTCCCTGGCCTTATTTATAAAAGATCAAAGTTGAAAACTGCAGCCCTCCGCTGTAATCAAAGGCTCCTTGCTTCATGCAACCGACAGCAAAGATTCCCCCTGTAAGAAGAGCCAAGCCTACCGACTGAGTGCGGAGTGCGTCTGTCACTCTCCTCGGAGGCCAGGGATTCGGGGTCTGGCTGCATTTTCAAACATCTGCACCTACAGTATGCTGTTGCACCTGCAGATAGTGGATAGGATCCTTTGGCCTTTATTCACAATGTGTATTATGCTACTGACTTACCAACATGACAACCCACTGTGGGCAAGTCACTTCACTAATCTGGGTTTCAGTTTCCTCACCTGGAAAATAAAAAGGTTGTGAATAAGTTGGTCTATATGGTCCATTCCAACTCTTAATCGATATTCTGTGAGTCAATGACCTATATGCTCAATATATTGACTCCTGTTGTTTTCCCAGGCATCTCTGAAGAAGTACAGCAAAGATGTATAATATTAGAAGAGGTGGTTGGCTGGTCATGTTGCCAGAGTGAGAGATGACAGATGCAAGTATTACTGGTGTCTGTGAAATATTAAAGGCCTCTAGTCTGGCATAGAGGTTCCATATGGAGGATTTAGGGAAGGACACAGGCATAAATTGCATAGAGTCTCCTATCTGCGTGCCTTTGCACTGGCTGTTCCCAATGCCTGGAATGCCTCCCCCTCTATACTGCTTAGGATCTCTGGTTTCCTTGAAGACTCGGCTCAGATGTCACCTTATGTAGGAGACCCTTCCAAGTCCAACAGCTAGTAGCACTTCTACATCTAAGGTTATATCTCCTCTACTCTGTATGTATCATTCATAAATAAATATTTATTTGTACTTCACAAAGTAAAAATGTATTATATATTCATATTCATTTCTATCTGTATACAAGTGTGTACATATACATATGCATACATGTATATAGATACACACAGCTACACATATAATGCATACACATATATAGACACACATCGTACACATACATGTATACACACAATATACACATGTACACATACATTTATATGGATACAGGTATACACATACACATATGCACACCTGCATAACACATGTATACTATATCCACAAATCTATGCATATACATGTATGCACAACTTACATACACATGTATACAGTCGTATACATGTGATCTGTATGCATGTGTGCATACAGGCACATGCATACATATCTGTACACATACATGTATATAGATATCTGAACATATATGTATATACAGATACACATCTCTTCATAGAGATATATGTCATTTTTGTAAGTATTTATATTCCCAGCCACCATTTCTAAACCATGTCGCCTACAATCTGACCATGATCTTCATCTCCCCCTAACTAGTTCCTTGCCCATAGAACCACATCTTATCTTCCCAAGAGCTCATATATGTGCTAATTTAGGAGGGGTAAATAAGGGTAAAGTCAGGTTGGTAAAATTCCTTTGGAGTCAGAGGCTACGCTCCTGGACATTAATCAGTCACTCCACCATATCTATCTATATATTCTTACTCCTTGGTGGAAAGACCTGCTATAGTCAGTCTGTATCACCTTTTAATGCCTAGCCATGCCATGGAGGCATGAGATTTTGAAAGTTATACTAGCAGAGCACGAGTCCTGAAAAATTTTACCAAACTGGAGGCTTGTGAGTTTGAATATGATTCTGTTTATTATTGCTAACTGCATTTCATTGGAAAGAATAATGTGCAAAATGAAAGATTCTTGGGGCAGCTAGGTGAAAACAATGGATAGAGCACCGGCCCTGAAGTCAGGAGGACCTGAGTTCAAATCCAGCCTCAGACCAAACACTTGACACTTACTAGCTGTGTGGCCTTGGGCAAGTCACTTAACCCCAATTGCCTGACCAAAAAAAAAAAAAAAGAACAAAACGAAAGATTCTTTCTTGTACTGTGCACAAATAGAGATTGTCCTGAGGTATGCAGGGGTGTGATAGAGCCATTTCGAACTGGCTCACAGGAACTGATTGTTAGATTTTCAGCGTGAACATGTATACCTCGGAAATCTGAAAATGCTACAAACCGGGGCTTGATTTATTGTTTTGTTGATTTTCTAGCCTTGAGGAGAAAGTAAGGAAGAAAATGTTAATAATGTAAATTAAACTTAAAAGTATGCCACGCCTACATTTTTTTTTTTGGAGAACCAATTGTTAAACATTTTAGCACACCCCTGGAATAGAGGATGATTTGCCATTTGTCATTATTTCTATGCCTTTTCTCAAGACCCCACTTAATCCCTGATCACAGATTCCATTTTGTTCTTTCCTTGGTTTCTTTATTCTCTACTATGCATGGCTAGTCCACCTCATTTGAAACTGGGCTTCATCAACTTAGTGTGTTTGAGGGGAAAGAATCACAGATTTTTTTTAAGGCAATCGGAATTAAGTAATTTGCCCGAGGTCACACAGATAGTGAGTGTCTGTGGCCGGATTTGAACTCAAGTCCACTTGACTCCAGGGAAGAATCATAGATCTTAAGAGCTGGAAGGGCCACCAGCAATGAGCAGATAAGTCAATAGACCTTATTAAGTGTACTGTACTGAGTTCTGGAGAATTAAATAAAGCCAGAAAAGGATTGCTGCATTCAAGGATCCCACAGGCTAGCAGGAGAAACAGTGTGAAAACAACCATGTTCAAACAAGCTATTGTACAGGATGAACGGGAAAGCATCTCAGAGGGAAGGCCTAGAATTAAGGAGGCCCCAGAAAGGCTTCTTGTAGGAAGTGGACTTTCAGGCAGACCTTGAGGGAGGCCCGTAAGGCCAAGAGATTGAGATGTAAGGAAAGAAAATACCAGGCATGGAAGACAACCAGTGAAAATGTACAGGGTAGAGAAGATGGAGCATCTTGTTTAAGGAAGAGTAAGGAGGACAATGTCACTGGACTGCAGAGTACACAGCGCAGTGAGGAGGGAGAGCTGAGGAGGATTGGAAAGGTAGAAGGGGGCAAAGTTATGAAGATCTTTGAATATCAACCAGAGGATTTTATATTTGATCCAGGGGGTAATGGAGGGCCATTTATTGAATAGAGGAGTAACATAATCATACCAATGCTTTAGAAAAAAGTCAGCTTCACTGCTAAATGGAAGATGGACTAAGGAACTAAACGTGAGGAAGGGAGACCAACCAGCAGGTTGTTGCAGTGGTTCAGGAGCAAGGTGTGAGTTGTTGGTGCAGGAATAATGGCCTGGACTAGAGAGGTAGCAGGGTCAATGGGTCTAGTCCAGTCCATTCAAGGAAAGAATCCTCACTCTCACACATTCAACAAGCAACTGTCCAGACACTACTCAAAGATCTCCAAACAGAGGGATCCTACTACTTCTTGAGGCAGCCCTTTCTGCTTTTGGACATTTCTAATTGTTGGGAAGTTTTTGTTTAAATTCCTGCCCCCCCCACTCCATTATATCAAGCCTAAATTTACTTCTTTTCCACTTGCCACCCATTCATTACTCCTTGGTTCTGCCCTCTGGGCCCAAACAGAACAAGTCTAATGCTTAATGAGAGTACTGGCCTTAAAGCCTGGAGATGTGAGGTCCAATGCTAGCTCTTCCACTGTATCCCCACCTCCCCATGGGCTAATAATTTATTGTGTGAGCCTCAGTTTTCTCATCTATGAAATGAGGGAATTTTATTAGAAGATCTATAAAGGTCTCTTCCGGCTCTAACGTTTCGGAGTCTAGAACAGGCTATTCTGCCAAACCTAGGCATCTACTAGATGCTGCGGGGCACAGGGCCTTGTATGTTCTGGGCACTATTCATTATATTAATGAATGAATGACTTGGTCAAACTTGAAGTTGTCTCACTTTCTTTTCCCCTATCTGTCGTTTCCTTCCTAAAGCCAGGAAATGTCACGTCCGCATTTACAGATGCAGTCTTTCAGGCATTTCCTGTCTTGTCAGTTTCCAGCCCTCTACAAGTCTCCTTCTCCTTCTAGGGGTTGATGCCCAATTTAGGGGATAAATCAGCAGGATGTGGATTGAGTAATGAACTTGATGTCAGGAAGATCTAAATTTAAATCTCAGCTTTGCCACTTGTTAGCTGTGTGACAGTAAACAAGTCACTCAGCCTCTCTGAGAATCAATGTCATCATCTGTAAAGTAGGGATAATAAGATATGTGCTATCTCCAAATCATAGGGCTGGTGTTAAGAAAGGGTTTGACTGTGTAAATGTGAATTAGTAATGATAAAAATGATCATCACCATCTCTTATCGATCATGGTGTTACATATAAATATATACACACCCATATATATGAGAAAATTGAAGCAAAAAGGGGTAAGTCCTCTCATTGGTCATGATCACATATATAAATACATACATATTTATACATATACATATAAATACACATACATATATAAACATATGCATATTTATATACATATAAATACATATATAAATATATGCATATAAATAATACTTATGCACACATATATGGGCAGCAAAGTGGTGCGATGGATACAGCACCAGGCTAGAGACAAAAAGACCTGAGTTCAAATGTGGCCTTAGATACTAGCTGTGTGACCCTGGCCAAGACACGTAATCCTGTTTTCCTCAGTTTCCTCATCTATAAAATGAGCTACAAAAGGAAATGGCAAAACACTCTGGTATCTTTACCAAGAAACCCCAAATAGGGTCACGAAGTTAGGCACAACTGATACGACTCAACACCACCACCACCACATATGTATGTCGTATGTAGGTATGTACGCATAGCCATTCAATAAGATCACAGTCACGCAGGTGGCTGAGATTTCATCTACAGACAAACCGTTGTTGGAAGTCCTATGAATAGAGCACTAGACCTGGAGACAGGAAGACCTGAGTTCAAATCCAGCATCAGACACTTACTAGCTACGTGATACTGGGCAAGTCATATAACCTCTGTCTGCCTCAGTTTTCTCATCTGTAAAATGTGAGTAATAAAATAATCTACCTCACAGAATTCTTGTGAGGATACAAATAAAATATTTGTAACACACCTTAAAGTGTTACTGTGTTAGTTTTGTTATTATTTTTATCATTATTACTATCATTTGCCTTAACCATGTTCTCTAACTCAAATGTAGGGTAGAGCCCAAGACGAGTCATATACAGGCATACCTCCTTTTATTGCACATTGCTTTATTGTGCTTCACAGATGTCACATTTTTTATAATCTAAGGTTTGTGGCAACTCTGCATCAAGTGAGTCTATCAGAGTAAATTTTCCCATAGCATGTACTCACTTCGTGTCTCTGTGTCACATTTTGGTAATTCTTGCAATGTTTCAGACTTTTTCTTTGTTATTATATCTGTTATGGTGATCTGGGATCAGTCATCTTTGATGTTCCTATTGTAATTGTTTTGGGGTGCTGCAAACTCCACCCATATAGGACAGTGAACTTAATCTATAAATGTTGTTTGTGTTCTGACTGTTCTACCAACTAGCTGTTCCCTTGTCTCTTTCTCCCTCACCTTGGGCCACCCTACTTAGGCCAGTTAATAACCCTACAATGTCCTCTAGATCTTCAAGTAAGAGGAAGAGTCAACTGATGTGGCAAACTTCATTGCTGTCTTTTTTTTTTAAATTTCTACAGCCTCCCACACCTAATCAGTCACCTGCCATCAACAATGAGGCAAAACCCTTCACCAGCAAAAAGATTACAATTCACTGAAGGCTCAGATGATGGTGAGCTATTGCTAGAAAGCTATTTCTTTTTAATTAATTAATTAAAGTATCTACATTTTTTAGGCATAACACCATTGCACACTTAATAGATTACAGTATGTTGTGAACATACTGTATGCATACTTATATGCACTGGGAAACCAGGAAATTCATGTGATTCATTTTATTGAGATATTTGCTTTATTGCATGGTTTGGAACCAAACCCGCAACTGAGATATGCCTGTATAATATATATGTAGTATAATTATTATAATATTATATTATATTATATTACATACATGGGTAAATATACACGTAATACATGTGCCTGTATAAGTATGATAGTATAATTAGGTGTCGTGGTATTATAGAAAGAGCATTGAATTTAGAGCCAAAGGATTTTGATTCAAATCTCACCTGTGATGCCTGCATGACCATAGACATTTCACTCATTCTCTGTAAGCCTCAGTTTCCTTATCTGTAAAATGAGAGATTTGGAATTGCTGTCCTGGAAGGTCCCTTCTGAGGTCCACTTCAAGTTCTAAATCTATGATTTTATGATATTACAGTCCAATGAGTCTGACAGCATAAGCATATGCATTATGATATAAGGAGAAAATACTTCTCCTACTGTCCTATCACCAATTGTACCATTAAAGCTTCCATTCATTTCCATAGTCACTCACATTTTAGTGTGAAGAAGTTTACCAGATACTTGCTAATATCACAGCTGCCTGAGAGCAAGATTTGCTAGGAGGATCGTGGGAAGACAGTACCTCTGTGAGGGCAGGTTACTGCAAGGTGGGAAAGCACTGGAACCCAGTGCTTTCACCATTATGCCTAGGGTTGGTCTTATTTGGGGCCAATTATTCAATTATATGTAAACAGAAAATCCCTCCATTGGGACTTGGGTGATTCTCAATCAACTCAATCAACTACCTCTACAACAACATTATAGGATGATAGATGTAGAGCTCTAAGTGACCTTGGAAGTCATATAGTTCAACCCCCCAGGAAGAACTGAGGCTCAGAAGATTGAAACAACATGACTTCCCAGGTCGTAAAGCCAGGATTTGAACCCCAGCTCTCTGACTCCAGAGCCAAACTTTCTTTCCACTGCATGACACTGAATCTAATATGTTCTTACCTGGTCTTCCAATTTCCATTGCCATTACAGATGAAGACAATGGCTGTGATGACCACTGTCATGCTTCTAAATTTTCCTGAGCCACTAAAAGGCAAAGTGAGAAAGTCTTCCTTAACCAGTCCTTTGGTCTCCTCTTCTACCTCTCTCATCATAGATGCTTGCTCATCCCTGTATGATCAAGGATTAAAATCTTCCCCAACTTGAGCTGATACCTTTGCTAATGTGAAGTGGCAGCTTTTAAATAGGGCAGCCTCCATTTGTCACTTTCAATCACAGACTGGGCTTAGGGAGACTTAGGAGGGTTTAATAATCTTAAGAAAACAAATGGGACCACTCCTCCAGAGGGAGACAAATGGACACAGAAGGAGACTGGAGCTGGCATGTCTAAGACCCATCAAATTGTTCCACATGGTGCTGTCCACAGGTTTCCTGGTTGGGGTCCTTGAGTAAAACTGACAGCTTGTCAAGGGCCTCATTCCATTGGCTTGGCATCTGGCTAGGGTTCTTTCCTTCACATGCCTCTTGCAGTCTTTGACTTATTGTTCCTCAGTCTTTTAATGGAACACAGTCTATGCTGCCATTCTTCATCTGTTCTACCCCTAGGTCATCAAATCATGGAATGGCAGAGTTTGGAGGGATATTATCTGATCCAACTCCCTCATCTTGCAAGCAAAGAAACTAAAGCACATGGAGGTCATATGACTTGCTCAAGGCCACACAGTTGGTTAGCAAAAGAATGGAGACTAGAACTTTGGTCTCCTGACACCCACTAACCTTTCCGCTTCACCACTCTCTCTGTACCATCAATTACCACTGTTAAATAGCTTGGGGTTTGCAGAAAGAAACCCCCACAGGTGAGATGTAGTAGAACTCAAGAGTTCTGGGAACACAGGGTATAAGAAGTCCTGCAGAGATGCAGCTGGAGCCCTGCCTACCAGGCAACAACTGTCACCTTTCACGGATAAGATAGAGAAGTTGCCTCGTGATAAGCAAGATCTCAGGTGCAAGGCAGACTAAAAAGCAGCTGTATGTGTAGAGCAACTGGGCCCACATTGCTTATAAAACCACCACAACTATCCACCTACCCAATTCATTCATTCATTCACCCATCCATTCATTCAACAAATCTGATGAAGAGTCCATTCTCTGTGGAATACTATGCTAAGCACTATTAGGACCAGGGTTGGTCCTAACTCAGCCTCATCCCCTGGAAGATTATGTTCAATATTGAAGCATATGAGACACTCAGCAATCATTCAATAGTCAACAGAAGGAGCATTACTTGGTCATCGTGTGAGAAGGATAATCAACAAGAATAGACGTTGAGGACATCTCAAATTGATTCTGCTGAAAAAAGCTCCCTTGCCTGACTTGCCCATCATTTTCCACCAACCTAAGCATCAGAGAATGCCTGGACTTTCTTGAGGTTATTTTATACTTAGGAAACCAGGAACTAACCTCAGAAACATGAGGCTTTTATCCCTGAACCAATGTAATCTCAAGGATGGTTTCAATACCATTTAAGGAATAAAAACCATGTCCTAACTTGAATGGGAGGTGGATTTAGGTATCATTCTCACCACCACAGAAGACATAAATTTTAAATAAGACTACATTTCTGCCCTCACGGAGCTTTTAGCATGTGGGAGGTGTGGCTAGACAATAGTTTATAATGGAAAAAGATCTGGTGGTCTTAGAATACTATAAACTCAATATATGTCCGTGGTGAGATGTAGCAGTTCAAGAAAAAAAAAGGCTAGCATGATCTTAAACTACACTGAGTGGCATAGTATCCAGAATAAAGGCTGCTCTATAGGGCTATAGATGTGCTCATCAGACCACATCTGGAATATTTCTGTCAGTTTGGGGAAAGACATTGACAAGAAAGAAAGAGCACATCCAGAGAAGGGCATCTGAAGTGGTAAGGAGACTGGATACCATGATATGTAAGGAACAATTGAGGAAATTGAGAATGTTGGGAAAGTGAAAATTTAGGGCATAGAGGACAAGATAGTTGTGTTCAAATATGTATAGCATTGTTACATTGGAAAGGGATTAGATTTGTTCTTGGACTTAAGGATAACAACAAGAAATCATGGGCAGAAATTGAAGAAAGACACATTTTAGCTGAAAGGAAAAAAAAAGTCTTAACTCCCAAATGGAAAGGGCTACCTGAAGAGGTAGAGGGTTTCACCCTTAGTGTGGAGATCTTCAAGTGGAAACCTGTGAGAAATGCTGCATCTTTAGTGAATTTTCATTTAGATATAGGTTAGAATATATGACCTCTAAAGTCCTTTCCATCTCTGAAAGACTGTGATTCTGGAATATGTGATGTTCAAGGAAGAAGGTTGTGATTGACAGAGGTCATGATCAATCAAAGGATTCATGGAGGAAATAACATTTGAGTTGATCTTGAAAAGATCGTCAAGCTATAGGTAAAGAGGAAGTAGGAGGACATTCTATCCACAGGGAAAAGTATGGGGGGAGGAGGAACTATATGACATCTTTGGTGGGGCATGGAGGAGGCAGAGGATAGCCCAGTTTTACTAAGATGCACACTACCTGCAAGGGAGTAATAGAAGATAAGGCTAGCAAGGTAAATGAGGGTAGGTTGTGACAGCCCTTGAATGCCAGGGAAAGGACTTTAAACATTAATCACCTGGCAAGAAAGGGCCGTTGAAGATTAGAAATTAGCTAGACCTATATCACTCACTAAAAGGGAAGATAAAATGTTGGTCACCTCTTTGGGTACCCCTGCCTGGCTAGGCAGATTATTATGGAATTTGCAGTCTCTATAATTCACATTTGTATAGGGTCTGGTCCCCTGAGAAGCTCTGCCCCTACAGGCGCTAGAGTTCCTTTCTCAGCTGGCTACTTCTGTTAATTCTTATGTCTCTTTCTAGATCTAAGACTAAGACTCTGGCAAAAGGGATATTGGTATGTATTAGTTTTCCTAGAAAAGAGGTAACTCTGGGGAGGGGGTGGCAGGAGTGACAGTCAAAAGTCTATGTCTACCCATGGGACGTTGGAAGTAGTTCGAACTGGTCTGAGTGTCTCAAGTTGCTAGAGGTAGTGGCTGCTGATGAGAACTGGTCCCAAACCGCTCTTGTCTCAAAGTGTAGCTCAGGAAGTATTAAAGCGTAAGGTCCTTGAGGGCAATGTGTTTTTTTTCTTTCTTTCTATCACCAGTACTTACCACAGTGTGTTAATATTGAATATAGTAAGTGTTTCATAAATGTTTTTTGATCAACTCAAGTTCTAACATCTCTATTCTTAAAGACATCCCCCCCCAAGAAAATAGAACTATCTTAACTAAACTTAGTGAATTCATGGGGTATGAAAGTGGAGGAAAAGACTTGCATTTAATGGGTTTTTAAATTTTAATTTAATTTTAATTTAATGAGATGGTATATAGTAACCACATCAACAGTGATAACATCAGTCTCATCCCTTGAGTACTTTCTGTATTCAGAGCCTAATCTTAGATGCCTTGACTTGAGGTGATGAGAGGGTTTTAGAAAAGAAATAGAACAAGTGATTCCTGACCTCAGGGAGCATGCCATCTTGGCTTCAGAGAAAGATATTCAGTTAATTGCAAAATAAGTTAAGCCTTTCTATAAGGTGAATCAAAGTAATATATTATTAAATATCAAGTGAGGATATAGGTTCAAATCCTGTTTTTTCTATTTAATACTTATTTGGTCTTAGGTAATTTGCTTAACTTTTTAACACTTTTTTGCTTAGTGTATACTATTATTAATATCATTATTATTACTGTTATTAATAGTTGTTATTTTGCTATAAAAGAATTGATGCAAACAACAAGGTAATGGTAGTCTCATACATGAACACATACTTGCAAGTGTCAGTTTAATACAATGTGAAAAAGACTGAGCTGGAACTCCTGGCAAAGCAGTGTGCCCCAACAAAGCATTCGAGAATCACTGAACTGGATGATCTTCGAGGTCTCTTCAATCTTGAAATCTATGATCACCAATGTATAAGGCAATAAGAGTTGTTAGATAAAGGAATAGGCAGATATATTAATATATTATTTTAATTCTATGTAATTAATTAATTATTATGATTAATATGTTAATTACTATACTAATAGGTATTAATCCAACTCAGCCATGTGGTTGTACTATCTCAGAGAGCTTATGTATGATCATAGAAATCTAGAGTTAAAACAAACTTGAGAAGCCAGCTTGCCAAATCTCTTTGTTTTCAAGATGAGGAACCAAAGGATGAGTTGATTACATAACATATTTAAGGTTTCAAAGGTAGCAACTGAGTCAGGATTTGAACTCAAGTTCCTTGACACTAAATCTGGTATACTAGTCACTACTCTCAAAATGTCCCCACTTGAATATATGACTCCAGGTGCCAATAGCTTTCACATTTTGCAAGGCAGGAGAAGAGAAATTCATCAGTCCTTAGTTTTTGTCAACATAGAATTGTCTAAACCTCCCTTATGGTTATTCTTATGGTTACTTTTTCCTTCTTCAGTTAGCTCTCATTGGTAGCTCTCATTGCCAAGAACAAATTCTCCCACCATCAAGTTAACACTCTAAAGAAGTGAAGACTTAATAACATACATGTTAAGAATATGTTTGTGAAACTAGCTAATAGCTATCTAATGGTCAGGCAATGTAATCTAATGGATAGATTTGATAATTTGAACTCAAAAGTTCTAATCCTATATCCTCTATTAACTAGTAATGTGACCTTGAGTAACGTATAGAATTTTTCTGGGCATCAATTTCTCCATCTACAAAATGAGGATAATGATAGCCTATGTTCTATCAGCCTCACAGAGTTGAAAGGATAAAGATAGGAGCTTAAAAGTAACCATTCTATGGTTATTTCAATTTTTAAAAGATTTGTTTTAAGATATCAGTTCTTTTATTACACTTATCAAAATGCATGATTTTGAGAACTATTAATGCATATGGTGATACTTTTTTTAAAAATTCCATACAAAGATAGCTTTGCTTTGAATTTAAGTGCTTCATGTTCAAATGAAGCAAGCAGCATAATACCATACCACTTCTGTATCATGAACCCATGGGGACTGATGGTGATGGTGGGAGATTATGCTATTTAAAGGTCTGATACCTGACAACTTAAATTTGACCTCATTTGCCCATACAGTATTAAATAATTGTTGTGCTTCACTTGTTGTAAATGGGAGCAAATTCACTGTGTTATTTTCACTTATATTTACTTGAGTTGAACTTTCTTCATTAAAAAATGTGGATGGAGAACTAGATATGGAGGCATATACCTGTAATTCCAGGTACTGACAGCACTGAGGCTGGCAGATTTCTTGAGCTTCGAAACTCTGAGCTGCAGTGGGCTATGCTATCAGGTGTTAGCACTAAATTGGGCACTAGCATGGTCATCTGGGAGAGGAGGGCACAACTAAGGAGGGGACAGCTGGCCCAGGATAAAAAACTGAACAGACCAGACTTGACAACCAGTGGGATTGGGCCTGTTAGTCATCCTTGCACTTTCAGCCTGGGTGAAATAGGGAGACCCTAATTGAAAAGAGAAGAAAAGAGAAAAAATGAAAAAACAAAGAAAAGAAAAGAAGAGAAAAGAAAAGAAAACATGGATATGTTTATATAGGACTTATATTAAAAATATTCAGGAATTTTGGCCATTATGCTGTGCACTGGAGGAGGGATACACTCCATTTGGAAAACTTTGGACTACTAGGTAATTGCTCTAAGTTCTTTTCTAGCTCTTTGACCTATGACAAATATAACTACTTGAATGAAAGACTGAGTGTGGAGAAAGAGAACCATGGGAAGCTGAAATTTAAAGAGCCATTTTCTATTTAAGTTCAACAAGAAATGAAAATCAAATATGTCTGTATGAAAATAGAGATCGATGGAAAAACAGAACTCAGTTTTTAAAATTGGTTTTGAAACTTTTCAAAAACATGTAGCTATCACATAAAGAGAAATACATTTGAATCTTTTATGTGTTCAATTTGAGGTGCAGGTCAGAGTACTTAGTTTAAAGGCAGAGGATCTAGGTTTAAATCTTAGCTCTGCTACTTAGTACTTGTGTAACCATAGATGAATCACTATAGATATCGGAGCCTCAGTTTCCTCATCTGTAAAATGAAAAAGTTAATGGTTGGATAACCTATAATTTTCTTCTACCTCTAAAGCTGTGATCCTATGAACTCATACTCAAAAGGGCTGGATCTATGCCTAGTAAATGGAAATCAGGATGAGATGTGAATCACTCCCTATCCCTCTCATGCTAATGTTGCCTTCTGAGCCATAGTCTGGGTCTCATGGTCTAGAGATCTGTATCACAGGAAACTGAAAACCAGCCAAATTCATCACCATGACAAGCAAAGAAGCTGAAGAGTCCCTTGATTTGTGTCAGATCAGCTTTGGGGCAGAGCTCCTTTGCAAAGGTACTGTCAGAACTGATCAATGAACAAAGACAGATATCGACTTGGGGGACAGCTCACTCCTTCATTTGTAGGAACTTAGGAAAATAGCAATGAGAAAATCCATCAACGCAATGCACGTGAACCTTCGGTGCATTACAATATTACCACAAAATAGCCTTTTTGTAATTTTATAATTTTCCAGAGGTTGGGGAGAATAAATAGGGAAGAGAGCAAAAAAAAAAAAAAAGGAGGGGGGTTAAAAGAAGAGAAATAATTTTGCCAATGTTTCTTAATAGATGTAGTTAGATAGAAGAAATATCACCTAGAAGGGTTAATAAATGGGAGTGGAATACTAGATTGTGTTCAGGGATTTGTGAAGATAGAATGTCTGGATCTGCATGGAAGTCTGCATGGGCAAAGCCCAGACACTCTGAGAGTCATTTGTCAATTTCCTCTGAGACTGGACTCAAAATCACTATGCAAATAACTCAGCCCAGGAGAGACAACAGAATGAAGGTCTGCCAGTTATTGTCCTATGAAAAATGCATAACTATGTTAAACATTCATCTTGAAACTCACCAAAGAGAAGTTTTTTTCTGCTACTGTAGTGTGTGCGCAAAGAAATTAGTATGACTTTGGGAATGGCCTTCTATAGATGATGTAATTCTTTGCTACTTATTCTCAGTCATTCAGTATCACGTCTGTAGTCCATTAGTTCAGCTGGTTAGAGCACAGTCATATTGAGGCCAAGGTCATCACTTTCATCTCTCTTCAAGCCAGTTAACTTTGTACTGTTACCTCTCATCTCAGTCATTTGCCTCAAAAATATGTACCACAGATCACTGGAAGGAACTGGGTAAGGAAAATGGATATCTCAGCATCACCCATAACACTACTAGAAAAAGTAGCGCAACACGTATCCTGATGACCATGGTTCAGTAACGTCTTTTGCATTGATGAAGAATGGTACCATTTGTCCAGATTCACTTCAGTAGTCACACTGGACACTGAGCAGGGGGGTAGGGTGAGGGGAATCTTTGCACTACTTACTCCATAGGTAACAATCTTAGGAGACTGGTGCTATCATTATCCCCATTCTACAGATATCTAAGACAGGCAGACGGTAAATGTTTTGCCCAGGGTCACACAGCTATCAGGTGACTGAGGCCAGATTTGAACTCAAGTTTGCTTGTCTCCTGTTCCCACATTGTACCCACTGTGCTATCTAGCTGCTTTATGATTGAGGAGGGGAGAAAAAATTATGATGAAAAGATTTTTAAGGCATAAAGTTTCCTTTAAAGAGGCATATTTACATATGTGTCTTTGGTTTTTCACTTTTAAGACAATATCTATACACTTAAAGTAGCAAAAGAGTTAGGATGTGAAATGGCATATTGTCGTGGACTATTAATGAACAAAACTGTGCTTTACTTGCTATAAGATCTCTAAGTTTGTGTTACTTACAAAACTTCATTTGTATGGGGCTTGCTCAGAACAATTTACAATTTTTTTTTAATATTAGAATTTTGAAAAAAAAGTAAGCAGAAAGAATAACAGTAAGCCTTCCTTTCTGTGGGCCATCGGAAGAACGATGCACTTAGAGTAAAAGGACCTAGGTTGTTTGACCTCTGACCTAGGTCACTTAACCATGTAACCTTGGACAAGTCAGTTCATTTCTCTGAGGCTCAGTTTATTCAATTGTAAAATGGGAATAAAATAGTTGCATCACCTTTGTCACATGATTGCTGTTTCTAAAGGGCCTTGTAATCCTTAAAGTGAGATAGACATGTAAGTGAGCAATATACCTATGGTACAGTGGATAGAGCACCAGGCCTGAAGTCAGGAAGACTCATTTTCCTAAGTTCAAATCCAGCCTCAGACACTTCTTAGCTGCGTGATCCTGGACAAGTCACTTAACCCTGTTTGCCTCAATTTCCTCATTTGTAAAATGGTCTGGAGAAGGAAATGGCAAATCACTCCAGTATCTTTGCCAAGAAAACCCCAAATGGGATTATGAAGAGTCAGACACAACCGAAATGAGAGGACAGCAAAAAAGACATGGTTATCATAACATGAACTTGTAGAAGTTGTAGAAAATATGTTTTGAAAGCCTATCATTGTAGGGATCATTAAAAGTTGATAACTGAATAGTGACATTTGCCCTTGCATGAGCATAAACCATCTCTCAGAGATGCAGAGGAATCCTTTTTCTGAAGGAAATTTGACTCTCATAGATCAAGGTTCATACCTCTAGTTTTTGAATTTTTCCTGATGGGGTAAGGAAAGGAAGAAACAGATCAAGGGTGGAGTGCAGGTCAGTAACAACAGAAATAGGAGCCTTTGGATATCCTGCCAAAGCCTAGATATTTCTTCCATACATTCGTCTGATATTATGTGCTTTGTTCTACACAAAGGATTGGAGGATGCTGCCTTGTCAGGGCCAAGCTCAGTTATTGTAATTGTGAAGAATTCAATTTTGATTGTTTAGTTTTTGTTGTTCTCTCCACTTACATTTTGTAGTCATTGAGCATCTTGTTTCCCCTAGTTTTACACATTTCACTTTGCATCACTTTGTATTAGTCTTCACATACTTCTCTGTACCCATCATTTCATTTAAAAAATTATAGACCCAGAGAAGGAGTTTAGAAAGAGGTAATTTCAATTTAAAAAAACAATTACAGCCAACAACTTCATTTAAAGTATTTTAATAGAAGCTATAAATCATAGCATTAGTTAGTGCTACAGAAACAGTGGCCTTGAACTTCAAGAAATTTCAAAGAGGGTATTAACACTATCTAAGGTAGAAACAACTATTGGATAAATGTTATTACAGCCTAGTTTTTGTTAGGTATTGTAAACACCAGGACAAAAGAAGGGAGAAACATAAAATTCTGCAACCAGAGTGGAGCAGTGCTAGTGAGGAGCAATTAGTCAGGTGAAAGCCAGGACTCAAAGATAGAAAAGAGATTTAGAAATCTGGAAGTTGCCTAAATATGCTGCAGAATTCTGAAAGTGCTGGATAACCACTCCCATCTGAGATGCCATCTTGTTTACTAGTTTATTATTACCCCTACCTTCCACGTGCCCCACAGCCCCTATCGCTCTTTCATCACCAAAAGTGTTCAACTCAGTTAAATGAGGGATATTTTTCTCTGTTGGGAACATATCTCTCATTTTATAATGTAAATCAATGAGAAAATATGATTCTTTTTACAAGAACTTGCCCTGTAGACAATTTTCTTGCAGTACATCTATTTGGTAAGGTATAGAGTTTCCATAAAATCAAAAAGGGGAATTTCCCCTAAATCAAAACTATCTCCTACCTAAGCATTACATATACAAAAGCAGGAAAAATAAATCCAGGAGGTGGAGGCTGCTAAGGATGGAGACAGATCCTCTCCTTGCATCAAAGTAGTTAAGCTTTCTCCTTAAGCTCACTTTATCAGAGTTATTGCTGCTTATTCATAAGAGTGCTAAGCCCCAGCTGTTCACCTGACCAACTGAGCCTTTTGAAAAAAAAGATCTCCATATGTTGCAGGGAGAGAAGCGCATACTGGTTGTTAGCAAGAAGCGTGCTCATTTCCTAGTAGTAGTTGGCAACGCTTCAATTAAAGGGAAGATGGAAAGAGGAAATGATTGCACCAGGGCCCATGGATGTAAAGAACAAGCAAAATAAGTAGAAGGCCCTGATTAAATAGCAAGCAAGGAAAGAGGTTTCCCAGGAATTTCTGGAGAAGAATCCAAATATACAATAGTACCAGGATGTAACCAACCAAGATGGCAGAGTGGGAAGAAGTAATACAACTTAGCTTGCTCCACAGCTACTCCAACAATGATATAATGAGAATGCCAGATTGAGTTGTCAAAGGAGAAATGACATTGGACCATTTTTCTAGTCCAAGGTCATAAATATGACCTACAAGCAAGTAACCAGGATAGGAACTTTGGAACAGGGTTTGGGCTGGTAATACAGACTTAGCACCCAGAGTTCCTAAGCTAAGGCAACAACATATTAGCCCTCTGTTGCCTAGATCTGTTTACAGAATCAGTCCCTGGGTCCAGACTAACAAGTGGTCACCCAGAGGAGTGTCCAGAATTCCTAGCTATGCCAGCCCAGAGTGGATGTGGGACTCAGTCACTAGCCCAGGACAATAACTTGGGACATGGAGCATGGACTCAGTATAGACTCAGCTCCCAGAGCCTCCTACCATTCAGAGCAGATTATGGATTCAGTCCTCCAGCTAGAAATTATTTGGGGGGGAAGGCCTCCCATAGGAGCCAGGATCAGACTTAGCCGCTAAAGAGTTCCTGTCTAGGTGAGCAAAACCAGGTTGCATAGAGCAGAGAACAGGAAGAATGAACAAACAGACAAAAAGATTAAAAATAAAATAATTACAAGGTCAGGGAAGCCCAAGATACAAACCCAGAAGAGAATAACTCCAAAACACCTACAGGCAAATCTTGAAACAAACAGCTTGCCCATAAGATCAGTAAGAATTCCTAGAAGGAATGAAACAACTGAAAAAATGAGTTTACAGTGATATCATAAATGCAACTAGAACAGCTGAGGAAAGAATTGGAAAAGAAATAAGAGCTATTGAGGAGAGACTTGGAAAAAGAGGAACAGATTGATATGAGATGTAAAACCTTAATTAATTATTAATAACATACCTGAGAATTAGAATGGACCAAAAAGAAGTTAATGAAATAACCAGAAGAAAATATAAGGTATCTCATATAAAAAACAACCAACCTGGAAAACAGATCAAAGAGAGATAATTTAAGAATCATTGGACTACCTGAAAATCATGATCAAAAAATGAATCTGAATGTCTTATTTCAAGAAATCAGGAAAGAAAACTGCCCAAATCTTTAGAACCAGGTGACAAAGTTAAAAATAGAAACAATTCAATAGTCACCTCCTGATAAAAACCTCAAAATGAAAACTCTCAGGAACATTACAGTGAAAATTTGGAGCTGCCAGGTTAAAGAAAAATCTGGCAAGCAATCATAAAGAAAGAATTTAAGTACTGAAGAACCACTGCCAGGATCACACAAGATATGTCAGCTACCACAATAAAGAAGTGGAGAGCATGAAATATGATATTGCAAAAGGCAAAAGTTATATGCTTAAAACCAAAAGTAATTTGCCCATAAAAACTGGGTACTATGGGAGTAAGGGGAAGAAAGAAGAGGTGGAATGGGTCTGTAATGAAATAAAACCTTACCAAACATTCTAGATGAAAAGAAAAGAGCTGAGTAGAAATTTTGAAATACAAACAGGAGTAGAGAGAAACATGAAAGGTAAATACAAGCAAGCAATCAGAAAAGACTACATAGAGATGAAGTGTCTGCATTCTAGTAGAAGTGGGATGGGAGAGTAATACAAGTGTCCTCTAAGAACCATGATGTCAGCAAAGGTCATAGAGGGAATCAAATAAAACAGGAGTGGGAGTGATTTTGTTAGGTTTTGGTCACCTTAAAGGGAGAAAGGAAAAGGAGAGGGAAAGGATACTAGAAGGAAAGGTGAAAGAAAGAGGTGGGGGGAGAAGACATCTTATCTCACAAAATCAAGAGGCATAACAGGCAAATAAGGAAGAGGGGCAGGAACTAGGTGTCATTTGAACTTTACTTAGAACTTAGTATAGTGAGCAGAAGCAGAACAATTTATACTGTAATAATTTTTAAAAGATTAATTTCAGAAGACTTGGGAACTCTGATCAATACAGTGATCACCCATGATTCCAGACCAATGGGTTAGAATATGACTCATCCCCTGATAGAGAGATGATGGACATGATATGTAGTATGAAGCACACATTTTTGGACATGGAAAAAGTGGAATGTATTTTGCTTGACTATACAAATTTGTTTCAGAGGGGTTTTTTCCCCTAGTATGGGGAGAGCCAGGTAGGTGGGAAGAAGAGTAGATTGTGAATTGAGAAAAAGAATATTTATTTTTAAAAGAGAAAAAAAACTAAAGAAGCTGATGGAGAACATGTAATGAAATATCTGTCTCTTATGGCAGAGAAGTGGTGGACTGCTGGAACAGAATGTTAAATGTATTATCAGATAGTGTTTTAGTTGTTAATCTTTGTTACTAGGAATGATTCAAGATGGAGTGATTTGGAAGGATTTGAGGGGATTTCCTCCCATTCCACCACTTATAGCAGTTACATAAAGATAAAATGTATCATTAAATATAATTTTAAAACAATGAAAATAATGAAGAAAAAAGTAATTGTACCAAGACCCCCCAAAAAAACTTAATAGAAAATTCCCAGAGTAGAAAAAGGAAAAAAAAAATTGGAGAAGGGAGTGGTATTCTTTTTGCATTCCAAAATCAGTTGATGTAGTAGCCATAGTAATATTTGTAGAAATTGTACATAATTTTATCTACAAAGTGCTTTCTTCACAAAATAAGCTACCAAAGCCGAAGCTGTCTCATTTTCTAATCTCTATCTCTGTCTCTATCTCTTCCTTTCTCTTTTCCTCCTTACACACACATACACACACACACACACACACACACACACACACACACACATACACAGAGAGAGAGAGAGAGAGAGAGAGAGAGAGAGAGAGAGAGAGAGAGAGAGAGAGAGAATTCTGTGATCTCTGACTACAGTCACAGGGACATATAGTCTCATTGATTTTACTCATACCCCCAAATGTCATCCTTGAAAGCATGAACCCCAAACTCAAAACCTGGTGTAATGATTTGGGTAGCCAATACTTTATTGTAACTTTGATCCTGAAAAGATGCTCAAGTCAAATCCTATTTCCCCTTTAGATTACATTTCCAACAGAGATATTTGACAATCATTTATCAAATGTTTTACATTTGCAAGGTGAGAGGCAGTCATGTGGTGGATAGAGCAGGTTTCAAGTCATGCTTCTGACGTACACTAGTTGAGTGACCCTTAAGCAAACCTTTACCCCAGAGACAATTTTCTTAAGACAACTGTTCTACCCAAGGGTAATGAAAATCATTCCTAGTCTTGGGAAGCTGATATTCTACTTGGGGATCCAAATGAAATTATAATTTAAAGGTGTGTTATCTTTATTTCTAATTGAACTTCAGGAGACAGCACCTAAAGAACAGCCTTAGTTCTCTATGTCTCTTAGCACTTAGAAAAGTGTCTTGCATGTAGTAGCCACTCAATTATTTACTTTTCTGTTTACATGTATGCCCCAACCTCCTTGAAGTCAGGAATAATTATTTGTTTTGTTTTTGTACCCGTAGTACCTAGGACAATGCCTTGCTCATAGTATGAGTTTAATAAATGAGTATTCATTGAATTTAATTGAAATTCTCCTTCCACTAGAGCTGATATCTAGCAATCAAGGCCAGTGCTTCTTCTATAAAGTCTTAGACACCAGAAAGAGCATGGGAAAACATGACAAAGAGATTCTCTTAGCCACTCCTGCTGCATATCAGTGACTTCCAGGGAAAATTTCTCCAGGAAAATAGCTTAGACTCTGTTTTCATTCCTGCTCCACCTGAGAGCTGGGTGCCAAGCCTAACTCCTATATGAGTTTCTGTTTATCTCCTCACTTGGCTGTGGGCTCAATCCCACTTTATGGACCAGTGGTCACTGGGGACATGCTATTCTCAAGTGGGGAGTCATGTCAAAAAAGGCCATGGGACTGGAAAATGATCCTACCTGCTTCCATTGGCAAGCACAGGAAGATTGGAGCAACTCAAATTCTCCAGGAATGACTAAGCTAGACATCCTACTGTGCAGAAACACTTATAAATAAGATCCTTTTCCCACTTAGGGAAGAATTTTCTGACCAGAGTTGCTTTTAAATTAGGATGGGCATCCAGAAAAGATTATGAAACACCCCCCCCTTTTTTTTTTACTTAAAAACAGAGAAGATTCTATGTCTTTCTAAGCTATTTCTCTCTGAAGGCAGGTGAGAAGATGGGACAGGGGGATGGTAAGTTCTGAAAATCTCTTCCAGCTTAGGATTTATTTTGTACCTTGGGAACATACCTGGAATAACTCTAAAGTAGTGTTACATAGAGCTATCAATGAAAGGAAGAAGTCAGTTCTGTTGCATTTATAATCAGTCTATATAAAGCAAGAGCTGGAAAGGATTTAGAGATCATCTAGAGGAAGAAATTGTGGCCAAGAGACATTCTCAAGATGACACAGATATTAAGTGGCAAAATCAGGATCTGAACCCAGGTTTCACTTTAAAATACAGGACCATTTCTAACTGTCCCTTTTTTGTATTCAGTTGTAACAATGCTACTTTGTTTATTTGGTAATTGCCTGATTTTAGGTACAGCTGTTGAGAACGATTAGGAAGAGGTGGAAGTGGTTAAGAGAAGGAGGAGTGAAATGAGGGCATGATGAGGAGTAAATAGAACCTGGATAAAGAGCCATAATTAACCAATGAGTAGCAGTTTGGGCAGTAATTAATTTTCCTGAGCTAGAATCCATATTTTCATCTGTGGTTTCTTTCAGTTTGGGGAGCTGCACTTCACTGCCCTGCTTTTCAGATTTAGGACAGCTGGATGGAGAATTTTGGTTGATATATTATTTGATTTAAGTCAAAGACAAAAGCTTCTTAGTGATGGTGATGCTGAGGATGGGATTTGACTCTAGGGAGGTTGGTATAAATTTCAATCTTAACCTCATAAGCATCACAATGTCCCCCACCCCCATTCTCTTGCCTTTGCAAAAGGGATGGCTTGGGTAGATAGTTGGAGACACTAGCCAGCCTAGTTGAGTGTGGTGAAGCACCACATCTAAGACATCTCATTCTCCTTGCCAAGACACATGCAGAGCACTTGGGTGTGAAGTGTTAGGAAGTAGATTTCCCATGTGAAACTTAATCCAAAGCCCTGACTTGGATTGCTTCCTTTGCAAAATGACCTTAAAGAAATAAGTCAAATGCTTAATTGGTGGGTGGATCATGAGTGGTAAACAGTGGATGGAAGAGATAGCTAGGCTGAAGACAGATAAGCTGACTTCCCCTTTCCCTATTGCTTTCTTTATGAAAAATGTTTATTGACCCAAGTGTCCCTGTTTCTGACTGGTATTGTGTACCTAAGTGTTTATAGACATATCGGTATTTACAGCAATAATTATTGGTTTGGGACCAAATGTTAATGGAGCTTCACAGAGCCAAGCTTGATACTCTGAAGTTCATCCAGGTTATATAATTGAGCAATTAAAGTTCTCAGTAATAAAGGGTAAGGATTCTTTAGCTAGTTTCATGTGAATTGCAGGATTCTAAGCAACCATGGCCAGTGACAGCATTCTTGAATTTGACGGTAACTCATCTCTGGAGTGTTCTTTGTACCCTCGCGGGCACAGACCCTGGAAAGGACTGAAAGAAGGAAGCCATCGCTTGAGTTCTTTGAATTTGGAGATTCTTTTATTTGGAAGGATATTATCATCATGATACGGCTGCCATAAAAACTAATGGAATTTCAGGCTGCATTAATACAATAATAGTACTCTGATTAAGGGAGGTAAAAATTCTCATGCTACTTTGTGCTAGTCATGTCAATTCAATTCAACAACTTATTCAACTATAAGTACCCATGTTGTCCAGAACACTGCACTAGGCACTGGGGAAGATAAAATTTGAATGTAACAGGGTTCCTGCTTTTATGGAGCTTACAATCTAATTTAGAGATATGGCACATACACAAATGACTACAACAACAACAACAAGAATATGCATTTTTATAAGAGAGCTAAAGACAAAGAGTTATATCAGGTCTGAGAAGGAAAGACCATTAGTAACAGAGAGGTGCACTTTGAGGCATTGGAACTGGGTTTTAAAAGACAGGTAGGAATTGAATAGGCAATGAATTCTGAGTGTCAAATCTTAAAACAAATGCAAATGTACAGAGGAAGGCTAGTGAAGAATTGAGTAAGAATATTAATAGCAGAAATATATGCTCCTTAAAGACAAGCATGTGTGTGTGTGTGTGTGTGTGTGTGTGTGTGTGTGTGTGTCCCCAGGAACTAGCACAGTGCCTGGCAAATTATGGGTGGCTTAATAAAGGCTTGTTAAATTGAATGTTATATAATGGCTAAGGCAATTTGGAAAGTTTAGTCTGGAGAAAAAAATATATCCAAAACAGACTTTATTATATCCTTAGCCACCTGCTCCTAACCTATCCCTCTTTGGAACTTCTGTGTTTTCATCAACGTCACCGCCATTCTTCAGTCACCTGGCTCTCAAACTCAGTGATATTTTCAGATCTTTACTCTTCAACATATCTAACAGTTGCCCAATCTTATTTCTGCCTCCACAGCTCTCACATCTATCCCTTTCTCTTTGCTCACTCATCTCTTATCCTTGTTAGTACCCTCATCACCTCTCACCTGGACTAGTATTGGTCTCCCTGCTCCCAATCTGACTCTATCCCATTCAGTCTTCCGTGCAGCTGCTAAAATGATTTTCCATCTGTAAGTCTGACCATGTGTCTCCTATACTCAACAAATGGCTCTAATGACTCCTTCTGCTGTTAGGATCAAATATAAAGTACTATGTTTGGTTTCTAAAGCCCTTGACAAACAATCCACAACCTACCTTTCCAGATTTTGCATCTTCTTCCACACTTCTTCCACATTCTGTGGACTTTTCCATTATGACACATTTAACTTAATAAGGTCAGACTGGCCTTCTTATTCTTTTCTTCTCCAAGTCTCTGCAATGTCTATCTCCTATGCCTAGAAGACACTTCCTCCTTGCTTCTTACCTTTAAAACCCCTTGTTTCTTTCAAAACAACTTAAATGTCACCTTCTACAAGAAGTCTTTCTTTATCCCTAAAGCGACTAGCACACCCTTCTCAAATTGCCCTTTATTCATTTCATACTTATTTTATATGTTTTGATATATGGCTCAGTGGATAGAGCACTGGACTTTGAGTGGGGAATACCTGAGTTCAAATCCAGCTTCAGATATTTATCAGCTGGTATGTCTCTATATTAGATTGAAAACTGAGCAAAATGACAATATTCTTCATCCTCAGTTCCTTCATCTATAAAATGGGGATAATAATAGTACCTACTTCCCAGAGCTGTTCTGAGGATAAAATGAGATATGTGTAAAATGCTTTGCAAACTTTAAAGCACTATACAAATGTTAACAATGGTGATAATGCATATATTATACGTGTCTCTTATATGATAGAATGTAAACTCCGTCTATTTCATTTTTGTCTAGCACATACAGTAAGCTCTTAGCAACGCTTGTTGATTAATTGATGGCCTTCCAATACCAAAGCACAGTCATGTGGAAGGAGACAGCTCCAGAGGGAAGAGTTATAGAAGTTGTAGAAAGCTCAGATTTGGGCTAAGGGGGAATTTTTGAATACCCAGACTTGTCCATAGGTAGAATAGATTGCCTTGTAAGGTAGTGATCTCTCTGATGCTGGGCATTTTCAAGCAGAAGTTCATGGGTCCCTCTACTCGTCAGGTATTTGGTAGAAGTACTGCTAGGTTTGGGTGGCAAGTAGAATTAGACAGCCTCTGAAGTCTCCTTCAAACTTTTTGTTACTGGTACCTATCACATCTGGGTTATAGTTCCCTCAAAAACAGAAAGTGTGTCTTCTCTCAATGTTGATCAGGTCACTTTTCTGCTCATAAAAATCTTTAGTGATTTCCCAAGAGGAAATGGAAATAACAATTAAGTGTGTGTGGGGGGGGAAGATGAGAAGAGCAGCTCAGCCAGACCAAGTAGACAGAGAGAAAGTTCATGATGGAGACAACCCAGTTTTGAGAATATTAAGGTATGTAATCTCAAGCCATCAGAAAGAAGGAAAGACAACAAAGACATGGGAAAAAAATCTCGTCTTATTAAGAATTGCCCCCCAAAAAAGGCAACTGAGAGACTATCAATAATTACCAAATTACGTGCCTATTTTCACATACAATCCATTTGTATTAATTCTCTTTATACATATTGTATATACTTCTATTTATTATAGGTTATATAATAATTATTTATCATATACAATATAATAATATATTCCATAAAAATACTTATATTTATTCTGCATATACTTACACAATTGATGTCTTCCTCATGAGAATCTGAGCTCCTGGTCATTTCCCAGTAGATAAGCAGTTGAAGAACATGAACAGTCAATTCCTAAAGAAATAAATTCAAGTTATCAACAACTGTATGAAAAAATTCCATCACTACTAATAGCTAACATTCATGTAGCATTTTCATGCTTACAAAGTGCTTTCCAAATATTATCTCATTTTATCCTCACAACATTCCTGGGAAGTAGGTGCTATTATCATCCCCATTTTACAGATGAGGAAACCGAGGCAGACAGAGATTAAGTTAGCATCTGAGACTGGATTTGAATTCAGGGCTTCTTAAGTCCAGGTCCAACAGTCTATCCACAATGCACATTAGAGAAATTCGAATTAAAATAACTTTGAAGTTTCACTTCAGCCCCATTAGACTGGCAAAGAGGACAAGAGAGAAAAATAAGGAATGCTAAAGGGGCAGCTAGGTGGCACAGTGGATAGAACACTGGCCCTGAAGTCAGGAGGACCTGAATTCAAATCTGCTCTCAGACCACCAAACACTTGACACTTACTAGTTGTGTGACCCTGGGCAAGTCACTTAACCCCAATTGCCTAAAAATAAAAAAAAAAATTAAAAAAATAAGCAATGCTGGAGGAACTATGGGAAAATAGGTCCACTACTGGTGGATCAGTGAATTGGTCCAGTCATTCTGGAAAGCAATTTAGAACTATGCCCCCAAAGTTACTAAACTGAGCATACATATTTTTTGACCTAGCAATCACTTACTAGGCCTATATTCCAACGATATCAAAGAAACAGAAAAAGGACCCATATGTCCAAAAAAATTTATAGCAGTTCTTTTTGACATTGCCCAGCAAATAGTTGTTTAATAAATGCTTGCTGATTGATAGACCCTGGTGAATTTTTTTTATGAGAACAATGTATCCATGCAATTAATGTGTTGACAATAGAATCTGAAGGCTTTTACCAATAATATTCCTCAGCAGACTACATCTTCACAGTTATACAATTTAAAGCAAGCCATCAAAAATACAAGACCCTGGGTCAGTTAGGATAGCAGCAGTGGATAGAACACTGAACCTAGAGTCAAAAGGGCCTGAATTCAAATCCAGCCTCAAAACACTAGCTCTGTGACCCTAGGCAAGTCACGTAACCCCAATTGCCTCTACCACTCCCCCCCCAAAAATACAAGAACTGACCAGGTTTAATCTTTATTGACTGTTTTTAAAAAGCATTTGATTCATTGGGGGTAAGACCTTGAAGCCTCTCCTCCAATGAGGTTTTTATGCCAAAATCATACATTATGCCTTGAAGTAGGGTACAACCAACATAACTTTGTTTAATTTACCACTGGTTTGTTATATCAAGCAAAATGTAAAAGAAGAAGATGTATCTTCACCAAAGGTGTTTGGCATTGTCATGTAAGATGACAAGCATCTGGTGCTGAGCCAAATGGAGGAGGCATTTCCTCCAGAGGATGAAGTCCTCCCATCAAGCCACGTGGGACTTGGACTTGGGGTCAAAGAGACATTTCATAGCTTCCCTTTATCTAGCATGTAAGGTTTACAAAATGCTGGACACGCATTATCTCACTCGATCCTCACAACAGTCTTGGGAGGTAAGGACTCTTGTTATTCCCGCTTAAGGCAGATCCTAGCTCTGCCATTTACTGTCTGTATGACCCTGAGCAAGTCACTTAAATCTCATTGGGCCTCAGTTTCCTCGACTATAAAGTGAGGCAGTTCGACTAGATGACCTCAAAGGTCCCTCCAAGCTCTAAGACACGATCCAAAAACTTGAGTGTGGAAAACGTTGTCTTCCTTACATCAAGCCATGGAATAGTGTAGTGTTTCCTAAATGAAATTCCTAATCACTAGAAGGACTTTCACCTTCTACTCACTCAGGTATAAACCAATGGATGAAGAACGACCGTTGCCCTAACAATGATTTGTAGCTGGATGGGCATTACATGATGGCTAGCCAGAGAGTTGACCTAAAATCCAGGAAGATCTGGGTTCAAGTGCTACATCTGATTCATATTGGTTATGTGGCATTAGGCTTAAGTCACTTATTCTTTCAAAGTTCTAAGCAAATTTCTATGACTCTAAGTTGCAGAGAATGTGCTGGCCTGTATTGATACAGGGTATTTCCTCATCCAGAAATTTACTTTAATAAAATCATAGGTTCAGTTCCCATCTAATGAGATAATGTTTGTAAAGTGCTTAGCACACATAGTAAATGCTATATTAAATACTTTCCCCATCCCTATCCAGACTCTCCTTATATAGAGGAGCAGGTACCCCTACCCTCCAACTCTCCAGGAATGCCCAGAGAAGGTTATACCCAACACTGGAAAGAAAAGAGCTCTGGGTAGACAAGAAATCTAGCCAGGCATTTCTCCTGGTTTCCTTAGACAAACACCTACTCACCACTCCCTTTTTACAGTGATTGGTCAATTACCTTTGACTTCTTCCCAGTTGCTCTATTGATGCAGCCCAGAATAACGTTTGATTTCTTTTACAACTCTGGAACACTGTGCCAATGACATTAAAATTTTATGCACCTCTGCCCTCCAAACTAGCTTCTTAGTAGTTTTCTTCATGTTACCACAGAGGGGCTATTTTGCCTCTTGGTTTCTCGTCCCTAACTTCATTACCTCGTATGTCCCTACGCTAAATTGGATAATCAAATTATCTGCCTTTGCCCCCTCTAACCAAGCATTTTGAGTTTATGGCCCTTCTCATCTCTATCACTACACTCATTCTGCCATCTCAGCATCCCTCAACTCCTGTTCATTTCTCCCCTGGCCTGATAAGTGAGTCGAGGCCCACACAAACTGACTCATCACTGCCCACACAAACTCTTCTGACCATGCATGCTTCCCCTAGAATATCCTTCTTCCTTGCCATCCATTTTCTCTCTACCACAAACTCCACAACCAACTTTATGGGTAGTTTTTACAACATTATCCACAAACAGGATGCCCTCCCCCCATTTAGGGGCAGCCAGTATATCAATGAGGGAAGTGAAGAGGAGTTGCTCCTAGATATTTATCACATTTAATTAGAGGGGCATTTGCAAAGCCATAAACAGTAGCTGCTGCACCTGAGACAATTGGAGGGGTAGGGTATATTCATTTAGCCTATGCGCCAAGTGGGGAGGAACCATACCCTGGGACCATTAGTCAACAAGCTTTTATTAAGCAGTTACTCTGTGCTGAGCATTGTGCCAATCTCTCAAAAGAAAGGGGTCCCTGCACTCAAGGAGCTCACATTCTAATGGGGGAGGCAACATACAAACAACCAGGCACCTGTAAGACAGATGTGATGTCAATGGAAGGTAATAACATTGGAAGAAGACAAGAATAGGAAAGGCTTCATGTAGAAAGGATTTGAGATTACTCTTAAAGAAAGTTAGAAGGTGGAGGCAAGGTGTGAGAGCAATCCAGGTAGGGAGGATGCCCATTGAAAAGGCAAGGAAAATCAGGACATTCCTCTGCAAGCTGTAGTAGCAAGATGGAGTAGTAGCAAGAAGGCTAGTGTGGTTGGATTGTAGAGCGTGTGAAGGAGATTATAGACAGTAGCAGAAGACTGGAAAGGTAAGATGGTAATGAAGGACCTGAAGAGCAAAATAGAGGATTTTGCATATGATCCTGGAAGTTTATTAAATTGGGAGCCAAAGGGGCTTATTAAATTGGAAGGGTGTGACCTGTGCTTTAGGAAGATTTGGGTAGAGAATGATGATCTCGTCAGCTGAACTGAGGACAGACCTAAGTGGAGAATGGTGATCTCATTGACTACCATGAATTGAACTATAATCTCTACGTAGATAATGCTCAGAATTGTTTTTGTCCAATGCTAACTTCTCTCCTTTCAGTCTTATATCTCCAACTACCTATTAGACATTTCTTGCTGGATATTCCAGAGACATCTCAAACTCAACATGTCTCAAAATGAACTCATTATATTTCCCCCCAATCCTCTCCCCTTCCTAATAACCCTATTGGTATGGAGGATACCACCATCTTCCCTAGTCACCTAGGCTTGCAAACTAGGTGTCATCCTCACTCCTCACTCTTACTCACCACTCATGATCTATTATTCGCCAAGTTCTATCATTTCTGTCTTCATATTATCTCTCATATGCCTCCTTCTATCCTCTGACAATGTCACCATCCTGATGAAAGTTCCTCACCGCCTCATGCTTGGACTATTGCAACAGCCTGTTGGTAAGTCTGCCTGCCTCAAGTCTCTCCCCACTCCTGGCCATCCTCCATTCAGCTGTCAAATTGATCTTTCTAAAGCATTAGTCTGACTATAGCAATACATCCTTCCTTACTCAATCAATTCCACTGGCTCCCTATAACCTCCAGGATCAAATGTAAAACCCTTTACTTGGCTTTTAAAACCTCCATAACTTGACCCATTTATACCTTTCCAGTCTTCTCACATCTTACACTTTCCCAACCCCAGCATGGTCTGCAGTCTAGAGACATTGGCCTCTTTGCTGCTCCTTGCATATCTCCCAACTCTGAGCATTTTCCCTGGCTAGTCTTCAAACCTAGAGGTTCCTCCTTCCTTCCTGGCTTCCCTGGTTTCAAATAACAGTCTTACCTTCCACGAAAAGCCTTTCATAGTCCTCACTAAACTTAATGCCTTCCTTCTGAGATTTTCTTCAATTTACCCCATAACCTGTTTATAACCCGTTTGTACATAGCCATTTGAATATTGATTTCCCCCCTTAGACTGTGAACTTCTTGAAAGCAAGGACTAACATTATTTTTTGTAGACCCATCATATAGTGAATACCTAGTCAGTGCTAGACAACTGACTGGCTGCCTTCTAGCTCCTAGAGCATTTAGTTTTTACCTTTTTATAGGATTTAGTCCATATTATTTTATATGCATTTGTCTCTTCTCTTAAACACGCATATCTCCCAAGTTTATAGCATGGGAACTCTTCTCTTCTGTCTGTCCCTTTTCCCTTAATGATTTCAAACATTCCTGACTTTGAAAGTGATAAATTTATTCCCAAGCTCTCTCCAGAACTCCAGCTCTCAACTTTGACAGCTTGCCACAAATCCCCACCAAACATCCCACCAGCATATTGATTCTGAGGGATCAATGTGTCCAAACTGGCCTCAACTTCTCCCCCAAACTTGCTTCTTTTCTTTCTATTTCTGTTGATGACATTACCAGACTCGTAGTCCCTCAGACTTAAAATCCTTAGAGAAACTTTGATTCTTCCCTCTTCTCTTCCTCATCCCTAATACCCAATTAGCTTTTGAATTTCTACCCCTGAAATGTCTCCTCGCCTCCTTGCCAACTACATTGCCATTCTCCTAGTTCAGGGCCTTATCTCTACTTATCTAGCTTATTATAATCGCTGCTTATCTGACCTTTCTTCTCCCAACTATTTTTCACAGAATTGCCAGCATAATTTCCCAATTGCATCACTCTGTTCATAATCTTCCTCTGCTCAAAAATGATCTATGGCTCCCTATTACAAACTTATTAAAGTATGAAGTATTACTTCTCCTAACACAGTCTGGCTCCTTTTCATACACTCTATTTTCCAGACAAACTGTACTAACAGCTTATCCCCATTCTTATTCTGTCTTCTCCTTCTCCATACTACAAAGGCTCCCATACCTGGCATGACCTCCTCCTTTTCTAATTTTCTGCCTGTTGAAGTTCTTATCTTTGAAAATACCCATCTTGGATGCCACCTTCTTCTGAAAACCTTCCCATATCCTCCTCCTTTTCTGTCCCCTGTTGAAAGAGATCCTTCCTTCTTCAATTCTTTTTGTGCATTTTCCCTGGACCTTTTTTTTTCTGCATTCATAACAAAATCCCCTTTATATCATAATTATTTGTTAACATGATCAACCTTCAAACATCATAAACTCCTTTGGGAGACACTTCTACCTAAACCTTTGTACATTTGCTGAGTTGGACTGTCTTATTTTCCTCACTAACGTACAAATTACAAGAGGGAAGAAACCAATCCTTATATGTGTTGGTATTTCCAACAAGACTTGTCCCAATGCCTTGAAAGTGCCTTGATGGCACTATCAAAGCCCTAGTCCCCCAGATTTATATGATTCTTTCACTATGGCTACTGAACACTGGTAACTGTTCAATAAATAATTGTTGCTTGCACTCAACACGGTGAATGAATGAGTGCATGAATAAATGAAGTGAATGAATAATGAAGTTATGGATGAAGGGGAATGAAGGAAGCCAGATCAGCTAGGAGGCCATAGAAGCACTCTTTTTTCTGGGTTCTGGACCTTCCTTCTTGCACCTTCCCCCAAATTCTTCTCTGTCAAATGTTCCCATACCCTTATGGCCAATCTTCTGACAAGTCCTGTCAGCTCAGGTCTTTCATAGGGCCTTAATTTCTGGATCACTTGTGGTAACATGATCTTTCTATTCTTCAGCATTTCTTTGCTTTCCCTTGGGAAATTTATGTCTGTTTCTAACATCTGTCCCCCATCTTCCTTAAAGAATAGTGAAGAAAGGAATTCATTTAATCTTTTAAGCAATGTCTAACTCTTTCTTCAATAAATTACCCTTGGCGTGTCTTAGAGGTCCAACTGTCTCCTTCAATGACCCCTGTATTTCTTATGTACTTGAAAAAATTCTCATTATTTATCTTAACCTCCAGTGCAATCTCTTTTTCATTCACTACCTCTGCTTTTCTTATCTTTTTTCCCACTCTCTGGACTTCATTCAGTAATCTTTGCAGGCCTCCTCTGTACCTGATGCTTAATACCTTACATACGCCTCTTTCTTACCTTTGATTACTTTTTTTTCACTTGTTCATCCACATTGTCGATTCATTTATTGCTGGGACTGCATGCAAGATGACCCCTGGGCATATATTAATTTATGTTTGAATGCTTTTCCATCTAGGTTCGTCGCTCCTTCCATCACTTTATCCCATATGGTCTCACTCGGCCTCTCTGTCGGGCTTTGGAAAAGCATAGTCTGGCTCTGAAATTGTATGGTGATAATGCTCTCATCTGTCAGTCTAATCTGTACCTTGTCTTCATGTTGGGAGGCTCAGAAGAAAATGGCTATGCTCTCCCCTACAGCAGTGGCCGGAAGAAATTTTATTCACCAAGACTGTTGTGGGGAGAGTGATTTGCAAACTATACAATTCCATGGAAATGCAAGCCATTTGTTTTGAGTTTTATTTTTTTGGGGGGGGACAAAATCTGGGATTTCATCAATAAAAGGCGTTCTCACTGAGGAACTTCATCAAGTCAGGTAGATTAGTACCTTCTCTACAATTTTAAGCCTTAGCTCAGGGGTTCTTAACCATCTTTTGGTGTTATAGGTGACTTTGGCAGTCTGAGCAATCTGTAGCCCTTTTCAGAATATTGTTTTTAAATATATAAAATAAACTACATAAGGTTATAAGAAAAACCAATTACATCGAAATATGGTTATCAAAATATATTTTTAAAAGCAAAAACAAATTCATGGATTCCAGGTTAAGAACTTTGTCATAAAGAATTGCCTGGGGGAATTTGTTTTGTTCTGTTATACATGTTTGTAAGAGAAGTTTTGCTTTTGTTTTGTTTTCTCAGTGGGTGGGTGGGTGGTGGTGGGAATGAAAGAGGGTAAAAGACAAGGTAGATCTTAGTTTGAAAAAAAATTAATTAAATATTGAAAAGGAAAAGAAATCCATTGAAATTGGGACCAAACAAATGTGGTAGAGTTTAGACCTCAACTCAGATACTCCTAAGCCATTGTTATACCTATCAAGTGATTGGAGTTGGGAGGGGAGATTCTCAGACAATTAAGCTATCCAGAAAGCCTCCATTTTTTCTAAGGAGACACCGTGAAATTTGAGAGCAAAAAGACATAGAATATTAGGAAAAGCATTAGCTTTGGAGTCAGGAAGATGGGGGAGTAAAGCGGGTGGAGGTCTCTGGGATCAAATATTGCCTGCAAAACTTAGCTGCGTGAGCATGGACAAGTCATTTAATGGAGATTAACAAGGTCCATAGTACCCCCATCACAGGGTTTCTGTAACGTTCCAAGTCTGTAAATATTTTAGAAACCCTGAGAAATATGTCAGTTGTCATTAGTTAATATTATTTTAGTAAAAAGCCCTCTGGCCTGAGAGTCAGAACAGGATTCTAGGTACAGCTTTACCAGAGGCATGACCCCAGAGAAGTAATTTATCCTCTCTGGACCTCATCTATAAAATGGGGTAGGGTGGGGGAAATAAATTAAAAAAAAAAAAGAAAAAGAAAAATATAAAATAAAATAGGGGTAATGGACTAGACCAGGTACACTTAGCCTGGTATTCGTGGATAGATTTCAGGGAGTCCACACACGTGGATGGAAAAAAAATCACATCTTTATTTCTACCAACCTTGAGTTTCCTTTATCATCCTGTGTATTTTATCTCATGCATTTAAAAACCTGATTCTGAAAACAGAGCCCATAGGCTTCCCCAAACTATCAGGGGGATCCATTCAGCTTGCCTTGTACAAGCTATACCTACAGTCACCTCCTAAACTTCTCTCCCTGGGTAAGAGTTCCTAACCTTTTGTGTGTGTGTCTCAGGCTTTCTCAACAATATAAAAGTCTCTCATGCTGGCCCTTATGGACAAGATTATTGACAGTCCAGTTTTTTAACCCATTTTTTGTGTCATAGACTCCCCTGGCAGTCTAATGAAACTATGGACACCTTCCTAAAATAATGTTTTAAATGAATAAAATAAAATATATGAAATTAAAAAAGAAACCAATTATATTAAAATCCAATTATCAAAATAGTTGTGGTTTTTTTTTTTTTAGGAGCTCATGGACACCAGGTTAAAGATCTAGGCATTATTAAAATCCCTTAAGGTGCTTTGAGATCTTCTGGAGAAAGGCACCATGAATGTTCTATTACTGACTGCCTATGTGACCTTCAACAAACTACTTCATGTCTCTGGGTCTCAATTCCCTTACTCATAAAGAGATGGAGTTAAGGCACTAAAGGGTCTCTGATTCCTTCCAATTCTTACTTTCTCTATCCCTATACATTTACATACATAGGGCAGGACCGTTGTGCATACTATTGGGAAGCTGAAAGTAGAGTGGAAAAAAGAACACACAGCCCAAAGAATACTTCAATTGTGTCTTTAATCACAGTTGTTTAGACAATTACAAGGATCAAGTCAGGCCCTCTCCCCCTCTCCCCCTCCCAAAAAAACCCTCTGGCTTCCTCATAGTTGAAATCTGTTCTGGGTGTGAAAGTAGATCAAGTTCCCAGGTAGGGATTGGGCCCTGGCTGCCCATGGCTTGGAGCAGCATTATTCCTCTGCCTCAGCTGATCAATAGCACCAGGGGAACTTGTAAAAACTTGAAAAATAACTGCAGTGTTTCAGGACAAGTGATACTGGTGCCTTGGTGAAGTACAAGCCATCTTGCTGATTTGTCCTCAGGGCCAGGCTGCGTGCAGCTGAAGAGCCAGCTCTGGCTTGCACTCTTCCTTCTCAGCTCCATTCTGGAATATTCTTGACAGTCTCTAATGCATTAGTGAGTGGGAGCTTAATATTCAATAATAATAGTAATAATGTCTACCCAGAGAGACCTGCCTCTAGCCGCCAAAACAGCTCTGCCAGGTGCCAGAGGATGCAGTTTGGAGGTGTAAGGGTGGTTGAACCAGTAACGAGTGATGGTAAATACTCAGAGAGAGGGAGTCAGAAGTGGGGGGAAATATTGTGTTGAGGTTTATGTGTGTATGTGATTTGTACTCATGCATAGTGCATGCTAACAAAGAAGCTTAGCATTTGTGGTTTCTGCCAAAAACATTGAATTTGCCTCATAAAGCTAATCTTGCTCATTACTCTTGGATGTGTTATGACTGGTAAAGAAATTGCAAGAGAAAACAGCTGTGTAACACTATTAATAATAATATATGATGCCAGACCTCTTTCCATCCACAGTATGCTTTCCCAACCTTTCCCACTCAGGGAGTGTTGGCTTACTTTCCCATTTTAAAGATGGACAAAATGATACAAAGGGGGTCGAAGGAATCGGTGTAGAGCTTCCCAGCAAGAGAATCTCAGAGTGGAAGGGGCTTCAGTACAATACAACTAGAATCTCACTCTGGCACCACTCCAGTGGGCCCCAGTGATCCTCAAACTTTTACTTCAAAATTTCCATTGACCAAAGCCTACTGCTTCCTAGGCAGCCCACATGAGGGTTAGATGGGTTTGGAACTGATTAAGTAACCAGATCCAAAGACTAATTTAAAGACCTGATGCCCACTTCAGGATAGCTCTAATTATCAGGAAGGGATTTCTTGCCATCTTCTATCATCTCTAAATGGTCATCCCTTCCTCCTTCTCCTGCCACCAGAGATCAGGAATAATGTTTGGCCTCCTGAATTCTCTCGGGCTTTTTCATTGTAGATATGGGCCCAGATTTCAGCCACAAGGTCACTGATATTCATTGTTTCATCCGAAACTTGAAAGGTGCTTTTCAGAGAGGGTAGTATCTGCCATTCAGAAAGCTTTAAACCAGAGTATTTTTTTTGTTTTTGCTTTTTGGTGAGGCAATGGGGGTTAAGTGACTTGCCCAGGGTCACACAGCTAGTAAGTGTCAAGTGTCTGAGGCCAGATTTGAACTCAGGTCCTCCTGACTCTAAGGCCAGAGCTCTATCTACCGCGCAACCTAGCTGTCCCAAACCGGAGTATTTTTGAATATATTTGTCTTCAGGAAAGGGAGGGGAGGAGAAGAGTTGAAAGGAAGAGAGAAGAGACAAGAGGAATATATATATACATATATATATTATATACCTATATAATATGTATATATATTGTGTGTATATCTATCTATCTATATCTATCTATCTATCTATCTATCTATCTATCTATCTATCTATCTATCTATGGAATACAACCTTCCTTTAAAAATAGAGTAGATTTTCATTTCCCTGGGATGGTTTATTGGTAGATATACCTGGAGTTAGGGAGATAACTGAGATTCTTTCTCAAGTGACAACCACTTCAGATTTAAGTATTTTCAGATCCATTTTTGCTGTGCAGTCTAAGAAAACACCCAGGTCTTTTTCATCTGAATTGTTGTCTAACTGTACTTTTCCCAGTAGCACAAACAGGTAGGTGATGCAGTAGATGGAGCCCTGGGCCTGGAGTCAGGAAGACCTGAGTTCAAATGTGACCTCTGACATTTACTCATTGTGTGACCCTGCATGGTTTCAACTCTAGAGAAGAAGATGCCCTTTCCAGAGTAAGCTCATCACCCCTGATCTCATCACCATGCTGCCTACTTAATCCTCTACTGATGCCACCTCCCTCAGCCTCCTCTCCCCTCTGATTGGAGGGTTGGAGGGCAGGCAGCTAGGTGGTGGAGTGGATAGAGGGTTGGGCCTAGAGTCAAGAAGACGCGTTCAAATTTGACACTTACTAGCTGTATGATCCTGGGTAAGTCACTTAATCCTGTTTGTTCCTCATCTGCAAAATAAGTTGGAGAAGGAAATGATAAATCACTCCTGTATATTTGCCAAGAAGATCCCAAATGGGGATCACAAAGAGTCGGTCACTACTGAAACAACTAAACAAAAATGTTAGCTATTATTATTTGGGCAGCTAGGCTGCACAGTGGATAGAGTGGCAGGCATGGAGTCAGAAAGACTCCTTTTCCTGAACTCAAATCTGGCTTCAGATACTTACTACCTGTGGGACCCTGGGTAAGTCACTTTATTCTGTTGTCTGTTTCCTCATCTGTAAAATGAGCTGGAAAAGGAAATGGCAAATCGCTTCAGTATTCGTGCCAAGAAAACTCCAAGTGGGGCCACAAAGGGTGGGATACAACTGAAACAACTGAACAAAAACAACAGCGTAACGTACTAAACTCCTTCCAATGCCTTCCTTCATAGAGGGCAGAACCCCACACCTTTTCCTGCCAGCTCTTGTATGTTATTTCCTAGGTGATTGTAAGTTCCTTGAGGGCAGGGATTGTCCTTTTTATTAATTTTATCCCAGGCAGAGAGTTTGGAACATAGTAGTTGCTTAGTAAATATTTATTGGAATGGATTGGATTGAACCCAAGCAAGTCATTGTAGCTGTCTGCCTCAGTTTCCTCATCTGTAGAATGGGGACAATAATAGAACCAACCCATAGTTGTCATGAGAATCAAATGAAATAATATTTGTAAAGCTTTTCTACAACCTTTAAAGTGCTATCAAAATGCTAGCTATAATTATTATATGTTTTGCAGTTAATTTTTTTAAACACAAATTCAAGATGATACATTTATCCTTATTAAGCTACATCTTATTAAATTTGGCCCATTATTCTAGCTGGTTGAGATCTTTTTGGATTCTAGTTCTACCATCCAATATGTTAGCTATCCCTCACAGATTTTTTGTCATCTGTAAATTTGATAAGTATCTACGCCTTAATCCAAGTAATGAATAAAAATGTTAAATAACACAGAGCTAGAGAGAGCCTCAGGCCCTTCACTGGAGACCCCCTTCCAAGTTTACATCATTCTCTTAATGACTTCTCTTTTGTGTAATTATTCAATCCATTTTAAATCCACTGACTGTACCAACATCTAGACTAAATCTCTCCCACCTGTCCGCAAAGATAAGAGAGATTTTGTCCAGGACTTGGATGTATTACATGTATGCCATGTCTGGGGCACTCTTTTGACATTCTGGTTTAAATCCTACTTTTTAAAAAAGGAGATGGTGTTGTTCTGGCACGATCTGCTCTTGATGGCTCTATGTTGTCCCTTAGTTATCACTACATCCCTTTACAAACGCTCATGGACCATTCATTTAATAATCTCTTGTAGAATTCTGCTAGGCTCCGGAGGAGAAAGTGAGGCTGGTGACTTTGCACAGCCCTCCCTCCCTTAAATCTAATTCACTTGTATGTCATGGCATCACCTCCCTGATGTCACGGTCCTCTTCAACAATGAAGGACAGCTGATATTGACCTATATATTGGATAGATATGGATATATATGCATATGTATAGGCCTATAGTTTCACCTAGTTCTGCCTTTGCTGTTGTTGCTCAGTCATTTCAGTCATGTCTGACTCTTTGTGATCCCATTTGAGGTTTTCTTGGCAGAGATACGGGAGTGCTTTGCTATTTCCTTCTCCAGCTCATTTTACAGATGAGGAAACTGAGGCAAACAGGGTTAAGTGACTTGCTGAGTATCCCACAGCTACTAAGTGCCTGAGGTTGGATTTGACCTCATGAAGATGAGTCTTCCTGACTTCAGGGTCAGTGCTCTGTCCACTGATAGTTCCACCTTTAAAACAAACAAACCTTAGCAGTATTCATGATCCTCTGGTTTTAAAGTACCCTTCACTTTCTCCAATTTGGAGGGGATGATCACTGGTGGATATTTGGCAATTTTATCTGCCAGGTCATTTTGTAAGCTGAGTGATATTTCCTCTGTACTCAGCGGCTTGAGCTCTCTGAGGGGCCTAGGTAGTCTCCTAGATGCATCATGGAGTTAGAGACATTTGAATTTGAATATAAACTCAGCCACTGACTACCCTGAGCAAGTCATCTAACCATCTGTGAAATGGGGATGATATTAACACCTGTCTTGAGAGGGTCCTCGTGATATCAATTGAGATAATTTATGTAAAGTACTTTGTAAGCCCTAAACCTTAAAACACTATATAAATGACTGTTTTTACTGTTGTAATTAATTATTATGAAGAAGAAAGAGGAGAAAGAAAAGAAGGAGGAGGAGGAAAAGGAAGAAGAAAAAGAAAAGGAGGAGGAGGAGAATACCTGAGTTTGGATTTTGACTTTATACCCTACTACATGTATGACCTTTGGCAAATCACTTCTCTTTCACTCTCATTTTTCTCATCTGTAAAATGAGGGGACTGGGCTAGATAACTTCTAAGAATCCTGGGATCCCAAATGGCTTCTCCTCACATTCCTTCCATTCCATTTCATCTATAGGTACTTCTTTTCTCCTGAAGACATTCCACTTCTGGGCATTTTCTCAAATGCTTTGTGTTCTTTTTCTAGAATCATTGATGCCTGGGGCCAGGAGAAGGGTTCACACACTCCTTGCTCATCAGTGCCACTTCCAGATCCTCCCTCTACCACAACCATGCAACAACCACCTTTGCAATTCTCTTTATCCTGTTCTCATCTTTGTTTTAATTATTGATGGGACTCCAGATCACTCCCTTCCTCCCAAAAAATTTGTGCCTGGCTCAGTCTCCTACTATATCCCAACACTCTGACTTCTTTAAGTTCTAGTTCCTGAATCTCATTCAAATGACCTTTGTCTCCAGTCTACTTCAGCCATGGGCAAAAGAGGTCATAACTTAGACACCCACCTCCCTCCCACACACACACACACATTTGTGTTTGCCCCAGATTGCTGAAATTCCTAGTTACAGGTCTAACATTTGTCATATATATTCATATACCTCTCTGGCTTCTGTCTCTAAACCCATAAAATGGGGATAATAATGTTTGCATGACCAAACTCACAGGGTTTTGGGGAGGAAAATGCTTTGAAAACCTTAAAACAAATTAGAAAGGCAAGTGATTGCCATTTTTCTTGTTGTTTTTAATGATGATGACAACAACAACAATATTAATTCTTTATTTGAGCAGAATCTGAATTATGTATATCAGAATATACCCATCCTGGCTTTTGGAAACACAAAACTATCATCTAGGGATCCTGGAGTGGAGGTGGGGGGAGGGCTCAGGCTTCCAGCAAAAGCTGGGGAACCATTGAAAGGATTCTTATTCATCAAAAATACAAGTTTTTCAGGTGGCAAAAATAGATTTAATTCCCCTGCAGAGGTCTGTTATGCAGAGTCTTTTCAACAAACATCTAGATAAAGGAATCAAGTCAAATCCATTGTGTTTTGAGACATTCCTGGAGCATGGTTGTTCTTGAGATTATGCTCTTGGATTACTTATGCAGAAATAATACATACTTTCAGTACTTAAAGCTGTAATGCTTTAGGTTGGATTTGGATTTTTGATTCATTTTAGTAAAAGGTAGAGTTTCAAAGTCAGCTCCTTAACCAGAAGGATATGTTGGACTTGCATATCATTTATTGCTTTCTGACCTACATTCCTCTTTGCTCCCCCCCTCCACTCTTGCTCTTTTCATCATTTTTAAAGTTACTTGGCAAGTTAGATGACTGAAGCTCAGCATTACCAAACATCTGCCTTGAAAAAAGAATTTCACTGCAGATTTTCCCATGATTATAAAAATGAGTTTACTTAACTTTTGATTAATCAATCAAATTATTTGATTAATAGGGGAAATGATCTGCTCCTTGATAGAAAATGTTTGGGAGCAAGATGAAAAGCAATAAATGTTTGGTACTTTTAGGATCTTAATCTGAGTATCATTTTAATCTAATAGTAATATACCTAATCTCAGAGTCAGGACATCTACAATGTAGTTCCTGTTTCTGCAATGATGTTCAAAATTGGAACCTCAGTTTCCCCATATATTACATGGGAATAGTAATCACTACCTTGTTAAAAGAATGAAATAAAAGGATATAGAGACATGGATTCCAGTCCCAGTTCTGCTACTCAATATGTGTGTCTCAGTTTCTTCATTTATAAAGTATAGGGTTAGACTAGATAATCTCTAAAGTCCCTTTCATGGCTAATATTCTATGTATTCTGTCATATAAATGTGCTTTAAAACATCATCAACTCTCAATTGTTGGTAGGAGATTCATCCACAACTAATTCTGAATCTCAAATTGGTTTGCCAAGCTACCTTGCTCATCCCACCATCACGATACCCACCATCAGAAGGTGAGTGCATACTAAATGCAAGTTCAGGTCTGCTAATGTTGTTTTGGAAATTACAGGCATGAAGAAGTAGCTGATTCCTCAATATGTCCTTGATTTCCATCTCATAAAGTCTTTCTCTCCCCCGTGGAGTACATCCCAAAGAATGATTGGAACAATGCATGTCTTTCTTTCTTTCTTTCTTTCTTTCTTTCTTTCTTTCTTTCTTTCTTTCTTTCTTTCTTTCTTTCTTTCTTTCTTTCTTTCTTTCTTTCTTTCTTTCTTCTAGGCAATGGGGTTAAGTGACTTGCCCAGGGTCACACAACTAGTAAGTCTTCTGTGTCTGAGGCCAGATTTGAACTCACGTCCTCCTGAATCCAAAGCTGGTGCTCTATCCACTGAGCAGACCTAGCTGCCCCAGTGCATGTCTTTCTTGAAGAATGCCTCTCCTCCCTAAACCTCTGGCACCAATACCACTCCTCACATATCTATGCAGCATTGTATCAACATCCTCTCCACTAGTCAGTAATCTCCAGCATATGCAATGACACCCAAAATGCCACAGGCTTGGAAAACCAAATTATATCCACAAAGCAGGTTACCATTCACAGAGAGTACAACGTAGGAAGAATATCAACGTTATAGACCTGAAAATTCACATGATACCCAAGACAGATGTCCAAACACAAATATACAAAGTATAGGGAACAAACAAGGTAGGCTAGAGTTTCTAACATAAAGAGGCGAATTTAACCTCATGGGTATCATCGATGATCTTTTTCCTTCTATTTGTATCCTAATGGCTTGGCACATAGTTATGCTTGCTTCCTCCTTCCTTTCTTGTAGAGATTGGCTACATGTCTGTAATTTGACTCTAGAAGATAGGACTTAATAAAAAGAAAAGGAAAAGAATAGTAAAGGCATGGCATGGGTAGAAGATGCAGGTAGAATACATTGTGAATTAAGAAGATATGCTCATATAAATATATATGAGAATCAGAAAATTGGAAACATTATGTGCATTCCATGCAAGGGGACAACCTGTATACAAAAGCATGGAGATGAGAGATGGAATGTTATTTTTCTTTTAGCTTTTACAAATAGATATTTATTTCAAAGTTATAGCAAGAACAAAAGTATAAGCATTTCATCCAACCCCTTACTCATCTTGGGTTTGACTCCTTTTTAGTTATTTTTGTTCTGTCACTTCCAGGGTAAATGTCATCCTCCTTTGCAGAGAAGACAGAAACAGGGTAAGAGTTGAGGAGCTTTTGTTATTCAGTTGTATCTGACTTTTTGTGACCCTATATGGGGTTTTCTTGGCAGAGATACCGGCAAACTTTGGTATAGATACTAGCTGGTATAGATACCAGTATAGATACTTGGCAAACCAGATACCAGAGTGGTTTGCCATTTCTTTCTCCAGCTTACTTTATAAATGAGGCAACCAGACTTGCTCAGAGTCACAAGGCTAGTAAGTGTCTGAGGTCAGATTTGAATTCAGGAAGATAAGTCTTCCTGACTTTAGGCTCAGCATTCCATCCACTGTACCACCTACCTGCCCCAGAGTTTGCTTGGCAAAGATCAGATCCTAGATAGCTCTTTAATGAGTTGGGGAATCTTTACATTTCCTTTTTCATTTCCTTTATATTTCCTTGCCCAGTGCCTTGTGATAGAGAGGGTCATGAAAAGTCTAGGTGACACAGCTCATAATCAAATCCAGTATCTGATACTAGATTCCATATTTCCAAATACATAATGGTACAATTTACAAATAAGCATCCTTTTTACAAAGTCCAAATGATGCGGTTTAGGGATGCAGGGGTCCTAGGACCCCAAAATCACAACATGGGGATCCTGTCCAAAAGAATTTGACTCAAGCCTTGTCTCAAAGACAAGGTTTATTAGAACATCTGTCATATTGGGCAGACTCTTAAGGAGTCTGAATGTTAGTAAACTAACTAAGCAGTGGATAGATTTTAAGAATCCCAGCCTGGAATGTTATTTGTGAAAGCCACAAGGTTTTTTTCCATGGCTATAAAATATATGAATAATAATAATATATAAAAAGGTTGGGAAGGAAGGTTGGGGCCAGGGTATGAAGAGCTTTAAATGCCAAACAGAAGAATTGGCATATGATCTCAGAAGTAATATGGAGCCATAAGTATTTATTGAGGAGAAATTGACATGGCTTGATATGTACTTTAGGAATTTCACTTTGGCAAATGTGTGGACTGGAAAGCAGAGACACTTGAGGCCATAGGTTCAATTAGGAGGCTTTTGCAATGTTTCAAGCAAAAAACATTGGTAGTGATCATATGAGTTAAGAGAAGAGAATGTAATATCTACCAGCTTCTTGGCTTGGCATGTGTACCTTCTCCCCATCCCCTTTACATCTCTTCAGAACAAAACAACCTTCCCTGGTCATCATTCCCCTATATGTCTTTTCTTCTCTTATTAGAATATAAGCACCTTGATGGCAGGGACTGTCTCTTTTTAGAAGATTTATATGCTCAGCCATTGGCACAGTACCTAGCACAATATTAAATGTTAATAAATACATTTTCATCTATTCATTTACTCTAATAACTTTAGGGGATAACTATAACTGTAATGCTCCAAAAGGCTGCTCTGAGACTCAAGTGAAATGATGGATCATATGTGCTTTGCAAATCTTAAAGTGCTATGCAAATATGAGTTATTATCATGATCATTACCATAATTAAATTGATAAGTGGTACAAACCTGGCAGGGACACAGGATGTATTGGATTACAGAGTTGGGACTCAAAAACATCACATCATGCTAGAACTTTAGTCCAAGTCTAATATGAGGGAATTAAATAGCGGTCAATGCAAATTTTTGTATATGGGTTCAAACATTCAACTTCCCTAATACTAAAGACAATTAGTGTCTCTAGATAGGAGTTTGTCTTTAAAAAAAAGAAAAACATCTGCTAATTTCAGTGGACTGCATGTTCACTATGAGTCAGCTGAGTGATACAGCAGCCAAGAAGACTAATGCAATCTCGGGCTAAACTAAGAGAGACACAGTGTCCAGGACTAGAAAGGTGACAAAGTCCCTTGTTAGACCCCATCTAGAACACTCTGTTCAGTTTGGGGCTGCCCAATTTCAGGAAGGACAATGGCAAGTTAGAAAGTGTTCAGAGGAGGGTAGAAAGCAACCAGGATGGTGAAGGGAGTCAACATGCTGTATGTTCGTCTACTGAATATTTAGCCTGGACAAGACTCAGTGGGGACACACTAATTCTCAAATATTTGAAGGGTTGCAACATGGAAGAGGAACGTAATCATTCTCTTTGGCCCCCGAAGGAATAGCCAGAAGTCGCAGGAAAACAGATCTCAGCCTGACAGAAGAACAAATTTCCAAATAAGGAGACCTATTTAAAGTGGAAAGGATTGCCTCAAGAGGCACTGGGTTCACCTTCACTGTAACTCTCCCTTCCACAAGGATGAAAATGGCAACAAGCTCACCTATCACACTGATGATAAATCATTTAACTTGAAAAGGCTGGAAGCCAAGGCTAAAATGGAGGGAGAGCTGGTGTGTGTTTTTTTGTTCCCAGATGATTGTGCATTCAATGTAGTTTCTGAGGCTGAGATGCAACAGAGTAGGGATCAGTTCTCTGCTGCTTGTGCTAATTTTGGCCTGACAAATAACACTAGGGAAAAAAAGGTTCTCTACCAGCCACACTACACTATCCATCTGTGAAACCATTGGTTACAACAAATAGAGAATTTTTGGGTGCTGTGGGTAAGTTCACTTACTTTGGCATTATAGTTTACAGCATACCCATATGGATGATGAGGTTGATGCACAATTGCCAGAGCTAGTTCAGTGTTTGGAAGGCTCTGAAGGAAACCGTGGAAGAGAAGAGGTATTAGGATACCTACCAAACTCCAGGTCTACAAAGCCGTTGTGCTGACCTCATTGTTGTACGCCTCGAAAACTGGACCATCTATCAGCGACATGTCAAGAAACTGACTCACTTCCATTTGAATTGTCTTAGGAAGAATCTGAAGATCACCTAGCAAGACTATGTACTGAACGCTGAGGTCTTTTCTTGAGTTGAACTGCCAAGCATTCAAACTCCACTCAGAGAGAGCAACTCTTATGGGTTGACCACATTGTTCTATTGCCAAATGTATTTCTGCCAAAGTCTATTTTATAGAAAGCTCATACGGGACAAGCACTCACAAGGAGGTCAGAAAAAGCGATACAAGGACACTCTCAAGGTCTCTCTGAAGAACTTTGGAATCAATTGTGAGACATGAGAGACTCTGGCACAGGACCACCCAGCATGGCATGCCTGCATCAAAGAATGTGTTGTTCTATGAGCGAAGCAGAACTGCAGTGCCTCAAAAGAAATGGGAGATGCACAAATTTAGAGACATCTCCACTCCAAAAATTCGTATGGAATATCTGTCTCTGATCTGTAACAGAGCCTTCAAAGCTTGTATTGGTCTGATCAGCCACAGTTAGGTACACTGTACCTTGATTCCAACATAGTGATGTCATTTTGGTCCTCTTCAAACATGAAGGACAACAACCCACCAGCTCTCCCATCAAAAGACTACGTGAAAAGTGAAGTCTGGATGCCATTACTGCCCCCAAACAGGTTAAATTGATGGTGGTTAAGGCCCCCTCTAACTTTGGAACTAAGGGTATCTTCAGTCAGTTAATCAACTAGTAAAAACAATTCCTGCTTTCAAAGAGGTCACAGTCCAGTGGGAGAGACAACATGCAAACAACTTTGTATAAAGATGCTATCTGCGGTGTAAATTATGGGTAGTCTCAGAGGGAGGGCACTAAGATTAAGGAGGACTGGAAAGATACTTGAACTCACATAATCTAGTCTTCTTTTATAGGTGAAAAAACTGAGGCATTGGAGAGGCAAAGGTGACTTCTCTAAGGTCACGTATGTTACTGGTTTTAGAACCAGGATTTGAGCTTGGTTACCTTTTGGGAATTCCCCCTTTTACGGAGCCATTTCCTTAGCATCTCTAACAATAAGGAAAATCATACGGAAGAAGGCAATTTCTCCTAAACTCTAGACTTTGGAGGTACATATACTCCAGGAAAATACTAACAGCACATGCTTTCATGCAGCAACAACAAAATCTGTCCGTAGATAAGCTTTCTCCCCCAAAAAGACCAAATCAAAACCCATCCTCTAAGGACTTTCTCCAAATTAAACTTTCTCCAATTTCATTGTTCCCTCTCCACAGCCTTAACACCTGTGTAGTCAATGTTTTCCTTTGTTGCCATATTCATTGTGCAGTAGAAAGAACAATAGATAGAGTGAAAGGACCAGGGTTCAAATCTGTGTTTTTCTCCTGGGCAAGCGCTTCATCTTGACTGGTCTTAATTTCTCATCTATAGAATGAAGGGATGTGAGAGCTCTAAGTTTCTGTCTAGTTGTCAGTTCTCTGATCCTATAAGGCATTTCTGAAGTACTTTAGTACAGATGTCAGAAGATTCCACAAACATTTCTGGCTAGGTGTGTTGAACTGAGTGCTGGAATTGGAGTCAGAAAGATCTGAGATCAAATGTTCCCTCAAGATAATCCTTTAGATCAGAGCTAAGGGCGGGGGGCAGCTAAGTGATGTAGTGCACCAGGTCTGGAGTCAGGAAGACCTGAGTTCAAGTCTGGCTTCAGACCCTTACTAGCTATATGATCATAGGCAAGTCACTTAACCTTATTTGCCTCAGTTTCTTCATCTATAAAATGAGCTGGGGAAGGAAATGGCAAACCATTCTAGCATCTCTGCCAAATAAAACCCCAAATGGGGTCACGAAGAGTCAGACACAACTGAAAAACAACTGAAAATTATTGGTTTATGTCCTGTCTCTTAACCCACTATGGTGTTCAGCAGAGGGCTTGAGCCCATACCGTGGAGGACCAACTGATCAATTCCCTGACTTGAAGGTAGTATTTGTGAGTCACAGAGGGGCCTGGCCCAGCTTAATGTCTAAGGATTTCAATAGTATAGAGCAACAGGACATATTCAGTGTAGGAAAAAGAGATAGGTTTAAAGCTAGGAGGCTTGAAAGGAGTGGGAGGTGATTGCTCACAGCTCTCCTGAGAGAGAGACTTTGCCGAGGCAGCCAGGCCTTTCTCTGGGGGCCTCCAGACCAATTCAGGGAGCTTACTCCTAGCTCCAAGGACAGCTGCACCTCAGGGCTTCAACTCAGCCCTTCCACATTGTTCCCCTTCACTGTTTTCTGTGAGTGTGTATGTGTGTGTGTGTGTGTGTGTGTGTGTGTCTTTTTTTAACATGCAAGTTGCCATGAAAAATTTGTTAATGAAATATTTGCTTAGAAGTCTGCTCTGGGCTAGACTGATAACCTATCTGTGTTTGAGTTTGGCTTCCCATATTCTAAATACTCATCTTCTGTCTGTTTAGCTTATTGATTGGTTTGGCAAGAAAAGAAGCCTTGTCATCAGTGACCAAGGTCAAACTAAGCAAAAAGGGACAGGAGAGGGGTAGGAGGGGGTGGGGGAAAGAGGTGAAGTTGAACAGATGAGCTCAGTGAGGCAAAAGTGATATCTGGAACTTTCCTTAAAGGCACAGGCCTCTGGTCTCATCCACAGCTGGCAAAGAGGAATCTCTCAGGGGGCAAAGGAAGGTGACAGATGAAAAATGCTAGATGATGTCCCCAGAGATTCAGATTCTGCCAGATGGTGTAAACGTGTGAGGGCTTTCTAAATCTTACCTTGGGCCAGTGGATTAGGAAAAATAAAAGGAGTTCAGGTTAGAATTTGTGGGATTGAAATTAAGGACATTTCAGTGAATCAATTCTGCCTAAGTCCAGTTGCCCTCTAAAAGCTGAAGAAATAGCTTTCTATCATGCATAATAGCCATTAAAATATATCTGCAAATTCAACTCTTAATCCTCAGCTGTGTAGATAATGCAAAACAGCAAATTATTCCAGGCTCTACTATTTGGTTTTAAATAATTTCCTTCCCCCGCCCCTTATATTTCTGCAACAGGATGACCTTTTGAGTAATATTTGGACCAGACTGAAATTCAATTTACTGATATTTTTTACAAATGCATTAGGTGAGTAACGGCAGCCCCCGGTAACATACAAATCTTCTCAGGAGCTCACCAGAGCAGGATCTCAGAGGTCCTCTATTCCAACTCTGACATGGACAGAAATCTTCTCTGCAACATACCCGACAAGTGATCATCTATTCTTTGCTGGAATAGATGGGGGGAGAAGGGAGCTTCCCCTTCCAAGGAAGCTCACTTCTCTTTTAGATAACTCTTTGCTAAGATTTCCAGAACCATATTTCAATCGTAGGCTTCATCCTACTAAGCATCAGTAATACAAATTCAAATGGGACCCCTCTACCTGGCCATATTTTATAGATGAGAAAACAGACCCAAAGATGGAAAGTGACTTAAGTTGTGTCATACTGGCCAGGGCATTTTAAATTTCTAGGTCTTGGTTTCTTCATTCTTAAAATAAGGAAGGTTGGTCTAAATCATTGGACTAAATCAAGGACTCTTTCGAATGTCAATCCTAAATATATATATCCCGACTAAATAATGTTTCCTCCCCAAACAACCATTCCAGAGTTGCCTAGGTCCTTTTCGACCTAAAGCAACCTTTGAAAGCGGCTTCTGTCCTATCTCATTCTACCCACTCCCACATTAGTCCTTCCTATTGGAGAGAAATGCTTCCATCAAAAAAGGAAGAATATCAGAAGCAAATGAGAAACCAGCTCAACTCTGTTTTTGCCATTTTCCCTCAGGCTGATCCCTTAGGAGCAAAACTGTGTTATGTAGGGAGAGGAATTCTTGTCTATCAAAGTGTTATATGAAACCTGGCAGCAATACCTAGAGGAGCTCGGTATGTCCTCATGGTCTACACTGACCACTTAACCTGAGTTATCTTTGGATAGAATGTATATTCATCCAGAGTCAGATCCATGTTCTTCCCTTGTTCACTTCAAGGTCTGATATATCATAAAGGCCTAGAACTGCTACCTGAAACTCTATTGGACTAAATTAAACATTTATGAGGTGGCACAGAGTACCAGGCCTGGAGTCAGAAAGACTCACCTTCCTGAGTTCAAATCTAGCCTCAGACTCTTACTAGGTGCGTGACCTTGGACAAATCACTTAACCCTGTTTACCTCAGTTTCCTCATCTGTAAAAATGATCTAGAGAAGAAAATGGTGAACCACTCCAGTAATTCCAGTTCTTGCCATCAAGCAGCTACAAGGGGCAAAGGGGAGAGACAAAAAGGATGAGCATCCAGGGACTACTTGATTGAACGCTTTGAATAGAACATCACAAAAACCTGAATATCTAATCCTGTCCATAGAAAATGAACCCACTAGACTGTCTGACTATGCCTCTCTGTTAGCCAATCAGTAAGCATTTATTAAGCACCTACTATGTGCCAGGCATTGTGCTGTGCCCTGGGGAACTCACAGTATAATAGTATGAAAACAACTACGTACAAACAAGATATATACAAATATAAATTGGAGAAAATCTACAGAGGGGAAGGCACTAGAACTAAGGGGAACTATAGAAGATGAGATTTTAAATGAGACTTGAAGGAAGTGAGAGAAACCAGGAGGGAGAAATGAGGAATTACAGGCATGAGGAACAGCCAGTGAAAATGACCAGTTTCTGGAAATGCAGTGTCTTGTACAAGGTCAGTGTTACTGGATCACAGAGCATCTGGAGGGAGTCGGGTGTAAGGAGACTGGAAAGGTGGGAAGGGATCAGATTGTGAAGAGCTTTGAATGCCAGAGGACCTTCTATTTGATCCTGGAAGTGATAGCCACTGGAATTTCATGAATAGGGGAGTGACATGGTCTGATCTGTACTCTAGGAAGATTAATTTGACAGCTGAGTGGAAGATAGAGTAGACTGAGAGAGACCTGAGGCAGGGAAATCAACCAGAAGGTTGTTGCAATAGGCCAGGTATGAGGTGATAAGGACATTCACCAGGATAGCTGCAGAGTCAAAGGAGAGAAGGGGGTATACACAAGAGATGTTGCAAAGACAAAATCAATAATTTTTGGCAACAGATTGGATATAGGGGGTGAAAGAGAATGAGGAGCCAAGGATGATGTCTAGGTTGCAAGCCTAAGTAACTAGAAGGATATTGGCTCTTTAGCCAGTAACAGGGAAGGACTAGGGGTAAACAGAACAAGTTAAGTTTTGGACATGTTGAATTTAAGTTGTCTGCAGATCCCATTTGAGGTGTCCAAAAGGTGGTTGGATATGTGAGTTGAGAGGTTAGAAAAGAGGTTGGGGCTTAATAAGTAGATTTGAGAATCATCAGCATAGAATGATAATTGAACCCACAGGAGATGATGATAGTGATCTCACCAAGTGAAATAATAAGGAAGAAGAAAAGAAGAGGGCCTAGGAAAGAGCCTCAGGGGGAGGTGTGACCTCAATGAAGATCCAGCAAAGGAAACTGAGAAGGAGTGGTCAGAGAGGTGGGAGAACCAAAGCCCTCAATGAGTCCCTGCTGTCTCTAGGTTAGAAGACTCAGTCTGGCTCCAGCCTATATTTCCAGACATTTCATACTGAACTCCTTCTCTCACTCTATGTTCCAGCCAAATAGAATCACTTCCTGCTTCCCAAACTTGAAATTCTATCTACCACCTCTGGCATTTGTACAGGCCATGCTTAGATTGCATTCCTTCCTCACCTCTTGTCTTTCAAATCTTAATCCTTATACATATTTAATGAGTTGAATTAAATTATGTCCAGAAAAATTTGCAACTCAGTCTTAGCAATTTCTCATCAGATCAGCAGCAAAAGATCCCTTGGAAGTTCCTGTGGTTTTAGTGAAGATAACTCCAGGACTTAACTGGAAAACCTATGACCTGGGAGCCTGTAGGGTTTGCATATATATAGGGAGAGGTCATGAGTCTATTCTCAGCTGTCCCACTGGCCTCAGCAGGAGGTTGGGCTCTTGGAGAGTCCAAGAACAGGTCATCCATCTGTGTTAGAATCTCCTACCTTATGACAATTTAAATCCATTTAAGACTGAATCCTACAATCCAAAACTTCTTGCAATGGTGGATTTAGTAGTTTATGTGATGGTTGTTTGAGATCTGTAATTCAGTGTGCCCAAGTCAAGGACTCATCTAGGAAGACTAACAGCTTCCTCTAACATTGGAAGAATACTCAGAAACCAGGCCGTGATGACTTTGGATACTTAGGGCAAGCTTTGCAAAATTCAAGCAGGGCAAGTAAAATGAAAAGTGGTAGCAAGGAGATATGGAACCTGGGACACAGCAAGTACGTAGTGGAGAGGCACCTCCCCTATAGCACAATAGCTGAGGGCAGGGAGAGGAGGAAGCCCTTAAATTGGTAGCTTCCTATTTTAACTAATTATTCTAGTTGCTAAACTCAGTCATTTCTGTGCTGCTGAAGGAGGGTACCTGATAGTACCCTGATAATCTATAATGTCTATAATAAATGTTTGTACTCTGGTATAAAGTTCTAGTCTCCCTGCACTGGTTAACAGTTCTGTCTTTGCATCTCGGTGACACCCTACCATTTTTATAATTTCTATTCCCTGAAATGACCTCCATTATCAGTGGACCACTCCAACATACACACACCCACCCACACACACACACACACACACACCACACTGGCTATGGTCTCTTGTTTCCTTTGTGGAGTATTCTGCCTCCACAGTCTCCCCAAACAGATTATTTCAAACTAAAGGTCTCTATTTGTGTCCCATTTTTATAAGAACCCTCCAGTGTTTGCCACCTATTACCAACTAATTGAATTTCCTCCTTCGTACATTACTATCTGGCCACCTCCTTTCCAGATGCCTCCCAGTCTACACTAGGGACCAGTCATGCCCTGACTCTCCACTTTCCTGATTGGTGACCAATTCCATTTCAGAAAAGACCTTACCATGATTCACCTCATCGCAGTCTCCCCAGATACCTCTTCCACAGCCTTCTTGCCAGCTGGGACTTTCATTGTGGAACCATGAACCATGATCAATATCCAATTCTGCCCTTGTCCCAACATAGGATGTGTCAGCCTAATCTCCCAAGGCTCCATTCACACATAGTACATAATTTTCTGGATCAATGTGGCCCTCCCCAGTCTGTACTCATCCATGTATGTTGTTTGTTACATTTAGCACATAAGCTCCTTTAAGACAGGAACCATCTTTGTTTTCATGGGTGTATCCCCAGCACTTTGCACAATGCTTAGCACATAGCAAGAGCTGAAAGAATGCTTTCTCTTCTCAATCTTAACCAGAAACCAAGACTTTAGTGAGCACCACATGATACAGATTAACTTAGAGGAGCCTTTCCAGCAGATCAGAGCCTACAAAACTCAATCTTGGTAAATGAAAATCTCATGCAAAACCCTGCAACGCTGCAATGTGGGACACCCAGTTAGAGTTGACCTAACTGATGTAATGAGGGTCTAGCAGTGCAGAGAACCTCAGATGTCATCTCTTCATGTGGAGGAGACTAGAGGAACTTGCTTGTAAGAAAGTCATGATGACACATAAGGAAAGTGCCTCAGAAAGACTCTAATCTATGCGGGCATTCTTTAACTGGCTCTGATCAGCTAACCACATGGTGAATGGAAGGCTCTTTAATTGCCTGCAAAGGTGTCCAAAATGCTTTAGTTTACTTCCACAATCCCTTTGTCTCAGTGCTTTTGGGGGATATCAGTGACTCCTTCTCTCATGGTGCCTGACAAGAGACAATGCTGTAAAGAAAGAGGTCTCAAAGTCTTTCTCCCCTTTAGGGTCATGTGGTCCTTTGAAAGGGAATCATTCCCTAGTCTCTGCACTTATTCTTTTTTATTTTAAGTAAAGTAAGTGGAACCTCTAACTCTGTAAATTTGAAATATCCAGAGTGTGTCTCAGTCCCCAGAGTCTGAGAGTTCAAGTTTTAAGCCAGCACAGGAGCAAGGAATGACCTTCAGGATGAATAATAATCAGATCCCTAGCCCAGGCATAGCTGGCACAAGCATCCAGTGCTGCCATTGGATGTGAACTTTGTGTTTGCACCATCAGTGTTATGTAGGAATGGAGGCAAGTTGAGATTACTCCCCACCTCCCCCAAGAGACTGAGATGGTGAAAGGGAGAGTATGACCCTGAAGTATTGGTGATATTTTTACATTTATTTTTTGCTGTATCTCCAAAATAAATATCATTGTGAAAAAGAAATTAATATTAAGGGATTAAATGGAACTGAGGAGCTAGTCACCTAACAATGGAGGCAACACAGCTAATTGGGGTTCAAACTAATAGCAGCAGAGAAGACAGAACCCCTAGAAGCTCATCATGGTACACTAGAACCATGATGAGAAGATGTAACAGCCTGCCACACACTCACAACCCCAATATCACTCTTCTGAGGCCTCAGGAAAGCTACTTTCATTCCTGGGTCCCTGAGTCCTCATTGCTCCCCTCAAGAAATGACCTGCAATCAACAGATTCCCCCCACCTTCTAGATTCATTATTGGTTACTCCCCCACCCACCCACATGTCTCTCCCAAAGCTTCTCTTTCCCAACTGCTAGACCTATCAATTATACAGGTGAATTTGAAATTCAGGCCATCCTGGAATCTAGGCTCCAGCAAAAATATCCCCAGTGCCTCTTATTAGAGGAATTAAAACCTGTAAGTCTGCCACCCATGTCCCTGTTCTCTAGCTACTTCAAGGCTTCTATTACCACTTCAAGGATTTACTGGTAAATATTTAACAACTGGTTCTTTGCGGGGGGAAGAATGTATGTGCAACACACTTTTTAGTTTAATCCATATTATTAAAATTTTCTGCACCATTTTCTAAAGTCTAAATAGTCAACCAAGTCCTGATTTGCAGTATTTGCTGACTTCTTAGACATAACAGAGCTCATATAAGCTGATTCCCACACACCCCTGCACAAATTTATTTGCAGTAGAAAAACAAAAGTTTTAGGATTCTGGGGAAATGATGTTTCTGGCTGTGGTCTGAGGGAATGACCCACATTGTAGTTAAGTTGAGGGTTCAGGATGTTCTATTCCAACTGGGCTTCAATGAGGTTTCCTGTCCACTGATGAGAAGACTTGAAGAACCAGGGGGTACAAGGAGACAAAATTCCCCCAGTAAACCAGATTCTCCCTTACCTTTTATACTATCTCCAAAACAGACTTCTTCAAGATCAGGACAGATGGCCCAAGGCTGCTCCCTTAAATTATGGCACCTGGCAACAAGCCTCCTTTAGTGTGGCTCACTCCTTTTGGGAAAAGAATTCCCAGTGTTGCCTCTGACCCAGGCCTAGCTGCTGCCCCACTTAACCCTTCTGATATTCTGGCCCTGCTTCAGCACAGCCCGGTAACCACATAAGCACACACCTGCTTGACTGGAGATCAGTGCTGATTCATTTCTCAGTCTTCAAACTCTTCCATGGTCTGCTTGCTTCAAGGAGAGATTGCTATCTACACTCTTATCACTGAGTGACTTTAACAACTTAGCTCAACAGTCCTTACTGATTTTTGGTCTCAAACTTGTTCCATTTAACCCAAAACTAGTAGATTCCTGAATATTTGATCCTGAAAACCAACCCAGTCTAGGTCCTGCCTTGTGGGGTAATCCCAAGTGCATGCTCCTGAATGAAAGCAGTCTGAGATAAATCTGCCACAGATAATTCTTAAATTCATTTCAACAGTTCAACAAACACCAAGTTCTTACTGCATTCAGATAGTATGCTAGGTGGCAGGGGAGATACAAACTTTTGATAAGACATGGTATCCAGAGAAACCTGGAAAGAGTTGTATGAAATGATGCAGAGAGAACTGAGCAGAACCAAGAGATCAATTCATAGAATAATAGCACCATTATAAAGACAAACAACTTGGAAAGACTTAAGAAATCTGATCAGTACAGTGACCAACCATATTCCAGAGGACTGGAATGAAGAATCATTCTACCCACCTACCGACAGAAAAGGAATGGACTCAATATACAGAATCAGACAAACATTCTCCGGCATGGCCAATGAAGGAAATTTTTTGCTTGACTACCCGTATTTGTTACAAGAGTTTTGTTTTGTTTTGGTTGGTTTGGTTTGGTTTTCAATAAAAGGGCATGATGAAAAAGGGAAAAAGATACTTTTTAATTTTTCTTAAAATCACATAACCTCTCTTTGCCTCAATTTCGTTATTTGTGAAATAGAGTAATACTTGCATTATCTACCTCAATGGTTTTCTGTGAGGATAGTACTTTGTAAATCTCAAAATGGCATTGAGATGTGATTGGTTTTTAGTCAAATTAGAATTACTCTGTATATTTATTTAACTTTAAACAATTATTTCATCCAGCTATGCATAGAACATTAAACATAAAAGAATAGTAGCAGGATAGTAACTTTCCCAGACTAATTTCTATCTGAGCCTCCATCAAAAAGGTCACAAGAATGAGATGACTATAGTAATAAATATCTGAAAATAAGTGTGTTTTAAAGTTTTAAAAGCAATTTACATAAAGTAATCTATATAGAGAATGCAGAAGATTGATTCCTCATTATTCTAATGAGAGAGTTCACTGTAGGAAAGCAAATGTTCCCAATTTCAGTAATCTGAACTTTATATGTCATGATATTTCTTCTGGTATGGGTCATGCTGTTTTTTTTTTCATGTGGCTAACAATTGAATATCAGGCAGTATCCACTGTAGAAGAACAGTTGGCAAATTCAGAAATAGTAAATTCAATTAATTTTGAAGGATATTTATTTGAAAGGTTGAAATTATATCCCCTAATTATAGATGTTAACATATTAAGGCCTGACTTTCTGCTATGAAATATAATGGGCATGAGTTTCAAAAATACCTCTGAGAAATTCTAGCATATTTGCATTTTTTTCCTTAGGGGGAAATGTCTTAAGTCAAGATTGAATATCTTATTAAAATATTCTACGCTTTGTTGTTTCTTTAATTTCATTAATGTATATTGCAACAATGTATATTGCAACCTATTCATAATCTTTCATCCTAGCCTCCCATAAATCCTCCACAGGGAGTCCACCGAGCATGCTGGGGGGCTGACCTCTAGTTCTCAAGATAATACGGATACCAATAGAGTATGTGGGTTGTCTATTGTTTAAACTTCACTTTTGTTCCCTGACAAGCCCAAATCATTTTCTAGCTATGTCGCTCTCTGATGACATCTTTTTATACCATTTCTTTTGTACCCTTTGTGTTTGGTAACACATTGTGTCCTACCCCAGTCCACCAGGTATCTCTCCATTGCCTTTGAGTGATCTTCAATTTCACTTGTAGTTTTGCTGTAGTATTACATGATTCATAATTATACAGCATCACCAGAAGATGCTAAATCATTCTTTTAGAAAGCAAGTCCGATCAAAATAAACATAATTAGACTTAATAACAGAAGCATAAACGAAGTTCTAATTTTTTAATTTGCTAATTGGTCTTCCTAGCTGTGGACCACTGCTAGTGCTTAGTTTATGTCATGACGTATTCATTCATTTGTAGAACAAATATTTATTGAATACTACTAAGTTTCCAGCACCATGCTAGGCACTTTGGCAAATAGGAAGAAATGTAATGTACTCTTGGCTCTCACAAGACTCTTCTTGTAGGACAGATAAAAATTAAGTGAAATGCAAAAGTTCTATGAATCAGTAAACATCTAATAAGCACCTTCTACATGCCAGGCATGGTACTAAACCCTAGGAATAAAAATAAAGGGAAAAGACAGTCCTTCCTTTTGAGGAGCTCACACTCCAATAGGGGCAGTCAAAATGCAAACAACTATGTACACATAAGCTATCTATACGGTAAACTGGAAATAGTCAACAGAGGGAAGGCACTAAGGGGGATTAGGAAATGCTTCTCAGAGATGATAGAAGCCAGGGAAGCCAGGAGATGGAGATGAGGAGGGAAATAATGTCAGGCATGAAGAACAGAGGGTGAAAATGCATGTTTTTTGGAGATGAAATGTCTTGTTCAAGGAATAGCAGAAAGGCCAGCATCACTGGATCACAGAGTACATGTCGTGGTTGGGAAGCAAGGTATAAGAAAACTGAAAGGGTGAGGAGGAATAGATTACAAAAGACTTTGAACACCAAATGCAGGGTTTCGTTTTTTATTCTTGGAATTATAGGGAGCCACTGCAGTTTATTGTGTAGGAGAGTAACATGGTCAGGCCTGTGATTTAGGAAGAATTCTTTAGCAATTGAGTCAAGTATTGGCTGGAGTAGAGAGATTTGTGACAGGGAGACCAACCAGCAAACTATTGCAATAGTCCAGGTATTTGATGGTGAAGGTCTGTATCAGGATGGTGGCAGTGTCTGAGGAGAGAAGGGGGTATGGTCAAGAGATGTTACAAAGGTAAAATCAATAAGACTTGGTAATATATTAGATATGGGGGAGGTGAGAGTGAGGAGCTGAGGAAATCACCTACTTCATTGCAAACCTGGGTGACTAGAAACTTGGTGGTACCCTAAGATGGTAATAAGGAATTTAAGAAAATGGAATAGTTCTGGACACATTGAGTTTTAGATGTCTACAACGCATCCAGTTTGAGATGTCAAATAAACATTTGGAGAGACAAGATTCTCCAGGCTGGGTAAGTACTTCTGAAAATCATTAGCACAGAGGTGATAACTGAATCCATGGGATTCAGTCAGGTCCTGATTAGAACACCAAGTGAAAGAGTTAAGAGGAAGAAGTCTCAGAACAGAGCCCTGGAGGACATCTCTGGTTAATGGTTATGACCTGAATGGAGATCCAGAAAAGGAAACTGAGAAGGAGCAGTTAAATCAGTAGTGGAGGAAAGAAATAAACATTAGTGCTATGGGTGTTGAGCACAAGAACAATCTTACTGCTAGCTAGTAATCTAGAAAGGCAAAGTTATCAGGGAAAACTTCATGAAATAGCATTTTGAAGAAGGGGTCAGAAATTAGACAGAAAGTGTTGTCAGGAGTAGAGCATTCCAGGTGTGTGTGGGGGGGTGGTGGTGGAGGGAACAGTCCAATCAAAGGCATAGAAACAAGAAAGTGTGGGAAATATTTGGAGGAAAAGTGAGTGGTTCAATTTGGCTGCTGTATAGGGTGACCGAAGGGAATGAATGAGAGATAATGTAGGAAAAGCATAATTTACTATCCTTGTCATCATATATTTTAAGTAAGAGAGGAAAATGTGTTTTCACTTGGTCAGATCTGAAATTCTATGAATGAGACTGGAATGATTAAATTATGGGCAATTAATTCCATTTTTAAAGTTGTTGGGGTGGGCCTGACTACAGTCCTCTGTTAGCTCAGGTTCAATTTAGGAATGTTTGGGAATGAAATGAAACTTTTGTAAGTCACTGAACAGTTAAGAAAAAGATATTTACTTTACCTTAACACAGCAAAGAAATGCAACAAGGAATACAATGCCACTTAGCTTCCATAGACAAGTCTCCCTTGTCTCCATATGGAATGTGCATTTGGCCAGCAGGGCAGGGTGTTGTGACCACCAGTGGTCTTCAATATCTAGCTAGCCAGAAGGGGTGGACAGGTGCATAAAACCTTTTATGCTCTTAGGTCAATAGGAAATTGTGTCAAGAGAGGTAGGGGCCAATCAGGTACTAGGGACAGATTTGTCACCTTTTTTGTTGAGTCATTTCAGTTGTGTCTGACTCTTCATGACCCCATTTGGCATTTTCTTGGCAAAGATACTGGAATGGGTTGCCATTTCCTTCTCCAGCTCATTTTCAGATGAGGAACTGAGGCAAACAGGGCAAAGTGATTTGCCCAGGATCACACAGCTAATAAGTGTCTGAGGCCAGATTTAAACTCGGGAGATGAGTCTACCTATTTCAGGCCCAGCACTCTATCTGCTGCACCATCTAACTGCCCTTATCACCTTTTGGGGAAAACTTAATCCTTGCTGGAAGGAGGAGAGGAGCAACACTGATTTTGATCACAAAAGCCTTGAGCTAAAATGTTGCTAACTTATTTCTAGGCTTCCTTCAAGATATTAACTCCACTTTACCCTTCAAAAAGAAGAACTTGGAGTGAGAGTTGGGGTGGGGGTGGGGGGGGTTCCCTGTGCCTGTCTCAAGCCCATAGATGTCATGGCTGAGACCCAGACTAATTCTGCTCCAGTTCCAGACCTTTGGCAATATAAAGAGACTAGATACACACTACTTCAGGGCCAGTGTTGGCTAGCTTTATAAGGATAAGTCAATGCTGTTGTTGACACATGAAGCTTCAGTGGTCCCACTGAATTGATCAAATATAAACCCAATTTCCTATCTGCAGGCATGGATACACTAACAAATTGCATCAGGGGGGCTTTTTAACCAAAGCTCTTAAGAAAGAGGATAATGGGAGTGGGTGAGCATCTGGGGGTAGCAACTGAAACACATATTAGTCAGCATAAGCTCGGCTCAAACACCATCTCCCACCTTAAAACTTTCCTAATTTTCCCCACTCTACCTCAGTTCCTCCCCCTTTCTATTCCTTGCACTTCTTTTGCATGTATTTCACATAAGTAAGGGAGTCAACCTCTGAAAGTCCAGAATCTAATTACTGAAAGGAACCAATAACAAGGCATGAAACTGTCAAAATATGGCCACATTCATATTATGGAGTATTCACAAGCCCCTTGAGTAAACTAGAAAGGCAGAAATTCCACTGCCCAAGTAATGTTTGGTTATTCCCTGTAGAAGACCCCTAAAAAAAGACTGTAGACCAATTTAAGAGTCAGCCAGTTTGAGTGTATCCAGTCAGGAGAGAGACTTAAGGAGGAACCTAGCTCCGGATTAGCTGACTAGAAAACCTGGGAAGCTGGAGAAAGGGAGCCTAGAAGTGAATGAATTAATGAAGTATTTATGAAGCACTGAGTATATGCAAAGTACTGTATTAAGCACTGAGGATGCAAATAGCAAATCAAGATGGTGCCTCCTTGCAAGGAGTCCACATTCTCATGAAAGAGATGATGTATTTGCGAGTGGATGGAGGTAGCTGTCATAAGGAGCTGGGCCAGGACTCTAGAAGTGAGTCTGTGTTGGTTAAGCAGGAGAAGTATCAGGAGAGATGTATGTAGGTAAGTGTTACTTGTTCCCAGCCCACCCTAGACTATGAACCCCAAGTATAGCACCTGCTCTGGACTACTCCCTAAGTCAGCATTCACAGGTTTGTAAGTTTAGTGCCCAGGGAAGTGAGTGCTTCTATCTCCAGGGTTCTAGAGCTGCTTATTGAGTCCAGGCCTCCCAAAACTATACTTCACAAGTCTCAATCAGTGAGTGCCCCCTTAACAATCAGCCAGGATACACAATGAGTTCAAGCAAAGGCATTTGCTAAAACGCCATAGTAAAAGAGTATCTTCAAAACATCTCCCCTGGGGTGTGCTATTTCACAGGCATACACAGCATCTAGAGGAAGTGTGTGTGTACAAACATGAAGCACATCTAGTGTGACCAGAACTCATGACTTTAGGTTATCTAGGTTCACTGTCATTTCCTAGAGTCTTTTCCACAGCTCATCTCTTTGTTGCCAGAGCCATTCTCCCTTGCACTCATTGTTGACTCTCTTCTTTGCTGCCAAGGGTTACATATTTTGAAGCTGCTTCTTTCTGGCTTTGAGTGACTTTGTGTCAGTATCTGGAGAATGTATATGTCTACTCCCTCAAATGGATGCATGTTAACTCTCAGTGAGGTGGAAAGCAGGGTTGAGTCCCAAAGGGTTCTCAATTCTGAGGCCGGGAGCCTAGCTGTACAGTTTGACGGGAACAATCTGCTCCAGGGAAAGTGTACATAGAGATTTGACGAGAGCAGTATACCTGTCAAACATAACAAAGGTGGCCTCAAAAGTGTTCAGGGAAAACAGGACCCCCCCCCCCATGGGCCAGAAAAACAGAAACTCATTTGATCCAGATTTTTAGTATGAGTACAGACCATGAAAGCAAAGTCTCAGATGATAGGACCACTACCCAGATTCTCCTGCAAAATAGGTTAGACTCATTTTTTTTCCTTAAAAGGTGAAAAAGCTGTCTCAGCATTTGATTGACCTAGGGGAATATGGATCAAATTGTGCTTCCTTTGACACAGCTTTCTGGTAGCTTGTGGTCATATTGACATCCTTCCCAGCTTTCTAAGGGCGTAAAAATACCCATACACATGGAGTCAGATGAGGCAGATGTCCTAAGAGCACCTACAAGTTGCCAAACCTCATCCTGCTAAACAGACACATTCCCATAAAATGGCTAGGGGTCCTTTAGCATTCTAAGCTGAGTTACGGAGTAATCTTATTAAATACCTTTTCTATATTATCACTAAGGCTTTATTTCTTCAGCTCCTTGCATGATCAGCATTTACTACGGTCTCCAGTCTCCCCCAGCATTCTCTTCGCCTTTCTTTGACTATGCTTCAACTTGTGAAGGTCTTTTCTGGGATGAATACAATACAGCAGATTTGGTCTGATAGTGAAAAATGAAATACGACCATCATCTCAATTATTCTGAACAATGTGTTTATCTTAACATAACCTCCACCTTAGTTTCTTTTGGCAGTGAAGTCATACTCTTGAGTCATGTGGAACTTGCATTAAAGTTACCTTGGTAACTCACTAAAATCCTCATTACTTTAAATAAACTATTGTCTAGCTACATCTTGCCTATCCTACAGTGTACAGTTGTATTTTTTAACCCTAGTGTAGGATATTACACTTTTTCTGTCCATAACTATGATTGCATGATGTAAAAGTCTTAGTGTGTAACTACATAGACAAAAAAAAAAATTCTTCTATATTTTATAGTTTTAAAGAGTTATCTGGACCACTGAAACTTTAAGTGACTTGTTTAAAGGTCATACAACTAATGCATTTTAGATTCAAGACTGGAACCTAGGTCTTTATAACTAAGGCCAGTCTTTCTTGCTGACATGCTTCTCACCAATTATAGAAATTATCAAGTCTATAAACATAAAATTATTGAGGACATTATTTTTAGCAGGTGGATTGGTCCTTTTATGGATTATCTGTGGCAGGAATAATAATAATAACTAGCATTTATATAGTTCTTTAAGGCTCACAAAGTACTTTGAAAATACTATCTCATTTTATCCATACAACAATCCTGGGAAGTAGGTGCTATTATTATCCCCATTTCATAGATGAGGATGCTGGGGAAGTTCACATGACTAGTAAGTGTCTGAGGCTAGATTTGAACTAATGTCTTCTTGACTCCAAGTCTAGCACTCTATACATTATGCCACTTAGCCGTCTCATTAAAATACATCCTGTGATATGTGGCCCGTTGTTCTAGCATGTGGAGATTCTTTGGATCCTAACTCAGTCATCCAATAGACTATTTCTTCTAGTTCAATCTCATCTGCAAATATGATAAGGATCCTATCTATGCCTTCATCCAATTTATTGACTAAAATGTTGACTACCACAGGGCTAAGAAGAAAAAATTTCCATGAAAGCCTCGTTATAAGTAGACAGCAGCTCATTAATGATTTCTTTGGATCATTCTATTGGTTATGATTTAATCTAATAATATTTTCATCTAGCCCATATTTCCCATCCTGCCTTTAAAGAAAGTTCTTAATGTTTTTGGAGCCCTTCTCACAATAAAGTTTTTAAATGCATAAAGCAAAATATATAGAATTTTAAAGGAAAGCAATTATATTGAAATACAGATATCAAATTATCTCAAAATGTTCACTGACTTCAGGTTAAGAAACTTTCATCTAAGGTCAAGATAAAATCCACATGTAATTGTTTTATCTGGGGCATTCCCTCAATTCTCCTGTGTAGCACTCAAACAGACAGAGGAACTATGTAGGTTCCAGTGTAACAACTGCCTCCAACAATGCTGATTGCAACTCATCCATGACTTAGTAGATAGGCCTAGAGAATTGCCTGAGGCACATAAAATCTAAGTGACTTGCCCTGAGTCACACAGCTAGTAAAGATGGATTAGAATCCAGATCTTCTTGACTCCAAATCCAATATTCTATCCAACAGGTCACACTGCCTTCTTACTAGTCCAGGAACCTTTTTGAAAAACAAATTGTGATTAGCCTGAACTGATTTCTTCTTGATAAACCCTTGTTGGCTTTTAGTGATCATCACTTCTATATCTAAGTGCCTATAAACCATCTGTTTTTATTAAATCTTACCATATATTGGTAAACTTATATTTTAAAATATGAACTTCACAAACAGCCACAGTCCATGATGAGTTTTCATTTTTCTAAAGACTGTTCCACTTTCTCATCATCATAGCATCATAGGACTGGGTACTAAAAGGGACCTTGGAACTTATCTAGTCCCACTCACTCATTAGATGAGGAAATTGAGGTAAAGGCACATGAAATGACTTGACCAAGGACATGCAATTAGCAAGCACTAAAGCTGAAATCTGAACTCAGTTCATTTGATTTTAAACCCAAGACTTTTGATTACACCATGTAGCAATTAGATAAGTTTTTTTAAAAAATATTTTATTTTGGTGAATATCTTTTCCTTCATGGTCTCTATTTAGAGAGTAACATCAAGAAAAATGTGTGTGTGTGTTTTTACTTGCATGATCTTCCCCCATTACTCCCAATGTTTTGTTGTTTTGAAATAACAAGTTACCAATGAAATCCCCAATGGGCTTTAAAAGTATTAATCAATTTTACAGCAATAGGGTAAACTTATATCTCTTTTTCTGAGCTGCATTAATAGAAGGAATTCTCTCATACAGAGGAGTCATCATACCAATGAAATCATGGGTCCAATCTCTAATGCATAAAAAGGTAGCTAGGTAGCCAGTGGACAGTGTTAGACCTAGAGTTAGGAAATTCTGATTTCCAATTTGGTCTCACATACTTAATAGCTGTGTGACCCTGGGCAAGTAACTTACCCTTTCTACCTCAATTTCCTCATTTGTAAAATGAGGATAATGATACCACCTCTTTGAGGTCTGCTGTGAAGATACAATGAGATAATATTTATAAAGTGATTTGTAAGCATTAAAGCAATACATAAATGCTAATGTTATTGTTTTTGTTATGCCTTTTGTTTTTTAATATCATGTTCTTTTCTGAATATATTTCTACTACTTCCCCTACAGAGAAAGCCATTTCTTTTGTGACATTGATTAGGATGGGTATTATTAGGTATGAAGGATACATGCAGTTGATTAGGCAGGGGCGGAGCCAAGATGACGGAGTAAAAGCAGTTACTTGCTTGAGCTCTTCCCCAAATCCCTCCAAATACCTATAAAAAATGACTAAACAAATTCTAGAGCAGCAGAACCCACAAAAAAAAAGAGTGAAACAAATTTCCAGCCCAAGACAACCTGGGTGGTTAATTGGAAAGGTCTATTGTACCAGGCTGGAAGAGGAATGAAGTTTAGTATGGGCTAGCAGGCAAAGACCAGGCCTCAGTGAACCTGGAGCAGGCCTCAAAGGACTGAATCGCAGGCAGCTGTGGTGATTTCCAGACTTCTCAACCCACAAACACCAAAGACAACTTAGAAGGTCACTAGGAAAGGCCTGTGACCACAATGAGAGAGAAGCTCAGTCCCAGACCTATTCCCTGTGCAGCCCTGGAGAGGTGGCTGCTTCCTGAGCTCTCAGCCCATAGACAGAGGGGGAATTGAGTGACTGATCAGAGAGGGATTGCAGGGATCTCTTTGCTGGTGCTGAGGCAGGAATCTCTGTGTCACAGTTCTGGGTGGTGATCCTGGGGCAAGGAGGAACACTGGCATGGTGGAGCTTGTAGTGGTAGTAAAGAAAAAATCCTCCTCACAGTTCCAAGTCAGAAAAGGGTGCTTGTGGTCACTCATAGACCAGAGAACAGGCCAGGAAAGGAGTAAACACCTTGCCCTTGATCATGCCACCTTGGAAGAACTGAAAATTTATAGGTTCCTAGAAGTATCTCTGAAAACAGCCACACAAAACCCCCAAAGCTTGTGACAGTACATTCTCCACATTGGAAGCAGACCCCTGCCTTAACAAAGAGTTTGAAACTTGATAATTGGCTGAGAACATGAGCAAATTGTGCAAAAAAAGTCAGACCACAGAATCTTTCTTTGGTGGCAAAGATCAAAACATACAACCAGAAGAAGACAACAAAGTCAAAGCTCCTACATCCAAATCCTCCAAGAAAAATATGAAGCGGTCACAGGCCATGGAAGATACATGCACTTGACCACCCAATATTTGTCACTAAACCTTCCTACTGAACTATAATTAGCTATTTTTAATTATTTGGGGATAGATAATGTAATAGCCTCTCAGGTCTAGTGGTGCCCACCAGTGCTACTTTATGGAGTATATTTATATCAGATGAAAAGTTAAAAGCATAATCACAACTGTTCAGGGCTCTAAATGCTCTGTTAGTTATAAATACATTCTCATTAATAATTGTTTCCATAAAAGAAATTACTACCCTGACAAAATCATAAGCCTTTCACTATTGATGTACGAGTAAGATACTATGCTACGTATTGATAAATACAAAGATTAATAAGAATAATAATATCTAATTCCTAACACTTAGGCAGAGGTTTTGTGCTCTGTCCCAATTTATGTTTAATCTCTGGCTTCTTTATATTCAAAGCAAAAGTCAGATTACAGGAAATGTTTAGGTATAAGAAGAAAGTATAGAATTCTGTTTTTATCATATATCTTATAGAAGAGGAAATACAGGCCCATAGAGATTAGGTGACTATACAAGATCACATAGCTAGTTTGACTGCAAATCCAATATTACTACCACTACATTTTGTGATGTAAAATGTAGTTTTCCTACTCTACTTTATATAAGTCATGTCTAACAACAAGTTGAGTTTAGTGAGTCAAAAAACAGGAGTCATAGGGGGCAGCTAGGTGGCACAGTGAATAGAGTACCGGCCCTGAAGTCAGAAGGACCCGAGTTCAAATCCAGCCTCAGACCAAACACTTGACACTTACTAGCTGTGTGACCCTGAGCAAGTCACTTAGCCCCAATTGCCTAAAAAAAAAAAAAAAGAAAAGAAAAGAAAAAAGAATCAGGAGTCAGAAAGCAGAAAACACACATAAAATACCAGAATAAAAGCAGATTTGGTATTATAGACCAGATAAATGTAGGAAGGAAGAAGCTGTCTAATGCATTTTTTCTTTGAGTACAAGATCTTACAGAAGCTTCTGTGGAGCTAAGCTGCTTTCAGTATCCATAGTTTGAAATGGAAACAAAAATCTTAAGGTTTGAAACATGAGTTGGAGACGTATAGGGGTTGGCAGTAGGGTTGTAGTGGGGTTGGGGAGAAATGGTCTTTAGGGTGCAGTCCTGATATTTTGTTCATTGAATTATTATGCCCTTTATAACATTGCAGAGAAATGGGATGGGAAAAAACGTTAATCTTTCACCATCTCTCTGTGAGTGAAACTGCCTGTTCCCTTCTCCTTTTGCACTAAAGAAATGGGGGTGGAGAACGAACTGGGTGAGAGGTAGAGGAGTCTATTCATAGCATGGGAAACTCAGAAAGTAGCAGCTTTGGGAAATGCGTGGTAAAGGTGCTTGCTGCTTGAATTAACTTCTCCTTATTTACCTGGAATTCCATTTTCAGTAAATATCCTTTGTTTTATTATAAGGTCACATAATTTATTCTGGTTTGATCATGAGAGTCAGCAGTTTTACCTATACGCTCACGTTGCCTCTCCCAATACAATGTAAGTTTCTTTTGCTCAGTAGCTGTCTCATTTTTGTCCCCTACACCTAATACATGCTTGGTACATAAACATTGGGGCAGCTAGGTGGTAGAGTGGATAAAGTGCTGGAACTTGAATCAGGAAGATGAGTCTCCCTGAATTCAAATCCAGCCCAAAAAATGAGCTATGTGACTCTGGGCAAGTCACTTAACCTTGTTTGCCTCAGTTTCCTCATCTATAAAATGAGCTGGAGAAGGAAATAGCAAACAACTTTAGTATCTTTGCCAAGAAAACCCCAAATAGGGTCACAAAGAGTCAGACATAACTGAAAAACAACTGATTAACAACAATATCACATAAATGTTGCTTAATATTTTTAAATACATTGAATTGAACTAAGGCAGATTGTTGACCCAGCCTTAGTTTTTACCCCTCTTCACTCTAGATTTAGCATTCAGAATCACAGTGACTTAGAAAATAGCAGGTGATAATAACTGAACACATCTGGTTGAACACTAAATGTTGAAGATGGGAAATAGTTTTCTGAAAGGAATAGTTACTTAATATTTACTTAACCTGCACAAAATGGTATAAATGAAAATAAATGTTTAATCAGGCCCCATAGGGATTGTCAATTTCAAAGGTAAGGATTTAGTTTAATACTGCCTTGAAAGGCATCAAACTGAGGAGATAGGGAAGGAAGGAGTCTTCTTTTCTCACCCCCTTTCTGAATAACCTAGCCTTTAGTAATATCACATGCCAGACTTTAATTTGTCTGCATACATTATCTCTACTTTAAGATTGCACACTTCTTGAAAGCAAGGACTGACGATTACAATGCCTGTATTTGAGTCCTGGATCTACCATCTAATGCACTACATGACCACAGGCAAGTTAGTTAATTTGTGTGAGTTTCTACTTTTTCATTAATTGAGAATAATGATTCTTGCATTACTGGGCTCACATTGTTGTGAGTTGAGCACTTTGTAATAGACTACATAGATGAGATATTACTATTATTAATCTTTGTATTTGTTATACATAACATAGTCAAGGACCTGTGATTTTGTCAGGTTAGCATTTCTTTTTATTGAAACCATTATTAATAGGAATGCATCTATAACTTACAGCATTAAAGCATTGCCTGAGCTCAGGAAAATTGTGACTTGCACCCTGTCAGTCAGATAATAAATGTCAGAGGTAGGATTTAAGTTTGTGGCTTCCTGACCATTGCCAAGTCCAATGTGTATGTCACACTGCCTCTATCCAATAACAGAAGTATAATTCATGATTAATTAAGGGAATGAAGTGTACAAGGTTGCAAGGGCTCCCAAGATTTTCCCTCTATCTCCCTTCTCCCTTACCAACTCATATTATGTATGATTTTCAAAGCCTTGCTCAAAACTCTCCTTCTACAAGAAGCCTTCCCTAATTTCCAATCTACTAGACACCATAATTAACACTTACGGATTCAGTCAATAATACAAACTTTTGTATGTTTTTATAGCACTCATATGGTCAGAATATCCCCCATGATATCACATTTGCTGTAAAATTATTCTCCAATTACTCTTCTATTTTCCCTGTCTTCCCAAATATACTGTAAACACCTTGATTTTAAGACCTTGAACTTACACTTCTCTTGTATTCCTAATGTACCTAGTATGATTCAGAGTGAATAGCAAATACTTAATAAAATACTTATTGAATGACTGTGCATATTCTCCAGTAAAAAAGTATTTTTTGCTGTCTTATTGTATCTCCATTTAGTACCAAGTTTTGAGAGATGGTATGGATAGGGCAATAGATAACTAATAATATAAATTATAGAATGCAGTGATCTGAGTCCCTGGAGGGAGTTACTGCACCAACATCATAGGCTGTAAATGCACTGACATATAGTACCAAGAGTGATGGAAAGGTTCTTCAGTCAATGTTGTTGATAACTACTTAAAGCTTTTAAAGCATCAATATGAAGGTTCCTGGTAAACCAAGGATTGTTATTTATAGGTACAATGTGTCCTGGCTTCAGCCACTCCATGAAGTCACAGCCCTTAGGCATTCAAAACCAGACCTGTGAATTGTTTTATTTCTAGAGGCAGCTTAGAAGAAAGAAGAAATATGAAGAACAGAATGATTCTGGGAGGATTCAGAGGTAGATTTTTAAGGCTGAAATTTCCAGGAACTTTCCTAGATTGCCTTTAGGGCAGGACTATTCTTAACCTAATCTCTGAGGCTATGACTCTCTCTGGACATATGAAATTAAAATTATTTCCTCCTAGGCACATACTGAAGTTTGCAGGTGAAAATTTCTTGGAAGCTAAATCAGTGAGAGTTATGAAGTGGTACTTTGAGGCTTATAATTTCAAAAGGCATTTTCTTTGATAATGGGCCTGGGAAAAAATCAACAGCTCATGGTATCAAAAGAGACTAGAGATAGTAAAAGGGGAGATTAAAATATAGAAATAAGCAGAGGAGATGAATGAAAGGAAGGGGGGGAAAGATGAGGGGAGAGGAAGAGAGGTAAAAGTTGAGAAATGGAGGACAGCTAAGGAAGGAAAAGAGGAAGATTACTGGGGTAGGGAGAGGTGGGGCAGGGCACCATATCTGTCTTGAGTTTTGCCCTTACTGAACCACCTGGATGTATGACTGGCTTTGGAGAAGTTCTACCTGTTAAGGGGACCACATTAGGACCAATAGACCCATGAAGTTACCAAGAAGTATCCCCAGGCACACCCATAAGCCAAGGAGTATTAGTAAGTCTCCTTTTATCAAATGCCATCCAATTAATATAAATAAAGCACCTACTATGTGCAAAGCAACATGTAGATAGATAGATAGATAGATAGATAGATAGATAGATAGATAGATAGTCAATGAAAAGTCATTGAGCCATTTAGGGAAAGAAAGTACAGAATGTCTTAAGAACTGTGTGCTGGATTCTGGGACTGTCAATGGTACCCTAGGAGAGGAGTGTGTACAGGCAGTACAAGAATAAGGAGGGGCAAGAGGAGTAAGTGAAAAACTATTCACTTTGAAATATCCAAAGACATATAGAGTGAGCAGCCCTACACCAGTCAGTTTACTAACTTCATGTAGAACAGCTACTGTAGCACATTTGGCACACATGGGATGAATGATATTGGAGAAAGAGCACTGAACTGGATGTCAGGAAACCTGAATTCTGGCTCTATCTCTCCCACTAATTACTTAAGAAAACATCGACAATTTGCTTGACCCTGCTGAGCCTCAGTTTTCCTAACAATGAAATAAAAGAGTTTGGCTAGACGCTCCCCAAGGTTCCTTCAAACTCTAGTATTCAATGACTCTCTGACAGGCCTTCATCAACTGAATAGCATGAGCTGCTAGGGCCAGTCTGAGGCACATTCAGAGTAGAATAGACACCTACATGGTGTAATTTTAAAGCTCAGAAAGGGTCTGCCAGCTTAAAAACAAACAAGTGAAAACTTCCCAATTGATCACTGATGCCTGAAATTTCATACTTCCTTTGGATTCCTGCTGCAGGTATTCAGTATAGGAGAGATGGCCTTAGAGTTGGAGGCAGGATATGCTTTGGATATTTATTATTTGTGTAACCCTATTCAAGTCACTTAATCTCTCTCAGCCTCAGTTTCCTCAGTTGCAAAATAGGGATAATAAAAAGCACCTACCTCCCACAATTGTTGTGAGGCTCAAATGAGATCATTCATGCAAAGAACTTCATGAACTTTCAAGCACTGTATACAGCTAATATTGGTATTTAATATTGATTAATATCAAGGCTTAAACTTCCATTCCAATACAACTACTTCTAGGAGAGATAATACTTCACATCATACTAGTCACTCTCAAGTATCTATAATCTCATCAAAACCTGAGAGCAAACTTGGATAGAGAGAGATGCAAATACCACATTTCTATAAGAGGTGCTGATGAGGAAAGGGTGCTACTGAGCAAGTAAAAGGGAACAGAGCACAAAACTTGGGGACTGGGAATTCCTAAAAAATACTGCGTCTAGAGCAAATTCTGAGGTGTCACCTTCCCATCCAGTAATTCTTCCTTGGACAAGAAAGAAGAATGATACAAAGCTCTCCTAAAGATGTCCACCAGCAAATGGAAAAAGTCTTTGGGCAGCTGGGATGGTGGGGAGGGGGGAGGTCAGCCTAACCTTGCAATTCTTTTTTCATTGTGTAGGAATTTCCCTTGACCTATTTTTACACATCAAGGGACATTTGGAGAAATGTCCTTAATTCCAAGCACTTTAATTCACCTCCACTAACTAAGCCCCTTTCAAGGTGACTTAGCCTTCATGTGATCTCCTTCCTATTATTAGCACCTGCCTAGCCCTTCAAGCCCCCAAACTCGTGGTACATGTATGCATACATACATACATATACATATATGCATGTGTGTGTGTGTGTGTGTGTGTGTGTGTGTGTAAAATGTCTCCTACCAGAAAAGTGGCACATGACACCTCACTGTCTCCTTCCCCCAGCCTCAAGAATACTTGGCACAGATCCCTGGTTCTCAGATGAATCTATTGTTCTAGTCAAGAATAACACCGCCTTCTCCGAGCCTTGCTGACACTTCTGACTTGTGGTAGGGAATGCTATTAATCAATTGGCTGCATCTGTTTTGGAAAAATTAAATAGCTCAAGTCAAGAGAAACATAGTAAATAATCCTTCGACATGCCTGGTGGAGGGGGGAGCAGAGGGAATGGGGAGAAGGCAGGATTTTGACTTCTCATTATTTGAAATGCATTTAATCTACCCCTGGATCTACATCCAGGCGAGGTTCACTAGACACAGAGAGTGATTAAGAGCTCTGTGAAAACGTGGCACCCTCCCAAACCAGGGTATGAGAATCCCCTACTAAGGTCATAAAACACAGTTCAGTCAACAGGATTTCCCTACCTACAAGAGAGAGTGAGTAATGCTCGTCTTTCTGTTTTTAGACATGAGAACACTCTCCCAAATCAATTCCTATGTGAGTTTGACCTTCTGAATATTGGATTGAGACACTACGAGGTCATTAAAATGTGTCAGAGACCATTCCTAGATTGTCTCCAAGCATTGGGAACTGTCAAAAGAAACCTAATCATGCTTCTAATTTGTAGCCATTCAGACTAGCCTTTCTGTTTCTCACATATGACAACCACCTCATCTCCTTTCTCTCTGGCTTTGTGTTGGCTCTACCCCATGCCTTGAATGCACTCCCTATCTCACCTCTACCTCTTAGAATCCCTACCTTCATTTAAAACTGCTCAAAACATTATACACAATAACAGCCACGTTGTGTGATGACTAACATTGATAAACTTAACCATTCCCAGCAATTCAAGGATCTAAGACATCTCCAGAGGCCTCATGATGGAAAAGGCTATCCACATCCAAAGAAAGAACTATGAAAGTTGAATTGCTATTTTTTTTTCTCTTCTGTTGAATTTTGTTTCCTCTTTCTGATGGTTCCTCCTATTGGTTGTAATTTTTACTTACAACACTACTAATGTGAAAATATGTTTAATAGCAATGTAAATGTATAGCCTGTATCAGATTGTGCATCATCTTGGGGAGGGTGGTGGGGAGGAAGGGGGAGAAAAATTTTAAACTCAAAAGCATGTGGAAATGATTATTGATAAATCAAAATAAATTAATAAAATTAAAAAAACAAAAACAAAAACTGCTCAAGTATCACCTTCTACAGAAAACCTCTTCTGATACCCTTGAACTGATTGTACCCTTCTCCAAAAATTTTACCTTGTTTTTTCCCCTCCTGGAGCCTATCTGTGGATTCTTTTGATTGGCACTTTGTTTTCTGTGTTCGGAAGTTTTGAGAAGTTTTCATGTATTACTTACAGTGCTTGGGTTTTTTGACTTGTCACGTTTTTCTGAGGGACCTATAATTCTCTAGGTTTGTTTTTTATTTCTGCACATCCTGTCTTCCCTTCAACATTCATATGTTTTGCTCATATAGAGATCATGTTTTCCTTTAACATTATTACTTTTTTGAACCTGGAAAGACTTACATGAACTGCTGCAAGATGAAATGAACAGAACCAGGAAAACATTGTACACAGTAACAGCAATATTACACTATGATCAACTGTGAATGACTTAGCTATTCTCAGCAATACAATGAGCCAAGATAATTCCAAAGGACTTATGATGAAAATGCTATCCATCTCCAGAGAAAGAACTAATGAAGTCTAAATGCAGATCAAAGCATTTTTTTAACTTTATTTTTCTTGGGGGGGTTTTTTTTGGTCTTTTTTTTTTTCACAACATGACTAATATGGAAATATGTTTGCCATCTTGGGGCAGGGCGGGGAGGGTGAGAGAGAATTTGGAACCCAAAAATTTTAAAAGTGAATGGTAAAAATTGTTTTTACACATAATTAGAGAAAATAAAATATTAAATAAATATAAAAAATAAAGGTTTGTAAAAAGGAAAAAAATATCATTGCTGTTTTGGATTCTATGCTTCTGGACTGTCCTTCATTTTTGCATTATTTGAATTCCCAATCATTTATTCTCTTTTTTGTTTCTTTAGTGAGACTTGCCATTGTGGATTCAAGTTCTTCTTTCCTGTCAATTTTTCCCCCTACCGACAGGTCATAAATTCTGCTGTCACAATTCTTATTTCTTTTTTAAACCATTCAAGGAACATCCTCATGGTTTTATCGGAAGAAGAAGGAGTCCATAGACCCTCTATCTCATCAGGCTCATCAGGTATTAATTAATTTTTCCTTGTTCATATTTCAGTACTTATTTATTCATAGATATATTTATTTCAGTATTTATTCATAGATGTCTATAGTCTTTTTGCTGATCTGGAAGCAATATTCTCTTTTCTTATAACTATCTTCCCTATTAATCTGTATGCTTATTATTAAGGTTTTTAATGAGTTTTCTTACTCTGGAGATATTTATAATTTCAGTCTTTTTTCCCTTATGCTTCTCTATCACTTACTTTCAGTCTCCTTTCACTTTGATGGCATTTTCCCTGAGACTTAGACTTCAAAGCTGTCCTAACCTCCCCTGATTTACACTTCACTCGCCATAGTCTCCAGGGACAGAACTGGCCTCATTTTGGTGCTGGGCTTTTTTCCTCAGGTCTAGTGAGTGTCACATAGCCATACATGTATGTCTTGCCCCAGATCCCTCTGTCAGTTCTCTAGCTGAGCTCAGCTGCAGCACAGAATGCTGCCATGCTGCTAACCCATCCAAGGCAGGTTTCTGCCTTTTGGTTGTCTGTGGCACTTTGAAGGAGAGAGGGATAGAGATGAATTTTGTTGTAAGCCTATGGGTCAGCTTTTACAGCTTGTGCAGCATGGTGGGCAATGGAGGAGTGGGTGCTGAATGAGGAAGTTAGGTGTTATAGATTAGTCATCTCTGCTGTTAATTCATTGGGGTTTTGCCTTATTTGGATTATTGGTGTCCTAGAGCATGAAGACAGTTGAAATAGCTTTATCTCTTGTGCATAATTCCTATGTTGAAGAGGTTTGAGAGGTTGTGAAGTTCAAAGAAAATGTCTAGTCTTCCATCTTAGTGATCACATGCCCTAGACCATCCTATTTATTTTGTATATGCCTACTGGATCATAGATTTAGAACAAAAAATTAGCTTAGAAGTCATTTGGGGAGTGGAAAAAAATCTTCAATTTACAAATGAGGACCTTAGGTTAAGTGAGTTGCCCAAGGATCCAACTCTCCTGATGCCTTCCAACATTCTTTGTGTTGTACTATGCTTTCTCTTCTCTTATATATGGACATATTGTTTCCTCCAATAAAATATAAGTTCATTGAAGGCACAGAGTATTTTATTTTGGCCTTTGTATTCCCAGCCACTTACTGGAACACCTGGAATTTACAATGTGCCAATTGATTGATTGTTGGAGGGATGATCCACTTTGGATTATTTGCAGCAAGACTAACAATGTAAGGGATTCTCTAAAATCAATGTTTAAAATTTGAGGGCTGACCTGTCACCCAGCACTATTTGGAACCACGTAGCTCTGCTCTCAGCTATGCTGCATGTTCAGGGAATGCAAACTCATTGTAATCTTGGTCTCAACAAGATATCATTAGGAAGGTACATCATTCAAGTTGAATATTTGATTATCCAAGTTGAATAGTAATTGGATTCAGTGACATACATTTATTAAGAATCTATTCTGTCCCAGATAGGCTGCTGTGATAGAGTTTAGAAGCATCATAATTGAGAGATAAATTCTGAGCCCCACAAATCCATTGCTTGTAGCATTTGCTAGCTCTCCAACATTACTTTCTAGAGGCTCCACCTCCAGGTTCTCCCCTTCCCTCATCAATGGCAAAAAAATCACCCCACTGAAACAGAGAGATGCATTGAGTCCATGATAGCTGTTTTCCAGAAGCATGCTGGCCAGGAGAAGACAAACTCCCCAAACATTCTCTCCAAGACTTAGTTCCTGACTTTCGTGAATACAGAGCTGGCCTCCTTCACACAGAAAAAGAAGGACCCTGGTGTTTGGGACTGAATGATGAAGAAACTGGACCTCAACTGTGATGGGCAGTTAGACTTTCAAGAATTTCTTAATCTAATTGGAGGCTTAGCACAGGCTCGCCATGCCTCCTTCATAGCATCTTGCCAGCCCATCAAGAAAATACAAATGGGCCTCCCAGCCAATTTTCCAAATACACCCTTCCTCCAAATCAGAAAATGTGCACCCATTCCTCATAGTCACACACTGAAACTTAAGAAGCCAAGGCTATAATACAGAGCTATATACAATATTACAGTATAGAGCCATTCACTTTGTAGCAATAAAACATGATTTTAAAAAATTTTTTAAAAATTATAATTTTAAAAAATCAAAGTTATGGTGCAGCTAGGTGGTGCAGTGGATAGAGCACCAGCCCTGGAGTCAGGAGGACCTGAGTTCAAATCTGGCGTCAGACACATAACACTCACTAGCTGTGTAACCATGGGCAAATCACTTAACCCCCGTTGCCTCACCAAAAATGAAAAAAAAAATGAAAGTTACTGCCCTCAAGGAGCTTACATTAAATGATAGGGGATAAAATATGGAGGACAATTTGGCAAAGTAGATAAAAAAAAAGAATCAATTTGCCAGATAAGAGGAGAACCAGGAGAGAGGAGTGTGAAGAAATCTCAAGCAGGAGAGAATATTTAGAAGGGGGTAGTGGTCAATTGTTAGTGTCAAATGATACAGAAAAGTGTAAAAGGATTGAATTTAATAATGAAGGAGACAGCAATTTTAGTCAAGATGTTGACATTATACAAGTGGCAAAGGTTTAAGGAGAGTGGAAGGTAAGAGAGTAGAAATGATGAGTATAGAACACTTTTCTTTCTATCTATCTACCTCCTCCCTTTCACAGTTAAATAATATTTTATATATAATAATATATAATAAAACATATAATAATATTTAAAAAGACTAATGATAAAGCACCAAGGGTGACAGTGCCTAGAGTAATGGACTGGAAGTTGAGGATAACTGGGTTTAAATTATACCTTAGACACTTACTAGCTATGTGACCCTAGGCAAATCACTAAAACGCTCTGACTTTTGGTTTCTTCATCTCTAAAAAGAGGATAATAATTGGAACCCTTAGATCATGGGCCATCGTGAGCATAAAAGGAGATAATGCATGTAAAGTGCTTTATAAACCTTGAAGTGCTTATATGTACCAGTTACTAGTCATACTTTTCAAAGAACATTTTCTCATGTGTCCCCTGTGATATGTGATTCTTCATACTGTTTTTGAATCATACAGATCACTGTTCTGCTAAATTATTTTATTCAGTAAAAATGTCTTTTGAGGGACTACAATATGTATCATTGTGTTAGAGACTATGAAGGAGACACAGAGAAAAATAAGATCCTTGCTCTCCAGGAGGTTAAAATCTAGAGCTCCATGGTATAATGACATGAGCACTGGATTTGGAGTCAAACTACCTTAGTTTAAATGACAACTCTGCCTCTGACCACTTGTGTGATGCTGGGCAGGTTGCTTGACTCCTCAATGCCCTCCTCATTAAAATGAGAAGCATTTGGAAAACCTCCACATCAAGATCCCTCCAAACTCTTGATTGTATGCTGAGTAATTGTGATTTAACTGAATATACCTCCTTATACAAGGATCATTATTAGACTTTATTTTCTATACAACATAGGCTTTTTTTCAATAATTAATTTTCTTTTTTTTTACCTATATTTCCCAATGTATCTTTCCATAGTGCCATCTCCGACAATGAAGAATTTTCAAAAGAGGAACATAAATGTAGTTCCTCAAACTAATATAATGATTAATATAATTAATTAATCACTAATATAATGAGATTAATCAAGTTTGAAATGATACACAGTGTTCCATGCCCATTGTTCCCTACCTCTTAAAGGAAGAAAGGAAATAAATTCTCATATCTCTTGGGGGGATCAAATTTAGACATAATTTCACATTATTCAGTTATTTGTTTTGTTGCTGTTGTTTTAATTTACATTGTTATACTTGTGGCATATACTGTCTTCCTGGTTTTACCTACTTCACTTTGTATCAGTCATCCAGATCTTCCCATGTTTCTCTGTATTCTTAAATTGTAAAATTGATGTATTACAATTTACTTAGCCATTCCATGACAAAAAAGCATCACTTCTAGTTCTTCCCTATTACAAAAAATTCTGCTATGCACATGTGTATGTGTGTGTTAATTTGCATGGGGCCTTTCTTTTTGTCATTGATCTCCTTGGGGTATAGGGATATCATAAGAGTCAAAGGGTATGGACATATTGGTCACCTTCTTAGCATACTTCCAAATTGATTCCAGAATGGTTATCTCAATTTAAAGTTCTACCAAGAGTGCATTAGAGTGCCCATCTTCACCAAACCCCTCCAACATTGACTATTCTCATCTTTTGTCATTTTTGCCAATTTTCTGGGTAATGACTTAATTTGCATTTCTCTTATTGTTAATGGATTTGAGGTGTTCCTTCATATGGTTGTCAGCAGTTTGTAATTCTTTTGAGAAATGTTTGTTTGAATCCTTTGACCAATGAGTTTTTGGGGGAATGGATTTACAATATAGTTTTTTAAGTGAATTTACATAGAGAATGTCATGCTGTCTAGAGGAAAATTTCCCTAAACACAGGTCATATTTTTATAAATGCTAAATAAGGAAACAATGAAGTCAACTCTATTTTTCACTGTAGTGGCAGTTTGATTGAATGCCATGAATGAATTGGGAGATGAATGAATGAGATGCTTCTAGGTGGAGGAAAAATTTATCATGGGGAAGAACCAATTCTGTGGAGTATCACAGCTGGAGATAGTAATTCCTTGACTTTCAGTCCCTCTTTCATTTTTCATGCTAAGACAGTCCCCTTGTTAAAGTGCCTTAGGCCAATCATGAGAGACTGTTTTGAGAGAGATTAAAACTGGTGCAGAGGCACTCCATTCTGCAAATCATTCTTTTGATTCAAGATTTTTAGAAAGATGGGACATTTGGGGGTCTAGTGAGAATTGCTGTGAATCTACTACAGCCAACCCAGAAGTCATCCAAAAGAAGGAATGGAGAAGGTGTACTTTCCCTTACTAACTAGAGGAAGTAATTGCCTACAGGTAAGTTGTGATGTATTGGGTCGGGGAAGGGGCAGGATATATTGAATTTGAAATCAGAAGATCTGGGTTCAAATCCTACTTCTTATGCTTACTTGTATGACCTTGGACACTCAGGACCTCAATTTCATAGATCATAGAATCACAGACCCAGAGCTGGAAGGGATCTCAGAATGATTTCTGTTTTGGCCACTTTGAATTTGAAATACCTGCAAGACATGCAATCTGATATGTCCAAAAGACAGTTGGTGATGTGGGAGTGGAGCTCATTAGAGAGACATGTATATGTGCATACATATATACATATATACATGTGTGCATATATGATACATATAAATATGTACCTATATACATGTGAGCATGTATGTGTATATACATATATATGCATACATATGTGTACATGTATAGGTATATGGGTATGTAGGTATGTATAACTATATACATGGATATTAGGTATATAAATATGAAAATTGAGCCCAGAGAGTTAACGAGATCACTAATTAAGAGTTTTGAGGGACATACATAGTCACCAGGCATAGAATTGATTAAAATCCACAAAAAGAGATTAAAAAGAAGCAGTCAGATATGTAGGAAGAGAACCAGGAGAGATCAGTGTCACAAACATCTAGAAAGGAGAGAGTATCCATGAGTAGGTGATCAATACTGTCAAATGCTACATAGAATTCAAAAAGAAAGAGAACTAAGAAATGGCCATTATATTTAGCAATCAAGAAGTCATTGGTAACTTTAGAGAAGACAGTTTCGGTTGAATGATGAGGTCAGAATCCAGATCCCCATGGGTTTATAAGAGAGTAAGAAGAGAGGAAGCAGAGACACCTTATGAAGATGACTTTCTTCAGCTGAGAAGGGAAAAAGAGATATGACAGCTAATGGAGATGTTCAGATCCAATAAGGGATTTTATTTAGCATGGGGGAGACATAGATATGTTTGTAGGTGGCAGGGATGGAGTGAGTAGATAGGTCATCATTCCTTTTTGCCTGAGAATTAGTGTTTCCCAAAGATTGTATTTTGGGCCCTTTCCTTTTGCTATACTCCTTCGTGAATCTCATCAACTTCCGTAGTCTCAGTTATGATCTCTATTCAGATGACTCCCTAAACTTATATATCTAGCCCAAATCCATCTTCCAAAGTTAACTGCCTATTGTGCATTGCCTCCTGGATGTCCTGCAGATAACTCAAACTCAAATATTGAAAGGGGAATTCATTAGATACATCTTCAAATCTGCAAAGCTGCTGCTTGAGAGGCTGCTCTGTCCTGGAAGGAGCCTGGTAGGGCCAGAGTGGAGAGAAGCTCAGCTGGTATGCAGCCCCTTTGGGGAGGAAGTGCACCATCTGGTAGCTGGCTAGTTTGGCTAATTATTATTGGTAACTAGTATAGAAGGAGAAAAAGCATTATCAAAATACAAACATAAAAAAATTTTAAATCATTATTCTAAATGTTTATCCCCTCTAAATTTCAGTTCCCTTTTGGAAAACCTTAACAGGTCTAACTTAATTATGGAATCTGTGAAGTGAATAAACATGAATTGAATGGAAATGAATCACCCCTGCTCCCCAAATTTCATTTGGTGTTAGCCATGTGTATGCAGAAACGCAAACTCAAATTTCATAGAGATTTTGGATACAATTACTATATATTTAATAGATAGACAAATTTCAGATTGACAGTTAACTGCCACTAAAGAAAGTCTACAAGAAACATGGGCAGTTAACTGCCATTGAAGATAGAGTCTGCGAGAGACTGACAGTTAACTGCCATTAGAGAATGTCTATAAGTGACTTGGAAGTGAAATGTCATCTTTGAAAAGGCTTGAAAAGACACTTTGAGAAAAGTGAGTTTAATTGTCATTCTGGTAAAGAATTGAGTGAATTTAACTGTCTTTTTCTTGGTGCAAATTGAATTAACTATTATTCTGAGGAGGAAACATTCTGATGAGAATTCCTAAGAGAAATTGAGAGACTTTAATTGGTATCTTTAGGTGAATTTAACAAACCATTATATTCCACAGGGAGATGAACAGTTAACTGACACTGCTGAGGAGAACTGAGTAAAACGTCATTCTGAAAGGAACTGAGTTGAGACATTCTGAAGAAAACTAGTCTTTTTTCAGTATTTTGGAGGACTGAGCAGGTACAATTGTCAGTGACAGAATGCTAGTCAACAATTTCTTTGCCCTAGTTTTCCAGTACACAGAATTGAACCTGGCTTTGATCTTTAAATATTTAGTTATGTTCTTTGTTACTGTTAAGAAATTACAAAGCTAGTAACATTGATGCTTGTTTAAGTCTCCATGATATAGTTTTAGGCTGAGAAAAGCTATAAGAAAAAAAATAGATCTTCCCAATTTTACAAGGGAGGGGCTTAGAGATAATGATTGACAGAGATTTGAGGTAATTCCAAAACATGCCTACAAGACTCCTCAGAAGAATACCGGGTTTTTGTCCTAGAGAGTACCTGAGAAGTAATGCATCGTGAATCATACCACCCAAAGGGATTGCTATGTGTGAGGCCTTATTCTCAGGATTGCTACACTAACATATGTAGCAAATATATTGTGGATAGAGGCCTGGAGTTAAGAAGACCTAAGTTCAAATCCAGCCTCAGACACTTACTAGCTGTGTGACCATGGACAAGTCACTCAACTCTGTTTGCCTCAGTTTCCTCATCTGTAAAATGAGCTGGAAGAAGGAAATGGCAACAGGTGAGTGATAAGACAATAGATCAAGGAATTTAAAAGCAGAGGAGTATGCAGATTTGAAACTAAAGAGTTGAGATAAGGAAGCCAGGACAGTGACCAGTTCACAGCGCTGATGATCTGGGAAGGGACTGAGAGGAGGAAGGTTTGGGGGAAGTACTAAGGAGGAAGAAGAAGTTTAGGAGGAGTGAGGCAAAGGGAGAGATAGAATAATAGGTTTTGAACTATGGAGTTTGAATGCAGATAGAAATATACTATTTGCTATTTTTTTTTCTTCTGTTGTATTTTGTTTCCTCTTTCTGGTGGTTCCTCCCATTGGTTCTAATTCTTACTTACAACATCACTAATGTGAAAATATGTTTAATAGGAATGTGTGTGTGTGTGTGTGTGTGTGTGTATGTGTGTGTGTGTGTGTGTGTGTATATATATATATATATATATCAGATTGTTAACTATCTTTGGGAAGGAGATGAGGAGGGGGGAGAGAAAACATTAAAACTCAAAAAGTTATGGAAGTGATTTTTGATAAATCAAAATAAATCAATTAAATAAAAAATTTTTAAAAAGAATAATAGGTTTTGATAAGAAAATGGAATTTGGCAGTTTTTGCCCACAGAAGTAAAACCATTTGGTGATGGCAGGGTCAAGAGTATGACCATCTCTGTGTATATCTGAGATGAAGCAGAAGAATAACTCAGGAAAATTGAACTGATTGAGGAAATTAGAGATTAGGGTATTTGAGGGAACCTCAATATGTGTGTTTAAATCCTATAGCATAAGGGCAGGAGGTGGAGTGGAGAGGAAACAAGTGGGTTTTTTTGTTTTGTTTTGGTTTTTTGGCTATGCACACTTTAGGGTTACTTACATCACTGCTGCCCTCCATCCATTGTGAGATGGCTAACCTCTGCATGGCATATGCTCCAGAGCAGTGAGGCATTAGCTCCGACTCTCCACTCATCATGAAAAGTCATCTCACTTAATTCCTTTGCTCCAAAGGGTCTCCCAGGTTGCGCACCTAGATGAAATGCAACACCTTTTACACCATCAATTCTCTTCCAGGGCAAGGGTCCCCTCCATGGCAAGTGGAGCACTTGCCTAATGAGTTATGAACTAATTTGCTTTAAGAGTCAAAGCAAAAATGGCCCAAGCCCCTGTAAAATTCTGCCCATTGCTCTGGAATGCTGGGGGTTTGCCCAAGGCTTCGAAGAGTTTATTCTACCCTGACCCCACCCTAATCAGAGAGAGGCAGTTTGCCAAATGTGAGTTAACATCTAAGAAAGTCCCTTTTCTCAGTGACCTCATTTGCTAGAAGCAGGGGCCCCAGCCTACACTGTACCTTTCTCTAAGGAATGGAGGAAGAACTGAAGAACAAAGTACACAGTCTAAAAGGAACTGAAATGTTCATTTCAAGAAGCCTTTGTGTTTCAAAGTTAATGCTTAGTGCAGGAAACTACCTGGTCCTTGAAAATAATTACAAAAGCAAAAGGAAAATAATAAAGAGAACAGAAAGAATTTGTTGGAAAAATGGAAGGATGAAGATAACAGAGAAGATCAATCTGGGAATAGGAAAATCAGTATTATGATCAGCTTAACTGTGTGACTTTCAGCAAATATCTTGATTCCTCTGGCCTGTTTCCCCACCCATAAAATGGAAACAATGGTAGATGCTTATACTTTAAGGAATGTATGAGTTCCAGAAGAATAGACTTTGTGGGTATGTATATACATGTATGTGTGTATATATATATATATATGTGTGTGTGTATGTGTGTGGTGTGTGTGTGTGTATGTACACACAAGATTAGGACATTAAACTTTTTAAATATTTTAACGTAATTATTAGGTTTTCTTACCACTCCCTTTTGCTAAATCCTATCTGGTTCTTGTCTTTTAACCACTATACAATCTTATCTATACTTGAAATAAGGCTGTATACCCTGCAGTGGCATTCAGTAAAAACCTGATAGATGACTGACAGATCAAGACATGTATCTTCTTTGGAATGATGTTAATACTTACTTACATGTTATAACAGGAATCAGCAACCTCTTCAGCTCTGAAGGCCACCAGCATAACTCATCACAGTTCATAGGGACATCTGAGACATGATCACAGAAGAAGGAAAAATAGAAGCAGGAAAGGAGAGAGTCAACTTTCCTTGTGTACTGAGGCAGCTAAATGATTCAGTGGATAGAGCACTGGATTTGGAATAGGAAGACCTGAGTTTGAATCCAACGTCAGACACTTACTAGCTGTGTGTGACCCTGGGTAAGTTGCTTAACCTCTGTCTGCCTTAGTTTCATCAACAATAAAATGGGGTAATAATAGCACCTACTTCCTAAGGTGGTTGTGATAATCAAGTGAGACAATATTTATAAAGCTTTTAGTACAGTACCTGGCATGTAGTAAGTGCTTAACAAATACTTGTTTTCTCCCTTCCCTCCTAGTGGAAAGAGCATTAAATGTAAGTAGAGCACCTGAATTCAAATTCCAGATTAGCCACTCACTACTTGTGTAACTGTGGACAAGTCACTTTACTACATCTCTGAGCCTTGTTTATTAATCTATAACGCAGGGGGGAAGGTTCAAATAGATAATCATCAATACATATTTATTAAGTACCGACTGTGCTAAGCCCTGTAGAGACAAATATATATATATAAAGAAGAGAAAGGAAGACAATCCTTGCCTTTAAGGAGCTTACGATCTAAAGAGGGAAGATAACATACAAAAGGAAGCCAAAAAGGTTGGAGAGGAGCCAAGTCACCCTCTTCAGGAGCCATGTGGAGAAGGTAGAAGTGCCCCAAAGTAGTGCAGCCAGGTGGGAAATGAGATGATTTCTAAGGTCCCTTCTAAATCTTGGGATACTAAGGGGAAGGTGGGAAAGATAGAGAGAATGGGAAAAAGAAAGGAAATGTAAAGAGGAATTTACAAAGCTGTAAATTTTAAGGAACATCAAGGTTCATCTTGAAGGCAGAAAGCTTTTATTCATATTTATTCCCCCACTCTGCTTTGCACACAAAAGGTGCCAAAGAAATCGTTTTGAACCAATGAAAAAAATAATGTTAGAGAAAAAGAAGAAAACATGAAGTAGTATACATTTGGAATATGGGTGGGCTGGTATGAGGGGTCAGCAGTGCAGGAATCAAGACCCATCCCAAAGGTTCTTTAAAGTTTTGATTAATTGTGATTTTACCATTCTATCCATATTATTGGCAGTGGTGCAGGCTCACTAACAATTGCCCTGGCTGTCCAGTGGCAACCATGCCCCAAAGTGGCAAATCTTTCATTATGTTTCTATTGTAAATATTCCTATGGATTTCTGCATTTATCTCGTTAAATTAAATTTTCTTTAATTGTTAGGCAACTTTCAATCAGCTGGCCGTCTCTAACCTTTCCAACCTAATCATGAATTACTCAGAACCATTAATGCTCTGTTCAACCAGACCAGCATGATCTCCATATTGCTCTCTCTACCCCACCTTCCTACCTCACAAATTCCCTCTTCTGTTCCAATATGACTTTATTCTTTTGCTCTTCCCATTTCCACACATGGGATAAACCCATCCTCAACTCTGATCATTTAATTCCTGGCTATTCTTCAAGGTCCAGCTCTAATCCTGACTATTCCATAAGGCTATCTCCTATCACTTCAGCTTACACTGATCTCTCCCCTCTTGCCTGTGACATGAAGAGTCTTCCTGCCTAGTTTAGCAGTTGGATTATTATGCCTTGCATCTTACTCAAATTATTTCACGCGTATTAATCCTGTTTTCCTTACTGGACTATAAACCCTTGAAGGCAGTGCCTTGTCATGGACAACCTTTAACATGTCTTATGTCTTCCCTTCCTTTTAAATGAATAGCTTTGATTTGACTAAGATTCTTGTCAGTGTGTCTGCTTACTTCGTATCTGTGCTATATCATCTAATTTGGGGCTTTGAACATAAGATGAGCTTAATCTATGTGGGGAGGCTCATTGCCCTTTCAAGCAATAAACACACATAACCACTCTACACATGTACTTGGGGCATTACAGCAGGGGGGCAATGAGGAGAGTAATATTGTGCAGAGTTACTCAGGCTTAATTCCCTAATGAAACCCTAGAGGGAATTGGACATATTTAAGAACTTACTATGACTTTTGAGTAATTATGAATCTCATTTAGGAGACCCTTCAATATTCCAGGATTTAATGCAATAGGCATCCTGGAACATCCCTCTACCAGGCCAGCCCTCTTCATCAAAGTTCTTCCCAATGTGTTCATTTTGGAAAGTGGCCTAGGCCCCTTTGTCCTCTCCTGGCTCTGATTTTAACTCTACATACTCACTATCCTTCCCCTGAGCTTCTCTCCCTCCCAACTCATACCCTGTTTCTTTAGCTCCCTTTCCCACCTTGAGAGTAGGGACTATCTTTTTGCTTATATCTATATTCCCAATGCTAATTAGAATGATACTTGACACATAGTAAACACTTACATGTCTGTTGCTGCGCTTTGGTACAAGGTCATCTATGAACAGGAGCAACTGAGTAACCACCATTGATGTAGACTTTGAGCTAGACATCCACTATGATAATGGTAAACACCTATGGTCAGCATACTTCTCTCTGTTTTCATGCTTCATTTGATGCGAATAATTAGAAGGTTATCAAAGGGAATTATCTCTATTTTTACATTTTTCAAGGAATCTTGCATAATTTTAAAATGTGTATAGGAGACATCTTATTAAGGCAGCATTTTGCTCTACTGCATCAAATTCCTTTCTATAGCCAATAATGAACACGACAGAACTTTGTTTTTTCTACACCTTTCAATCAATTATTTATGGTCAAGATATGCTCTACTGTGAAGTGTCATATAAGAAAATCTGTCTATTTCCTAAAAGGAATAGCTTAGCAAGGATAACCTTAATGTATGTATAGATTATTCTCAGGAAATGTTTATATCGATGGGAAAGTAGGCATACGAGTTGGTAGGCATTACTCTTTTCTTGGTTACCTTTGGAGTATGATGAGGTTCCAGGTCCAAACTTTTTTCTACTTCTTTGATATCTTTCCCACCTTCAGATACCTTAAGAATTGATCCCTCACTTAGCCTCAGAATTGTGTTCCCTTCTTCATGAACCTCCACTGTATATATTTGATCTAGTTCAGCTACCTTTCTTATCTTCATTTCCATCAATGCTATTTTCATTTCCTCAAGAAGAATGTCAAGGACTATAAAATTAGAATTCAAATTAGAGTGCAGCTCCACTCATTTGTCTGTGAAAAGAGTTTGTTTTAAAAATTGCTGCAGATATTTCCCATTTTTCCTCATTTGTTCTCTTTGTGGTTTTACCTTTAAATGCTCTCAGCATGACTTGGCTTATTTGACTTTTCATCAAGTGTCCTTTGACTATACTTTTCCTTTTACTGCTTCTGGATGTTTTATGGAGCAGTAGTATTTATAATCTTCTCCCATCCTTCTCCCTAAGATTTTACAAATGAGTTTATCCTTAACTAGTATTGCCCTTGGCTGCCATACATTTCTGCCTGGCAATATGATTGTGTATTTTCTGGCTGGTGCAGCTTTTAGGTCTTTTTGGTCCATGATGGTCTCCTCACTATGGGAATTGATTTGCATCAGTTAAACTTCTATACAATACTGTTATAATCAGTGTCAATGACCTTTCCTTCATCCATTCTCCATTTTGCTTTTGGCATCAAAAACGTGTTTAGATAGGTCACTTTAGAGTTGGTTTGATTGTATTCCATATCTTTTTTCTTTGTTTTTTTTTTTTTTTCTCCTAGTTTTATGCTAATTTTTATTTTTCTCTAACTTGTCAATAGCCTGACTATATATATATATATATATATATATAAATATATATATATATATATAAAATATATATACACATACATACATATACATATACATATATATAATATATATATATAATATATAATATATATAATATATAATATATATAATATATATAATATATAATATATAATATATAATATTATAATATATATAATATATAATATATAATATATAATATTATTATAATATATATATAATATATATATATATAATATATAATATATAAATATAATATATAATATATAATATATATAATATAATAATATATAATATACATAATATATTATAATATAATAATAATATATAATATATAATATATATAATATATATATTATATATATATATATATGCATGCACACACACACACACACACACACACACACACACACAGCCTGATTCAGGAATGACTCCCACTTCAGCAACTGCCTACTTCCTGCCTACTAAAACATAGTCAATTAATACAAAATATACCTCAATCCTACGTAGCCTTTTTTGATTTTATAGTGAATGTAGGGTGACAAAAAAGGCTTCAAAGGATGCTAAGAATCACACAGTTTTGGGACCAATTATAAACTTTAACTTATTAGTTGATGTGGTCAATGTGAGATGCCTGTCTAATGACCGACAGGGTGACACACCGCTGAAAAAGGTAGATTGTATCGATCTTGATATTCTTATTGTGAGTGAAACAAGACAAAAGGAAGTTGCTGCTTTATGACCAATGGGTTGCTGAAAATCTTAAAATACTATGTAAATGTGAGGAGTTGTTAATCATAATTGATTTTATTTTTGTGGCATGATACATCTAGCACTCAGATATCTAGTCCCTCCTAACTATTTTCAGAATAAAACATTTGTGATTTCATCAGTCAATCAACAGGCATTTATTAAGCTCTTACTATGTGCCAGGCACTGTACTGAGGTCTGAGAATACAAATATAAGCCAAAAGAAAGATAATCTATGACCTCACGGAGCTTACATTCTAATGTGGAAGAAAACATTTACGAAGAAGTTGAAAGACAGGACAAAAAGAAAGTGAAGGTACTTCATTCAAGGGCTTGATGGAGAAAATAGGGTTCAGGTCCGAGTGGAATGAAACATTGCTGCCCTGGATGTTCTCCTTAAACCGAGGTTCTAGAAGGATCTGTCCAATCAGAGGGGGAGGTTGCAGATACAGAGAATACAACCAAGGTGTCAATTCCAGAGCTAGAGTGAGCTTCTAGGCTAAAGAAGCTTCCGAGGCATAGTAAAGAAAATCTGGGGTTCAGGAGTTCAGCTCGGAGAGGAATGATTTAGGCATGTGAACATTGGAGAATCAAGCAGAGCAATTGATGAAGTTGATTTTTATCATTTACCTTAAGGGAACAAGAAATACCATTTCATGGGATGAGATCATCTCCTAGCAGTGCTCATAATAAGGACTGACAAAGAACAATTGCAGTCCACATTCCAACATCTATTGCAGAGGATAAATAGGTAGAGAAATTCTACAAAGAACTTGATAAGACACTCCAAAATAAGTCTCACATACCTAGATATATGGTGACATAAATACAAAGAAGGACATGGTCAAGGATGATGAAAATACATCAGAAATTATTACTCAGAAACAAATGGTAGCTAGGGGATATAAAAGCAAATGTTAGCAATAATAGTATATTTAAAATAAAATTTTATTCAAAAGCAGGAAATGAAAGCAAAGGCTTGTAGACAATGCAGAAGACTCCAACCTCCAAATCACAAATGTTATATTCTAGAGGGGGAAAATTGGTAGACACTGGCTATGCTGAGTTCCAAGTTATGTGATGAAAAAGATTACATTCAACAACCACTCACATTTATATAGTACTTTAACATTTTCAACCACTTCTTGAGGTTGGGGGTACAAATATCATTGTCCTGATTTTACTTATAAGGAAATTAAGTAATATGCCAACGATTACATATCTATTATTCAAACCCTGCTCTCCTAACTCCAAATCCAGTGGTCTTTCCACTACAGTGTTAATGTCCTGTAATGACTAACTACCAAGAAACCATGAATTCAGACACAGGCATGCCTGAGAGAATCGAGAAGAGCTCAGGAGGTATTGTGAAGGACATAGCTGTTGCTGACCTAGTGACCTTGTGTCATCCCTGCCCAGCCCTTTCATTCTGTGCCTAAGACCTCAATCAGCTGACACAGCTAGCTTGATAAATGAAATTTTCCCCAGGGATCACACACACACACACACACACACACACACACACACACACACACACACACATGACAAGCAGACACAAATACAGAAACACAGAGAAAAAACCAGCGAGGTTCCCAGCCTCCCCATTCCTTCACCATTCCGCCATACTTTAGCCTTACCTGATGCTTGCTCCCAAACACACAGGGCTTTACAGGCACAACACAATGATGCCCATTTAGGGAAGACCAACCAAGAGGCTTGGGGTAGGTCTGCCTATAGAGGCTGCCTAGAGAACTCAAGACAGAAAAGTGCCAACATTAGGGCTACTGCTAGTAATTGTTGCCTTCCTATTCTAGCAGATCAATGCCTTCTTTATTGGCATACTCATCCAGATTGCTGCAGCTCAGGCAACATTTATATATTATGTACTACATGCCAAATGTTAGTCTGACCCTGGAGATAGTTCAACAGTCTTTGCCATTATGTGTTTCCATTGCTTACATATTCCTACCACCAACACAATATCTGGCACATAGTAGGTGCTTAACAAATGCTTATTAATTGATTGTTCTACTGCAGCAATCCTTAACCTAGGCTCCATGAACTTTTAAAAAATATATTGATAACCATATTTCAACATATTCAGTTTCCTTTGTAATCTTATATATTTTATTTAATGCTTTTAAAACATTACTCTAAGAAGGGCTCACCAGACTACCAAAGGGGTCTATACACTAAAAGATCAAGAACCCCTACACTACAGGGCTACAGCATGCATAGATATAGATAAATAAATACAAAGTTATTTGAGCAGCAAGAGAACACTAACAATTAAGAGGATCAGGCAAGACTTCATGGAGGAATCAGCACCCAATCTGATCATTAGAGGAAGAAGATTTTAAGGAAGAGAAGTAAAAACGGAGACCATTCCAGGGTTGGAAATAGTGTCACATGATCATTGGATCATGGTTTTAATGCTGGAATGGAACATTGAGGTAGTCTGCTCCAACCCCCTCATTTTACAAGGAGGAAACTAAAACTCAGGTAAGTGAAGGTCACATCTATGCTAAGTGACAGAATGAGAATGTGTACTTAGGTCCTTCCATTCCACATCCTGTACTCTTTCCATTATACCATGGAAAGCTAAGCTCCAGTAAGTAACAGGTAGAGATCTAGGTTTGTTAGCAGCTAAATAATGTGAAAGAAGTCTGGAAAGATAGGAGGAAGCCATATTGTGCGGGGCTTAAAATTCCAGACTGAGGAATTTATTTTTTTTCTTGGAAACAACAGGGAGCCATTGAAGAGTTGAGTGCAGGAGAGTGACGGACCAAGTGTGGTACTTGTTGTTTCAAAATTTTTGTTTACTTGCGCTATGTGGGTGCTTATGTGTGTAGAGCTCTGGGCTTTTAGGCAGAAGATATTTCCCAGGCCTCTATGTGGTGTCTTGAGTAGACAAAAGTATTATAACCAGGCCCTTCATGCCCCAAATGCCCCTGGAATATGGGCTACTCATACTGCCCCATAGCAATACCCTGCTTCCTCTTCCGGCACCATAGATCAACCCTTTCAGAGAATTATTGCTGGAGAGTGTGGGGGGGAAAGGGTAGGGGGAAGAATGGAAGTTGCCTCCACCATAATCACTACTCATTCCCTCCCTGTTCTCCATGGAGACCATCAGGGCCGTTGTTAGGGACAGGCAGGCTGGATCCCTCTTTCTGGACTTGATGTACCTTCCCCCAGTGACACATTCTGTCTTAGCAGCTTGGTAGATTTCCAGAGCCCAAGCCATCTTCTGAATCAAGGTTCCCCCAGATGGTGCATACTGTGGAACACACTGTGATGGAGGCTTGGGAGGGCAGTTATTAATTTGTCCAATCATTTGTCCCTCCAGGATAAATTCACCAGCAGCCCCCTCAGTAAGATGGCTTATACCTACCAGGTGCCCTTCTGATGAAGAAATCCTTATCCATAGCCAGCCTCAAAGCACTGGAGGGGATTGGGAAGGAGGAGGTTGCCTTCTCCCCATAGAGCCCTTCTCCCTCTCTCTGTCTGAGTTGGAAGGCTCTTGAAAGGTAACAGATTGCCAGCGCTGAAGGCTGGTGTCTTCTGTTTATCCACAGAACAAGGACATTGGCCAATGCAAGAGTCCCTGTACCATTCCTTCCATGTGCTCTTGGCTCTGAAGCCCACATTAAGCAGGCAGGGTCCCGAGTTTTCTGAGTCTCCAGCCCACTTCCTCATGCCACCCTCCCACAGCCCTGCTCTGTTTCAAAGGGAGAAGAAAATAGATTCCACTGGTAGGGGACTTATAATCCCTACCATTCCAATCCACTCTTGTAGTTTGTGGACTTAAAGGAGGCTTCACAGAAGAATCAGAGAAGACAGGAATGTATAAAACAATGGGCTTTTGTTACAGTGTGCTTTAACTCACACAAGGGAAAGTATAAAAGAGACCCAGTGCCAGAACCTTGCTTATTACCTTTAGAAATTACATAATTTTGTATTTACTTTCTTACATAAATGTTCTAAGCAGTGGACTCCTAAATCTACATAAGTCATCATCTCTCTCCTGAACTGCAACCTCAAACAATGACCCTCTGGACATCTCCCTGAAAGTCCCATCAGCATTTCAAACTCATTGTGCCCAAAGTGGCCACCACACTCTTTTTTCTAACTTCCCTGTTTTCCTGAAGAGCACCACTATCCTTCCAGTCACTCAGGTTTGCACCCTTGGGATCACCTTGAACTCTTCATCTTCCTCAGCCTACACTTCATCTCAGCTGCCAAGTCTTGATTCTACCTCCAGAAACAACTCCCACCTGTCCCTCTCTCTCCACTCCAATTCAAGTCCTCATCACAAATGCCTCCTAATTTGATCTATCTGCCTCAAGTCTCTTCTCTCCATACTCCATCTGCCATACAGTCGCTAAATTTATATTCCTAGAGTGCAGGTCTGACTCTCATTCCCCAGCTCATGTCTCAAGAAGTTCTAATGGATCCCTATCTATACCTATAATATATGCCTATGTAAACCTCTAGGATAAAATGCAAACTCTTTTGCCTAAATCCCTTCATAAAGTTACTCCAACACATCTTCCCAGATTTATTTCCTTTTGGTTCCCTTCATTAACTGTATGATGCAACCAAGCTGGTATACTTACAGGACATTCCATTTCCTCCCTCCAGGTCTTTATCTAAGCTATATCCCATGCCCAGAATGTTCTCCTTGTTCACTTCCTTCTCCTAATCCCAGCTCACATTACCTTCCATGAGGCCATTCTTCATTCTTTCCCCAATCACCAGCAATCACCACCCCAATTACTTTGTATTTACTTATATGTATAAATATCCTCCCCTCCTCCCCAGTAGCATACAACAGCCCAAATGGCAGGAACTGTTGTCTTTTTTTTTTATCTTTTTGTCCTCAGAACAGTGCCCTAGAGGTATGTTGTAAAGTGAACATTTGCTTAGTTAACTTGAGGGGCAGCAATGGAAGGACATAATAGAAGAGGTCTCTGGATGCCAGTGTGATAGTGTTTATCCCACAGGTGGAAGAGGAAGGAGAGTTGACAACGATCTTCCAGAAAGATTTGTACTTTGGACTAGGCACACTCCACCATCTTTCTGTCACTTCTCAATTTCAATATAATGAGATAGCTGATGTCTTATCTTCTCCACACCGGGGCAACTTGATGATACGAGAAAGGTCCATGAGTTTTAGAAGGTAGAAGAACTGGTTTTCACTCAGGAGAATCTGATTGGTTTCCCTTAGGTGACAATCAGGGAAATGATTAGGATTGGCCGTCGAGGTCCTAAATATATAACCATGGGCCATAGAAGTTTCTAAAATGGGGAATGCAAGTTTCTGGAAAAGAGCAAGAGAAGTCATGACTAGAGGTAGCATACTACAACTGATGGTTATCTGTCTCAGGACTCCAAAAAGAGTAGTTCCAGAGGGTATTAAGAACCATCACGTCTAATTAGCAATCCCTGAAGCCAATCAAACATCCAGATAGGTCAGCACAGCCCCTTCCAAGCAAACTAACACACATGACCAGGATGTCATAAAAATGACATTTAACCCTGGGTTAGATCTGGGGTCAGACCAGTCTAGTACTGTCTCTGGCCACAGATACTAAAGGAATGCTTTGGAAAAGAACATATACTTGTTTTCCATGAAAAAGCTGGCAACCATTAGAGACATGCCCTTGCCTTGCTTGTATTACCAGAACACCAGGTAGCAGTTCCAAGAGTTTTTACCCAGGACCTCTCATTAAAAAATTGCAGCTTAATCTGACTTAATCTGATACTCTGTTGCCCTTTGAGGGAGACCATACCTGCAGGGGTAATCTAATTTTTGTCCGTTTTGCTCTTTGTAACTCTTCTGGGATGAGTTTGGGATTTTTTTAAGTCCAGAAGCCCACTGAGGGTACTCAGTAACTCAGTACTTTCTTATCATGTTATATCAGGTATATAGCTGTCTGTTTTGGGTGTTTTGTTTACCCATTAGATTATAGGAAGACACAGTTCAGAGAGATTGTTAGAAAGTTGGTCTCAAAGTCAAAGGTGGTTAGAAAGCTGGTCTCAAAAGCTGGTTTGAGTAGCACTTTTGACATATATTGGCTGTATGACCATCGTCAAGTCACTAAATTCTCTTAAAAATTGTCTAAGACTACAAGTTGCAGAAAAAATGTGACTTACATTGGTGCAGGTTAGCTCATCACTTGGAAGCTCTCAACACCAATGATACCACAGGTCTAGTCCCTATCCTCATTAGACGTTAAGCCCATTGAGACAGTGACTGTTTCTAGTCTTGACTTGAAATCCTTCCCCTTCCCTTCTATACCATAGCCAGTGCCAAGTACGGTGTTCTGAACACAATAAATACTTAACAAATGTTGTGTCCATTTGTATTCATAGGGACAGACAGCCGTACAAAAAGAACAATAATTACATAGCAGCTTCTCAGACTTAAGGCAAAAAAAAAAATCTTGCTACCACTCACCCCTAGTATGAGTTCCAATTCCCTACTGACTCCCACAGATCTTCACTCTGAGAAAAATAGATGCTGTCAGCCTGTGGAACACAAAAGGTTGTGGGGGAAGGCCATCTCGACTGAATGAGCTGAGCAGACCTCATGGATGGCTCTTCTGATGTAAGAACAATGTGACATGGAGCCACAGTGCTATCACATCTGAACTCTGTGGATGACACACTGTCTCTTCTCTTGTTGTCCTCTCGGCTTCCTTCCAATGGTGTTCTTCAAACAGCTGGCTCACGTTGAAGCATGCTGTGTGCTAGGTGGGAAATGCATTTTTGGCTGGAAAATCCTGTGATTGAGGGCAGGTGCCTTAGGTCTTAAATCCACAACTAGGGGACTTTTGTATCATGTGATGGGATGTCCGATAACATTCTCTGAGCCTCAGAGTTGGTCCTGAAAATTTTTAGGGTTCTAAGTTGCTATCATACCTCATCCTTCTATCTCTCCAGCCTCATTTTTATATCTCTCCCCTTCTCACACTCTGTGGTCCAGCCAGACTGGCCTGTTGGTCATTCTTCACATTTAACACTCCATCTACTATCTCTGTACTTTTTCATTGGCTATCTCCTTTGCCCGGGATGCACTCTTTCCTCACATAGGACTTTTATGATCCCTTGTGGCCTTGAAAGCTGTGTTCAAGGGGCAGCTAGGTGGCGCAGTGGATACAGCACCAGCCCTGAAGTCAGGAGGACCTGAGTTCAAATCTGGCCTCAGACCAAACACTTGACACTTACTAGCTGTGTGACCCTGGGCAAGTCACTTAACCCCAATTGCCTAAAAAAAGCAAAAAAAACATTAAAAAAAAAGAAAGCTGTGTTGAAGAACCACTCTCAATATGAATCAATCAATCAAAAAGCAATGAGTACATAATATATTCCAGACACTGTGCTAGGTTCTGAGGATTCAAAGACAAAATAAAACCCCAAAACCAAAGCAAATAAACAACAACAACAAAAAAACAGGTCCTTGCTCTCAAGAAGCTTATAGTCTAGTCAGGGGAGAGAATATATGCATACAGGTAAATACAAAATTGATGCAAGGTGATTTTGAGGAGAAAGTAATTAATCAATAAACCCTTACTACATGCCTACTATATGCCAGGCATTGAAGTAATGGGGATACAAAGAACAACAACAGAAAATCCCTGTCATTAAAGCAGCTGTAGACAACAGGAAAACTTCATGCAGAATGGAGCAATGAGTGAACCTTGAGGGAAAATGGGAACTATGAGAGTCTGAGATGAGGAAGAAGTGCATTCCAGGGAAAGGAGATGACCAGCGCAAAGTCACAGAAGTAGAAATAGAATGTCACATACAAAGAATAAAAGGGCATATTTGACTGAATCACAGTGGATGTGAAGAGGAGTGCTATGAAATAAAGTTGGAAAGGTAGGTTGAGGACAGATCAGAAGGGAAAGGAATATATATGTATATATATATTTGATCCTGAGAGCAATACAGAGGCACTACAGTTCGGGGAATTGAAGGAGTAATATTGTCAGATCTGCACTCTAGAAAAATCACTTTGGCAGCTCTGTGAAGGATGGAAAGGAGAGGGAAGAAACTTGAGGTAGGCACACCAATGGAAAGAACATGCATTAGTCCAGGCAAGAGCTGATGAGGTTTTCAACTAGGGTGGTGGCAGTATGAGTAAAGAGAAACAAATAGATGCCAGACTTGTTGTCAAAGTTGAAAGGACAAGATTAACAATTGAGTGGGAGGAGTGAGAGTGAAGTGTCAAGGAAGACAATGAGGTTATGAACCTGAAAGGAAAGATGTTGATGTCCTTGACCGATATTGGGAAGTTATGAAGATGGAGTGGGCTTCTGGAAAAAAAGGATACACTCAGTTGTGGACATGTCGAGTTTCAGATGTCTCCATGTTATCCAATTTGAAATATTCAATGGGCAATTGGTGATGTGGGCCTACTGCTCAAGAGAAAAATATAGCTTTTGGAGGCTCTCTCTCTCTCCGTATCCATCCATCCATCCATACATACATATATACATATATACATACACACATACACATATACATATACAGATATATAATATATACATATACATATATTAATGTGTGTGGATAAGGTCACTCCATGTTTAAGAGAATATAGAAAAAGTAAACAGGGCATAGAATGGGACGCAGGTAGAAGATGAAACTAAGAGTGCAACAAAAAACTGGGGGGAAGGGGAAATATCTAGGATTAGAGGCTGGTCAACAGCATCACATATCGCAGAGAGATCAAGAAGACTGAGGACTGACATTTAGAAATTAAATCATTGGCTACATTGGAACAATCATTCCCTTAGTTGCTAATCTCTTTCCATTAATTTTATAAATATTTCATGTATCTTTGTAAGTATACATGTCTTTCCCAATAAAATACAAGCTCCTTGAGGGCAGGGACTATTTCATTCTGGTTTTTGTATTCCCAGTGCATAGCACAGTGCCTGGTATATAATATGTACTTAACAAATATTTGTTGATTGACTAATGGAGAAGAAGCACTAGATTTGAAGTCAGAAAACCCGAGTCAAGCTCATGATCCATCACTAGCCAATTTTGCAACCTTTGTCCAATCACTTTATTTCTAGGAGCCTTACTTTCCTCATCTGTAAAATAGGGGAAATAATCCTTGTATTGCTTCTATCACAAAGTATTTATGAGGAAAGTGTTTTGTACACTGTACTGAAAAGCACTCTAGAAATGTGATTACCATAATAGCGAGTAAAACTTGGTTTTGGAAAAATTAGGAAGTACAGTGAAGTTTGTCTTCCATGGTGCCCTGTTTCTTCTCTTTAGTGTGCCCCTATTCCCCTTCAAGTCTACACCTACTTGAAGTTCCAGTGTTCTTATGTTCTCGTGGGACATGCAAAGTTATCAGTGATATGAGATGGTCCTCACAGAGACATAAAATTTTACAGACCTTTAGGGGTGAAGATTATCTTGTACTAAGCCTTCTTTTTTAGGATGAGAAAACTGAGACTTACAGACATTAATTGACTTAACCAGGTTTATATTATGACAGTGTCAGAGTAAAGGCTAGAGCCCAGCCATTTAAGTACCCACTCCAGTGCTCTTTCTACTAGAAGGTAATGCTTATCCTCAAAGGAAGGAATCTCTAACGGTGTAATTTCAAGTGTTGAGGATCTGGGTGGCAGAGATATTTTTGCTTAGGTAAGGCTCCTTAGTGCCCCTGAAATCAGACCACAGAATAACATTTGTTTCCCCTGGACAAGGTCAGCCCCCTTGATATTTTCCATTCACAAGGCATGAGAATCTCAGTGAAGATTGCCCAGCATCATAATACATTAAAACTACTGGGGTTCTTACAGATCATCAGGTACAAGCCCCTCGTTTTACTGAAGTCAGAGGTTAAATGAGCTTTCCCAAGGTCACAAAGCTGGACAGTGGATGGATCTCCAACCCATTGTTAATTGACTTCCAGTTCAATTTATTTTTAATTTGTTTAATTTAGAATTTTTCTTTCTCCCACTTTTCCTCCCCCCCAAAAAAAACTCCTTGTAACCAATATGCAGAATTACATAAAATAAATTCCAACTTTGGCCATGTCCAAAAATGTATTTCTCATCTTGAGTCCATCACTTCTCAGTCAGAAGGTGAGTAGCATGATTCATCATAGGTCCTCTGGAAATATATTTGGTCATTGCATTCCAATCCAAATTCCCAGGGTTTTTTCTACTATCCTCATAGCATATGCAGCAATACATTGGGTAGGAGGTACTTAGGCATACTATAATCACCATCAACATCAAAACCCTAAGATGTTTCAGGGCATAAAGGGGGAGGTCATCTTCAATGTCTGAGACCCATAACAACTCAAACCACAAAAAGCTCTATGTTAAAAAATCGACAACAAAAACCCAACCCAACTAAACTGAACAGTTGCTCTCAGAGGTAGAAGCTATATGCTCTCTGTGTCTTCTACCACGTAGGTTATGTCAAGTTTAATTTGAAGAAACAAGAAAAAAAGAAAACTTCTTAAGATATTTCAATCCTTCAGCTGCCAAAGTAAACAGTCTGCATGATGCATAGTAGTAGTAACTCCCTATGGATTCCCTCCTTCCTTCCATGTGGTTGGATTTTGTTTTTATTTAACTAGTTGATATTTTAAAATCTTGTCTCAGTTTATTATTTCAAAGTCACTATAAGGAGTCAATTAGCTTTGAATGAATGAATATGTGAGGATGATTTTTAGACCATATCAAGTAAGGTGAAAGGAGAAAGAAACTTTAATATTGCTTTTGGGAAGTGACTCTCTTATGTATGCACAAAATGTAGCATTGGACAATGCTGTAACCACAATGTGGACATTCCTAAATTCATTCCTTGTGCATGGCCTCACAAAAAGAGCTTGTCAAATCCAGCCCTCTTGACTCCCTGAGCCAGGATTGTCTAGGAAAGCAAGTACTTCATCAGTGATGTGGAAAACTGTAGATCCAAGAATTCAGTGCTAGAAGTACTTAGGATGTTGCCTGGCACGTAGTAGATATTTAATGATTATCTGTTGATTGATTGATTAGAAGAGACCTTATAAATCTTCTAGTCCAATGGTGCCAAATGAGGCCACTACAACATTCCTGAGTGCTGCTGATAATGTAATTGGGAAATATTTAATGAAAATAATACAAATGCAATAGAATCTAGACTATACTTGATATTATAAGTCAATGTGTGGCCCACAGGGATCCAGTTTAGTAGGCCCATTTCTATTTGAGTTTGAAACCACTGATCTAGTCCAAACTACTCACTTTACAGATGGAAAAACTGAGATCCATAAGGACAAAGTGACTAGTGGCTAGTAAATCTCACACAGTTGTGACTTCTGACTCCAAATCCATCAGTCTTTCTGCCACATCATGGCTACCTCTAAGTATTTCTGCAGTCTGTCTGATTTCCCATAAGGTTACCAGCACTGGCATTTTGTCTGCAAGGTGCCATGGTAGCAAGAATGGTATAAATGTGGAGGCAGCATGATACAATGGGAGTTAGCAGAGTCAAAGAATCATGGTTCAAATCCCCACCCTGGCACTTGCTACCAGTATGACTTTGGGAAAGTCACTTTATCACTCTGGGCCTCAGTTTCCTCAGCTTTCTGTATGGCTTCTGAGTTCCCTTCCAGCTCTGTACCTCTGATCCTCTGACCCTAATTTAATAACTTCAACAGAGAGAAGTACCCAAATGAGTCAGGGGATAAGACTAGGCTACTGCGTCCCCATTGGCCTATAGCAGTAACCCCATTTCACTTGACCAGTTGGACCTATACATAAATAAATATGTTGTACTGAACCACATTAACTTCAGGACAATAATGCTTCCATCCCGGAGTGGCTCACATGTGTTAACCAGCCGACATACATTATATATTGTTTTCCTGCAATACAGGATAAGGGAAACACTTAAACAATCACTGTGGAGAGGAGTATGTCTGGGTCCATAATCATCCTCCATGATGTTAATAAATCTCAAGCCTACCAACCAAAGTATATTTGCCCTGAGGGAGATGGATTGGGTAATTATATAGGAAGCCTTAAGATGGACAAGGGTCAGGAAGCTAATCTACTGTAAGTCTGTTTCCTCTGTGGAGGTAGCATTTGTACCCTCGTTAATAGTCACTTCCGCCAACTATTCTCCAAATTCTTTTTTTTTCTTCATATGGAAGAATCCTTCCTCTGGGCTCCCTTTGGAGGCTTATTTCATGGATTATATACTACACTCTTAGAAATGGTGGTACTTCTTATGGCTCTGAAACATTCATTAGCTTTAAGCAATCTCACTGGGAAATAGGACCCTGTGGATCTCTTTTTTTTGCTGCTTTGTTATATAATTAAGGACTGACTACCTCAGAGGGGAACATCTGATGGATGGCCTTTGGGTAGACTTGCAAACCAGGTCATCAGTCCTTGAATCTGGGGACAGCGCTGCTTTTAATACTGAGCCCTAGGCTGCCACCACCCCATTTTGGAACCCTGACTGTTAGGAGTGCTGCTCAGACATACCTTCTACCTTCTTGGTCCTCTGCAGCTATTCTCACAGGCTTTTTTATAACTTCCCCAGAGCTCTCAATGTATTTGTTATATAATATTGTGCATTATAATTATCTGTGTCCTATCATGTAACTTACTGAACTATAGACTCCAGGAGAACAGGGGCTTGTTTTATTTAAACTTAGTATATCCTCAGCACAGATGTTTGTTGAATGAATGAATGAAATCGCTTATTTTCTTATTGGAGCACCATGAGGGTTCCATAGTTCCCTATAAATAAATTTTCCAAGTGTCCAAGAATTTGGGTAAAGATTCTAGCCTACTTCTTCCTCACTAAGAACCTGGGGTGAGACCCAGCCGTGACACAAGTGGAGTTGGTCTCTGATGCCACTCCTGTCTGTCACATTTTTTCCACCACTTTCCATTTTCAGTATCTCCTCTCCCAGATGTCGACACCCTTTGTGTTTATGCTATCTAGCTCTCTTATTAGAGAAAAGGTATAAATCAATCAGAAAACATTTTTCAATTTTTATAGTATTTTATTTTTTCCAATTACAGGTAAAGATCATTTTCAACATTTGCTTTTATAAGATTTTGAGCTCCAAATTTTTTTCTCCCTCTCTCCTCTGTACCCCTTCTCCCCAAGACAGCCTGCAATCTGATATAGGCTGTACAGGTACAAGCATATTAAACATATTTCCACGTTAGTCATGTTGTGAAAGACAAATCAGAACAAAAGTGAAAAACCACAAGAAAGAAAAAAGAATAGTATGCTTCCATCTGCATTCAAACTCCATAGGTCTTTCTCTGGATTTGGATAGCATTTTCCATCATGAATCCAGAAAATATTTTTAATGCCTATTAAGTGCTAGTTGCTAAGCATAGAAATATAAAAGTGAGACAATCATTGCCAAAGAGAGGCTTACATTTTAATGTGGCTGCTAAGGTATTACTAATTTAAAGGTGTTATACCCCTCAAGGTTATGCAACAAATATCCTTAGCCCAAAGGAATGAATTCTGAACCATGTACTTTCAGGAACTATGGAATCTGGGACAAGAGGGACCTTCTGGTGCCCCTCCAATTACACCCTGTTGGTAACCACCTGTTGTACCTACCCATAAGGGCAACCCTGTTCAGGTGGGAATTCATAGTTTTGCAGGCAGAGGAGTGAAAATGCTGGGTGAAATGGTCGAGAATCAGAGGAATGAATGAGTAAGAGATCTGTCCCATACTTTGGACCAATCCACTTGTCATTCAAACTAGAAATAGAACCCCTCAGAAGATAGTTGGGCATTCGTTCAATGACCTCTGAAATAGCCTGCACTTTTGAACCATGCGAGTGTTCTGTGTTGGGAGGGGGAGGGTTCAGAGGGCATTGTTGGGGAATAGAGAAACAGTTGCCCATTGTCTCCGGGAACTTTTCCAAGTTTCAACCTGGCATCATAGGGATTTTCCCAGCCTGCTTTTTATGCTGGTCACCCCACCCTATTTAGATTTCTCAATCTGTCATCCCATTGTCTCTGACTCGCTATCTTTCCTAGCTTTACCTTCTTCACCAAAATTCATACATGCTTTGTTTATGGGAATGTCAAATGTCTTCATTTCCTAAATGTTTTCTTTCGCTGTCCTACTATTGAGTGTATGCCCAGAAGCCCTTGTGGGTCCTCCTGAAGAGAGATAGGCAAAAGCTTTGCTCATGGGCCTTGTTATCTTGCATTTTCTAACAAGTACCAAAATACATTGCTGCTCAGAATCAACTCTCATGTGCCTGTATTTCTTCCTTCCAAAATCTGGGAGGGATATGATAGCCCACACTGATCTCTCCTATCTCTGAATTGCCATAGCATGAATGGTCAGTCCTGTGGAGTATTATCTTGCATGTACCTATTTACTTAGCTGTTTTCTCATTGTTTCCTGTGTTAGTTTTTTTTCTCTGCATGTCAGAGATCTTACCTTACATGTCTTTGATGCCTCCCACGGTGCTGAGCCCATAACTGGAGCTTAATATGTATTGATTGAGAAGTGGAAAGGGAGAGGGAAGGGAAAGGGAGAGGGAAGGGAAAGGGAGAGGGAAGGGAAGGGGAGAGGGAAGGGAAGGGGAGAGGGAAGGGAAGGGGAGAGGGAAGGGAAGGGAGAGGGAAGGGAAGGGAGAGGAAGGGAAGGGAAGGGAAGGGAAGGGAAGAGGGATAGGGAAGGGAAGGGAAGGGAAGGGAAGGGAAGGGAAGGGAGGAAATGAGGATTTATTGATGGTCTACCATAGGCCAGCACTGTGTTATGCAATTTACAAATATTATCTCATTTGATCCTTACAACAACTCTGAGAGGTGGGTGCTATTGTCATTCATATTTTACAGTTGAGGAAAATGAAGCAGGCAGAGGTTAGCTGTCCAGAGTCATGCAGTAAGTCAGTGCCTGAGGCTGAATTTGATTTCAGGTCTTCCTGACTCCAGGCCCAGGGCTCTATCTATCCAGTCACTTAGCTGCCTCTAGGCACATCTTATATCAGCACTGTGTGTCTTCAGAATATCAATATGGAGGCAAGATAAGAAAAGTGTAGTAGAGTGGAAAGAACCCTGGATATAGAGATACAGCACCTGACCTCAAAAAAGTGGCTCTGCTACTTCTAGCTGTGAGACCACAGTCAAGTCACTGCTATGAGTCTCAATTCCACATCTGTACAATGGGTAGTAGGACTGCATGACTCCTTTGGTTCCTTCCAGTTCTAAATCTATGAGATTACAAAACTATGGCAAATTCTTCAACCTCTTTGAGCCTCTTTTCCCTTCCCTATAAAATAGAAGAGAGTTGGACTGAATAATCTCTATGTTCTCTTCCAGCTCTAAAGCTCTAATCCTAAGATTACTCAAAGAATTTATTCTCACTATTTGGAAAGCATGAAACAAGGTTTACTTACCTACATACCCATTATTTCCTCTAATAGAATATAAACTCCTTGAGGACAAGTTCTCTTTCATTTTCATCTTCTTATCCCCAGAGCCTAGTATAGTGCTTGACACATAGAAGTTGCTTTAATAAATGTTTGTTGATTGATTAATTCTGTTACTAGCTAGTGCTGTGACCTTAAGCAAGTTTATTCTACTTTCCTGGGCATTGGTTTTTTTTATTCCATCTAGTAAAATGGGAGGGTCAAATGAGACATTCTCTGAGCTCTAAAATTTTAATTCTATTCTAACCTGTGAGATTATTTGATTCTACCCCCCACAGGATTCATGTGTGTGTGTGTGTGTGTGTGTGTGTGTGTGTGTGTGTGTGTGTGTGTTTAATAGTAAACAAACCTACAAATCTTTGAAAATCTAGCCACCTCCACCCTTGCAAAAATTCTCCAGTGCACTGCAGGCCTCCCTCATGGGTTCACTGCAGACTCCAATGGCTTAAGGATGCCTTCATTTGTTGCCTGAACTGTTATCAGCATCAAGGGAGGTAATTATCATCTTGTACACTGCTCCTCTAAGCAGTTATTGTTTAAGTATTTCCCTTATTCCTGCTTTGCCGGAAAACAATACCTTATAGAAAACAGCTGAGGAAAGCCCTAATGGCAGCTTCAAAAGGGCAACATTCCTCTGGCCCTAATTTGAAAGGAGAAAGGAGACTGTTGGGAACAATGAGCTTGTGGCCAAGCTATCAGAACGTTACAAAGGGAAGCCACTGGCGGGGCTTGGGAGAGGGGCACAGAACATTAGCGGGCCAGGGGCTATTGATAAGAGATCCCTTTCCTCAATTAATATCCCATGCTGACACTGTTTGCCAGTCCCAGAAGGTCGGAGGGCTAGCCACCAGAATAAGGATTTTCTTTCCCTCTGATATTTCTTCTCCTTCCCTGGGGAAATTTGTGTCTTTCTGGTGTATGTCCTCTGCCCTTCTTTTGTGAGCACACCAAGGCTACGAATCCATTTAATTTTTCAGAAGCTGCATCTGTCAATAAATTACCTTTGCTCTGTCTTGGAGGGCCGCGCCACTGCCTCCGCTGAGCCGAGGCTCCTTATGTACTTGAAGCATTTCTCATTATCTGTCTTCACCTCTTGTGCAATCTTCTTTTCATCCTCTCCTTGGCTCTTCTTATCATTTTCTCACACTCTCTCAACTTCATTCTGTAATCAGCCCCATCCTCCCCAGCACCTGACGCTCGCTTCCTTGCATATGTCCTCTATTATAACCTTGATGGTCTTCCCAGCTCATCTGGCCTAGCCTGCTGGCTTTGGAACATCATCTGCTGCTGGGCCAAACCTGGGGTCTTCACGTAATTCAAACCTTGTCCCCTCCTACCTCACAGAGAGATCAGGCAGAGTCGGAAGAAGATGCTCGTAGCCCTAGGCCACCCACTGCTTTTGTGCTTTCTTGCTTCTTTTCTCACCCTATACACCTACCTCTGGCCCTGCCCCTCAGCCACAGCCATAGACTCTCACTTCATATTAGAGACCTAGATGTGGGCAGGGGGAGGGGGCAAAGAAGGTTGAACTGGGGACTCCATAGATTTTACCCATGTCTGCTCCCAGGGCTAATCACCTACAGTGATGACTTTCACCAGAGCCACTGATTTTATACCTATACTTTGCCCTTTGAGTCGCTCATTCCTCAGCACCCTCCCTGAAATTTCTTTGCCCAGTAAATCCTCTCCTATGCAGTAAAGAAAAACAGGAATCCAAATTAAAAGCAACCTATATAGCACTAACCTTTCTCCATGTGTCCCAGAGTCATAGGAGTAATCCATCTCCATTAAGTATGTTTGTCCTGAAAATATAGAATAGCATCTCCTAGGATTGCAGAGATAAGGTCACCTGCATGTCTGGGATAGCTCCAAGCACAACATCATACTAAATAATTATTAAAGACAAAAGAAAAGAAACCAGCAAATCTGGCATCCTTCCCCCCCCCCCGCCAACTCATGCCATCCACTCCCACATGCCATTCCCTCTTCTGCACATCATTTTGTATCTAATGGGTATGTCTAATAGCGTCCCCTCGGCATCTCCTGCAAGATTTAGGGTTCCAGAAACTTAAGGGGAGGGAAGGTAAGAAAGTACCTCAGAAATCATAATGTCAGCGCTGGGGAAAACAAAACTATCTGTTAATTCCTTCTACTGCAGCTGCTTATAGGATCATACATGACAAACAAAGGCAACTAGGTGATCAAGTAAATTAGAGGGTTGGACTTGGCATCAGGAAGACCTGAGTTCAAATCCTGTTTTAGATGCTTAACCCAGTGTGAGTCACTTAGCCTTTCTCAGCTTCAATTTCCTCATCTATAAAATGGGGATAATAATAGAAGTTACCTCACTAAGTTGTGAGGATCAGATGAGATCCAAGTGCTTTACACATCTTAGAGCACTATACAAATGCTAGTTTAGTGCTAGAAGGAACCTTAAGAGGCCATCGAATCCAATTCTTTCATTTTATAGATGAGGAAACTGAGGCTAGGAAAGGTTGAGTGACTTGCCCAGAGAAACATAGCTAATAAGTCTCTGAGGGAGGAAATGAACTTGGGGGGGGGGGCGGGAATGAAGTCCAACTCACTATCCACTGTCACCCAGATGCCTCCTTCCAACAGGCACATTTGTAAAATGTAATTAGAGACCTCTAAAGGTCCATAAAACTCTGCCCTGACATAGATATCCACTTTTGCTAAATCCCTCTGTTCAGGAAGAACCTAGTTACTGAAGACCAGTTACTCCTGAAAATGGAATTCTTCCCCATCTGGGCAAAGATCAACAGTTCTCCTTTCCCTTTCTCTGTTGGCCAAATACCTATGCAAGAGTCCCTGAAAGGCAAGCACTACCTTTACTTTGCCCTCTTCTGGACCAGTCCTCTGGTATTATCAAGATAGGAAACTCCTGGAGAGGAAACTCTTTACTAATGCAGATCAGCACCTGCTCTGCAACTTTGAATCTTAAAGTTGCCTACTAATCCACTCTTTTTTGCCTGCCTTGAACTCCCTGCCCTCACCACCAATGACAATAAGCCCTGATGAAATTTTCTGGACTAATCCAACTCTTATCTCCCTTCAACTATCTATATATTTCATTTCCCCCCCTCATGACCAACCTGTTTCCCCACACTGATTCTTCAGAAGCTCATATAATAGAGCAACAATATTTAGGAAGCTCGCAGGTAGAAAAGGATAACTTACCCCTATTTTTTGTTCTGATTAAGTTAATACATCAAGAATCTAGTATTTTCCAAAGAGCACCTGGTACCCAAGGGATGACCTGTTAGGCAATGAGAGCTAAATTATGATGACTGGTAAGAGGAAAACAGGGAGTTGTAAGGCTGAAACCCCACAAAGGAGGTGATGATACCCCAGCCTCTTTGCCAGGAAGCAGAACCAGAGAAGTCTAGTGAGCCAGGACCTGCCAGGAAAATTCCCTCTTTGTGAAAAGGAAGCTGATTACTGAGCTCAGACAGAGCAACCAAGGTCAAAGTTGGCTTGTCAAGCCATTTGTAGGGAGCCAGGAGGTCAGACAGCTGGAAGAGGAAGGGGAAGGGGTGCTGGGGATGTTGATTCCAAAAGCTAAGAGAGGAACAGGGAAGCCAGGAGTGAGCAACAGGTCATATATGGTGACGCAAAGAGCAGTAGGTCAGACAACCAACTAGGAATTCCTAGGAATCAATTGATAGCTGTGATCATGAACTTCTAAGTGCAGTCTGTGGCCATCTAGTTGTTAAGATGTTTGAGGGTTGACCTAGCTTGGTATCTGGGCAGATTCTGGTACCTAAACTGCTAATGCTTCACTATTGAGAGAGGGGGATGAGGAGGTATGTGGTCTGCTCTAGGCAAAAGACCTTGTGCAGGACAACATGTTGGCTATGATTTTATGTAAGAAATTGAGTTCAAGACCAGATTCTAGTTTTGCATTTATTCTGAGGAGAGAAGTGAAGAAAGGAGGGGATACAGACAAAGATTAAAGAATTGGAATGGTTCCTCCCATAGCATGACATACATAGTTACATACTTCCATACACAAACACAAATGCATATGCACACACACACACATACACACCTATTTCTTTGGAGCTTTGTGGGAAAGACATGAAAAAAGGAAGCAAGAGGTAGGAGTGATTTAAGATAGATGAAGATATTGCAACTTCTAAAATACATAGAAAATGGCATTTATAGTTACTCTTTTCCCTCCACTCTCACTATCCTAGTAATAATGTAACTTTGATTCACAAAACTAGTAAGAAAAAAAGATTCTAATAGATATCATAGTACTAAAATCTCATAACCTCCAAACTATTAGAAATGAAAAACTTTTGAAATATAGAAATGAGTGGAAGACAGAACTGATAGGGAGCCATTGTAATTTATTGAGTTGGGGAGGGATAACATAGTCACACCTGTGCTTCAGGAAAATCACTTTGGCAGTCAAGTGTAGAATGGAGTGGCATAGGGAGAGATATGTTGGCAGGGAAGCCAAACAGCAGGCTCTTGACATACTCCAGGAGCAAGGTGATAGAGCCCTCCACCCAGGCAGTAAATGGTACTGAATGGTAGAGGAGGCAGAGAGGACAGTATACCCCAGTTTAAATGGATGGGTTTGTATTTCTGCTCTTGCTATATTTTCTCAGTAAATATCACTTTGAAAATGCAGATTGAAAGTTATCAGTGACAAAGTTATCAGTGAAAATTATCAGTGGTATTGAATTAATATCAATGGGTTAAATGATAATATATATGTGCATATGTGTACATATAATTTATGTACATGTGCATATGTATACATGCACATGCATGTATATGTGTACACTACAAGCATGTATATATGTGCATTGTATACATGTACATATATACATATACATAATTTTCATTTTTAAAAGTCCTAATTTTCAGTCATTTTCAGTCATGTCCAACTCTTTGTGGCTCCTTTTGGAGTTTTATCAGTAAAGTTATTGGAGTGGTTTGCCATTTCCTTCTCCAACTCATTTTACAGATGATGAAATTAAGGCAAACAGGGTTAAGTGACTTAAGTGCCACCTAGCTGCCCCCAAATACACACACACATACACACACACACACACACACACATATACGCATACTTTTATATATATATATATATATACACACACATAAAAGTACTATTGTAGAAATACATACAACATATATAATTTACATTCTAAAAGTACTTTCTTCACCAAGAACCTATGAGGGAGGCAGTACAAATATTGTGAACCTCATTTACAGATGAAGAAACTGGGTCTCAGAGTGGTTAAGGAAGTCATATAGCTAGTAAGTGGCAGAGCCAGTTTACAAACCTAGGTCTTCTGACTCCAAGTCCAAAGCCATTTCCATAACACTGGAGTAAATCCTCACCAAAGAACCAAAGATGTGATTTCTTTTCTCAAATACAAACACACAAAAGACTCACTAGAGTCCTAAGCTATCAGGCCCTTAGGACAAAGAACATCAGAGCAGGTAGGAGGGGCTCTCATGAGAGGCATTACCACCTACTTTGTTGTTTCATCCAAAGGACTGTGGGAGCTGAAACACTATCTGTGTTGTCTCCTCCATTCAAACATGAGCCCCTTGAGAGCAAGGGGTAGCTTGCTTCTTTATTTGTATCCCTAGCACTTTGCACAGTGCTTTGCATATAGTCAGTACTTAATGAATAGGGTTTATTTATTTGTTTTAAATTACTCCTATAAGTGAGCATTCCTGAATTCCCTCTGCCCAGGAAAGAAAGAAGCTCCACAGGTGAGAAGATGTGAATTCTTAATGTCCAAAGCCATACTCTTGAACATTAAGAACTCAAATCTGTGCCTGGACAGCTAATGCTCAGCTCACCTCCAAGGCAGGGAGGGCCAAGGGGAGCAGAAGGAGGCTGAACCTCCTCTAACCTGTGCCTGAACCATATTGGTTGGTTCTGTCGGCTCTGTCCCAGTTCCAGAGTCATGGTCATTTCCTTCATCGTCCCCATCACTTCCACGTCCAATTCAAGAAATCTCACAATCAGTACCAATGACAGATTCAAAAAGGGAGAAATGAAGCAAAATCGCCAGCTAGAACAGATTTTCCTGTGATTGAAGATGGCAATAATAAGACAAAAGACAGATTTTTGCCTTCAAGAAACTACCTCTTTTTTTGCAGCCAAAGCAATACAAAATTCAAGGCAAATAAGCCATCTTTTCCCCCCTAGTGTTTGGAAATATAGCAAGGGAAAAAAGTCACATTTTTTTTTGTTTTTGTTTCGGTTTTTTTTTTTAATTTTGCTGGTTTCACCACAAACGGCCCTTCCTTTCCCTCCCAGCTCTAATAAATATATTGAATGTACCCCGATTTTGTTCTGGAAGTAAAGGAACTGTCACGGCACTGACAAGAGACTGCATGAGAAAGAGATGATCTGTGGGAAGTTGTGAAACTGCTGAGAAAACAGGGTCCCCTGCAATGGACTGCCTTCACGACATCAGTCTCCTTCATTATGGTGTAAATGATGGGGTAGTCTGATGGATCCCTGTATCCTGAAATGCTCCAGGGCTACTCATACCAAATGCAATCAGATATTGTAAATATGCAGAATAATGCCACATTAACCCAAATACCACCTGCAGTGGGTGATGCTTAGCCTCACACCAAGCATGGCAGGCTAATGGAAGGATAGAGATTTTGTTTCATGTGAAACAGTTGTGAACTATGAAAAATCCAAAAAAGAGCCAACAGCCTTCTATTTGTTTCTAACACACAATTCTCAATCTCTAATCTCTGTGCCTTTGCACTAGCCATTCCCCATAACTATAATGCAGTTCCTCCCAGCTTCCACCCTTAGAATTTCCTGTTTCCTTCAAAACTCCACTCAAGTCCAACCTTTCAGATGAAGCCTTTCCTAATCTATCCACCTGTTGAGTGCCCTCCCACCAAAATTGCCTTGAATTTCTTTTGTATGTTTTGTATTTATTTGTAAATATACATGCTTCCCCACCCACCCACCCAAATAGAATATAAACTCCTTGAGGGCAGGGACAGTTTGCTGTTTTTATATCCCCAATTCTGGGCACATAGGAGGTATCTAATAAATGCTTATTGATTGATTGATTCTTCTTTCAGATTGAGAAGACTCCGTTCTGGAGTTAATTTACTCAAGGAGTTATGACTTCTAGGTTTTTTTTTCAATTCGGTTTGTGCAACATAAATGTTGGCCTCAAAATGTGGCAGGGTCTTTTCCATTATAGAATGACCGATTTTGCACAGTGAAAATCTCTCTTCCCTAGCCACACACTGTATACCCTCCTCCAGGCCAGTGATTTCACATAAGTGTGCCAGTGGTCTCATGGGGCACCAGACAAAAGAGTCTGAATGATCTATTACCACTGATGGGAAAAAATAAATCGGATAAATCTATACTATTGCCTGCAAATTATGCAAGAGAGCAGCGTATTTCTTTCATCAAAAGGCATCTACAAGACAATTCATAATATCATACAGCTAGAATGAAAAGACCTTCAAGGGTATCTAGTTCAACCGGTCCCTCTCACTTAATGGATAAGAAAACTGAGGCCTAGGGCAGCTAAGTGATTTGCCTAAGATCACACAAGAAAGTAAGTGGCAGTCAGAATTCAAATTCAGCTCCTCTTAACTCCAAATTCACTAGTCTTTCATCTGTAGGTTGACATTAGTAAAATTAAATTTCCTGTTTACCTTTCCTTTTGTACATATTAGTATAATTTAACTAAATGGTAGGGTTTTTAAAAACTATTTCTGCAACTGAAGAGAAGATTTTTTGCTTCTTGCTATTGATTCATTTTTTTTTAATACATTGTGTTAAAGAACTAGGCTTCAGAAATCAGAAAGACCTGGATTTGAATTTCACCTCAGTCACATTAACTAGTTCTGTGACCTTAATCAGTCACTTAACACCCCCCTTTCTCTGTCTCTGTGTCTGTCTCTGTCTCTCTCTGTTTCCCCACTTGTAAAATGGGGATAATAATACCTGAAGAACTTGCACTCACAAGGATGTTATAAGGATCACATGAGATAATGTATTTAAAGCATTTTACAAAACTGATAGCATGTATAAATGCTAGCTACTATGATTTAAATCCTCTTTCTGTTGGTTACTATCTTGTCTATTCCTGCATTAAATTGGTCTATGAACATGTTTCCTAATTAACAACAATTTAATTAGATTCTCTTGGAAAGGGCCCACCATTCTGTTTCAACTGGTACAGCTTATGCCACATTCATAAGTTGGTTCTGAATAGCATTCAACACTTTCTAAGTGAAATTGACCAGTTTTGGAGTCAGGAGACTTGAGTGTGTAATCCCAAATCTGTTATTGACTTACAATGTAATTTTAGGACAATCAATTAACCTCTCTGGGCTTTGGTTTCTCCATTTCTCCTAATAATATCTCCTCCCTACCACAAAAATATCTTTAATTTATCTTCTGAACTTGAAATTACTGTTTACTACAGTTAATGAAACTTTCCTTCCTTGGTGTCCATAACGTGGTAGAAGAGTCAATTTTTGGCCTCTCTTCTATCCCTTTGTTGTTGTTCGGCCTTCGTTCTCGAAGAGGACCAATGACATCAAGAGGGTGATGTCTTGACTTGAAAGTGAATTGGATTTAAGTGAGGTAGAGCTGTGTAAGGACATCAGCCTCACTCTCTCCTCCAGAGTCATCAAAGTCCAGTGGGAAGACATAGGTCAGGATGACTGGCAACGGCCCAGTTCTGTCTCTTCACACTCAATTGGGAGAGCATGTCCAAAACCAAGAGGATGAGACTAGAAGAATGTTACTGTCCCTTCCAGATGTAAATTCTTTGGCCATCTGCTCTTTTCCATCGACCATAATGATCATTGTCATACCTTACTTCTATGTAACTTTTTTATAGTGTACAACATAGCTTTTTATGCCTCAGATCTCTCCCTACTCTAATCCGTATTCCACACATCTGTCAAACTGATCTTCCTAAAGCTCACTTTGGACCACATTGCCCCCTTTTCCCAGTCAAACTCCAATATATCCCACTACTTCCATTTGTCATGTAAAAGTTATTCAAAACCTGGCCCCTTCTTACTTATAATTTATAACATGGTCCTCTTCCCTCCCCCTCCCACAACACTCCATCTCTCAACTCCAAGCACTTTAACTGGATGACCTGACCCCAAGTCTGGAGCTCTCTCCCCACTCTTCTCTGCCACCTGGCTTCCCTTAAGTCTCAGCTAAAGTTCTACCTTCTGAATAACATCTTCCCTAGTCCTTCTTAATCTTAGAGTCTTCCTTCTAAGTGTACCCCCTGCTTACCCTGCATGTATCTTGTTTGCATATAGTTGTTTGCATGCTATCGCTCCCATTAGACTGTGACCTCCTTAACAACGGGGACTGTCTTACGCCTTTCTTTGTATCTCCATCACTTAGCACGGTGCCTGACACATAGTATGTGCTTAAATGCTACTTGACTGACCTACTGACCCCTCCCAGACTTCCCTGCTTTTGTCCCTTTTACCACCCTTTGATTGAACCTACAGGTTTAAAATGTCATAATGATTAATGATTTCTCCCTATCTTTTATCCACCATATCCAATCAGCCATCTAATACTGTTAAATCTTACTCTGAAATATATTGCTTAATATCAGTCCTTATAGCTACCATCCTGGTCAGGAGTCTCATCCCCTGGAATATGGATCTCAACAATGGTCATCTGGTCTCTCCTACTCCTGAATTCATGTCACACATCAAATTAATCATGAATTAATTAATCACATTAGATTAATCATCCCCCCTACCTGCCCACAAGCTAGATGACCATTTCTCTGTAATGCTATGGAGAGAATTTATTTTCAGGCACAGTTTGTACTGGATGATTTCTGAGCTCTCTTTCAATTTTGATATTCTACATTTCTATTATTACTCCCCAGAATGTACCTTTGTTCTAGCTAGTTCAGTCTCCTGAATACCTCTTCCAAACTATTTGTTCAAAATTTCTGTGAGACAATAGAAGACCTGCCCTCCTCAAACAACCTAAATTTTTCAAGGCCCAGCTTAGGGTTGCTTCTTCCATGAAGGCTTTCTAGATTAATTATAATTCACAGTGATCACTCCCATATTCTTAGTTCTCATAGCATTCACATTGCCTTTAAGCCTTCCTTATTTGAACCATTAATAACCATTCTCTGAGTCCAACCGTCCAAGCAGCTCTGAATTTATAATACTTTTGTACTTAAACTAGTCAACATTTCTCCAGCTTCTCAATGAGAGTAATGTGAGATACTTTATAAAAAGTTTTGCTAGAAAACAGAAGGAAGTCCATAAGGAAAAACAGACAAGCAAGACAGCTTTGAAAGTAACATGTTGAATTTATTTAATACTTTCTAAAAAGCAAGCTGCATATGATGGAGATTTGCAGTTTCATATATGATATTTTTCTGTTCAGTTTTTATATGGAACTTACATTTTTCATTGTTCATAAAATTTGTAATAAAATTTAAATGAAACTAAATTAAAACAAAAGAAAACATTTTGCTAAAATCTAGGCAAACTATAGCTACAGCATCTATCTGATCTACCAAGCTAAAAAATCTTGTTAAAAGAAAATAAGGCTAGTCTTCATGATTTGTCTTCAAAGAAGGTATTTTGGCTGTTTATATAATCACAGCTTCTTTTTCTACATGTTGACTAACTCTTTAATGATTCATTCTGGTCCCAGGAATTGAAGTCAAGATAACTAGACTACAATTTGGAGACTATACTCTTTCCTTTTTCTGAAAATGGGAACATTTGCTCTTCTCCAGTCTTGCAGTCCTCCCATTCTCCAGGATTTTTCAAACAGCACAAGTGAAGCCTCAGTAGTCACATACCAGTAGTCACATACACTAGTTCTTTCAGGACCCAAGGATGTACCAGGCACCCTGAATTTTATCAAGGGCTTTTTGTAGTTGTCATTCAGTCATTTTTCGGTCATATCCAACTCTTTGTGATCCAATTTCTGGTTTTCTTGGCAAAGATATTGGAGTGATTTTCCATTTCTTTCTGTTCATTTTACAGATGAGGAAACTGAGGCAAACAGGATTAAGTGATTTGCCCAGGGTCATACAGCTAGTAAGTGTCTGAGGCCAAATTTGAATTCAGGAAGATGAGTCTTCCTGACTCCAAGCCTGGAACGCTATCCACTGTGCCACCTAGCTGCCCTCAAGGCTTTCAGATGTTTTCTTATTATCTTCTTAATTATCTAAAGAATCAACTCTCTACTGGCCATTTTTGTTCTGTCATTTCCACTGTAAAGGTCATTCTCCTTGTCAGAGAAAAGAGAAACAAAATTAAAATAGAACAGTTCTATTTTCTCTGTGTTATAAGTTATAACATCTAATCCATCCAAGGAGATATTGCTCTTTTATCCCAATGTAGGTTAAAAAAAACCTTTTGTAGTCCTTATTTTTCCTTTCCAAACAATTTATTCTGAGCTTTAGCACTTCTGACACTATTTTTAAAGACTTGTGGCATCCTCTGTAGTCATCCTGTGTTATCTACCCTTGATCCCATCATCTACGCATATCTTTAACATGCTATATTAATATGTCAATATATTAATATTTATCACATTGTGATACAGTAAATAAATCTGATGAATGCTTTAATAAATGAAAAAGAATGGATGGATGGTTGGATAGATAGATGAATACTGTGAGGCTAAGTAAGACAGATAAATAGGTAGATAGATAGGGATAAATAGATAGATGGAAGGATGGATGGACAGACAGAAAGACAGAGACAGGTAGATAGATAGATACAGCTATAGATAGAGATATAGATATTGATATTGATATCCTATGTGAGCTCTGGGTAATCCTTATCCAAACTCCTACTCTCACAGAGGAATCAATTTCCTAGAGTTAGGCTGACTTCCTCACCCCTCTTATAGTCCTAGGGGTAGCCCTTTAGAGTTCAAAGGTGATTCTCTAGTGCCATTGGCTCCAATCTCTACCAGTGTGCTTCTCTCCAAGATTATCAGTTGAGAATCAATTCAGTCAATCAACTTTTAGTAGCTTTTGAAAAAGATATTTATTAAGGTTGCATAACTAGCATAAGATATCCTCCAAAGGTCTGTGATACTCTATCCAACAAGTACATATGGAGTACAGGGGAAAATGGACTCAAGCTTAGACAGCACATATGACAAAGTAATTAAAGCTCCTAGTTTCTAGAGGACCTTTTCTTCAATTTGTGGAGTGCTCAAGAAGGCACCCTTGGGCATTGTGTAATCTCTTTTCTGAACTCCTAATAGAGCCATGAGTCCAGTCTGTACTCTTATCCTGATGATGTAGACATTGGTGAAAACTGATCCAGGGATGCTATTTAAGATACTGACTGGAAGATGTGAAATCCAACATCTTCTGAACCTTTGAACCAGGAAGGTTAGCCTCTAGTTAAGGGGAGAAACATGGCCAAATCCAAAGCATTTCCTCCCCATCCCTCCCCTTATGCTCCACAGTGGTTCCTCTTCTGTAATGTACTAGAAAGCCACATTCAGTCCCATTCTGGGGTTGGGAGGAAGGAGAGAAGGAAGCCTTTCTCAGGTAGATATATAGATATAAATAGAAGCACACACACACACACACACACACACACTCACATACATGTATGTAAGTATGTATGTATTTCTCATCTAGTTTTGCTTTTGGTTTTTGGTGGTTTTTACCCCCCCCGTTGCACTTTTATAATACAAAAATACATACATACATACATACATACATACATACATACATACATATATATATATATATATATCACATGAAAGCATGTGTCTTTGTATATATAATATGAAAGTGTGTTAAATGAAGGACATCATAGTCAGTTCGATACTGCCCATGACAATGGGATAGATAATGGAAAACCTGCCTGCAAAATGGAAGAAAGTCCTTCTCTGAGGAGTCCTTGCCTCCCCTACTCACCTCCAACTTTGGGGAATGTCTACTGAACTACACAAAGATAATGGAGAATTAACTGGATAGAAATTTAAATCCCATTATTCTTCCTTCTATATATTCCATGGCCAAACAACTTTCTCACTATCTCCTTTTTTCCATTTAATTTAACTTTATTTTCAATTCAGATTCTCTCCTCCCCTGACTCCTTACCACTCATTTTGAAGGCAAAAAATACAAAACCCATTCAGAAAAAAACAAAGTATCCATACGTCCAGACATATATGTAGCAATGCTTTTTGTAGTAGCAAAAAAAAAAAAATTGGACACTAAGGAGATACCTATTCATTGGGGAATGACTAAACAAGTTATGATATATGAATATAATGAAACACTATTGTGCTGTAAGAGTTGATGAAGATGGATGGTTTTACTATCTCTTTCTAAGAATGTTTTTACTCCTCTCTGCCATTTTCTTATGCTTTATGGAACTTGTGTTGATTGGCTGATGGAGAACAGTCCCTCTTAGAATGAATGGTAATAATAACTGACATTTATATAGCACTTTAAAATTCATACATTGCTTTATATACATTATCTCATTGGGCCCCCTCCCCCAATAATCCTGTGAGGTAACTATCATAAGTATTATCCCAATTTTAAAGATGAGGAAACTGAGGCTCAGAGAGTTAATTCACTTGGTTATGGGAATTGGATAGCCAACTTTTTCATGCATCATATTTCCCCATTCAATAGTAATAATTCATGTTTACATAATGCTTTGCAAAGTACTTTCCTCACAATAGCCATGTGAAGTAGCTGTTGCTAACCTTATTTTACCTATTGTATAAAGAAACCAAAGTTCAGAGAAGTTCAAGTTTAGGGGAGTTGGGTGATTTGCCCATGGTCCTTTGGCTAGTAGGTGTCAGAACTGGGACTTAAATCCAGATTTCTTAAGTCCAAGTCCAACACCTTTCCCATAATACTCCAGTGCCACTTAAAAGAATCCAAAAGCAATCTATCACTCTGTAGTTACAAAGTCATAGACTTCTAGGGCTGGAAGAGACCCTAGGGGTCACCTAGTCAAATTCTAAAGATCTCCTATGACAAGGATTAAGTTAAAGGGGAGAATGAGGCCCTTATCAACCCAGGACCTAAATCCACTGTCACACTAAATGGCCTTCCTCTTTGGTCTCCCATCAACCAAGGGAATAGCCATCTGTTGATAACATCCTAAGGGCATGCCCAGCTGAGCATTGCAAGTTTTTATATTCCATTACCAAGACACCCTAAGCTCCATAGTCCTCCCATAAAAGCTTGTCCTTTTCACAAAAGCCTTCAATTTAGGTTATAATCCTTTCTTCATCCTTTTGACCAAGTGATCCTTCACAAATTCCCACTATCGTCTTACCCCATTTGTGATTATCCCAAAGAGCTCTAAGCTCAGAGGGAGAGAGAGAGAGAGAGAGAGAGAGAGAGAGAGAGAGAGAGAGAGAGAGAGAGAGAGAGAGAGAGACTTCTCTGTCTATCTATAGACACATAGGCAGAAATACCCTTATAGGCTATACATGAGTTAGGAACAAGAGCTTAGAGCTCTCTAGGATAATCATAAATGAAGTAAGATAATAGTGGGAATTTGTGAAGGATCATTGGGATGGGGAGTGGGGGTGGACATCTCTTTGTCTATCTATATACATATAGGCAGAAATACCCTCCAAGGCTATGGATGAGTTGTGGATACAAGGGTTTATTGCTTTCTGGAATAATCACAGATGAGGTAAGATGATAGTGAGAATTTGTGAAGAATCAATTCATAGAGATATAAATATTTCTATGTTGAGAAGAGAGAGAGAGAGAGAGAGAGAGAGAGAGAGAGAGAGAGAGAGAGAGAGACCTTTCCCCAGTTTTTCAACACACCTTGGAAAAATTCATTAAAAAACATGTATTCACAGAAATTCAAATTGGAAAGAAAATTAGAGTTCAACTAGCCCAATATCTTCATTGTACAGAGAAGGAAACTGAGTCCCAGAAAAGCTAAAATAATCACTAAGGTCAGGCTAAGCCAGAACTTGAAAGCAGGTCTTCATATTACAATCCCAGCATTCTGTTTCTTGGGGAACTTGGTTTTGTGCCACACTCTTCCATTGGAGTTTCATGAGCAAATTCAAAAAGCTCTCACTGGGCCAGATTAAGGCTTGAAGTCAAGATATTAACTATTGTAAATTCTTCATTCTTTAGCTTTTCTTGATCCTCCCCAACCTCCCAATTTATTTTGCATATACTTATTTTTATGCACGTTGTCTCTCCTAATAAAATAGAAATTCCTCAAAAGCAGGGACTCTTTCATTTCTGTCTTCATATCCCTACTGCCTAAAATATAGTAGACCCTCAATGAATTCTGATTGATTGATTAAACTTTAATCTCACTACAAAACCCTCTAGTTAAAAGATTCGTGTCCATTTAATGGAAAGCTGGAGATATGTTTTCAATAATGCCTAAAATGTCCAATCAGAAGGCAGCATGGTATAGTGGAAAGAATGCTGGATTTGTAATCAGTGAGTCAGGTTCAGAACTTAGCTCAGTTGCTTACTACCCATATGACTTTGAAGGCACTTCATGTCTCTGGGTCTCAGTTTCATCTTCTATAAGATGTGGATAATACCTATGATACCTATTTCACAAGGATATAAAATGAGGGGATTGGACTCTATGACATCTCACGTCTCTTCCACCTCTAATTCTACGATCCATCCTAAGGCAGATACATTAACAACTGAAAACATCTCAGGCTTATTGGGAGGGGAGATTGGGGAGGAGGAATTAGTCCTGAGGAACTCATGGTCAGGAAGGAGCCACCTGTGTGCCTGTGCATCTGCTCCCTTCTCACTCTCACCCCTTTGCAGAGGAAATGAAGTTGTAATGTCCTCTAGACACAACAATGAGGAGAAGTGGACAAAGGGCTGCTTTATAGCCTCTCCCCCTTCCCTATGTCCTGTCTGTGGCCAAAGGGCAAGTATAAAGTCATGTTTTGGAGCCCTACAAGAGGAAATCCTAGTCATCAATCCTCCCTGGGTCATTCAGACAGGACACTAATGAGCTATGGAGCTGGGCTGCAAATGCTCAGAGATGGAAACTTTCTAACCAAAGACCAATCAGTCATTATGTGCTTCTCTATATGTCCATCAGAATATGAATCTATATGCAGGTACATATAAGCAATTGTCCCTTCCTTGAACCTCACTTGGAACATAATGTGTACCTCTTGTAACATGGTTTATTTTGCATTGAAGTTATCGTATTTGTGCTTGTTTTGTATCATGGCATGGACTCAGTGGAGGAAAGAGCTTGGTCTTCCTTCTGTTTATCTTTGTAGCTCTCATAGAGAGCCTGGTGATTTGGGCATAGTGATTATAGCTGGTATTTACATAGTACCTTAAAGTCTGCAAAAATCCTTTACATGCATTATCTCTATTTACCTGCAAAAATAACGGGGATAGGTGGATAGGTGGATAGGTGCTACAGATATCTGTAGTCCTATATTACATAGAGATCATTGATCTGCAGAATTTGATAAGTGGATAGGACCTCAGCAGCCACCTACTTCAATATATGTGAAGAAACTGAGTCTCAGAGAGGTTATGTGACCTGCCAAGTAAATATCAAAAGTTGGATTTGAATCTAGGTCTTTATGGCTCCCAGTCCCAGTGCACTCTCCATTGGGCTATACTTCCTTTCCAGTAAGTGCTTAGTGAACGTTTATATTTGTATATGTATCATGGTTGATGGTAACATGTTCTTCTGTATTTGTAAGGAAGACAAAAACAAAGGGTATAAGAATGGTGTAAAGAGGCTTATGTCAATATTTGACAGTGTCTCTGATTTGCTTCACAGGAATTTCAGAAGCCCAGCCTGCAACCACAGAATGAAGTCCAATTTGACTCAAATAAGCATCAAGCTTACTTTACCCAATTTAAGATGACCATAAGTTCTGTGAGGGCAGGGACAGTAGTTTCCAAAATGGCAAGTGGGCAACAAGCATTTATTAAGTAGTTATTATTTGCCAGGCATGTGCTAAGTACTTGGCATCCAAATAGAAAGAAAAAGACCATCCCTGCCTTCAAGGAGCTTACATTCTAATTGAGGAAGACGACATACAAAAATGAGCAGAAAATCAAAGAAAAGGGGGTAGGTTACCCATGGGGGTATAGTGGCAAAATCTAGAGACTCAAAATCTAGAGAGCTGGGAAAGGAATGAAAGATATTGTCCTGGACCCTTCCCCCAAATGGAAGTCCCAGAAAGAACTCTAATGTGAGAAAGGAGGAGGGTAAGGGATAAGAATGCTTGGGAAGAAAAAAACAGCTGAGACACTGAGGCAACATTTAGAGAGTCAGAAGCCCATGTAAAACTTTTACAAAGCAAGTTTGCCAACATTATTTTTCTCTTTTGATTTTCACCACCCAGTAAGTAGTGTAAGTTTTATAAGTTCCATTTTATAGAGAAACAAATATTTCTTTTGATCCTTACAACAACCTTGCTAGGTAGATAGTATAATTATCCTCATTTTAGAATGAGAAAACTGAGACAAGCACAGGTTAAGTGACTTGCCCAGGGTCACACAGCTAAGAAGTGTTTGAGGCCACATTTAAACTCAGATATCTTGGACTCCAGCTACGTGGCACAATAGATAGAGTACCAAGCCTGGAGTCAGAAAGATTCATCTTCCTAAGCTCAAATCCAGCCTGAGATATTCACTAGCTGTGTCACTCTGGGCAAGTCACTTAACTCTGTTTGCCTCAGTTTCCTCATCTGCAAAATGAGCCGGAGAAGCAAATGGCAAACCACTCCAGTATCTTTGCCAAGAAAACTCCAAATGGGGGTCACGAAGAGTCAGACACGACTCAAATGGCTGAACAATAACCACCTCCTGCCTCCAGGCCTTGCACTCAATCTACCACCCATTACAGAGACTATTATTATCTGCAGGTTGGCTGATCCTGCTGTACATTATCAATAGGCAGTTATAATTCTAGTCTAGAATTTCCAGATCAATCTACTTTGAAGCTGCTTTCTTTTTCCACCATCTATCATATATAAGAGATAGGTTCATTGTCATATATAACATATAACATAGTCATATACAATAGAACAAGCAATGAACCCGGAGTCAAGGGCCCTGGGTTTGAATCCCAGATCTGCTACTTACTAGCTATGGATAACCATGAACAAATCATGCAACCACTCTGTAAATCAGTCTTTCCATCTGTAATATGGGGCTAATAAGTAGTACTTTCACATCTTACTTATTATGAGGAAAGCACTCTGTAAACCCCCAGAGTGCTATAGAAGTATGTTACATTGCCTTTAAAAAGTATATTCCAAAGTCAAGTTTTAATGTTATCCATTGCTTTGAACCATTTGCCACCGAAAAAATCTTAGCCCCTTTGTTTGGTGTCTGTTGCTTTCCATGATTTGTTCCCCCCTCACTTTTCTGACCTTATCTCCCACTATCCAGCCTCATGCAGACTATTCTTTAAGCCAACATGGATTATTTGTTCTTCCTCAAACATATTCCCATGATTTCCTGCCTCCATGCTTGTTTTCATACTGTTCTCTCTGCCTGGAATGCCTGCCACCCCCTCCTCCTTCTCAGTACTGCCTACTCAGTCCCAAGTCATCCTTCAAAACTCAGATCAAATACAGCCTTCTCCAAGAAGCTGCCCTGCACCCTCCAGCTGAAAGTCATCTCTCCCTCCTCTGAACCAACCTTGCCATTCTTTTATGTATTTATCTTCTTTCAGTTTGCACTATGGTCACTGGCATATATACTGGGTTGTAAGATCCATAAGTACATGGATATAGATAGACATATAGATATGTGGGGGGGGGAGAGAGAGAGAGAGAGAGAGAGAGAGAGAGAGAGAGAGAGAGAGAGAGAGAGAGAGAGAGAGAGACAGAAAGAAATCATTGTATTCCTCCCAGTACTAGCATAGTTCCTTGCAAACAATAGATATGTTACACATATGTGGTAAATTTTCTATATATAAATTTTCTACATGGATATCCCTCAATTTGTGTAGAAAAGGGAGGACAAGAGTGACTCTAAGTTCAGGAAGTACTTTCTATCGTGAAAAGTTTTATAAATTTCTATTTTCCCCAAATTAAAAAAAATAGCAGTGACAAGGGCAGCTTTTGTGTCTGCATTCTAGCTCTCAGCAGCCTATTTGCTGTCCTATTCTGGATTTGTCATCTCCTTTCTTTAGGCTAATATCTGTCTGTGGGCTATGCCTTCTCTGTCACAGGATAGTAGATCAAGTCACTTGGAGACTGGAGGATCAGAGCTGCAAGGAACCTTAGAGCACATCTAGTCCAATCCCTTCATTTTACAGATAATGAAACTGGATCCCTAACTCCCACATTAAGTAACTTAGCCAAGCTTGGCCCCACAGAGAGTAAACCATACAGGCAGAATTCAAATCCAGCTCCTTTTGACTCCTCCTCCATCTGGGTTACTCTCCAGCACTGAAGCCCAGCTCCAGCCACGCTAATCCCAACCCAGTCCCTTGGATTCTTGCTTCCTGTTTCAGTGCCTGTATTAGCAAAAATCCATTCTGCTTTCCACTCCATCACATTACCTCTTGGATTTTAGAGAAAAGTAACATGCCATGATCAAATGATCTGATAGATCCAAAAGCCTGGCTCACCCTCACCCTGAAAAGACTAGTCCCTGGGATGCTCACTCACCAACTACTACTCACCTCTACGGGTCATTTCTGTAACACCTTAGGAAGACAGGTGTCTTTAATTGCATCCACTTCCAAGCCCTGACCTTTATTTCTTCATTCCCGTTTAAAAAAAAAAGCCAGAGAAAGAACTACACTAGGACAGGTGAATTTTCTGATAATGGGACACATGCTCATAACCACAAGATTTACACCCAAACCTGCATAAACAGATTTCTTTACTATCATTAACGCCTTCACTTTGCACATTCCTTATAGATAAGGCATCACTTTCTCCCCGCTGCTCACTGGAAATGTGATAGAGTGTAATAAGCCTGGCAAATGATTTTCAAAAGTCATGAGACCACTAAAATTCTCTCCTGCTTGAAAAATTCCTATTTGCATTTTCCAATGTCACCCCCCCCACACACACCTTCTCTTCCTGACTCTCCTCTCCCTCTCCTGCTCCCTGCTTGGCTGGGATAAAAGAAGGAAGATTTCTTCCTACAGAAATCCACAGTCTCTTTCAAAACAGGCAAGAATTCAGCATATATCATTTCTTCTAGGTCCCTTGCCTGATTTCCCTTTTTCAGGCCTAGCAGCAATTACCTGAGGTTATCTATCACAAGACTCTTTTCATCCATGCATGAGTATGCCCTGGGTTGGAAATAGAAAGACTTGAGTTCTGTTCCTGCTCTGCCACTGTGTACAAAACTTAAACTAGCTTCTCTGGATCTTATTATATACATCAGTTAAAAAAAAAAGGTAATTCAATTCAGTTAATTTCAATTCACTTCAACTCATTTCCATTCAGCAAACACTTATTAAGCATGTGGCATTGGAGAGACAAAGACAAAATGAATGTCCCTGGTCTCAAGGAACTTATAGTCGGCTGCTGGTCCTACTTGTTTTAAAGGGAGTGTATTATAAAGCTAAACTCAGGTAACATCTGTGGAAGAAATTAAGAAGTTCATGTAAATGCAAGGAATTATTTCTTCATTCTCTTTGAACGTTGCGTTCATAATGTTTTATGCTGCTTTAAGAAAGCATCTCAATTGAGGGGAGCAGAGGTGAATGCTTTTCGGGGGGCTCAGACCCCCTTCTGAGCCAGCAGATGGGCTCTGCCGAGTGTTTTGAAAGCCTGCCTCGTCAGGTTCCCTCAAATAGCCAGGGAGAGAAAAGCCTGAATGCCGCAGGCTGCGCTGAGTTCTTCCTTCCTGACTTCCTCTTCCCCAGTGGGAGACCAACCCAGGGGCTCCTTAGCTGACTGCTCCCAAGCCATGACAGGGTCTGTCAGGAAAGTGTCCCACTCAGCATCTCACTGCCCTTTAATCTTCACAGATCTGGGCTGTGTAAACACATATCTCTATTCTTCTTATCGACTCACCCTTAATTCTGATAGGAATGAGGGGGATGCACTCTGGAAGGAAAATAGGGCCCAAGCCCAGGGTCTATAGATTTTCAAAGTTAGGAGGAAGGACAGAGAGCAGCAGGTGATGGGAGGATATCCAGACTTTCATCCTTACATTTTCCAATCTGGATGGGAAAACTTTTTTTTTCTATGCCTAAGAGTGTCAGGGTAGGAAGAGAGAAATAAAAGCTGGATGACTGGAGGACTGGTCCTTATGCTTTTTATGAAATGAGGACATATTCCTAGAACCTTGGGGTTCCTTCCTTTCCCTGCATACAGCTGCCACCCTAGTTCAGATCCTCATTGCCTTTTGATAGAAAGAACTATTATAATAGCCTTCCATTTGATCTCCCGTCTCAAGTGTCATCTCCTACCGATCCATATTCCACCTGGCTGTCAAAGTGATTTTTCTAAATTTTGGTTCTGACTATGTCATGCCCCACCCCCTCATTTAAAAAAAAAACTCCAAAGGCCTCTAAGAGCAAATGTAAGTTTCTGTTTGGCATTTAAAGTCACTCACGACTTGGTCATAACCTACCTTTTCAGCCTTCTTACATGTCACTGTCCTCCAGACCTCCAAAGTCCAGTCGATCTTAATGTTTCTCATATGTGATATTCTCACTGGCACTCCCTTGAGCCTAGAAAGTACTCCTTTCTCACCACCAATTCTTAGACTCCCTCATTTCCTGTCAAGTACCTCCTTCTACATAAAACCTTCCTAAACTTTGCAGTTACTAGGGACTTCCCCCAATCAAACACCTTGTATCTATATACATGCTGTCTTCCTCAATAGAACATAAGCTCTGAGAGGGCAGGGATGGTCTTACTATTATCTTCATAGCCACTGTGCCTAGTATAGTACCTGGCAAATAGCAGACAGTACAGAATCTAAGACTTGGAGTCAAAAGGCCTGAGTTTGAATCCTGCCTCAGACTGTTAATATGCACTTGCCCTGCCCCCTCCAACACCAGGCAAGGTATAAAAGAAAAGTATAAAAAGTATAAAAGAAAAATGTAATCTTCAATTCTTCACCATGGGGAGAATAAGAATAGGCTAGTGGCACAATGGGTAGAGCGCTGGGCTTGGAATGAGAAATACATGAGTTCAAATCCCCTCTCAGACACTAGCTGACGTGGAGGAAGACACTTAACTTTTCTCAGCCTCCATTTTCTCATCAGTAAAACGAGAGGATTGAACATGATGTTCTCTAGGGACCCTTCTATCTGGAAAGCTACAACCCTATGGGGTTTATAAAGGGAACCCTTAAAGCATCCAGAAATAAGAAGGAAAACTCCAGGACCACAGCCTATAGTTGGTTTACCCTACTCCTCCATTTCCCTCCTCAAGAGCTTGAAAATAGGGCAACAGTAGACTCAGAAAGAAAGAAAAAATAACTAGACTCAAGAGTATGAATCCATATGGGACTTTGTTGGGGAGCATCTCCAACTTTTCTTCCGCAAGTGAGCCAACAAAATCAACCCAGATGGTATAGGAACCCCACCCCCAGCTAGGCACATGACCTCTCTTGCAGCCACCCCCAGGGCTCTCTTCTTGCTCAGTGCCAGGCACCCACACTTGCACGTTCACCTGTTTCATTGGTGTGGTGGCTCTGGCAGGGGAAGGAGGAGGAAATGGCCTGACAGCCTGGAGAGATAACAACACTGAGACTTCAAAGAATGCAGGCCTTTGCCTTATTTGTCTCACTTTTATAACTTTGAGATCCTTCCTTCACTTTGCTAATAATGGAAAGTATCAACTAAAAATTGCAATGTATGCATTTCATTTGAGTTTTATTGCCTTAACAGACAGCATTAGATTACAAAAGAGGACATTTTTCTTCTCGGTTTTAGCTTATTCTGATGATTTATGATTAGATACAGCAAGAGTTCATAAACTTCCCTGACCTGCTGACAGATTTTACAGGCTCCTAGATTTATTTCCATCTCAAACTTAACAGCTTTCATGTGACTGATATTCCCAGAGTCGTGGTGTGGCCGCTCTTCAGCCTGAGAGAGCGCCTCTAATCTCCATGTTACTAATTTAAATGAAGTCTTGGTCTGTTGTTTAAAAAAGACATCATTCATCTCGGGGAGGTTTACAGATCCTCTTGTAATGTAATGTCAGCCCCTTCTGAGATATGAGGTTTATAAAGCCTCCGATATTGAGTGTTGTCAGACACGCCAAGGTCACTGCATATGGCAAAGGGGAGGGAAGGGGCTAGAGGAAGCTCTACAAAACAGGAATGGAAGAATTCAGAAGAAAGTATGTCCCCATTGGGGAACCGGGGTCAGCCTGAGGAAGGCCCTGTTCTCAGCAAGAATATAACACTGGCATAGAAGGATGAGGGGCTGAGGGTTGGGAACAGGGAGATAGAACCGTAAGATCATAAACCTAGACCTAAAAGAAAGCTTAGGCACCATCTAATCTAGTCCCCTCATTTTACAGCAAAGGAAACTGAGGCCTAATGGTCTTGACTAAGGGTACATAGGGAGTAAGCATAAGAGTTAGAAACTGAACCTAAGTCTTATGACTTCAGTCAATGTTTTTGTTTTTGTTTTTTTACTATGCCAGAAAGAAGGAGGTAAGACCTAATGAAAATAAAGAGACCCCTGTCCTAGCTCAGAGCCCCAAGGGCCTGAGTTCACCTGGATGACCCTCCTCCATTTAGAATCTGTAGTTACCTTAGGGTGTCCTAGGGGAGAACAGTTCTTGCCATAGAGATGCCAACTGTTCCTTTTTTGTACTGTGCAGTTTTCTAAAAAGAAAGCAAGGGACAGGCTGGGTCATTCCAAGCATCCAAGACTGGGAGGAGAGAGCACCTGAAAAGTGGGTGTCATCCCGGAAATGGTGCATCTGCCCCTCCAAAGGAGAAACATTCACACAGCTAAGGGTCCTCAGAGGGGCATAGGGAGAAAGGCAAAGTCCCATCCATAGGGGAATGATCCAGTGCTAGGAAAACCCAGATTCCTTGAGCTTTCACAGTTCCTGAACATTCACAGGGCTGAGTATCTGAAGGTCACTTGTGATCAAGCTTTGGCTAGGCCAGAATTGCTTTTGTTTTATGTGGATATCAGATAAGAAGTGACACTACGAGACACTAAGGAGAAAGATACAAGCTACAGAGCGTTCTAAGACTAGCTCCACATTTTCACTTTCCCCTAAGGGGGAGCTGTGAAATCCTTAAGAAGGGAGAGAAATCATTGCTCCCAGAAAACACTCTTTCACCAGGGTTGGGGGGAAAGAAATACCTTATTCCTGAACATTCAAAATCCACATTTTGGAAAGGGAAATAAAAGTGGCAAAAGATAAATACTCAGACTATTCTACCTGGTTTAATGGAAACTGACCAGCTGTCAGAAGACTGTGTGGCCTTGAAAAACATGATTTAATATCTCTGGATCACCATTTCCCTGACTGTAAAGTATAGATGATAAAACCTAACCAACTTTGAAAAGGACAAATACTTCAATTTATCTGTGATCTCATCAAGGTGGTTACTCTCTACAAAGGTGCAGATTGTGACCCATCTATCATTTCCACATCCTGCACATCTGTAGCATGCCAATAGGCATTTCTCTAGGCCTTTTAAATTTTTTTAAGCAGATTTGTGATATCATCAGTGAAGGACTTCTTCAATCAATCCAGATCAATACCTTTTACTGAAACTTATGGGTGAAATGACTTGCCCAGCATCCCATAGTCATTAAATATTAGAAGCAGGTCTTCCTAACTCTGAAGCCAGCTATCTATCCATTACTCGATGCTGCCTCGGCACTGTGTGGGGTTAAAAAGGAAACACAAACTGGGATTGGAATTTCTACTGTAAGTAGAAATTTCTGTAAGTAGAAATTTCTGTAAGTGCTGATTCCACTACATCATGAAATTGCATTGTTAATGGAGAATGAATTCTTTTTATCATACATTTCCTTCTACGAAATGCAAGGCACTCTCCAAATGCTAGGAGTTTGCATTGTTTTATTTGGTCCAAACGAGTGTTTTATCTGTGAAGGGAAGTTCCATTAGAGCAATCACAATAATGTAGGTAACAGATCAAGAATTCATTTGTGACCTGTGGTCATAAAGAAATGTCTGAGTTGATAGGGTTAAGGCACATGCCCAGGGTCACAGAGCCAGTGTGTACCAAAACTGGCCTTGAATCTGTGTCTTCCTAACTCAAAGAAAGGCCAGCCATCTGTGCACTACACCATCCTGCCTCTCATATTGTAAAATGACTTGGAAATTATAGCAACATGCTTTTCAGAATGCTTTTGCTCTACAGTATGTGGCTGTGAGCAAGTCATCTACCCTCTCTGAAACCTGTTTCCTCATCTATAAAATGGAGATAATATTAGAATTATTTAATACATAGGGTCATTGTGAGGAAAACATTTTGTACACCTCAAATAATATAAATATGAGTTTCTGTTGCTATTACTATTAATATGTCATATGTTGATCTCATATTGATCCCTGTAGAATACAAATTCCTTGACAGGACAAACTTTTTTCCTTCTTCCCTTCTTTCCTTCCTTTCTTTTCCTTCCTTTTTTCTTTCCTTCCTTTCTTTTTTCCTTTTTTCTTATTTCTTTATCTCCTTTTCTCCTCTCTTCCCTTATTCCTCCTTCCGCCCTTGTTCTTTTCCTTCTTTCCTATTTTTCTCCCTTCCTTCCTGTCTCCCTCTTTCCCTCCTTCCTTTTTTATTCCATTCCTCTCTCCCTTTCCTTCCTTTCTTCCTTCTTTTCTCTCTTTATCTTACTTTTTCTTCTTTTTTCCTTCTTTATTCTTTGTCTTTCTTTCCTTTTCCCCTTTTTTCTTTTTTTTTCTTTTCTTCTCCTTCCTTCCCTCCTCTCTTCCCTCCTTCCTCTTTCATGCTGTGTTCCTTTTCTTCCTTCTTATTTTTCTTCCTATTTTCCTCTCTTCTTCCCTCCTTCCATTTCTTATTCTCCCTCCCTCCCTTCTCTCTCTCTTTCGTAGAAGAGCACTTAGCTCATAGTAAGCACTTAGTAAATACTTGTTGAATTTAACCACATTGACTATCTCTACGAAGCAGGAAGAACAAATATTACTAGCTCTATTTAACAGCTGAAAAAGTAGAGATTCAGAGAAGTTGACCTGTCCAAGGTCACACATGACTAATGCTGTGACTATGACCGAAGTGACTTATGACTAAATCACATTTGATTTAGTGATCTCACCATTAAGTCATATGGCAAACTCTACTGGATTGATCTGAAGTACTCACTTTGCTATAGACTAAAAGTTCTTAGCCTTTCCTGTGTCATAGGCCCACTTAGCAATCTGGTAAAGCCTAAGGCTTCTTTTTGAAAATAATGTTTTTAAATTTTATAAAATAAATAATATTACAAAGGAAATAAATTATATTGAAATACCGTTATCTCTCACTAAGAAGAAAAACCCAAGCTTTTAAAAATAACTAGTTCACTGACCCCAAGTTAGGTAGTCCTGCCCTAGATTATAAACACAGTTTATGTACTCATAGATTTATTGCTGGAAGAGATCATCTGGTCCAACCCCTTAATTTTACAGAGGAAGAAACTGACACCCAGGAAGATTAAGTGACTCACCCACAGTCACAGAGGCAGTCCACAATAGATCTGAGATTTGAACCCAGATCCTCTGTCTCCAAATCCAGTACTTTTTCCACCATACTATGGTGCCTCCTCATTATCAATAGATGACGGGGTTGATAATAGTGTGCATGCATCCTTCCTGCAAGGTCCCTTCTTTCCATCATCAATCAGTGGGGTAGATAGCAATACTCATCTTGGCAAAGGATACCGGGAGATATCCAAGAGTAACATTTGGCAAAAGAATCAATCAGGCAAAGCAGCAAGGGAGCAGAAACTGCCAAAGGAAGGCAGTAGCCTGCATCTACGTGGTCAGCACGGTGAGTTGAAGGAACACAATACAAATACCAACCAACTGAGAGCTAGCTGGTCTCCCTCCCTATTTCACCATAATTAACAGCATGGTGGACAGGCAGTCAAGTGCCCTCTGCCCAGCAATGACACCTCTGGGAATTCTCCAAGTTCCAGACCATTTCAAAAGTAATTTGTGGGCCCCTAGGGGTACCTAAATATGGAACCATTCAACGGACAATCTACAGTCATGTTAAGTTACAAACCAAATGCACTTCATTAGGTAAAGCCTTCAGCTGGGTCTCTCTACACAGCTTTCCCTGTACCCTGCTACCAACTATGATGATAACATTTTAATGGGCTGGGAACTAAAGTTGGTATAGTTACATCAAGATTAAATTGATTTCTTGCAATAGGATTGTCAGCCCTCAATTAGCCATTGGTTGCCAAAAGTTCTTGACAATTAGCATCTATTCTGCTTAATTACCTGTTCTATTAATTGTTCCTACTCCTATTTCTTTTTAATTAATTACAAATGAATAATTTTCGGAAATGAGGTTATATTAAACCATAAAGAATTATGTAAATGATAGATATTATTTTTTATATAGTCTTCAGGGAAGTCCCTTGAAACCCAAACCCTTCACTACTATCTCTATCACTTCTACTCTAGGGACGGACTCTATAAGAATCACAAACTTCTAGAGTTAAAAGGGATACCATCTAATCTGACTTCCTAATTTTAAAGATGAGAAAACAGTGACCCATAGAGGTTTGATTCAATTCCATAAATATTTGTCAAGTAGATACCATATGTAAGGCACCATCCACCACTTACTATATGTAAGGCACCGCCCAAGTACTGGTAATAAAAACCAAAAATTAAATCATTCCTGTGCTCAAGGAGTTTGCTATCTACTGGGAAGATATAATATATACATACATAGAGGTTAATGGAGGCAACAGAAAATGCAAAGAGGTCAAGGAATAACTGAAGGATAAAAACCACAATACCACCCACTTGTGCTTCCAAAAGGAATCAGGGAAGACTTCATGGAGGAGCAGATACTTGACCTGAGCATCTGAGAACCACAAGGATTCTGAAAAGCAGAGAAGAGGAGAGGGCACATTCCAGGCATAGAACACAGGGCTGGGAGAAGGGGAAGAGAAAAAGCATTTACTGTATATAGTGCTTACCATGTGCTAAGCATTGTGCTAAGCATTTCACAAATATTATCTTATTTCATTCTCACAACAACCCTGTGAGATAGGTGGTGTTGTTAACCATGTTTTATACTTAAGGAAACTGAGGCAAACTGAAGGTAAGTGACTTGCCCAAGGTCACAAGACAGCATGTGCAAGTGGATAGTGGCAAGAGATAGCATGTCAAGTCTGAGGGAAAACGAGAAATCCAGTTTGGGAATCACAGAATCTAAGAGTTGCAAGTGATTTTAGAGGTCATGTAGTTTAACTCTTACCTGAAGCAAAAAATACCTTCTAGTCATGTCCATCAACTATTTCTAAACAGTCTGCATCCTGGTCTCTCTTCAATCGTCCTGATCAACATCAGGCCACTGGACCCAGATGGCTCTGGAGGACAAAGGGAGGCCGGTAACCTTGCACAGCCCTGCCTCACTCAAATCAAAGTCAATTGCAAGTCATGTCATCGTCACTCCGATGCCATGGTCTTCTTTGAGAGTGAAGGACACACACACACACACACACACACACACGCACACACGCACGCACACCCAGTGAGAAAGAACTCACTACCTACGAAATCTAGCTCAGCTTTTGTCTCAGAGTCACACGGCTAGTTAACAGTAGAACCAAGGTCTTTCACTCACTCCACGTGGCTCTTCGTCCGACAACGTTATGTGACACTACCTTTAAACAGCAAATAAGTAAAAGACTAAGTATTTGTATCAGTCCAAAAACCCTAACTGTGATGCACGCAGAGAATGAGCTCACCGTCTGTAACTTGGCTTACCTTGAATGAGCAAGAATGGCATATGCATCTGCTGGCAGCAGTGGTTTTGAAGTCATTTAGTAGCCAATCAATTAAAAAGCTTCTTGAAGCATGCTCCATTTTTGCAAGGTACAGGGATCGCTAAGAACTTCCTAAAACCTACTGCAGCTCCTAGTATGTTATGGTCACTTTCTGATGGATGGGTATTCACAGAGAAGTTGATCAGCTTTCCCAGCGTAACACAGACATTTAGCCATGGAATAGATGGAATAGACACATCCTCCCTATCCCAGTATTTGTATCCAAAATGGCAATGAGGAAAACTTGTTCACCACCAAGCCCTCAGTCTGCCTGTTGTCCTATTGCCTTAACACGTAATGTGTCTTCTTGGTGCTCACCCACCAGAAGGGGGAAAAAGCTCCTTAAATGCCCCAAGAATAGTTTCTAAGAAATGTATTTCTGAACTGCGCTATCACTCAGAATCAGAAACACCTATGTGTGATCCCTGGGGCAGTAGTCTCAGGGCAGTATAATTTCCCATCTGCAGGGTTGCAGATACGTCAGGAGCCATGTTGGCAAAGCTAGAATAATGAAAGGCAACCATTCAGGCCAGGACAAGGGGTGAGGCTGAAGTGGTGGTTGCCATGGGCACAGAGCAAGATGGGTGTAGTAAGGTCACTCTCCCTCCAGTGAATGTTTAGTCACTCAGGCTTTTGATCTGAGGGATGAAACTGGTCCAGAAAGATAGTCTCTGGTGTACCACCTGCTCTTCCCATCAACTTCTCATCCAGTATGAAAAGCTTGCCCTTTAAAATACATAGTCATGGAGGGATTTTATACAGTGATCTAGTCCAGCTTCCTATATTTAGGTATTTCTCACTTAAGCTATCTTAGAAGTGATGAGACTCCATCCCTATCTAGGAAAATGGTTCTACAAACGCCCCCCAAGTGACCAATTCCAATGTGAAAGAACTCCATCAATCAATAAATCCTTCTTGGGATCCAGCTTAAATTTTTCCCACTGTAGGGTAAGCCCATTGGCTGTCCTCATTAGAAACTTGAAACCAACCTGGACTGTCCACAATCTTTATCCATTGGGGTCGGTGTCAGGTTTCTGTAGAAATCATCTGGGGGAAAAGAGGCTGAAAGGATTTTAATTCAATTCAACAAATATTTGTTAAATAGCTATTATGCAAAAGATGCTGGAATCCATATTGGGAATTTGAAAACAAAGATCAAATACTTCCTATATTTAAGGAACTTGTGCTCTACCAGGGGGATACAACATGTGCACACATGAATAAAGACAAAGTACATACAGAGGAATTACGGGAGAAGGGGAGTACTAATAATTGGGAAGTGGTCAGGAAAGGCTTCAGATAGTAGCAAGGGCTGCCTGAGCTGAGCCCCTTGAAAGGAACTAGGGATCCTTAGAAGAAGCGTTGAGGAGGGCAAAGGGAACAGCTTGGACAAAGGCCTAGAGGAAGGAGATGGAATATCATATACATGGTCCATTTTGTTGAGAAGGTAGAATGCATGAATGGCAGTAATATAAAACCAGTCTGGAAAGGTAGTCTAAAGTTATCAAGGGCTTCAAATGCCGAGCAGAGGAGTTTGTATTTCACCCTGCTTTTGTTTTCCCTTTTCTATTCTGATGGCAAGTAGTTAATGGCACCAAGGAAGCAGGCAGAGACACATGACTTACAAAGGTATTCGCACACTCTATGGCACTGGGGAGACATTAAAATTTCTAGAGGAGGGAAGTGGCATTGTCAGGCCTGGACTCTAGGAATATGCATTTGGCAACTAGATGCAGAACAGATTGAAGAGCGGAGGAACTGGGTAAATCGAGAGGCCATTCAATTAGTTCAAGTGAGAGGTGACAAGATACTGAATTTTGAACCAAAAGCAAACACAAGATTATTATGATACCATGTGCCCATTTATTCTTAGTGATAGGGAAGAGAGATTCAGAGGGCTGCCTATCGCCTTAGAAAGAAGCTCATTAACTATGCTTGCTGTCCAAATGGACCCTAGGAAGAATAAAAAACAAATGCCTTTTCCTGAGTCCAGGACCTCATCAACTCACTCAGGGATCAGTATTACTAGTAGTCACTGCCTCTAGTTCTCACCCCACACCAATTTCCCTGCTCAGGGCACAAGATTTGCTGTTTTCGTCACATCTCTACTCAGTTCAGAAGCCTACAGTAAGCTACCTACTTTTACAAAATGAAACTCCTTCATATGAGTGTCAAGGTCCTCTCTGAATCTGCTTCCACCCAGCCATCCAAGAGTCCTGGATTTAGGACCAGGGTTCAAATTTTAGCTTTATCACCCACTATCTGTGTGACCTTGGGCAAGTCAGTTAAATTCTCTAGGTCTGAATCTCCTCATCTATAAAATGATGGGGTGGGACTGAATGATCCTGAAGATCCTTTCAAGCTCTACATTTATGACATAGTGAATTTCATGAACAAAAATACCTAAATTTCAAGGCCTTCTATTCCACTTAACCATCCCTATTTCAGAGTACTCTATAATATGATGTCAGTGGTTTCCCTCAAGTCAACCTCTTCGCTCTGTTCCCAAACAGAAAGTATCATGAGATCCTAGATCTATAGCTGGAAAGAATCTTCTTACTTTTTTTTTTTTTTTGGTGAGGCAATTGGGGTTAAGTGACTTGCCCAGGGTTACATAGAAATAAGTGTCAAGTGTTTGGTCTGAGGCCAAATTTTAACTCAGGTCCTCCTGACTTCCGGGCCAGTGCTCTATCCACAGCGCCACCTAGCTGCCCCTGGAAAGAATCTTGATAGTCAATACCTACACATCTGTTAAGTGCCTACTATGTGCAGGACACTGTGCTAAGTGCTACAGATGCCAATATGGAAAAGAAAGACAGCCCCAACTGTCCTTAAGGAGTTTACAATCTAATGGGGAAAGACAATCCACAAAAGAAAGCTGAAAAGTGGAGTTGGGGAAGAGAAGAAGGTACCTGAGCATGAAAGAGAAGCATATAAGTCCAAAATGAGTGCTTCTGGAGGAAATCAGAGGGATAGATGGTACTAATGATGTCTGAGTAACAAGGCTGATAAAATTTGGCAAGATGATGAGATTTCCCAGTGATAAATTTACTGGGAACATGATGGAGAAAAGGGGGAAAAAAAAGAAGTCCAACTTGAGTGGTGCTGGAGAAAGTCAAGGGAGTCCAGAATGAATGTAGTCAGGTAGGAAATGAAGGGATCTAACCTCCTCAATTTATAGATGAGGAAACTAAAACCCAGAGCTTAGCCAACTTGCCCAAGGTAAAACAGACAGTAAGTGGCAGAATCAGAATTTAAACCCAGGTCTTCTACCTCTAAATCTACGCCCTTTTGTGCTAAACCACATGGCCTCCACAAAAGTGGCTTGCTTTTACATTCAAGGCTATGCATATGCCTTCTGCTGACTCCACTGCCCTTCAGCTTTTCATTCCTGGTTCAAAAATACTCAACCTTCCCTGTGAAGGCTGCCTGCTTACATCCTCCCCCAGCCTAACAAATGGCTCCAATCATATTACTCAGCATTAAACTTTTAGTTTGTACTACATTTTCATGTTTTTAGGGAGTGCTTGTGCATGTGTGTATATGCATACACTTATGTGTTTGGCTTCTCCCCAATTAGAATATGAGACATTTTTCTACCTCCCACTGGGGTCAATCTCTCCCCGGTAGGTAAAGCAGGCTGAAGGGATATAATATCAGGAGAATAGTTCTTCTGCTGGTACACTGTTTCCTTACATTCAACAATTAGAAATATGTTCCTCTGGTTCAAACTGCTTTCTGTTAAAATGAAAATATCCTAGTATGAGGCTCCGTAGCACTCAGTGAACTCTTAATAAATACCAGTGACGTGAACTTCGGACTCTTCACTAAGAATTTTTTTTTTTGCCCTTTCTATCTTTCAGTCCTACCCTTAAAGTTGGCCCAGCAGGACTAAAGCAACATACCATGGGTTTGGACTCTCCTAACTTTCAGATCCAGAGCTGCCTATCTGCATGTCAGCCACTAAGCCCTATGGTCTCACCCAACAGGCCCCACCTTTAAAAGCCCCAATCCTGATCTCCCTCAGGGCCTGCAATTTAAGGCCAAGATTTTGCTTGGACCTCACTGTCCCAAGTTCTTTCCAGACACAGCCCAAAAAGCATCTGAGGCCCATGACCTACCACATATTGATTAGAAGGCCTTCATTTCCTGGAACAAAGACCTGGCCTCCTCTCTCTCATCCTCCCCATCAAAGGTTATCCTGTCTGACTATAGCCTCAGAAATACATTGATATAATGGGCTATAGCCCTAGGTTTCAGCAGAAAAAGAAAAAAAACAACAACAAAAATATATTCACCAGCAATTAAGCCATTCTCCAGGCACTTCAAATGGCATCACTAAGGTGATGCTATGAAAAGCAGCAAGCTTGTTTTTCCTTTTCCTTTCTGATGGCAAACAGTTAATGGTGCCAAGGAAGCAGTCTGGTCCATGTGACTTACAGAGATACTTTCCCACTATATCAACAGACTCTAAGGAAGGAGGGCCCTGGATGGCCACTAGAGAGTTGGTCACACCAAGCAAGGCACTTCCCTCTGTCTCTTTCCCTGGGATGAGAAAAAATAATGAGCCCAGAGAGCCCCTGGGATTTTCTTACATGTCTTACATTTCTTAAACTATTTTCTTCTGACTAATGGATGGCAGTGCCAGGTCTCAGCCCTGAAAAGCCTCTCTTGGCCTGCCTGCTTTAATGTGGGGCGTTTCTAGGAGGCAGATGTTTTAACTAGCAGGGAAAAGAAAGGTCTGTTTCTTATTGACGAAGCCCTAGCATGTGTCACAGGACTTCAAAGATGCCAGGCCAGATTGGACAGGCGACATCAAAAGCTTTTGACTCGTGCTGGGTAAACTTTGTATTCTAACATACAAGTTCTTATCTATTCTGCTCCAGACTTGAGAGGGGGGAGGCTGAATCTAACCAAATCACATTGTTTTCCCTCACAGCTGCCAACTTGGAAAAACATCAGGGCACAAAGGGACCACTAAAAAAGGGGGGGGGGCAGAGACACACAGAAAAAAGACATGTTTTGTTAGTTTCTAAGCAACACAATATTACCAAGATGGGGGCTCTTAAGGAAACAAGAAGATGTTAGCTACACTTCCTATTGAAACCACACAGTTACATCCTAATTTGTATCTTTTTTTCCTAACAAATTAACAGAATGTGTTTGACAAAGTCTGATTCTGCCACCCTCAGAAATTCTTAGTGTACTGATAGCTGACTTTCCATGAGTCCAGCTCAGGCACTTTAACCCTAAGTGGATTTAAATAAAATGAAGACACTTTTGCTGCTGGCGCCACTGTTCTTACTGTTGTTGTTTTAAACCACATTCATTTAATATTATTTTTAAATAGTTCAGAGAAGTTAATCATGTCTTCAGAAGATTATTTTTTTATCATAAAATTTTTAAATGTGTTTCATTTAAACATAACATACCAGACCAGTAACCACCCCATAATAGAACTTCCCTTATTCTCATAACCAGAGAAAAGTAAGGGTTAACATCTTTCTGCCAAAGTCTGTGTGTGCTTTGATCACACGGCTTCGATTAAAAACTGCCAGACTCAGTTATTTATTTCCTCAGTGCAGTATGTGTCAGTGTGTATAGATTTGTGTCAGGGTCTACTTGGATCAGAGTACCTCAGATGGAGATTACCTGTAAACCTTCTGTTTGTTCTTCAGTTGTTTCTTTGCTTTTTAGTGGGGGCTGAATCTTTGTGACCAGTTTGGGGTTTTCTTGGCAAAGATGCTGGAGTAGTTTGCCATTTCCTTCTCCAGCTCATTTGGAGGCAAACGAGTTTAAGTGACTTACCCAAGATCACACTGCTAGTAAGTGTCCGCAGCCAGACTAGAATTCAGGAAAATGAATCTTCTTGACTCCAGGCCCAGCATTCTATCCACTGTGCCACTTAGCTGACCCTTTCATTCTATAGTATGGATATGTTTGAGTCTCCTAAAAGTCTTGATCTTGTGATTGTTACAAGTGACCAAGTAGAGCATCAGGGCAATTATCAGGCCAAAAGTCTGCAAAGAAAAAACAAGAATTTGAGACCAATTCATTGATTGATTAATTCATTCCACAAACATTTATTAAGTGACTTCTACTCATATGTCACTGTGATCCACACTGAGGGAAATACCAAAATCTGTTAGATATGGTTCCTGCCCTCAGACTGATTACTGAGACTAGTGGTTTGGAGTCAGATAGACTTCTTGGGAATTACATCACTATTAGTTGTATACAGGAATAGTGGAAAGAGCTAGATTTGGAGTAAGCCAGAAGTACTAGCTTCAAAGTGTTGGTACTTACTATTTGACCCTTGGAGGCTATCCCTGAAGTCCTCTTCTGCCTCTTCAAATCCCTAGCTCCCTTCAAAATTCAGCTAAAGTACCTAGTTCTGTGGAAAGCTAGGTGGAGAGAGTGCTGGGCTCGGAGGCAGGAAGATTCATCTTCCCGAGTTCAAATCTGACCTCAGAGACTTACTAGCTGTGGGACCCTGAGCAAGTCACTTCACCCTGTTTGCCTCAGATTTCCTCATCTGTAAAATGAGCTGGAGAAGAAAAAGGCAAACCACTCCAGTATCTTTGCCATGAAAACTCCAGATGGGGTCAGTCAGACACAACTAAAAAATGACCCAACAACACCTAGCTCTGTACTTCTCACATAGTAGCTTATAGAATCCTGAAGCTATAAGGAAACTTAGAGGTCAGCCAGTTCAACCCCTGGCCTAGGGCATCAGTGCTTTCTATAACCCCTTAATGAAATGGCCATCTAGTCTCAGCCTGAGCACTTTCGATGATTAAGGAAGAATATGGCAACTATTTATTATCGAATGAATGACCATTGACTCCTGTATATGGCTAAATAACCACCCCCACTCCGTGGCCCCAACCACAAGTGACAAGTTTATTGTTCTATGGACTCCTCAGTAGCTGTCAAAGTACTTCAGGGCAGACTTACCCGTATCTTCTAAAACCCAAAAAATAAAAAATAAACAAACCAAAAACTTAGTCCTCTATATGCCGCATATGCCATGAACTATTATATCAAGTACTGACTTCTTTAAACCCAGAAACAAACAAACCAAAAACAAAAAGCCTCCCTATACAGCAGAAGGGCCTTGGATACACAGAGTATATACAGGTGACTTAGGAGTTCACACAAAAGAGCCTCCTGGCTTAGATGCAGCTGTTTTAGGAAAACACTGCGAAGTGAATTGAAGGAAGCCAGGTAGGTAAATATTGGGATAGGCTTTAAAAGCAGCCTTAATCACTGGATCCTTAGAATGTGTTTGTTCGGCAAGGACGCCCTAATAATGCTTAATATTGATATAGCATTTTACAATGCACCAGGAGAACAAGCGGCAGGCAAGCAGGAGGATGTTTGTTGTTGGGGGGGGGGGGTTTGTTGTTATTTTTTCCTGAAAATGGGTTAGTGGAATTAGAGTGGACTTTTTGTTCATCTTCTCTAGGGCAAAGAGTCAGGGAGAGAAGCAGAGACCTAAAAACTATATGAGCTGAGAGCCTGAGCCTCCTGATGGGGCAAGATTTTTTCACCCATGGCATTTTACATCCCCATCAATACTTTTTAAAAGGTGAGCCGAACAAAAGAAAAAGAACAAGGGCTCAATTTGGACTTGACCCCTAGGGACCCTAATTATCCAATTATTCCTATCCTTTAGGACAAGAAAGAAGAGAGAAGGTAGGCAACCCATTTCAGAAGGGTCACTCCCTTTGATCTTCCACGTCTCTCAAATGGCCGATCAATTAACAAGCATTGATTAAGACTTTGTAGCTCCCCAACATGTCTTGTCTTTAGAATGTAAGTGCCTATGCCCAAAGGGCTATAACAATGTGCATACCCTTTGACCCAGCAATAGCACTTCTAGGGCTGTATCTCAAAGAGATCACACACAAATGGGGAAAGGAACCACATGTACAAAAATATTCATAGTAGCTCTTTTTGTGGTGGCAAAGAATTGGAAATTGAGAGGATGCCCATCCATTGGGGAATGGCTGAGCAAGTTGTGGCATATGAATGTAATGGAACACTATTGTGCTAGAAGAAATGATGAACAGGCTGACTTCAGCAAAACCTGGAAAGACTTGTATGGTCTGATGCTAAGTGAAGTGAGCAGAACCAAGAGAACCTTGTACACAATAACAGCCACATTGGGCAATGACTAATATTGATAAACTTAACCCTTCCCAGAAATACAAGGATGTAATACATCTCCAAAGGCCTCATGATGGAAAATGCTATCCACATCCAAAGAAAGAGCTACGGAATTTGAATGCAGATTAAAGCATGCTATTGGCCATTTTTTTTTCTCTGTTGAATTTTGTTTCTTCTTTCTGGTGGTTCCTCCTATTGGTTCTAGTTTTTACTTACAACATCACTAATGTGAAAATATGTTTAATAGGAATGGCCTATATCAGATTGTGCACTGTCTTGGGGAGGAAGGGGGAGAAAAATTTTAAACTCAAAAGCATATGGAAGTGATTGTTGATAAATCAAAATAAATTAATTTTAACAAGGGGGAAAAAAAGAACATAAGTTCCTTGAGGGCAGGGGTTTACTTGCTTGTATTTGTATCCTTGGCATTTAACATAGTGCCTGGCACATAGTAAGTAATAAATGCCTTGTTATCTAAGTGGTACGGTGAATAGAACTCTGCACCTAGAGTCAGGAAAATCTGAGTTCAAATGTGACCTCAGACACTTACTAGCAATGTGACCCTGAGCAAGTCACTTAACCTTGTTTGCCTCAGTTTCCTCATTTGTAAAATGAGCCAGAAAAGGAAATAGCAAACCACTACAATATCTCTGCCCCCAAAAATACCCATGGGGTCATAAAGAGTCAGACATGACTGAAACAACTGAACAGCAACAACAAATCTGCTGGCAAGCTCTATTCTGAAATTACTACGTATTTGTTTTATATGACTCTCTCTCCACCTCTCTATATACATGCTGTATCTCCCCAATAGACAGCAAACTCTTTAGGGACAGAGACTTCTATTTCTTTATTTCTCCAGTGCCTAACACAGTGCCTGGCACATAGTATGTGCCTAATAAATGCATATTGATTGATTGTCAGGGCATTCTCCTTCAGCATAAAATATACTGCAGTGGAGAGAATGCTGTATTTGGTATCTGAGGATCTGGAACCAAATCCTGGCTCTGTGACCTACTAACCATTTGATCCAGGGTACATTATTTAACCTCTCTGGACCTCCCTTTCCTGATCTACAATATTTAGAGGTTGTACTAGATAACTTTGAAGTTCCTCCTAGCTTTAAATCTATATTTCTTTGATGAAGACTAACCAGAGGTGGCCCAGTTATTAACCATGCATAGCCAGGCTGTTGCCTCTGGTGCTTCCAACTTTTGCTATTTGCAAAGAACTTGCCCACCTTCTACTCCTTCCCTCAACTGCTAGTGCTTGTCTTCTTCCTTTCCCCTCCTTACCTTCTGTATATACTTCAGTCAGTCAGTCAATCATCAGGTATTTATTAAGTGCTTACTTAAGTGCCAGGCACTGTGCTAAGCCCCAAGGACACCAAAAAAATTAAAAAGGCAGAAAACAGTCCCTGATCTCAAGGGGCTCTGAATCTAAAGAGAGAGACAACGTGTAAACTATGTACAAACCAGCCACATACAGGACAGATGGGGAATAATCAACAGAGGGAAGGCTCTAGCATTGGGGGATCAGGAAAGGCTTCCTGGAAAGGGTGAGATTTTAGTTGGGACTTGAAAGAAGCCAGGAAAGCCAAGAGGCAGAGATAAGGAGGAAGAGCATTCTTGAAGGAGGAAGGAAGCCAGTGAGGCTTCTAGGGAGGAAGCCAGAATTCAGAAGACAGAGAGTCTTGGGAGAGGAGACCAGTGTCACTAGACTGTAGAGTATTTACGTGTGTCAATGTTTTCTCCCACTACAGAATGTAGGTTCTGTTCTGAGGGTAGGTACTGTTCCATTTTCGGTGTTTGTTCCCCCCATGCCTAGAATACAGCCTGATGCAGTAGATGGATAGATGGATGGATGGATGGATGGATGGATAGATTGGTAGATAGATAGGTAGACAGACAGACAGACAGATAGATGGATAGACAGATAGATTGTTGTTGTTGTTGACTCATGTCTAACTCTTTGTGACCCCCATTTGGGATTTTCTTGGCAAAGATACTGGAATGGTTTGTCGTTTCTTCTTCAGCTCATTTTACAGATGAGGAAACTGAGACAAACAGGATTAAGTGACTTGCCCAGGGTCACATAGCTAAGAAGATCTGAAGCTGGATTTGAACTCAGGTCTTCCTGACTTCAGGCCCAGTGCTCTATCCACTGTGCCACCCAGCTGCCCTGCTAACAGACTGAGAGGTCAATTAAGGTTCACCTAGAAATTATGTTATTGGAGGAAGTAAAAGGTTCTATGAGGTGGAGGGGAAGAGGCATTGAGTTCCAAGTGTGGGGGAAAGGTAGGACAAAGGCACAGAGGTGGGAGATGGAATGTCCTCTACAAAAAACCAGAGAGGACCAGTTTGGCTAGACTTTAGATCGCAAGAAGGAGAGACATATACAGGTTATCCCAAAAGTCTTAGTGCATTTTCAAGCTTTGATGGCTTAAAACCTCACTAAGACTTTTGGGGCATGGTATAGTGGATTGGGATCAGAGAGTAAAGGGTTTTAAAAGACAGAATGAGATTACTCTCTGTTTTCTAATGTGGTAGAAATGATAAAAACGGACATTTGTACAACCGTTACTTCACAATAGTCCAATGAGATAGGAAATGCAAATGTTATTATATTCAGTATCACAGATGAGAAAACTAAGGCTCAGAAAAATTATGTTAACTTGTCTACAAATTGCACAGCTACTACATTCTGAAGTCAGGGTTTGAACCCAGGACTCCTCACTCCAAGTAGAATACTTTGAAACTTCTGCTACCGCACACTGTCTTACTAAGACAGATGGGAGACTAACTGTCCCTTCTGTTTTACACACACACACACACACACACACACACACACACACACACACGCACCTACACAGCTCTGCTTAGACACATGGAGGTTCCTGTGGTTGGCAGCTGTAGCTACTATTTGTGGTGCCTGCTGTGTGCACCTCAGACTTGTGGCCAGCCCAAATCCTAGCTCCCACAGACAAGAGAGCCCCTGTCTGATGAGTGCTGGTGACTGGAGGCTCACCGGGCTGCTCTGTGTGCCACTGCTGGGGTACAGCCATGAACAGCTGGGAAACAACATTTGCCGTTTTGCTTCAGTAAATCCTCAAGGCATGTCTTCCATCCTCTGGGCTTCTGCTTTTACCATTAGACAATATTCCTTTCTCCTCCAAGGGCAGTTTGGAAACCACAGACCACTGCAGCCTCTTCTCCCTTTATGTCCTGAGTCTCCTAATGTCCCTGTATCACTCAGTGAGACAGATGGCAAAGGGCCTGGGTCTGGTCTGGTTAAAAATACTCCTGAGTTGTCTATGGGGCCGTCCCAGAGCCAAAACAGAAGCGCTGTTATAACTCTGATTCCTAAAGAAAGGCAAGTGTCTTAAGATACAAATCAGTTGAGAACCAAGTTGACATTTAGGAATCCAATGCTTCCTTTCTCTCACTGTTGTTCCTTGTAATGGAGCAGAAGGTCACTTGTATATATTCTCATGTAACCTCACACCTTGCTCTGCCAAGAGAGCAACCAGGCTGCTATGACAGGCAAGGTGATGAGGCACCTTGATCACGAGGGCCACAGAGGACTTTTTTTCCTATAGTAAAAAGAACAACGTGCAGCTTACATTGAACAAGAAGATAAAAGAATTGATATAATAATTCTAACAATAATAAAAGCATTTTCCCAAGGAAACAGAATCTACACCACATATCACTACAATGTACAAAAATTTAGCACCTACTGAATACCTAGGAAGACCTGATCATGTAGCCAGAATTATACATAAGGACTTTGCAATCCTTCATAGACTGGCAGATGACAAACCTCCATACTACTAGTATTGGCTTCAAAATATCCTTAATAAAATAAATAAATGTGGAAAAAAACATAAATTGTACTTAAGAGCATTATCATGGACAAAACTGTTACCATTATTGGCTGGATGGCTCCATAGGCATTTTTATATCTTATCTATTTTATTGTTAATTTATGGAATAAAACAACTATATCATAGGCATTTAAGAACAATAGATGGGACAGCTAGGTGGTGCAGTAGATAGAGCACTGGCCCTGGAGTCAGGAGGACCTGAGTTCAAATCCAGCCTCAGACACTTGATACTAGCTGTGTGACCCTGGGCAAGTCACTTAAACTTATTGCCTAGCCCCCCTCCAAACAAAAAGAAAAAAAGAACAATAAAAGTTACTGTACTACACACCTCTAACCTTCAAACTCTGTGGATTGAAAAAGTCTCAAAATATAAAGGACTAACAAAAGAATCCAAAACCATGTGGCACCAGGAAGAAGTAGATACCATCCCTGACATCCTGTCTGCTACTGGAGTTGTCCTGAAGACACTTTCAGTGAATCTCTGGAAGGTGAATTTGTATCTCAACATTTTCATTTGATTACAAAAAAAATCAACCTTTCTGCCTATCTGTGCAATAGCTTGACAAACATTAAACATAAAAGAATGCGGGTAAGATAAAGACTTGTCTTAACTACACCAAACCTGAAGATGAAAAGAACAAAACAATAATAATAGGCATTGAAAGGCAGCATGTCATAATGGATTGAGAGATATCTTTAAAGCCAGGATTACCTAGGTTCAAATCCCACCTTAAATAATATCTTATCATCTTATCTTATCATCTTAACTTATCATAGGTGAGCTACATAGCCTCCCTGTGCTTTAGTCAACTCTCTAAGATAAGAATTCTTAACCTTGTGGTGTATCTTGGACCCCTTTGGAAGTCTAGTGAAGCCTATGGACCCCTTCTCAGAATAATGTTTTTAAATGCATAAAATACATAGGATTACCAAGGAAACAGTTATATTGAAATGGCTGGTGTTATTGTTCAGTCATTCAGTTGGGTCTGATTTTTCATGACCCCATGGACTGTACTGTCTTGGCAAAGATACCAGAGTGGTTTTCCATTTCTTTCTCCACTTTGAAATAGCTATCCATTAAAAAAATTGTGTACCCCAAGTTAAGAATCCCTTTTCTAAGACTATAAGTTGCAGAAAAAGTGCCAACTTGTATTGGTAGGAGGAGTTCCCCTCACCTGGGAGTTCTCTATGACATTACAATTACAGGTGCAGCCCTTGAAAATAAAAATATTCTCTTGTACAGTGGAGAGAACACTGAACCATGAGTCAAAAGACCTAAGTTCAAGTACTGATTCCACCCCTTACTTACTAAATTATTTTGATCACTCAATCTCATTTTCCTTAGATATAAATTAAGAAAACTAATACTTTCATGACCTTCTTCCCAGAATTCCAGTTAAGATCAAATGAGCTAGTTCAACTGCTGTGCTTTGCAAGTGGAAAGCAACTATATAAATGTGAACTATATTGTTCTTATGCATTCAGTAAGCAGCTAGGTGGTGCAGTGGATAGAACACCTTGGCCTGGAGTCAGGAAGACAAGTTCAAATCTGACCTCAGATACTTACTAGCTGTATGACCCTGGCCAAGTCATTTAACCCTGTTTTCCTCAGTTTCTTCATCTGTAAAATAAGCTGGAGAAGGAAATGGCAAACCACTTCAGTATCTTTGCAAGAAAAGCTCAAATGCGGGTCACAAAGAGCCAGACACATCTGAACAATAACATAGTCTGTAAGCAGAAATGCATGTTTCTAACAATGGGGGCAGACTCCTTGCACCTCTCTCTTGTGCCTTCTGTGACTAAGAGAAGTGGGTAGTTAATTTCATCTAACTATATCTTATTAAGCCTCCACTATGTGCAAAGCTCTTTGCTGGGCATTAGGTAGATAGCCCCTGCCCTCAAGGAGTTTACATTCCACTGGACAAGGGGTGTGTGGCCATGAAACCTGATGGAGTTACCTGGTTTAAATAGGCTCATCTCCTTTAGGACTATAGTCTCCTATGAGCTAAGGAGCCCAGACAGGAATGATGACCCTTTGAGAACCAACAAGCATTTCTGACACATTGCTTCCCAACACCAGATCCAGCTGGAGAAAAGGATGCTCTTTCATCTTATCTCCCCTGAGTAAATAAAACTACTTTAAATCTCTCTTAGGGAAATGGCAATAATTCTACCAGGGTGTCTGAGTGTTTGAGCGAGAACAGACTGAAGTATGTGCAAGGTAGTGAAATGAAAACATTCTGGTTAGGTTGGAGATAACTTTTTTTGTTGTAGGCCTCTAAGGCTGAAAAGGTCCCCAAGAGGTCATCTGGGCAGCCTCCTGCCTCCCTCAGTGGCACATATTTATTGACTGTCCCTTGGATATAAGGCAGTGTTTGGCATCGTGTCAGAGTATGCTGGAGCCAGCTCACACCAGCTCATGAGAATTAATTGTTAAATTTTCAGGGGGATCCCTTATACCTTTGAAACTGGCAAATGCTACAAATCCAGGCTTCATTTATTATTTTGTTTATTGCACCAGACTTAAGAAAGTGATGGAGAAAATGCTAACAATGAGAATGAAATTTAAAAGTGTGTTGAGTACAGGTTTTCTCCCAGAGATTTATAGGCAAACAGGTTTATCTGTTTACAAAAGAGAATGGACATTTACCAGCACACCACTGTGTCATACTAAGAGAAGTCACAGTCCCTTAAATTGAAAAAAACATATTCCAGATGGCACGATAAAGAGCAAAAACATGGGCAGTTCAAAACCCTAAACCACGCAAATATAAGAACACAGATAATTGTTATGCGAGTACAGATTATCCATAGTAAATTTTCAATCCCAACTCTCCACAAGCCTGAACATTGGAGATGCCTGGGGAGCACCAAAAGGCCATGGTACTGATACCAGAGACAGATAGACAGCTCTCTAGAATTGTATTAATCAATTAGCAATTATTAAACAATACATAATTTAACATTTATTAAGTACCTTCTGAATGTATTCAGTTGTTTTTCAGTTGTGTATGACTCTTTGTGACCCCATTTCGGGTTTTCTTGGCAAAGATACTGGAGTAGTTTGTCATTTCCTTCTCCAGCTCATTTTACTGATGAGGAAACTGAGGCAAACAGGGTTAAGTGATTTGCTTTAGCGACTGTCTAGTCTCCTTTTGTATTCACCATAGCACTGTATTGGGCATATATTAGACGACCCCCTTCCCTTACTGGTAAGTGTCTGCAGCCAGATTTGAACACAGGAAGATGAGTCTTCCTAATTTCAGGCCCGGTGTTTCATTGACTGTATCACTTGGCTCCCTTTCCTGAATGTATAGCCATGTGCTAAATGTTGAGGGGCATATGAAGTTTAGGTAAGCACAGTCCCTGCCCTCATGGACCTAACATAGTACCAGAGAGTTAGAACTGGAAGGTACATTAGAGATCACCCAATTCAAGTAATTTCTTTCAACAAATTTGAAAACTGAGGCTCAAAAAGATTGACTTTCCCAAATTCAGGCCATTTAGAGTAACAGAATATGACATATGAAGAGAGACACAACACAATCGAAAGAAAAATGTATTAGAGAGGTAAGGGAAGGGGGTCGTCTAATATATGCCCAATACAGTGCTACAGTAAATACAAAAGGAGACTAGACAGTCGCTACAGCAGCTTCCAGTTTTGAGGGAGGGAAGATACACACACATAAAATATCACTGAATATGATATAAGAATATTTTATAGTGGAAAGAGTGATCCATCTAGAATCAGAGGATCTGGATTCAATATCCAGCTCTGCCTTTTTACACCTGTGACTTCAGCAAGCCTCTACCAGCCTCAGTCTCCTCTTCTGTAAAATAAGAGCATTGACTAGATGACCTTCAAGGTGAGAGAAATGATTATTTCTCTCTCATATTAATAGTCAATTATTAAAATTAAACCCCAGGTTTTTTCTTCTCTGCGTTCTTTGTCTAATCTCTCAAACACAGGGTTCACAAAAGACAGGATTAACATTCTCCTGATTCTGGGTATTGCTACTCCACCCAATTAGCTCAGGATTGGGTTAGATTCTTGTCTAGATTGCCCAAGGCTGGGAGGGGTCCAAGTACAGGAAGAGTCTCTCTGGCCAAGACATGATGTCACTCTCAGCCCCTCACTTTTCCTTGTAAAGTCTACCTCTCATCAGCTGTTAACCAATCAGAGTTGATTGCCACCCTCAGGAACACTCTTCTTATAAAGGGCATATAAGCAGTGAGTCTACTGCCATGATTGCCTTTGGCTTTCAAGAGTGCCACTGGCCTGTTTATTAAAAATGCTAGCATTATTAATAAAATTATTAAATTTCCCAGAAATTATATCTCTTGAACTTTTTAAGCATCATGAAGGACTTTTCACCACACACACACACGCACACACACACACCTGCCACCAGCTCTAAACATAAGCTTATGACCATAGGAAATAGTAATTGAGAATAATAGAGAATAGTAAATAATTGCATGCCGAAAGAAATGTTTCAGACTGAGTGATAATAATGATAAGGGAAACCACATGGTGCAGTGGACAGAGCACTAGGCTTGGGATCCAGAAGACTCATTTTCATGAGTTCAAATCCATCCTCAGACACTGACTAGCTGTGTGACCCTGGGCAAGTCACTTCACCCTATTTGCTTCAGTTTCCTCATCTTTAAAACGAGTTGGAGAAGGAAATGGCAAACCACTTAAGTATCTTTGCCAAGAAAACCTCCAAATGGGGTCATGAACAGTTGGACAAAACCGAAATAACAGAACAATAATAATGATAGCAATAACAATATAATAATAATAATGTTGTTGTCGAATCATAAGTGTCTGTGGCCAGTTTTGAACTCAGGAAGATGAGTCATCCTGACTTTAGGCCTGGCACGCTATCCACTGAGCTACCTAGCTGCCATCATTATCATCATCATAAATAACATTTTTATAACATTTTTAAGACTTACAAAGTGCTTTACAAACATCATTTCATTTGACTTTTTCAACAACCCTTTGGGGAAGGTGCTACTATTATTACTATCATCTTTATTTCATAGATTAGGAAACTGAGGCTTGAAGACTTAGACACAGATACAGTGCTACTAACTGTTAAGAGGTAAAATTCCATGCAGCTGAGAGAGTGATTTTCCCATAGTGCAAAATCTGACCATGCTACTCCCCTACTTAATAAATTCCAATGTTTTCCTACTGCCTCTTGGAACAAATATAAGCTGCTGTGTTTAGCATTTAAACCCCTTTAACACCTGGCCCAAACCTTCCTTTCCAACTTTATTTCATTTTACTCCCCTTCCCACACTCCACAGTGCAGCCAAACTGACCTTCCTGCTGTTCATAACACATGACGCTCCATTTCCCATTCTTGGCTCCTTTGCACTGGCTGTCCATTCCCTCTGCCTGAAATGTGCTCCTACCTCATCACTACCTCTTAGAATTCCTGCTTTTCTTTGAAATGCCACTCAAACACCATCTTCTGTGTGAAATCTTTCCTTATTCCCCCAGCAGCTAGTGCCCTTCCCTCTCCAAACTTACCTTCTCTTTACTTTGTACATATGTTGTATATACTTTTGATGTACATATCATTTCTCTAATATAATTTAAATTCCTTAAGGGCAGGAGCTATTGATTTTTGGCTTTATTCCCTAGCACTTCCCATTATATTATACTGCCTCTCAAATACTATAAGAAAAAGGACAAAATTAAGTCAGTCCATGCAGTGAAATAGTGAGAGATGGTTACGTAGAGGAGCTGTTTAGCCTTTCCTTCTTCATGATTACTACTGGTCATTTTTTCCAAAGGAGAGCCAACTCAGGAACATCTCAAGTAGGTAGGCTGGTCAAAGTAGAACCCAAATGGATTGGCTAAAATGCATCCCAGAAAGGCTTATGGATTTGAATGGTCCATATTCTGACCCTGAACCCTAAATGACGGATAATCAAGAGTTGACAGTGTTCCAATTCTCCACATCTGCTTCTTCTCATTTTCCCTTCAATCTGACAATGGCTTTTCAAAGAATCCAGAGCAGATACTCAAAAGTAAGCACTGGGTCTATATGAACCGAGGCATACACCTGGCAGGTTACTGCTCTGTCTCTACCAATGGCATCGTTTTCATTATCTGAATTCTTTTAATTAAAAAACATCTGCCAACTCCTGTTAACTGGGGAGATGTACCACAGTGTCTCCCTTTGTAGGTCTTTTTTGCAGCCTATGCAAACAGGTGGAAGAAAAGCTTCTAAAGCCTCTCTGTGTCTGGGGAATGGGAAGGGAATAAAGAGGAGTTAGCTGTTGTATTGCACTGCTTGCATTGTACTGTATTATTTTTAAACAAAGGCAGAATAAGTTAGGTGGGTGGTCCAAGTCCCTACCCAGGTATCTATGTTTCTGGCTCCAAGGAGCCCACTGTAACATCCACAGAGTTTAGAGGAATGAGGGTGAGTGAGAAATCATGCCTCACACACAGTACAGAACAAAGATTGGTGCTTCATGTCAAACCAATTGCATAGAAAAAAAGAAGTGATTTAGCCTTGCCCCTGGCTATTCAAGTCTCTCATACTGACGAGAATCAGTTTGATTGGTTCTATAAGAAGTACTGAACTGCCTTTGATCTCCAGTGGATGGACAGATGCATCTAAAAGAATTCTTGATGCAGTCTTTAAGTAGGAGAGGAAACCAGAAGGCCAGGTCCACACAATCCTCCCACTCTCATCTCTCAGGCTTTTCCCAAGCTATTTGCATGCCTCTTCACCTCTTCTGCCCCTAAACCCATTCACTTTAAATGACATAGAATGGTTAAAAATGCTTGAACTTGAACGGATATGAGTAGTCAGGCAAACTGAAAGTCCATTGCAGGTACCCGCATCTTCTCTTCCAAAGAAATCATCCTTAGGATTTTCAACAATCTCTCCCAGCCTTCCAGATTCTCCTCAGTATGCCTCTTAAAATCTTCTCTTTATAGTTTTCCCTTCTTTTCCTAGAGAGGCCTTCCTTCACCACCATCACCTGACCCTTCTTCCTTCTTATCCTAGCTAACATCTCCAAACCCCTTCCCTTCCCTCTTCCCTCTTCCCACTGCCCTCCATTTCTCTCCTTTTGCTTTGGTTCTTTCCAGATATCCCTCTCATTGTTTATTCTCAACACCCGGCCTTCTTCTTAGTCTACTTTCTTAGAATAGTGTTGAGAAGCCATGTACCTTAAGGGACTTAGAGGTGGCCAGTCTTGAAGTCCAGAAGACCTTAGTTCAAGTCCTGACTCTGAATCCTATTGGTTGTGTGATCCAAGTCCTTTCACTTCAGTTTTCCCAGGCAACTGCTTATGACTAAGCTTTAAGACAGGTGTATATTTTCATTGGTAGGAAGTGTCCTCCACAGATGTTCCCAACATCAATGAAATCACAGATCATGACCCCCCCCAACCCCTGGAAATACAGTAGGTATTGGTAGAGTAGGAAATACAATGCAGCTCCTGTTAATAAACTTGTTCACCCCCACATATTCTGTTCTCAATCACCCTCCAGGTGCACTTGTGTTCCCTAGCATCACCCTCTGGCACTCTCTTTTCTCATGCATAGGCTACTAGGGGACCAGAATTTTGTTACCCACATGTAGCATCTCTCTGGGCTCTTATATCAACTGTCCCAAATACTGGAATTGCTCTACGGGAAGGGAGACAGCTAACCACCCAGGTTTGGGTTGCCTGTCTCTGAGCTGTGCTCTTACCCTCCCCCTCCCCAAACTTATTAAATCAAAGCACATCCTAGGTGCAAACTCAGCCTTATAGAGATCTGCACCCGGGTTTAACCAGAGATTGCTAGTGACTGACACTTGAATGCACCCACCAACTCCTTACAATGACTCACTCTATCTCAGATTCCAAACAGTCATGTCCCATCACAAACTCACACTACTGTTCACACTCATCCTATCACTCTCATTCTAGTATTCTACAATGTTTTCCACATGCACTCTATAACTGTCACTACACTTGATCACCAACACCCAGGAGCCTGCTTCCTAGCCATGCCTACTCCACCAATTACCAGTGTCAGGAGAACATCCTGACCCACTGCTTTGTCGCCTGAGGGATAATTAACAGCTACGGGCAGCTGCAAGCCCTCTTAGACTTGGGCACCCAGCCATTCCCCCTTCAGAGTCTATGAGTATGCCTTCTTTTTTTTTGTCTCTTCCTCTGCCTACCCCCACCTCGGGGAGCACAAAAAGGTTAATAAATACATGGGGGGAGGGGAGAAGGAAGGACTAAGGACCCCCCTTCCATGCAATCCTAGTGAACCTTAAAATGTTCACATAGTGCTTCAATCTCTCTGAAAGTTTTCTCACATTCAGTGGATTCATGGGGTCTCACTTCTTCCCCCATAACGTTATACAACTAGTTTCTCAATGTTTTCTCTCTGTTCTTCCTCTTCTTTCTTCTGAGCCTCAGTCTCTGCCATCTTTTGTTAATTTATTTGTTCTTTAGAAGGAAGAGTGAAGAGCAAGGAACAGGATAGACAAATGGGTGAACATGTGCAAGGTGTGCTGGCACACTCCACCTGTACTCTATGCATGCTTCCCTATTCAGCTAAGACCTGTGGGTGTGGCATGACTATCTAGCTGCAGCAGCCTGGACTCCTGGGCAAGCTCCTTTTTTAGCTTTCTATACATATAAATGGATGACTGGACACCAATCCTCTATCTGCAACAGCTGACCAGGAGTACAAGGGAGCTCGGTAACCCTTGGGTTATCTGGAGGGGCTGGCACTACTTTTCTGTTGTTGTTCTGCCTCAGACTCTAAACCTAGACTCTTGACATCACTAAAGGGGCTGACTGACATTGTCGTCTCCCAAATTCAAATTATTATGTCTGTTGGAATTATTCACCTATCCCTGATCGAGTGAAGCACCTTCATTATAGGGCAGCAAGGTGGTACGGTAAATAGGCCTGGAGTCAGGAAGGCTCATCATCCTGAGTTCAAATCCAGCCTCAGAAATTTACTAGCTGTGTGACCCTGGGCAAGTCACTTAACCCTGTTTGCCTTAGTTCCTCACCTGTCAAATGAGCTGGAGAAGGAAATGGCAAATGATTCCAGTATGTTTGCCAAGAAAACCCCAAGTGGGGTCACAAATAGTCGGACACACCTGAAAAATGACCAAACAACAACAACAACAAAATGTGTATTACAAGAAAGAGAGAAGACTAAGGTGGGGGTGGAAGGACTTGAGAGGTTTCTTCAAGTATCTGAAGAGCTATCATATGAAGAAGGGATTATTTTTGTTTGTCCTAGATGGTAGAATGTGGAGCAATGGGTAGAAGTTACAAATAGTTTAATTTAGAATGGACGTCAGAAAAATACTTCCTAACAACTGGAGCTATCCAAAAGTGGAATTCAGTGGTTGAAAGATGATGGCTTACCTCTCATCAAAGGTCTTCAAACAGACACTGGATAAGCTCTTATCAGGTACATTATAGTGGGTCATGTCAAGTCGACAAGCATTTATTAAGAGTCTGCTATACACCAGGCACTGTGCTAAGTGGTTGGGATAGAAAGAAAAGGCAAAAGACGGACCCTGCCCTCAAGGAGCTGACAATGTAATGGAGGAAATAGCACCTGAACAACTATGTACAAACAAGTTATATACAGAGTAAAATGGAGATAATCTGCAGAGGGAGGTACTAACATTAAGAGACATCTGGAAAGCTTGGGGTAGAAGATAGGATTTGGTGGGGATTCCTTTTATATATATGGGTTTAGTACAGTGCCTGGCACATAGTAGGCATTTAATAAATGTTTATTGAAGGACTAACCCACTGGGCTGAACTAGATCACTGGCAAGGGGTAGGGGGAAACTTCCAGGTCTCAAATTCTGTGATTCTGTGAGAAACAAGTTCTATAGGGGGCAACAGAACATTATACACCCTAGTGGTTGTTAAGACAAAGCAAATAAGAACAGCTGGTGAGATGAGATAAAAATCTAGTAAAAGAAGGAATTCCCTGCATGGAGCATGTGATGTTTGTATTGGTGCCATGATCAAGTGACACCTACTTATACTCAAAGTGTAGGCTGGTCTCCTCCCTAGGAGAGAAGGTTAATGGTCTCAAAGGATGCTTTGCCACTTTCCAGGTTATTGGGAAGAATGAAGTGTTTCTATAAAAATGGCAAGAGTGTAGCAATGGAGAAACACAAAAGAAAAGAGATCTGAAGGGAGAGACAGGTGACCTGACTCCTAAACCCTCAGGAGATTAGAAGGGAGAAGAGACTCAGTGAGAAAAAAAATGAAGACGAAAGAACACTTGAAGCAAAGGAAGAAGGATGAGGGTCTTCTGAAGAGGGTAGAGTTGGAGCTTCTGGGGATCAAGCGGGTGCTACTCTTCCAAAGTATGATCAGGTTGATCAACAGGTTGCCTTCCGATGAGAGGGCATCCACCAAGGGTTAGAGGAATAAAAGATAAGTTCTGCCTTCCTCTTCAGGGGAACAGAGACCTGGAATCTTGAAGAAAATCTCATCAAAGGGATTTAAGCTAAATCCCTCAAGCTAAAGAAAGTGAGGAAAATGTCTATATGTATCCAGTGACCTTGATACCACAGAAAGTGGTAATATAGGAAGAATGGCAATAGAAACACTCAGAAATTCACAGAGAAAATCCAAGTCATGACCTCAAATGTCTATGCAAAAACACCCAAGTCTGAATAACAAACCAAGGGGTCTCAGGATCCTAAAGTGAGGAGGTAGATTTGATCTCATTGGTTTCACTGACACTTAGTATGATGGGATCCATGAATGGAACTTAGCTCTGAAAGGGTATGCCTTATACAAAAAGAATGCACTAGGTAAGAGTGGGGAAGAACCATAAGAAGAAAATTTATTTCTGAGGGGAAATCCAGGGATCAAAAGGGCAGAGCAGAAATAGAATCAAGACTATCACTGGTTTATACTATGGACCAAAATGGATGCTTCTAGAATTCAAGCACTACCTTTCCTCACTCCTCCTCACTCTACCTACATGAGCATGTTCACACACATGCACACATGCTAGTTCGCCTCTTCCCTAAATCACCTTGTATTTATTCTGTATGTGTGTGCACATGCGTGCATGTGGGCATGTTGTCTTCCCTGATAGAATGTATGCTCCTTAAGAATAGAGACAAGTTTATTTGTGTCTTTGTATTTCCAGACACCTGACACATAGCAGATGAGTAACAGATGTTTTTCTATTGATTAACTGATCGATTGAAGAGTTCAGGAATCTGATCACAAGTAGAGTAGCAATAGGGGACTTTGACTTTTTGGACATCTTTTGGAGCTTACTCTTTACTAAAAGCTAAACAACTAATCATTTCTTGACTTGCCTCAATTATAATTTCTCCTTTCAAAAGGAGATGAACTGAGGGAAAAAATTATTCTAGATCCAATCCTCATCATCAAACAATAACTGGTTGCAGGAAAAAAAAACCACCACATTTCAACAATTTCCACATGTTACTCCTATTTCTGGTCTCTGGAAGCAATCAGAACCCCTCTTTCACATGATAACCCTTCAGATACTAGGAGGAGGCTTTCATTTTTCCCTGTGCTTTCTCTTCTCCATTTCAAACATCCCCAGCTCTTTCAGCTAATCCTCATATGGCATGAACCGAAGAACCTTCACCATATTGGCTTTTCTCCTCTAAACATTCTCCAGTTTATCAATGTCCTCCCTAAAATGTGGTGCCCATGACTGAAAACAATCCTTTAGGTGTTGTTTGACCATGGCAGAGTTCAATGGGACTAGCACCTCCTTCCCACTGGACGCTTTATTTAGTACAATCCAAGATCACAGTAACTTTTATGGCTGCCACTTGACATTAGCCACAAGCTCATATTAAGGTTAGAGTCCACCAAAAAAAACCATATCTTTTCCATATGAGCTGTTATTTAACCACAGCTCCATTGTCTTGTACTTGTTGCTAAGATGGAGAAGGTCCAGGGGTCAATAGGGATGGTGAAAGGCCTCAAGAACATGTCATAAGAGAATCAGCTAAAATAACTGGGGATGTTTAGGCAGAAGAGAAGACCTGAGGAAGGGCAAAGTGAGTTGCAATTCACCTCTCAAAGTGTTTTAGTAGAACAAAGATTAGAAACATTCTGCTTGGTTCCAGAAAACAGCACTAGGAACGGGGCTGAGAGGTAGATTTCAGGTTGATATGAGAAAAGCTTCCTCACAATTAAAGCTATGCAAAAATGGAATAAGTTTCCATAGGAAACCTATGGAAGTAGTGAGTTGCTCCTCCCTGGAGGTCTTCAAATCAAGGCTGAATAACTACTTGTTTGATATTTTGTAGAAAGAATCACTTTGCAGGAACGGGTTCAACTAGATGCCTTCTAAAGTCCCTTTTAAATCTAATAATCTAAGTCCAATAAATGCTTCTAAATCTAATAAATGATTGTTGCTTGTTGACTTGACTACTAAGTGCCCGAAAACCACTCCAGGTTAGCCCATATAGATCACTCACCTTTATTCTTTCCAATACTCTATCTCCACTCCTTTTTTTTCCTTTTTCTTCTTTTCTCCTGTCCTTGTCTTCAGGACTAGAGTGCTAGGGAAGAGAGCAGAGATAGATAGTGAAAATAATCTCCTCCAAGCTTTAAAGAATTCCATCTCAAACCTTTCTAAAGAGAAATCATCCAATCAGCAGTCCGGTCATTTCACCTATGGTTTGCCAACTATCCCAACATTTCCAAATATTTTATTAATAGTTCCCAGACTCTTAGATTATCTTTCAAAGTTGAAAGAGACCCCAGCAGCCCTCCAGAATGCCCTCTATAATATCTCCAGCAAATGATCATCAAGCCTCCAATGAGGGGGAAGCCAGTACTTCCCAAGGCAGCCTTTTCCCTGTTTGTATAGCTCTCATTGTTAAGAAGATTTTCCTCATATTATGTCGAAATATGTCTCTCTGCAACTTTATCTTTTGCTTCTGGTCTTGCCCTCTGGCGGAACTAGTTCACTTTGCACAATGTCTATCACAGGCAAACATGAAAATGGAGCCGTAACTAGGGCAAGGCAACTGGAGCTGTCCTAGGTGTCAAAAGGAGACTGAGGTTGGCTCATCCTCCCTGAAAGTGAGGCATACTTTGCACCCTATTCCACTGATTTAGAGGGTTTAAAAAGAACAAAATCCTGAAAGAAATAGAGAAGCAAACACTCCTTTTACTCTGAAATAGAATGTAAAACATATCTATTCAAAGAAAGAAGCATTTTGCTCATTTTCTAAACAGGTTTAGATCAATTGTACTTGTCTCTGCCCAACTTGGTACTCACATCCGGTAAAAAATAAAAATAAAAATAATAAAATTTGAGGAAAACACTAATGATTTTAAAATCATAAAATGACTCACAGAACACATGGAGGTTCTCCAAGACTATCTTTTCTAAGTTGGTTTGTCCATTGAGCCAAGAGATCAATCTTGTAATGAATTTCACAAGTTCGCCCTAAGTGCTGTGCTGAATGCGGAATTTGCTGGCACCATCTGCAGGGGGTGGAAGGGGGGAAGATGTACTACTGCCAGTGTTCTCATTTGCATAACACCAAGGAAGGGTAGTGTGGGAAGAATGGTTGCAAGATTTGTTTTGACTATTCTAGGACCATTTCAAGTTTCAACATTGGAAAACAGTTCCCTTTGTGCCAATCCCTTTTGAGAAATGCTGGAAGACTTTCATTCTGGAATGAAATCAATTAAAACTAATTAATCACCCTGGTTTGAGTAGGAGAATCTGGGTTCAGTGTGGTGCAGTGGAAAGAATGTTGGATTGGGAGTCAGAGGACCTGAGTTTGAGTCTTGGGGGTGCCACTTAGTACCTGTGTGACCTTGGGTGAGTCACTAATTTCAAGATTTAAGTTTCCTAATCTGTAAAATGAAGGAGTTGGGCAAAATGATCTCTAAGTTCTCTTCCAGCTCTAGGTCTATGATCCAATACTTAATTCTTAATCTGGCATTCAAGGCCTTCCACAATAGGGCTACAAGCTATTTTTTTCTGTATTTACATTCCCAGGTTCCAATTTGCATTTTTTATGTACCAGCCAAACTGGATATTCTAGCATCTAGCATGATTCCTTGCACACAATATGCATTTAATATTTGTAAAATATAACCTAATGACAGCTGTTTTTCACCTTTTCAAATTACTATATTAGGACTGTATGTCTTTCCACCTAACTCTCTACCTTCTATCTGCAGCTCTGCTTGGTTTCAACTCCACAAAACATGATGCCCTGATGCTAGATACCCCCTTTCCAGTTTCCTTTTGTGTGTTGTCTTCTCCCATTAGACTGTAAGCTACTTCAGGGCAGGGACTTTCTTTCTTTTTCTTATTTATATCTCCAGCAACTAGTAAAGTGCACATAGCAGGTGCTTAATAAATGTTTATTGTATTGTATTATTGTTTCTTCTGTGGTCCTGTGTGACTAACATGTACACTTGCCAATAGTATTCCTACATGCGCTGTTTTCCCAGGTATGGATGGATAGACAACCTTTTTTTTTTTTTGTAACACACATGACCTAATTCTACCATCAATGCCAGCAAATAAAGAGAAGTTAATTCTCTGGAGTTGAAAGATGACATGGTATGATCTTCACTTTGAGTCTAGTGAGGGATAATTGAAACAGATACATATATCCCATGCCCTTAACTTGAGGATTTGGAACCCAATATGAAAGATGATACCATATGGAGAGCTCAAAGTAAATTAATTTAAGGAGCTCTTCGAAGTATAAGCTCCCAGCACAAACCAGACTTGGTTGAGGTTTGAGGTTAAGTCTCCTGGTTTCCTGAAGGGCATATGTGTAGAAGAGAAAGGAGATGCCTAGCATCCAAACACACTGAGATTTTCTGAGGTTGATGCCCAAATGAAGAGCAAGTGCATTAACCAATCTAGCTGTCCAAAAGTCAGGGGTAATGTTAACCAAGAAGTATATTACTGTGATTCCATCAGCTTGTCCCATTATTTGTATAACTTTTCCATTTTCATTTTTTTATTTGGGTAAGATAATTGAGTGTGATAAGCTACCCGAATAGAGGTCTGGAACATACAGAATGGTAAGATGAGAGATTCAGGCTAAGTCAGAGCAGCAGCACTAAGGATGAGTGATGGCTAGTTCATATTAACATATTGAAATGATCTCAATTAAAGCCCTGTAAGAAGATGACTCAAAAGGGAGGGCCTCTCCAAACTTAATAGCCTAATTTTTACAGGTACAGGAAATCTATTAGGGACATAATGTGTTAACCTGCCTGAGAAAAGAAGATATCTTCATAAGTGGCTTTCATAAGTAAAGAAAATTATGTTTCTTCCTCATGAGTTGTCACTATTATATTACTGGAAATTTCCAGCTACTCATCTGGAGACCTGTGGAGTCTTTTTGTCACAGAGGAGAAAACTAAAGGAAGACAGATTTTGCCAACTTATAAATCTCTTTGTGGAAGAGTCTTAGGTGGCTGATTAAGTCCCCCCCCCTTTATTGTATTGAGTGGAATGAACACTGAACTGGGAGTCAGAAGGTCTGTGTTCTTATCTTGCCTCTTCTACTAATTAGTAATATAATGCTAGGAAAATCATATCATCTCGCTCTCTCACCTGGATGAAATAATTAGACAAGATGACCTCTAAGGTCCTTTCTGATAGTCTATGATTCTGAGGGCTAAACCTCATTTCATGGATAGTGATATCTCCCAAACTTCACTGAGACTCAAAATTGGACACCAATGACAACTAAAACTATTTGGCATAGAAAGCAACTAAAATAAGATTTACTCCAATATTCACACATTTAGAACTGGAAGGAACCTTAGAGATCATCTCATTTAACCCTTTTGTTTTAAATGTGAGGAAACTGAGGATCTAAGAATTTAGAACCATGATCTTATGAGTGGAGTCGTTGTAGAGATTGAAACCCATTCATGACACCTCAACCTGTGTTCCTTGCCCCCAAACTCATATTTTAATGCCTTGCTCTAGCATGAAGTCAACTTGGGTTCTCCATTGGTCCTACAATTATGGAAAGGCTTCAAGTCCAGGTAATGGACTGTCTACTTTCCAAAGACCAGCCAAGCTAAGAATGATGGCCACTTGGTGATGAATTTTGGGGCCATGAAAAGCCATGAAACAGAATAAGTGTTTGGAAATGAAATTTACATGGAACAACAATGTTTACAGTACAGAAATAGCCCTTTAACCTTTAGGTTGTGCATGTGGGCATCCCAGGTCATTTCCCCGGGGTTTCCTCCCCATTTCCACCTGCCTCATGGCAATATGGGAAACAGCTAAGGCAGGTAGAAGCTAACAATGCTGGAACTTTTGCTGGATGACTTAAGAGTTGGTGCCTCTGGTCAGGAAGGCTACTATTTGAAGAGTGGTTTGGTAGCTACAGAGACTGTACGGCAGGGCACAGTAGTTGCTTCCCAAAATACATTTTGGTTTAAGTAAATCAGGTGGTAGGAGTTAGAGAAGTCTGTAGGGTATAAACCAATAAAGACTGGGCCATAAAGAGCAACCCCATGGGGTTGATCATAGATGTTGATCCAGAAGGGACCTTGGAGTTCATCTAACTTCCTTATTTTACAGATGAGGAAACTGAGGCACAGAGAGATTAAATGCCTTGTAACTTGCCCAAGGATTTGAACCCAGGTGCTCTGATTCCATAGCCTGAGCCCATTCAGCTGTACCACCCTAAATCTCTTTTCCAGCTGTCATCATCAGGGAGGAGGGAGGGCAGTGTGAGTGTGTGTCTCTGTGTATGTTCAAGGGTGCCTACGTCAGTCTAGAGTCAGGGCTTGTGCTGACCCAGTACATCCACACAAGACCCAGACAAAATGTGCATCAGAAATGGAGAAGCGAATGATGGTGATGGCTGTGTTCAGATCCAGTCCGACACTGCTTAGCTGAATTGTACCACATAAGTTTGTTTCTTTCTGTACATATAGGTAAGTGGGGCTGGGGACATGGACCACCTAACAAGGTGTTGACACTGTAGTTCTCACTTCTCTTTTCCTCTCTGAAGAGCTTTCCCCAAGTGCACCTGAACCAGATTAAAATAAGATTGGGAAATATTTATCAAAATTAACCAACAAAAATACAATAAAACACAGATAACATCACACTTTAATACTAAGGCAGTATATGGCTGGCATACAATTCACAAATGGGGGCCACTAATCTGTATCAAAGGATCCCTTGAATTATATGCCAGCCACCTACTGACTTAGTTTTTTGTTTGACACCACTGCTCTAAACTATACAATGGTTTTTACAAATCATTTGTGACTCTTCCACAGCAGTTCAAGGACTCGTGTGTTGTAGAAAAGACACCAAATCTTTGACACTGTGATGGGTCATTGTGTTCATCGGTTACTATTCGTTTTACATGACTTCATATTTGTAATAGATTTTGTATTTCTTGCCTTTTCAATCAGTAGGGGAGCAGGTAAGAAGAGGAAGAGAATCTGGAACTAAAAATAAAATAAAAATGAATTTAAAAAAAAGAAAGAAAAACACCAAACAGATAGACAAGAAACCTGGGTTCTACTCACGGCTATGGTATACTAGCTGGGTGAATTTGAATAAGAGACTTCAATTCTCTAGGTTTAAAGTCTTGAATTTGGACAACAGATCTAAATTCTCTCTGTGGTAGTAACTTAGACAAGAGACTTAAACTCTCTAGGCCTCAGTTTACCCAATAAGAATTCTAAACTAGATCTCTGAAACATCTTCTAGTTCCTTTATCCATATCACTGATAAGAAAAAAAAGTGTTGAACTATTCAGGGTCAAGTGTAAACCATGATGACAGACTTGCCACTATTAATCTGCTTCAGAGGTAATGTTATGAACGTTTAATGAACATTCTTTGGGTCCTGAAATTCAGTTAGTTCTGATTTCACTTAAACTATTTCTCCATCTTGTCATTGAGAATGGCATGAAACCATCAAATGGATTACTGAAGTTTAGATAAGTTCTATCTACAAAAATCCTCCAACCTACCAGTCTAAGGATCCTGTCAGAAAGAGGTAAGGTTGAAAATGGCATGATGCATTCTTTGTGATCTCTGTTTACTTTCCTAGATGCTCACTAACTATCCTTTTGATGATATCTTATTCATTTTTTCAGGAATCAAAGTTAAGCTTATTGGCCTATAATTTAAAGCCTCTTCCTTTTCTATCACAATTCAGATAATATTTGCCCTCCTCAGGTTTTTCAGCACCTCTTCTGTTCTCCATTATCTGTTAAAGATCACCAACAGTGCCTCAACAATTATATCTAGAGGCATCCCAGAGTGCTGAAAGAATTTCACATTTAAATCATATGACCATGGATTTAAAACTAGCCACTCTGTCTGAGGTCATCGGTTCAACTCTATGGTTTTGCAGATGAGTAAACTCAGGTCTAGAGAAACCAAGTGACTTGCCCAAGGTCACAAGCTTTCAAACTGCAGAGCCAGGATTAAAAACCAGGTACTCTGGTGACTTAAATTCATCAGGGACAGCAAGGTAATCTCATATTATCCCTCTGCTTTTATTGGATTTCAACTTCCCATAAGCCATGTTTGTTCTTTCCTTTCCATTCCCAAGATTATTCTTTCTGGCAGAAAAACTGGAAGCAACATGATTTCAGTCACTGTCTCTTCTCTGATATCTGTTATTATCATCCCATTCACTCCAAGCAGCAATTCTTTCCTTTCTTTGATCTCCCTCTTTCCTTCAATATAAAAGAAAAATAAAAGAGTCACTTTTTGTTATCCTTAGATTTTCCTAAGCAATATCAGTTCCTTTAGAGCTTTAGAATCTCTGATGCTATCTCTAGCTGACCATGTCATACTTTTCTATTCATTCCTCATTATCCATCCTTCCTTCCAACTTCTGTGCATAGCTTTCAAAAAATCTTGGTTGATCAGGGAGTTCCCTGAGTATTTACATTGATCTCTTTGAACAATTACCCCCTTTTCCTCATAAAAATTCATTCTCTTTGTGTTGTCAGAATTTTATCATTGAAAACCCCTACTGGGCTGACTTCCCCTGTAGGATTTTAGTCTGTGAGATCCTACTGATCTTTTCCTAATGCTTTAAAATCCTCTCCCCAAACCTATAGTATATGTCACACTTTGCCTGGCTTTCCTCTCCTTATCTATTGCAAATTCTAAGATAGCAGTGGTCATTGCTCTCTAAAACCTCATTATTTTTATTTTAGCAACTAGTTCTTCCTTGTTGGTGAGAATCAAGTCCAGTATATCAGTTCTCCTTATTGCTGCCTCCTCCTCCTGAACAGATAACGTTTTCTCAAAGTGAGCTAAGAAATTGTTAACTCTTCTGCCTTTAGCAGAAGGGGAGCTCCAGTAGACATCTGGATAATTGAAGCCACCCATAACTACGATGGCATTTCTATTTTCTAAACCTTTCATCAATTGATTCTTTCTCCTCAGGTGTCTATAGTATACTCCAATGATCATCTCACTTCTTGTTTGGCTTTCATTGGTCTTTAAACAAATACTGTCTGCCGTTGCTGCTTCTCTGTTAAGATTTCTAGAATCCTCACACTGGAGTATATCTTCTAGTGACAATCTTACTCTGCTCATTCTATTTTATATATCATATTTCTTTTGAATAATATATACCTATACAGAGCTATGTTTCAGGCATAGGTCCCGTCCCCGCAAGTATCAGTGATACCTGTGTGGTCCAAGCCATCCCCTGACGTTAGGCTCTCTGGCTTACTTTGTTGGAAAACTCTACTTCCTGCATTTACTTACGGAAATCTGAGGTTCTGTCTTTTATTACCAACTCCTTCCTTGGTTGTGTCTCCTGCGGATTTGGGATATATTTCTATTGCTAGAACTCTTCCCTCTTTTTAGCTCTCAGTGGTATCTGGCTTGGTTGATGTTCACAGCCTTCTCCACCCTCCCCTCCTGTCAGTTTAAAGGCCTTTTGATTGTATTTGCAAAATTCTGTGCAAATACATTTTAGCAGCCCTTGCTAGTTGCAATCCTTTCCTGACCAATAGCCTACATTTCTATATTTTAAATTATGTTTTAGAAATCCAAAACTCAAACTCAGATGCCGTGTCCTTCACCAGCTGATCACTTCCCAAATCTGATTTCCTCTTCTCTTTCCCTTGCCTTGAATTAGCAGCAGTGATGCAAATACCTTATACCTCTAAGATCTTTAGTTTCTTCCCCAAGATTTCATAATTCTAGATTCTCTCTAATTCTAGATTCTATCTGTGCCCGTGTCAATTACCATAAGTTGGTAAGTATCCTGAAAAACCTTAACATCTAACAACTTGAAAGTGATTGACAGCCACAGGGAACTTGATAGACTCTTGGTGATAGGGAGGAACACGAGAGACAGTTCTGGAATAACATGACCATCAAGAGACGTAAGAGAGAAGTGCTAATGTAGAGACTGACAGGGCTACCAGTGTACTTAGCTTAGGGATTTCCCTAGCTAGAAGCCCTCATTAATATGACCAGGCTTGTAGTTACTTAAAGCATAACACTAAATGATGGCCAGGTCAAAAGTCTGATTTTCCTAGGGGCCATTTCAATCGGTTCCTATCTATGGCCACAGGTACACCACTCATTCTACAAATGTCAAACACTGCTCAAACAGGAAACCTGGCCAGAGAATGTGAAGGCCTCAATATAGTCCACCCAAACAAATCCAGTAAGCACTTACTAAGTACTGATTAAGTGCCTGGTGCCATCCTAAGTACTAGAGATAAAAAGAAGAAAGGAAAAACAGCTCCTGCCTTCAAAGAGCTTACATTCTGGGGGTGGGAGAAGAGAAGCAATATTTACACAAATAAGTATATACACGATTGACTAACAAAGAGGGGCATCAGGAAACACTTCTAGTAGGACATGACAGGGACTTGAAAGAAACCAAGGATGCTAGTATTTGTGTGACCCTGGGCAAGTCACTTCACCCTGTTTGCCTCAGTTTCCTCATCTGTAAAATGAGCTGGAGAAGGAAATGGCCAACCACTCCAGTATCTTTGCCAAGAAAACCCCAAAATAGGGTCACAAGTGGGACATGACTAACAGACCTGAACAACAACAACTACAAGAAGGAAATCTAAAAGAGAGAGGTGAGGAGAAAGTTCATTCCAAGCATGTGGAACAGGCACATGGGCCTAGTCTAGAGAGGGGAATGCTCATGTCAAGTAATAGTAGGTCAGTTTGGCTGGAATGAAGGGGAATAATGTGAAATAAATCTGGAAAGGGAACAGGGGGGGCAAATTGTGAAAGGCTTTAAATGACAAGCTGAGGAGTTCTTACTATTATTCTAGAGTAGGAGTTCTTAATCCCTTTGGACCCCTTTGGTAGTCTGGTGAAGCCTACAGACCCCTCCTCAGAAGTCTTTAGAAATCTATAATTGAAGTAAATGCTAAATTTCAGCTAGAAGTTAGTGAAATTAAATTTGTATTTTTCCCTTGAGAGTTCAAGGACACCAAGGGGTCTGTGGACACCGGGTTAAGAAAGCTTTTCTAGATGAAAGAGGGAGTCATTGAAGGTTCTTCAGGAGGGAAAGGATGTGTACAGGTTTGTGCTTTATGAAGATTACTTTGGTAGCTGTATGGAGAATGGATTAGGGAGGGTAGAGACTATAAAATGAGAAACTAATTAGGAGGCTGTCACAATAGTGCTAGTGAGAGGAGCTGAGGGCCTAAATTAAGATGGTAGATGTGTGAGAAGGGGGTGTGGGCAGGGGGGAGCAGCTAGGTGGTACAGTGGGTAGAGTGCTGGACCTGGAGTCAAGAGAACCTCAGTTCATACCCAGCCTCAAACACTTGCTGTGTGATCCTAGGCAAGTCATTTAAACTTGATAGCATTTGGAAGGAAGGAAGGAAGAGAGAGAGAGAGAGAGAGAGAGAGAGAGAGAGAGAGAGAGAGAGAGAGAGAGAGAGAGAGAGAGAGAAGGGGGCAGGGGAAGAATGTAAAGTACATATGACCTGCTAAATACAGGGTCCTCTTCATCCACACATTCCATTAAGATGTGCTTAGAAAATGCTATTTTGTCCCTACCTTGAGAATATAGACCAGGAATCTCATTTATTATCAGCATTCACCTCCTTCAACCCATTTATAGACATAGCTACAACTGTTTGGACTGATGGGAGGAAAGAGGAGGCATTTACAGAGGGGTTTCCTAAAGAGATGCTTACATTATTTCCAGATATAAAGTATTGAATGTCCAGGTCAGGGATCAGGCTGATAGACCCAATAAGGGGAAGATGCCCACCTGACAGGCATCCTGGAGAAGACATGGGTGCGGATGGGTTTGGGTGTGCCAAGCACCTAACCCAGAGAGAGTCAGAGGTGAACAAGAAGAGACAGTGGTACATTTATCATCACCAGGAAACGGAGCTAGAAGCAGGCTTGGGAGGGGGGAAACACTCACCCAGGCTGTGGGAGAATACTGAGAATCGGACCTAATGTTCCCGTCCTCTTTGTTTACTGCTTTCTTCTTGGAGTATGCTTATTCTAGCATACCGCACACCGCGCTAATGAACCACACTGATTTCTCCTTACTACGTTGTTTTAAAGTAATTCCTTTGTATACTCTTGCAAGGCCAGTCACACAGAAAGACTTAGTCAATAAGCAGCTTAGAGACAAGGATGCGAAAGGAGAATGTCACAGAAGAACAGAAGATGCTCTAAGGAAAATAATGGAATGATGCCAAGTAAGCTTTCTGAGAGACTAACAAATTCAGAGATGGCAGGTCAGGTAGACTGACACTGAAGCGGGGTGGGGGGAAGGAGGACTGGAGAGAGTAGTATGTGGAATCTGACTCTCTGTATACAAAGGCTCCGCAGAAGTTGTAATAACATGTGATATGGGGAACTCAGCAATAGACGGAAAACCTGTGTTTATCGCTTTGAGAGGGGAGCTGAACAAGTTTACCGAGATGGAGCCCAGAAAGAGAGGCAGGCACAAAGGAGATAATTGGGACTTCAGATGGCGAGCAGACATATTTGGCAATTTGTATTTCCTGAGTTGATAAAGGCTGCAGAGAGGGAAAGCTTCGATGACTTAGATGGTGGGGTTTTGTTTTGTGAGAATCCTTGCTCCCCACCTCTCTCTCCACCCCCACCAGACCATTATTATTCCTATGTTCCTAAAAACCCACTCCATGCTTTCATATGATAAAGTGTAAGTTAATGATATTGTCTACCCCGTAACTACCACTCATGAATTTTTTAACTGGAGAATTACCTTTCTCCACAGCAATCCTCCCCATCTCCTCCCTACCCCATCAGCCTAACCACATGCCCACTCTCTTCCCTCTGCCATAGCTACCTGAGGTTGAAGTTCAGCAATGAGTATTCTTTCAGCCCTGGCCCTCACTGGTAGACTTGTTACTGGGACAAACTTCCCTTCCCTCTTTCCATTACATGGCCCTGACCCCACAGTGTGCCTCTGTCTTCTTCCCCTACCCCTATAAGCTTTTGCACATGCTCTGAACCCTTCTAGAACTATTTTTGTGGTTCTGGTGTATTTAAAAGCAGTTTCCGCTTTTTTATTTTTTCTAGTATCTGTCTGGTAGAGAGAATCATGGAGGGGGTAGCAGCGTATCATGGATCCAACTATATTAGGAGTGCTACCTGAAATTTAGACTGGCTGGAGGGAAGGGGTGGTAGAATATTATTGCCATTGCCTTTCCTAAGCAGTAGACCTGGGATAAGATCGACTAAGAGAAAATGTATGACTGTAGCAGAATAGATTTAGGATAGTTAAAAGAAAGCACTTCTGGAGGATGGAGAAATTATTTCAAACTGAATGGACCACTATAAAATGCTTAAGGATTGCCTCCTCTGTTCATTTTTATAACCCAGAGTGGTTCCTCCCTGCTGCGGACAGTTTGGATTTGAGATAGGTGGGGACTGCAAGCGGGTCTTTAGGTCTTCCTAAAAGTATTCTCCACAGTGCCTTGCACATAGATGGTGCTCCAGAAAGACTTATGGGGTTCCATTCTACATCCAAAACAGAACAGACACCAGCAGCATCACTGGAAGGGAAGAATTCCAGGCAGAACTGAGATGAGAAAGTTCATCTTCCAATACCTTGACCTCATTTATAAAAAGCAACCATTAAGTGTTTATGTGCCAAGTACTACACTAATTTCTGGAGATATAACTATAGCTAGGTCCAGATTAGTGGGAATCCTAAATCCTGGGGAACTGGTCTCATTATCTGAATATGAAAGCAAAACAGTCCTAGACCTTAAAGAGCATGCATTTTAATCATCCTTAAGTCATTTTCAGTTGTGCTCCCCTTTTCTTGGGGTTTTCTTGGCAAACCACTGGAATGGTTTGCCATTTCCTTCTCCAGCTCATTTTACAGATGAAGAAACTGAGGCAAACAGGTTAAGTGACTTGCCCATGGTCACACAGTAGTAAGTGTCTGAGATCAGATTTGAATTCAGATCCTCCTAAGTCCAGGCTGGGAGCTCCATCCACTATACTAACCTTGCTACCCTTTACACTCTAATTGGAGGAAACAATACGTATAAGGGAGGACTGAGTAGGGAGGAATTTGGGGTTTGGAGAGTCACAGGGATAGTGAGTGGAGCCATGGGCTCCATACCCTTTCCAGCAACAACAATGGTAGTGATGATTCAATGACAGCTCCAGCTTAAAGTGGAAAGGTACATAAATGAGGAGCAGGGAGGGAAAAGGTTGGGGTGTAACGTGAAGCCTGGTTTGGAGCAGCATGTAAAGGACTTACCAGTCAGAACAATAGAGGCTTCAGGGCAGGGTATGCCATATACCATCCTGTGAATATGGCACCACTCACTATACACGTCTTTGTTTTCCCCAGTCAGTACAGATAGCTTGGAGTTGACCACTACCACTACACTCTCCACTACCATCCTTCTTGTGAGTATATTCTTGCTAAGGCAGCTAGATAGCACAACGGAGAGAGAGATTGACTGAAGTCAGGAAGACCCTAGTTCAAACGGTCTTAGACACCAGCCATGTGTCCCTGGGCAAATCACTTAGCTGCTGCCTGCTTCAGTTACCTCATTTGTAAAATGAGGATGGTACCATTTAGTAGAACCTACCTCCCAGGTTGTTGTGAGGACAAAATAAGATAATGCTTATAAAATGTTTTGCCAGCTCTTGTTGTCATTATTCATTCATGTACAACTCTTCACAACCCCATGGACCATTGCACACCAGTACTGTCCATAGCAAAGATACCGGAGTGGTTTGCCATTTCCTTCTCCAGTGGATTAAGGCAAACCGAGATTAAACGACTTGCCCAGGGTCACATAGCTAGTAAGTATCTAAGGCTAGATTTGAACTCAGGTCTTCCTGACTCCAGGCCCACCACTCTATTCACTGAGCCACCTATCTGCCTCACTAAAGTGCCAACCAAAAAAAAGTACATGACTGAGGTCAGGGTTGCAGTATAGTATTATATAAAACAGTATGAAGGAAAGTCACCCACAAAGCAGTCACTCACGGTTAGGGTTCGCTTTGCTTCCAGCTCCACTGAATTCAGATAAATTATCTGGAGCAAGGCTCCAGAGAAGACTCAGACTAAGCCTCAGTTTATCTATTTAGAATATGAGTACAATGATATTGTATTCAGCATCAACAAGTCTCCTTGCTATATTTGTTCATTTGAAGTTCATTTGAAGTTCCAACAATCTCCTTTGTGCCTGCCTTTCCCTATGTACTCCATCTCCCAGATAATGCTTAGCTTTCTTCTTGGAGGGATAACATATGCCCTAGGTTTCATTAGCACTGAGTGCCAACTAACTGAACTAAAAGGCCATAAATATCTGTATTACTATTCATTGCTTTGCACATCGATGGAGCCATGGGGTGTGTGTGTGTGTGTGTGTGTGTGTGTGTGTGTGTGTGTGTGTGTGTGTGTGTGTGTGTAAGGAGAGTCAGAATAGCATTTTCCATCTTTCTCCACTACCACCACTCATTCCAGCTGAATGAGAAAGATATTTGCTTTGGTGTACTTAACTAATTAAACTACACCAACCTTTTTTTTTTTTGATAATTCAGTTCTTATATCCTTTTAGGGAGCAGGATAATGGAGAAAAAACAGTCATGGGGTACTCTTTTCATGAAGATCTTCTTCTTCTTCTTAATCCTTTTTGTGATCTCATTAAATGTCAAATTATGGCATCCTTGGAACCTCCCTGCCCTTACCCATCAAGAGTGCCCACTATTCGAACCACCATGTTATCCTGCCGCCAAAAGACAAAACAAACCAACAAGCAAAAAAAGTATCATCTATTTCCCTCTTGGTATCACAGTAGAAATGAAGGGAATGTGAAAAGGAGAAGTCAGGGGACCTCTGTTCATATCCCAGCTCTGACACTTAACCTCTATGGGACCATGGCAAGGGACCTAACCTCCCTGAGTCTCACTTTTCTCATCTATAAAATAAGGATAAGAATATATGTCCTACCTACCTTATAGAGCTATCATGAAGAAGATAATTTAGAAACCTTAAAAGTGTTACATAAATGAGAGTTGTTAATGTTAAATATAAAATGCCCTTCTGGTTAATTATATCTAGGGAGGCATAAAACAATGAGATGGTATGCCACTGTCATTAAGGAAGTCCAGCACAGAGTCTGAGTCCAAGTGCATTTTCTTATGGATGATGAAGCTCTTTTGACATTCCTATTTTCAGATGAAATTGTGCTGATTGAATTAAGCCCTAGAATATTTCAGAGCCTCCTAACAAAATCCATGATTACTCAGAAGAGTTTGGCTCAGCTACCCACATAGGAAAGACCAAGTGGATGAAGAATGTCCATTATCCAAATTATAACTGTCAGTTATATGGACAACCCATAGTCTCATCTGTCAGTAAATACATCTCCCACATATATACTCCCACTCCCCCCTTCTTCAAGAACTAACTTCATTCATTCACCTTTTCTTCTTTGCTCTGTATGCTGCCCCTCATCCACAGTAACCAAGGTCTTTAGCAAACACATCTTGAAGAAACAGTATAAATGAACAATGAGCTGGACCCAGAAAAAAAACATGAAAAAAATGAACTGGACTGCCTTTGGGAAGGCACAATATTATTTTAATAACCCTGAGCAAAAAAAGTATGGGCTATACATGGACAAAGAGTAAATGATAACAAAATAGGGGCCTTTGTACTTCATTGGCACACATGAATGGTCTGGGTCCCCAACACCTTGGTTGTTCTGCCTGTGGTAAATTTATGGGAAGATATGAATAAGAGTTGCCCAAGAAGGGCAAGGTTGTATGGGTTGCTATATACATTGTTAGAAGAAATACCTACAGCTATGAGATCACATATCAATTGAAGTATCAGAGTATTGGTAATTATTGTGTTAATAAAAGAGTCACCCTATTCAAAGACATCCTCCCTCTCCCTTTGACCTAGCAGGAAAGTAGCAGTTCTGACTTCTGTTGCCTTTTCCATATTTTACCCACCACTCTCCTGGGGGTGTTATTCAGTGTGTCCATGGCCTCAGGCAAATAAGGTTGTATGTTGTTTTTGTTCAGTTGTTTCAGTCATGTCCAACTCTTCACGACCCCATTTGGGTTTTTCTCGGCAAAGATACTTGCAATTTCTTTCCCCAGTTCATTTTACAGATGAGGAAACAGAGACAAACAGGGCTGTGACTTGCCCAGGGTCACAAAGCTGGTAAGTGTCTGAGGCCAGATTTGAACTTACTAAGATGAGACTTCCTGACTCCAGGCACAGCACTTTATCGACTTGGGCACCTAGTTGACTGAAATGAAGTGTGTATAAAGGCTTTAAAGAATTTCTTCAGTGTCTTCAACCACTTATTTAAAAGCTCCTGGGAGTGGGATGGTCGAGATATATCAGAGATTTGGGGGGAAGGGTGGTAAGTAGGAGGCGAAGCACAGACCGGCTTGCTTTTACCTTGATGATTATATCTTGATGTGGGCTCATCCTGGCAGTCAGGACTCTGGCTAAGTTTCTCAAAGCATTTCAAAGTCTATTATTCCTAGTTATTTACACATTATGTCCTCCATTAAAATGCAAGTTCTTAAAGGGAAGGATTGCTTTTACCTTCCTTTATATTCTCAGTTCTTAGCCCAGAGTCTGGTACACAGTAATTCCTTAATAAATGCTTTTTGATTGATTGATAAGAAGACACTCACATAGAATAGATGTTCTTAACCTTTTTTGTAATGGACCCATTTGACAATCTTGTGAAACTTATGTACCCTTTCTCAGAAAAAAAAAAAATGGGTTTAAGTGAATAAAATAAAAGACCAAGGATTACAAAGGAAACCACTATATTGAAATGCAGTTATCACATTAATAGAACAAGTTTACAGATCCTAGGTCAAGAACCCCTGATGGAGAGTGAAGTAATAGTGAAGTATTCTATCCACTTTCTAACTGAATAAACCAAGGCTGAGATTGAATACCTGTCTCGCCCCAAAGCACCTAACATAGTTTGGTGGGGCTGAGACAAAGGGAGGTAGGTTTCATGGCTGAGTGAGTGCTTTCCTCCTCACTCCTCCTGGTTCCTCCACTAATGGTTAGAGGTGCTTGACTGTAACAAGGCCCCATCTCCTCCTCACCTTGCTGATCGGCAGCCCACTCATTTGCTCCACGAATTGCCAAGGCGTCTTGTCCTTGAATCTGCATCTGCCTCCTAACTCACAATGTGTGGCTACTGCAGTCAGAACAGAGGGACCGATCTGGAACAGGGCCCTTTAAAAAGTAGACTGGGGGAGGGGGAACCCACACAAGAACACGGGGGGGGGGGGAACAATCCCTTTTACTTTCCAACTGGAACGGCTTGTAAAAAAGGAACTGCTGTGCTTCAGGTCAGACCAATTAGCTGAAGCGACAGCACCAACCACAGAGAGCGAGGCTAACTAGTCCTGCTTGCGTGGAGGCTTCCATCATTGCAGAATATGCTTATTATTTTTTTTTTTTTTGCATGGAAACCAGGACAGTTTGGTCTCTGGCTTACTCAAGCTTCTGCATGCAGAGAAAGAGGAGGGAGCAGAAAAGAAGCTCCTCCAGGTACTTAGCACCCGAATGCCGACTGCCGGCTTCTGGCAGACGGGCATCAGGGCAATGACTGACAGGTGACCGAGCTAGATGCTGGAAGGATGGGCATCAATCCTAAGAAAATAACAAAACCAATGGAGCCCTCGCCCTTGCACTACTTCCAGTCCAGTGGCGGGGGGGGGGGGGGGGGGGAAGGAGACATCAAGACGGGCTAACCATACTTATTCAGAGTTTCATTTATTCATTTATTCACAGTACTAATTCTCATGTTCCTTATCACAGAGAATGAGAAAGGTCAAGGAAGGTGTTTATCACATCAAGAGGAGAGAGAGTCATAATGATAACCATAACAAATAATAACAATAATAACTAGCATTTTGTAGTATTTTAAGTTCTGCAAATCTCTACACACGTTATTTCATTTGATCTCACAACCCAGGAAGGTAAGTGCTATTACTAGCTCCATTCTACAGATGAAGTCAAAGCTGAAAGAGGTGAAGTGATTTTCCCAGGGCAACACAACCAGCATTGGGTCTGAAGTCAGGGAGACCTGAGTTCAAATCAGGCCTCGAACACCTTCTAGCTGTGTGACCCTGGGCAAGTCACTTCACTTCTGTTTGCCTCAGTTTCCTCATCTGTAAAATGAGGATAATAATAGTACCTACCTTCCAGGGTTATTATGAGGCTCGTGTGAGATGGTAACTGTAAAATACTTAGCACATAGTAAGTGCTATATAAATGTTAGTTATCAATTTGTGTCTGAGGTAGGATTTGAACTCGGCACTTGCTGATTCTAATTCCAGGGCTCCATCCACAGCACCATCTAGATGACCTAGTTAAGTCCTAAATATATACACAAAGAGAATAAGGGAAGCCCCTACATCCAGACCAAGACAACTGGGCCTTACTGGAGTATCCTTGAAGCCTGGGAAGGGAGTAAACATGTTATAGATTTCGTTTGTATCCTACATGATGATATCTGACCATCACTGAAGTCCTACTTGAGTAATAGTGGGAGGGGCAGACACACCTGGATGTGAGACCTATCAGAGAGAAGCTCAGGCAGAGGAGCTCAGATTCACCCTTAAGTGCTGGTTCTTCCCACGGGGGGGGGGGGGGGGGTAATCCCTTAAACGGACAGGTACGCCCTATTCATATGTAAATATACAATCAACAAACCATCAGCTTGGCTTGGCAGGGAAATAAGGATGGATTCCATGATAGGGATCCAAAAGTGTGGAGGAATTGATACTTTTCTTCTTACTGGAATAGCTGTCCAACACCTTGTGAAATGCCAATGGTTAATGAAATGGGAATAGCGCCAGCTGATAGACCCTTCACTTAGGGGAAGCTGACGACAGTAGTGATAAATCAACAGCATGTGTTTCTATGTGCCAGGTGCTGGGAGCACCAAGACAAAAGTGAAATACACCCTGCCCTCAAGAAGCTTATCATCTATCCAGGGACAACAACAGAGACGTATGACAACATATAACAGGAATGTACAAAATAGATACAAAATAGATACAAGGCAATTTTACTATACAAGGAATTCTCAGCTGGCAAGGGTTTGGTTGAACCAGGCAAGAAAGAACCCATGTAAAAGTTACATGGGCTTGTGTAGCCTCTAATGGTGACAAATTCGTCTAGCTCCACCCCTTGCCTGTTGCATGGCATCAAATTCTCCCCACCTGAAATCTGGTCTTGCCTTGTCAGCCTTCCTCTCAGATCTAGTTGTCAGTCAATGGTTTTGAACTGCCCTCATCTCTGAAAAGGCTTTCTGTTTCTTCCACCTGCCCACCTGACATCAGCAGCTTACTCGGCATGCCCAAACTTCTCCTTCATTGGCAAGATGCCCGTTTTGTTGGTTCTTGGTCTGTCAGCCTGAGAGGCAAGATCTACAAAAATAAATGAATGAATAAATGAATGAATGAATGATTAGATAAATGAATGAATGAACAAATAAATGGTTGACTTTCTGCTACTCTAGACAAAAGATTAGAGCTGAAGAAAATGGAGCTGTGGGGTGAAAATATAGAAGGAGGGAGACATTCACAAGAAAGAAAAGGGTTCTCTTTGCACTACCCTTCAGGGCTATTCCAAATAGAAGCCCCAGAAACCCCTATTGCCCTGCCCTAACTTTGATTATTCTACACTCTCACATACACACACACACACACATACACACACACACACACACATACATACACACCCTTGAGATTTTTCGCACCAGTCACCCTCCCTCTAAGAAAATGATGCCTGGAATGTTTTTTTTTTCCCTACTGCCTTGTAATTGTGAAGATGAAATAATGTGTGCTTAATTACTGGGTAAGCCACAAACAGAGCAACCTTATATATAATTTCTGATTGGCCACAACTGTAAATTATTGCAGATGATAACCAAATGATTAGAGCAAAGTTTGGAAAGGGAAAGAATATTTCAGGGATAGAGGAGGGAGGCTTTCAGGCCATGAGAAAAAAGCCATCGGAGATAAAGCATTATAAAAGAGCTAGGTGATGCAGCTGATAGAAGCCTGGCCTGGAGGCAGAAAGATATGAGTTCAAATCTAGCCTCAGATGTTTAACTAGCTGTGTGACCTTCAGCAAGTCACTCAACCCTGTTTGCCTCAGTTTCTTCATCTGTAAAATGAGCTAGAAAAGGAAATGGCAACCCACTTCAGTGTCTTTACCAAGAAAATCCCAAATGGGGTCACACCTGAAATGACTGAACAACAAAAAGAGAAGAAAGCAGGTCAGACCAGAGGCTAGGTGAGGAGGCACAGTTCAGGCGCAGGAAATCAACCATTTGCCACTGACCTTCTTGGATGCTTCATTTCCTCCACAGAAATACCTATCACCTCTTAATTATTTGTGATCAGGAAGGATAGAGATAGAAAGTATAGTAAAAATCCACAGATGATCCCAAAACCTATTATGGTGATACAGACCTCTAAAATTAAACCAGGCCAACAAATCGAACATCTAAAATCAAACTCAACCTGGCATTGGAAACCCTTCCCAATATGGGCTTCGCATACCTTTCCAGTATTATTCCAAGTCACTGCCCTTCCCACACTCTCCACCACAATCACGCTGGCCTACTGGCTGTTCCCCATCCTATCTCCCACTTTCAGGCCTTTCAGGAGGTGGTTCCCATAAGTCTCTGATGCATGCCTTCCCAGACTCACTTCACAGAATCCCTAGTTTCCTTCAAAGCACAGCTCAGATATCACTTTCTACATGAGGTCTTTCTAGATTCTCCATCCCCTGCCCAATTGTTAGGGCTCTTATCCTCTTGAAATTATTTAACATATAATTATCTAAGTTGATCAGTGGATAAAGCATCAGGCTTGGAGCCTGGAAGTCCTCCATTGAAATCCAACCTCAGACACTTACTAGCTGTGTGACCCTAGGCAAGTAACTTCATTTACTTCATTTCTTCAACTATAAAATGGGAATGATAATAGTACCTAACACAGGGTTGATCAAATGAGATATTTGATATAGTACTTCTCACATAGTGGTTGCTGTATAAATGCTTACTCCTTTCCTCACTTAATAGCTTTCTGTAAAATGGGGATAATAAGAATACCTAGCGCCCAGAGTTATGATGAGGATCATATTTGTGCACTTAGCACAGTGCCCGGTACATAGTAGGCACTTAATGAATCCTTCCTTCCTTCCTACTTGTTATATCCCTGACAAGAACATAAGCTCCTTGAGGATCATTTCTCAGAGACTGTTTTCTTTTTTGATCCCAATCCATCACCTAGCATATCAATAAATATTTGTCTTACAGCATTGTGTTTCATTGTATTGATTGCATTACATTACACCGCATAGTATGCCTTTTCCCTAAACCAGGACCTCCTCGCTATTTCTGCTAATGGCACATTTATTGACTCCCTGATGCCCCCTAAAATAAAAATGGTGTGGTATAACATGAAGTTCTATCCAGACTTGCGTGACTTCTGGTTGGTAAGGGATCAGCTTGTTCAACCCTCTCATTTTTCAGGTGAGGAAACTGAGTGTAAGTGACTTACCCTGAGTCACACAGCTAGAAAATGTCAGAGACAGAACTTGAACCCAGATCTTGCTGAGTCGAAGGTCATCATGTATGTCATTATGCCGTGTTGTCTCTCTTCCATGACATTAAATTATATTAATTACATGCAAAAATCTAGAATATAAGCATATATACACATTTATATGCCTGTACAATAGAAGATCCTTGAAGGAATGAACAAAAATTTTTGTTTTGTCTTTGTATCCAGAGGATCTAGTACCTTGTACCTAGTAGGTACTTAATACAATGCCTGGCATACAGACACAAACACAGATCTAGAGTTTGACACTTCCGACAAAGATACTATTTTTTTAAAAGACAGAGGAGAGAGACCAAGAATAGAGAATGGTAGATAGAGGAAAACTGATGAATCAGTGGTAATAATGAAGAAACAATTGTCAATAGAAGAGGGACATGGGATTCCCACAATATAGTGTAAACTTTGGTAGTGAAGTCAGGAAAGGTTAAAACAAAAAATACTAATAAAACAAAGATACTTACTCTTTAGAGCTCTGATTAAGAGCCAGACCTGGGATGTTCCTTAATGACACTGGACTCCTATTACACTCCTGCCCTTAGCTCTAAGAAGGTTGTTTGGGAGTTTTAAGCTGCAGCCTGTAGCCAGCTGGAAGCCCTGCACCTCTGTCTGAATCTTCTCAAGTGCTCTGCCCTTTCCATCACATTAACACCAAAGCTCTTCCTATGGAACACAGCAGCCTAACACAAGCAAAAAGGTTTCTGCCATCAACTGACTTTCTCACACTAACCTTGGCTAGGCTGAGCTAGGGTGGGCTGGGATAAAGATAAGAAAGACTCTTTTGATATACCCTGTTTGGAAGACTGGGGGTGTGGCAGGGGTCAAGACAGTCTCAGCAACTGAAAATCCCATTTAAATACCCATCTATCCTCCCCTGTACTGCCCCAGAATCATCACTATGCCTTCATTCACACCCTACTCCAACGCTCTGGAGCAATAAAGTCATGACCACACTGCTTTGAAATTAAAAACCAAACCCCAGATAACTAACTGAACATCAGGTTAAGCAGAAGACCCTATCTCTTCTCTTAAACTCTGGTCCTAAACATCTAAGATGAAGAGAGGCAGACTAGAAATCATTGGGGCTTTTTGCACTTCTACCCCAAACCCTTCTACCCATCTGTTGAGATGGCATGGTGCCCACTCACATATTGGTTGGAGCCTATAAAGGTGCCAGGCTGCAACGTGTTTTGATGGGCATCTGAAGGAGGTGGCAATTGCCATCCCTTTTGTAGTAAAGGCCATAGTCTATGCCAGGCCTGGCACTTCATGCCTCTGTACACTTATTCACACCTGTTGATGCTGTGGTGCCAAAAAAAAAGAATGTACTTGAGACAAGAAGGATACCAGGAGCATTGTGGGGCTGGGATGAGGGAAGAGGAAGGCATTAGAGCTTCCAACTGCATTCAGTTTCCTAGTAGGGAGGAGCAGGGGATATATAGCTTCAATTAGCACATGAGCCAGAAGCAAAATAGTCCCTCAACCCCTCACCCCTAGCTTGCAGCTACTGTCTTCCCTCTGCAATTCTCTCTCTCTCTCTCTCTCTCTCTCTCTCTCTCTCTCTCTCTCTCTCTCTCTCTCTCTCTCTCTCTCTCTCTCTCTCTCTCTCCTCTCTCTCTCTCTCTCTTTCTTTCTCTCTCTCTCCCCCCCCATCTCTCTCCTTCTCTCTCTCATCTATATCCCAAAAAATTAAAAGAAAAAAAAAGGAAAAGGGCCTATAGGTACAAAAATATTTAGAGCAGCTCTTTTATGGCAGAAAAGAACTAGAAATTGAGGCGATGCCAGTCAATTGGGGAATGGTGAAACAAGTTGTGGTATGTGATTGTGATGGAATACTATAAGAAATGATGAGCAAGCTGCTTCTCAGAAAAGCTTGGAACGACTTACATGATTTGATTCAAAGTGAAATGAGCAGAACCAGGAGAACACAGTAACAGCAACATTGTACAATGATCAATGGTGAATGACAGCTATTCTCAGCAATACAATGATCCAAGAAAATTCTGAAGGACTTATGATGAAAAATGCTATCCATCTCTGAGAAAGAAATGATGGATTCTAAATGCAGATGGAAGCATACTTTTTAAAATTTTCTTTATTTTTCTTGTCTGTGTTTTCTCTCACAACATGACTAATACGGAAATATGTTTTGCATGACTGTACATGTATAATCTATATCAAATTGCTTGCCTTCTCAATGAGGGGGAAGAGGAGGGAGGGAGAAAGAGAATTTGAAATTCAAAATGTTTTAAAATGAATGTTAAAAATTGTTTTTACATGTTATCAGGAAAAAATATTAAATAAAGAGAAAAGAAAATGAGGATAACAATATCTTCTTTTAAGAACCAAATGAGATTTTATGTGTGTATACACATACACACACACACACACACACACACACATTTTTAGGCATCACATAAATGCTAGTTAATATTATTATTATTTGTTGTTTAGCCATTTTTAGTCATGTCCAACTCTTCATGACCTCATTTGGGGGTTTCTTGGCAAAGATACTGGAGTGGTTTGCCATTTCATTCTCAGCTCATTTTACAGATGAGGAAACTGAGGCAAACAGGGTTAAATGACTTGCCCAGGGTCACACAACTAGTAAATGTCTGAGGCCAGATTTGAACTCGGGAAGACTAGCCTTCCCGATTTTAAGCCTAGCACTCTGTCCACTTCACCACCTAGCTGCCCCATAACTTTGCATATGTCCCTTAAAATCTCTGTAGAATGAAAGCATTGGACTTTGTTTCCTCATCTGTAAAACGAGTGGACTGAACTACATGATCTCTAAAGATCCCTTCTAGCTCAAAATCCTTTCACCTCAGAAAAATAGGAGCTTAAGTTATCCATTCCAAGAGTGGGGGTGTAGCTTGTGGTGTATCTTGGGGACTTGAAGAAAGAAGAAAAGATTTAGAAACTTTGTGAAGGATAACATAGACAGTGAGTAAACAGGAGCAGAAAGGGACTACTGAATGTAAGTAGTAAAGGTCCAGCTGAAGTTATGCCTCATAAACTCATAATGGGTGAAATCAACTCAATTTCATGACTTTCTCCAGCAAAGCTCAGGGGATCATTGAACCATAGACTATTTCTGAGGTTGTGGCTAGTAAATCATTGAAGCGGCAGAGAATGGGGTCAAGGCCAGATGTGGAAGCAAGTGAAGCCACAGTCAGGGAGATGGACTGGGAGGATAAGGACTCAAGGGAACAGAGGTCACAATGAGAGTGACAAGGGGATTTAGGAAGAAGACGGCATAAAGAAGGGAACCAGTCTTCTGGGGAAAATGCAATTGCAATGATAATGAATCTCCCAGAGGGGCCCTGGATGCTTAGGATGTCTAATAACTTCTGGCCTCAAAAGAAACTCTGAAAGGGAATATTAGTGCTATAGACTTAGATCATAAACTTCAAGGGGAGGAAAGGTATAAGAATCATGGTGTATGAGGCATATTGTCCAAAGTACAAAGGCAGCCTCCCCATCCCACAGAAGTTCCAGAGAGATGTTAACCCACCAAGAGGTGACTAAAATTGATCTCAAAGGGAGAAGTCAGGCCCTGGTCCTGAAAAGGACAATGAGGCTAAGAGAAACATCTGGACACAGGCTGGCCTTTTAAGTAAGCCAAGGGGAATGAAAGTCTGTGCCTTCTCAGTGTGTAATATGCCCTTCCTTTTATAGGGCAACTCGGCCAAAAGGAGATCCAGCAACATAAGCTATACTCTTTGCCCATGGCATTACGATGTCTACAGTCAACCAACACCAGGCCACCATGATCCAGGGTTGATAAATCGCACATATGTCAGCAAAGTCCAGGCATGCAGCCAGGCCTAATGTAAATAAATAAACGTCTACTTCCCCTCATTCCTTCTCATTGACACTGAGGAAACTTTCTTCCCTGACTTCTGCCCACATCTAATCAGACCCCCTGTGCTCTGATTTCTTCTGGATGGGGTCAGACTGACCTCACCAGTCTAGGCTTCCCAGTCTCTTGGATTGAACACCAAACTCCAGCCTCAATCCAAGGGAACTAGTTTCCATGGCTCAGGGAAACAGCTGTTCTCCCTTCTAAGGGCCTGGCCATGCTCCTGGTGAGTAATCCATGGGACTTATTTCCTGGCTTTCATCCAAGGACTTCAGAACACTTGACATCACTCATTCAGGAGAAGGAAGAAGAAAAAGGCTGTCCATGTTTTAGAAATAATAATAGCAACTCACATTTATGAACAGGAAATGTATAAGTGGGAACACTATGCCAAGTAGGTAAAATAACTTTGTGACCCATTCATCCTGCTCCTATCCTCAAGGCCTCTTTTGATCCCAGCTTACCAAGTTCCTTCCCATTGCATCTTTGAAATATAGGTATTCTAATGAACTGTTGTTGGCAGCTAGGTAGAAAGAGCAGTGGGCCTAGAATTAGGAAGACTCATCTTCCTGAGTTCAAATCTGGCCTCAGACACTTGTTTGTGCAACCCTGGGCAAGTCATTTCACCCTGTTTGCCTCAGTTGCTTTATCTGTAAAATGAGCTGGAGAAGGAAATGGCAAACCACTCCAATATCTCTGCCAAGAAAACCCCAAATGGGGTCGTGAAGAATTGGACACAACTGAAAATGATTGAACAACAGATTGTTGGTGGAGCTATGAATTGGTGTAAGCATTTTTTAAATTGATTTGAAATTAAGCTAAGAACATGACTGACTAAAATCTCCATGTTCTTTGACCCAGAGATTCAATGCTAGGTGTATTTTCCTCGAGGAAGTCAAAGAGAGATATGAAGTCCCCAAATACAACAAAATACTTATAGCAGCACTTTTTGAAGTAGCAAAAGACTAGAAACAAAGTAGATGCTCACTTATGAGGTAGGTCCCAGTTAGTACAATTAATAAGTCTCTTGAAATGGTCATGTCTATTTGAATTCACACTATTCAAAATTATAGTTATTTAAAAATATGGTAACTGAGAGGCAGCTAGGTGGCACAGTGGATAGAGCACTGGCCCTGGAGTCAGGAGGACCTGAGTTCAAATCCACCCTCAGACACATGATACTCACTAGCTGTGTGACCCTGGCCAAGTCACTCAGCCTCGATTGCCTTGCCCCCCCAAAAAGATAGAGAGAGAGAGAGAGAGAGACAGAGAGAGAGAGAGAGAGAGAGATAATGTATGTATGGTAATTGGTCCTACCCCATGGAAATATGTAGTGTGACTTCAAATAATGTGACCAGGGGATTCATTATTTATACTAATTGGGACCTAGTTTTGGGAAATAAGGCCGGAAAGTTCCTTGAACACCAGGATATAAGTAGAATGGATTCTATTCAGTAGATAGTGGGGTATAACTGAAATTCTTCTGCAAAGTGATATGCCAGAACTATGGATTAGAAAAAGAAATCCGACAGTGGTTAGTTTAGTATAGAAGAAGGAAACTAGAGGTATGGAGTCCTGTTACCATGCTGTTTCAATAATCCAGGTAAAAGGGAATAGGGGCCTATACTAGAGGGTGTAACCAAATTTGTGCCACAGCCCACAATTCCATCAACAGGTAGGCCAATGAGGATATGGTATTCCCCTCTGAGACGTTTAAAGGCACATGAAGTATACAGTAAGAACTTGGGGATCCTTACCAAAGCAAGACTAGTACAACAATAATAACAACATAATGGCTGAGACAGATGATAACAATAGTTCACTTTCAGACAGCACCTCACACTTCACAAAACAATTACCTTATGAAATAGGGAGCGAAGCATTATTAGCCCCCTTTTACAGATGAGGAAACTGAGTCTCAGAGTAGGTCAAATGATTTGCCAATAGAAGAGGCTATTAAGTAGGAATGTCTTAGGTAACAGAAATGTTTACAAGACCCTTTTAAAGATCAAACCGTAACCCATTCTCTTAGCCATCAATATGGACTTGGACATACTCTTTTCCCTCGAAACCACATTTTTGAGTGGTCACATGGTGTAGTGGGAAAAAGCAACTGCCCTCCCACTTGGGAGACCTGGCTTCTATTTCTAACTCTCACAATAACAAACTGAAAGCTTGTCAAGTCGTATTCCTATATAGACTTCAGTGTCCTCACCTATAAAATGAGTGGATTGAACCAGGAGCCCTTTGAGCTCCCTTCCTGTTCTGACAGCCCATGTTCATTTTGCATAAGCATATTTCCCTTATTAGGGCAGCTAGGTGGCTCAATGGATAGAGCTCCAGGCCTGGAGTCAGGAGGACCTGAGTCCAAACCCAGCCTCAGATACTTACTAGCTGTGTGACCCTGGGCAAGTCACTTCACCCTGTTTGCCTCAGTTTCCTCACCTGTAAAATGAGCTGGAGAGGGAAATGGCCAACCACTCCAGTATCTTTGCCAAGAAAACCCCCAGTGGGGTCACAGAGGGTCAGGATTGACTAAACAACAACTTAGGGGAACATAGGACCAAAGATCGAGAGCTAGAAGGAACTTTGGAGGCCACAGAGTTCAAGGCCCTCATTTTAAAGATGAAGATACTGAGGCTTACCAAGAGTCAGATAGCTAACAAGTATCAAAGGCAGAATTTGAACCCAGGTTCTCCTGCCTTCTAGTCTAGTGCCTCATCCACTATACCACACTGCGTCTCAGTGAATGAGATTGTTCCTTGTTCAGGTACTGGTTAGACTGGATGGTTGTTGAGGTCTCTTTCAACTTTGAGAGGCTACAGTTCTAAGATGTTGTGATATGTTGTGCAGGTGAGGGTGCTTTGTGATGCCTGCTCTTATATCTATGCCTGACTCAGAAAAGAGAGTAGTCATCACCATGTCTAGCTGTTATTATTCAGCTGCCATTTTGTTTTGACCAATCATTTCATCCTTCTCTCTCATATTTAATCTCTCCCAGCCAAGATTAGTTCCTCAACCTCTACCTACAAATGTATTCAGGTCTCCCCCATCCAAAAATGCCTTCCTTGATCCTCAAGCCATTGTCCTGGCTCTCTCCTCCCCTTCACTGCCATTTGTCTATAAAGAGCATGTTTGTTACCGCCACTTCTTCCCCACCAGCTTACTCTTGAACTCACTACAATCCACCTTCCATCTTCACTACTGCACTGAAATTTTCTCTGTGGAGTTACTAATGACCTTATTACAACCCCAATGTCTTTTTCTTACTCCTCACACTCCACGATGACTCCACAACACTGATATTTTTGACCATGCTCGCCTTTTTGTAACTCCCTCCTTGGGCTCTGTGATATTGAATTCTGTTGGTTCTTCTCCTATGTCTGTGACTGTTCCTTCTCTGACTTCTCTTATTCCTGTTCATAGTCATAGATCATGTGAGCTGGAAAGGACGTTATCAAGTTATTTAGTCCAAAGGTGTCAAATACGTGACCTACAGTCTGCTTATGGCCCACAATTCTCTAAGTGTGGTAGGAACCAGATTAAACTGTAACTGAGAAACATTTAACAAAATAAATAAAAATATGATAAAACATGGATAATGTTCATATGTGGTCTTCTAAATGAATATGCACCCACAAGGATCTTTATGTATGATTTAGTGCCCTCCATTTCTGAGTTTGACACCATTAATCTAGTTTGATCCCTTCATTTTAAAAATGAAGAAACTACAATCCAGAGAGGGAGAAGAACTTTCCTAGGTCTACACAGCAGAATCAGAATTCAAATCTCAGTTTACTGAATCTAAGGTCAATGTTCTCTACAGCATGTTCCCTCTGCTTCTTAAAAGTGAGCGTTTCCTGCAACTGTATTCTTGGCCTTCTTTTTTCCTCTAAACTCCTTGGGTAATCTTACTCTCCAATCCAATTCAATAAGCATTTATAAAGTGCCTACTGTGTGTCTGGCACTGGGGATACAATTTATAAAAAGAAAGAAGGCCCCTGCCCTGAAAGGACTTAAAATCTAATGGTGGGGGAGAGAGAAAGAGAGACAGTGAGACAGAGAGACAAAGACAGAGAGAGAGAGAGAGAGAGAGAGAGAGAGAGAGAGAGAGAGAGAGAGAGAGAGAGAGAAAGAGAGAACACAGAAGGAGCCAAGAAAATGGGGGTTTGGGAATAGTGAGGAAAGGAAGAATACCTGGGAGTACTCAGAACCAGGGCATCTTATTCCAAGGAGTTGAAACCAGTAGTAGTTCGAGGTAGTTGAAATCTGTAGCACAGGAAGAATACTACATGCAGAGTAGAGTGAGTCCAAAAGTCCAGTTTCTGGGGTTAATAAATGAAGGCTTTGGGAGAAGTTTGGGACTCTACCCTCCAGTCTTCCAATCAAAAAAGAGAGGGGACTGAGGGAGGTGGTATCGATCAAAGGCTTGACTCCTCAGAATGGTGAAGAGATTAGAGGTGATGAATTGACCTGGGAGAGGCATCTTGTTCTCTGGAGTTGAAAACAGGCAGAGTAGCAGATGCTGAGTGGAGTGGAGTATGGAGCCACTGTCCTGACTTTAACAACACCTTTATGCAAAAAAATACCCAGGCTATACATGCAGTCAAGTTTCTTCTTCTATACTCCAGTCCTACATTTCTAACAGCCAAAATGGCTTCTCTACTAGAATTTCCTCCTGTTCTATCAAACACAGTATGTTTTACAATATACCCACCATTTTCTTCCCTTAACATGACACTCTTTCTAACTTCCATATTTCTGCTGACAGCACCATTACTCTCCCAGAAAAACCTTGGAGTCATCCACAATTTTCCCTCCCCCTCACTATCCCTCTTCCTCACTCTTCATATCCAGTCATTTGCCAGGTCATATACAGGTGTGCCATTTTAAAGCTTAAAATAAGCTTTAAAATAAAATTCTATTGAGATTTTTGGAACACCCTGTATATTTGACCTCCACAGCAATCCCTTTCATTTGCATTCTCCTTTCCTTTTTCACTGTAATCATCCTAGTTTCAGTCCTGATTATCTAAATCATTATTAAAATATTATTTATTATTTGTACATTATTATAATTCTTTTAAATTAATTATTATTATTAAAAGACTCCTAACATGTCCCTGTCTCTATCTCTCCCCTATCTAATCCACTCTTCACAACACTGTCAGAGACATCTTCCTAATGCATAAACATAACTGTATCACTCCCCTGCTCAAAAATCTTCCATGGCTCCCTATTACCAACCAAGTAAAATATGAGGTTTGCAACCTGGCAATAAGGATCTTCCACCACTTAATTCCAACTTACTTGAAGAGTCAGTGTGGTGCAGTAGCAAAAGACATTGGTTTGGAATCAGAGAACTTGGTTTTGAATCCTCCTTCTGGTATTTACTATTTATAGAACATTTAAACTTTCCCGGCCTTCAGTTTCCTTATCTGTTATAAAATATGGAGTTGGAAGTCCCTTCCAAGATCTACTCTAGATCTATGATTCTGCTTTTCCAGGGTGATGGCAGAGTAATCCTTTCTGTCCCTTCCAAGATCTACTCTAGATCTATGATTCTGCTTTTCCAGGGTGATGGCAGAGTAATCCTTTCTATGTGTCCCTTTGTCCTAACAAAACTCTTCTAATATACTTTCCCTATGTTATTGCGTATTCCAGTTTTGTGTTAACATATCTTATTCCCATACCAAGCTGTGTGCTCTGTGTAAGCAGGGACCCTGTCTTAGCTCAACTTCATATCTCTTCCAGTGCATGGCACAGTGCTCTGCTCACTGGGCATTTAATGAACATTTGTGGAACTGAATTGCATTCAGCGAAAAATGGTCAGATAAATAACTCAAGTTTCATTTACAGTTAAAAACATGAATGTATGCAAGGGAGGGGTGGGAGACGGGGGAAGCCAGAACCACCACAGCTGCTATGGCTGTGAAAATTCAACCTCAAGCAGCCTAAACATTCATTTGACAATGTACACTGCTGATTACTTAATTATGTCTAAAATATAAGTCAGACACACTACAAACCCCAGGGAGTAAATTACCCAGATCTAGGAAGCCACATCGATGCACTCAGTCTAGTTTCCCATTTCTAAATTATCCTTTTTTTTTTCCTTTTTAACCAGTGAATTTGGGGGGGAAAAAATAATAACATTCCTCCTCTGCAAAGCGTGCATCCAGATGCCACAAACAAGTGAACATTTTCTAAGTGACATCGGCTCTGCTGGAGAGCCACCATCTTTAATCTACCACTGGGGGATCTTACCAATAGGCTCTTATCTTTATGGATATTTGAACGAGAGATCTACATATGCTTGATCTCAGTATGAACCTCTGTGTGACCTGATTTTGTTACCATGGTCACCAATTAGACACGTCATGTTGGTTGCAAAACAACGGTTGAAGCATCTCTATTAAGTTGTGGGGGTTTTTTTAAGGCATATTTTTATGAACGTACTTTGCTGACTTTCTTTCCCATGGGGCCACACCAACTCTCCTCCTTGTCCATTTCTAGCACCACCTCTAGGAATGTTGGACCTTATTGAAATTACCACGTCTTGGGATTTAGACTTGAAAAGGGCCTTAGAGATCATGAGAGATGGGGAAACTGAGGCCTAGAGAGGGAATAGGACAAAACAAGTTAATGTTTCTGATAAAAATGTTCATGAGGACAGGACCAAAAAGAGAAAGAGGAAAGGGCCACTGGGTTTGGGAGTCAGAGAACATGAGTTCTAGTGCTGCTTTCATTATTAAGTCACTTTATGATGTGAAGAAAAATCATTTAAGCTTTATCACTTAATCTTAGGAGGACAGCATAATGGATTGTTGGACTTGGAGCTAGAATGCCCTGGATTCAAGTCATGTTTCTTAATGGTAGCTGTGTGACCCTGGGCAGGTCACACAACTTCTCTGAGGCTATGTTTCCTCATCTATAAATAAGAGGTTTGGATTAGATGGTTTCTGAGGTATCTTCCAGCTCTAAGCCTATGATCCTGTCTGTTTTGTCACCTGTGAGATGAAAATAATGCCTACACATTAGAGGACTATTGCAGGATTAAACTAGATCAAAGAGTATAATAACAATTTGAAAAAAATAAAGACTAAACAAATATATTAAATGACCCAACTATTATTCTAAGGAAAATTGTTGCTGTTCAGTAATGTCCAACTCTTGATGACCCCACTTGGAGTTTTCTTGGCAAAGATACTGGCGTGGTTTTGCCATTTCCTTCTCCAGTTCACTTTATAATTGAGGAAACTGGAGCAGATGGGGTTAAATGACTTACCCAGGGTCACACATCTAGTAAGTGTCTGAGGTTAGATTTGAATTCAGGTCTTCCTGACTCCAGTCCCAGCACTCTACCCACTGCACCATCTAGATTCTCTAAGAAAAATGCTAGAGTTCTAAGCCCTGAAAGCCTGGCTTGTCTGCCTGGCAGTAGACCCTTGTTTCTTGCTATGTACAGAGAGTGAACAGTAGAATGTAAGCTTCTCAAGGGCAGGAATATTTTTTGTTTTGTTCCTTAAACATTGCAAGCATATAAAAATATTTGTAGAACTGAACAGAGATTTCAAGGGGTCAAGGGAAAGGATCTTCAAAACCCTGGGCTGGGTGTGAAACTGAATTCTGACCTATTTAAAGTAGCCAGGAAAGGAGGCAGCATGATGCTTCCATGGAGGAAAGAGAAGTAGTTTAAGAGCCATAGGACTTGAATTCAAATCCTGCCTCTAAAATTACTACCTGGGGGACCTTAGGCAAATAACTGTCTCCTGGCATCAGTTTCCTCATCTGTAAAAGGTGGGGTACCTTATATGACCTCTGAAATCCCTTTGTGAGTTCAAATCCAGCCTCAGGCACTTATTAGCTGTGTGACCCTGGGCAAGTCACCTAACCCTTGCTTGCCTCAGTTTCCTCATCTGTAAAATGAGCAGGCGAAGAAATGGCAAACCACTCCAGTATCTCTGCAAAAGAAAACACAAGATGGGGTCATGAAGAGCCAGACACAGCTGAAACGACCAAATGACGAGACAACAGAAGTCCCTTCTAGATGTGCTAAGTCAGAATAATATGATATTTTCAGCCAATTATATTTATAGGGATGGTCACAGATATAGAGCTGGAAAGGACCTCAGAGATCACCTAATCAATCCCCTTCATTTTTATAAACAAGAGAACTGAAGCTCAGCATAGTATGATGTCTTCCCCAGAGTCACTGAGATAGTAAGCTTCATGTAAGATTTTTTTTTTACATTTTTATTTATTTTATTCTGAACTTAAGAAATAAAATAAGGATTTTCATAATGTAGTGGAATAGGTAAGATTCGAACCCCTGGCTCCTGAGATCCTGAATTTTCCACAATGCCACAAGGCCCCTCCATCACCAACATTCAAACCTTTCAGGTTCACAAAATACTTTGTTTTGTGTGCGTGTGTAAAATTTCAAATGCCGTGGAATGAGTAGTATAGCTATCATGATCCCATTTGGTGGATTAGTAAATAGAGACAAAAAGGGATCAATCTAGCTACTAAGTAGCTCAGTGGATAGAGCACTATTGAGCCCAGAGTCAGGAAGACCTGAGTTCAAATCTAGCCTCAGATACTTCCTAGTTGTTTGACCCCAGGCAAGCTGTTTCAAGCCATTTCTGTTTGCCTCAGTTTCCTCAACTGTAAAATGGGGATAATTATAATAAATAGCTCACAGAGTTGTGGGAATCAAGATAATCATTGAAAAATGTCTGACACTTAGTAGGCACTATATAAATGCGAGCTGTCATTGTTACCATTATTATTGCCCACTGGAAGTACCAGAGCCAGGATCTGAGGCAGATCCCATCACTCTGGTTTCCTTTCCCCTATAGCTAGAAGTCTGTAATTCATACCAGCTAAAAAAGCATGTGCATTCTTCTGCATTGGTTGGATGGAAAAAAAAACCTTGTGGTCGTCTATGGGCATGTTTTAAGGAAATCTGGTGGACATCTGACCTTATGAAAGAGATTAATAGCAGCAAGCGTTTATCCTGGCACAGAAGCCAGCCCCAGCCCTGCTGATGCTCTCTGCAGCAACCACTTCTTAAGTAGCTATTAATGAGCTAAAGCAGCTGCTAATGAGCTAATGAGCTGCCCATTAACAGTTCCTTAAGTAGTGGCTGAGGGCAACTTCGCTAGCCCAGCTGTAGCTATTGAAAGCCAGGTTGAGAAAGGGTCTTGGCAAATCTCATCCATGAGCCCAGTGGCCTGGATAGAGACCTTCAAACATGGCTACTGTAGTATGGTGGAAAGAGTGCTGGGCTGGGGGTCAAGAAAGACCTGGGTTCAAATCTACACCACCACTCCTTTACATTCACTACACATTGTGCACCTCTGGCCAGGGACTTCACCTTTCCGGGTCCCAGTGGAGATAATAGCACCTGTCTGGCAGGGTTCCTGGGAAGATCTAATGATATCAGGCAGCTAGGTGTCACAATGGTTAGTGCTGGACTTGGGAGTCAGAAAATTGTTGTTCAGTCATTCAGTCGGGTCTCGCTCTTTGTGGCCCCTGGACCATACTGTCTGTGGTGTTTTTTGGGCAAAGAAACTGGAATGTTTTGTCATTTCCTTCTCTAGTGGATTAAATCAAATAGGGTTAAGTGACTTGCCCAGGGTCACTCAGCTAGTAAGTGTCTGAAGCTGGATTTGAATTCAGGTCTTCCTGACTAGTCCCAGAGTTCAATCCACTGAGCAACCTGGCTGCCTCCTGGGAGTCAGGAAGACGTGAGTTCAAATGTAGCCACTGCCACTTACTAGCTTTATAATCCTGGGCAAGTCACTTAACTTCTGCCTGACTCAGATTTTTCATCTGTAAAACAGGAATAATAACAGCACCTACTTCCCAGGGTTGTTGTGAGGATCAAATGAGATAATTTTTATAAAGCTCATTGCAAACCTTATATCATCATTATTATGAAAGCATTTTTGCTAACAATAAGGTATATTATAAATGTTCTCTATTTTTATACAGGTAAGGGTGGGACTTCCAGCTGAGATTTACAAGGTAGGGGGTCCATTGCTTATTCAAAAGAGGAATTCAAGGATTGCCTCTATTATCCATGTCTATAAAAGTAAAGGAAATAGATTGTCCTGTGACAATCACAGGGGCATCTCTCTCTTAGTCATTGCTTGCAAGACTCTTGCCAGAGTCCTCCTTAGTAGGCTGCTCCTTCACCTGGAACATGGTCATCTACCTGAGAGCCAGTGTGGCTTCAGAAAGGGCCGAGAAATGGCTGATACGGTGTTTCCTGCCCGACAACTCCAGGAGAAGAGCCAGGACCAGAACAGAGCTCTGTACACAGCATTTGTAGATCTGACCAAGATACTGTCAGTCATGAAAGCTTACAGAAAATTATGTTAAAAGTTGGTTGCCCAGAGAAGTTCATCGGCATTGTATATCAATTTCATGATGGCATGCTTGCCCGGGTTCTGGATAATGGAAAATGCTCTTGTGCCTGCCTAGTCACCAGTGGAATGGAACAAGGCTGTGTGCTTGCTCCTATGCTTTTTAGCATGATATTTTCAGCCATGTTGTCAAATGCTTTCAATGCAGATGAACATGGCATCAAGGTCAGCTACCATACTGATGGTAAATTCTTCAACTTGAAAAGACTGTAAGCCAAGACTATATTTGCAGATGATTGTGCACTCAATGCAGCCTCTGAAGCTGAGATGCAACAAAATATGGATAGATTCTCTGCCGCTTGTACTAATTTTGGTCTAACAATTAACACCAAGAAAACACAGGTGGTCCATCAGCCACCACCACACCATCCATACATGGAACCATCGGTTACAGCAAATGGAGAAGTTTTGAATGCTGTGGATAAGTTCACTTACTTTGGTAGTCTACTTTCCAGGGATGTACACATTGATAATGACGTTGACGCGTGCATTGCCAGAGCTAGCTCAGTGTCTGAGAGGCTCCAAAGGAAAGTATGGGAGAGAAGAGGTATTAGATTGACTACCAAACTGAAGGTCTACAGAGCCATTGTGCTGACCTCATTGTTGCATGCCTGTGAAACCTGGACAGTATATCAGAGCCATGCCAGGAAACTGAATTGCTTCCATCCGAATTGTCTAAGGAAGATTCTGAAGATCACCTGGTAGGATAAGATATTAGACACTGAGGTCCTTTCTCAAACTAAGCTGCCAAGCATTCAAATTCTGCTTCAGAGAAAGCAACTCCGATAGGCTGGCCACATTGTTCAAATTCAAAATGTACACTTGCCAAAAAGATAATTTTATGGATAACTCACACAGGGCAAACATTCACGTGGCAGCCAGAAGAAGCAATACAAGGACACTCTTAAGGTCTTTCTCAAGAACTTTGGAATTGATTGTGTGACATGACAGACACTGGCACAAGACTGGTCAGCATGGTGTGCCCTCATTGGAGAAGGTGCTGTGCTCTGTGAGCAAAGCAGAATAGAAACAGCTCAAGAGAAACGCAAGGCGCGCAAACTTAGAGAATCCACCCCAAAGGTTCACTTGGACTATTTGTGCCCAACCTGCGGCAGAACATTCCAAGCTCATGTCGGTCTGATCGGCCACAGTCGGACACACTAAAACCTGACTCTAGCATAGTGATATCATTTTGGTCCTCTTTGAAAACAAAGGACAACAACCAAGAGTGGGACTATATGGTACCTTCCCATTCTGAGATTAGATAGATTATTTACCAACGGGATAACAACATATCAGCCTAGACCCCCACAGCTTGATTATATTAGAAGTACATTATTTTTGTGCAAACGAGTAGCTTGGGTGCAACCTCAAACTTGAAATAGGCTTGTTGTTCCTTATTTGGCCCCCATAATATAGGGAACACATTATTATTTCTGTTTCACAGATAAAAATACCACACTTCAGAGAGGTCATCTGAACTATTTGAACATGTAAGAAGTGATTCTTCCAAATTCCACTTTGAAAGACTACCATATACACTTGTATATAAAAGGAAGGGGTGATTAGTCACAGCACAAAACAATTTTTTACTTTATTAAAAGATTTACTGCAGGATACCTAAGTTGCCACGTTTAAGAATATTTATAGATCACAAACTACCTTTCAAAAATTAACATGCTTGTCACAACAATAAATGACCCAAGAGACAGTTCCAAGCTGAAAGACAACTTCCTAGTGGGTGGAAGTCTGGCCTTAGAGTCCGGAAGACCCTGAGTCACGCCTTGCCTCTGACTCTTACTATCTGTTTGACCCTAGACAGCTCACTTTGCGTCTCGCTGCCCCCAGGAAACTTTCTAAGCCTATAAGTAGCAGGAGAAACCATTATGTATCTGTGTCTGGGTTTCCAAGCTGGAAGTTCTTTGCAATGACGAAATCACAGGTCCAGATCCATCTCCCCTAAAGCGCTAAGTTGTATGATACAGAGGAGAATACCACATAAGTTTATTTGTTGTTTTATTGTTGTTCAGTCATTTTTCAGTTGTGTCTGACTCTTCGTGACCCCATTTATGGTTTTCTTGGCAAAGACACTGGAGTGGTTTGCCATGTCCTTCTGCAGCTCATTTTACAGATGAGGAAACAGGCAAACAAGGTTAAGTGACTTGCCCAGGGTCACATGGGTAGTAAGTGTCTGAGGTCAGATTTGAACTCAGGAAGATGAGTCTTCCTGACTCCAGGCCCAGCACTCTGTCCACTGTAGCTGCCCTATATAAGTTCATAGAAGAATGTCAAATTTGCAGTCAGAGGAGTTGAGTTTGAATCTCAGCACCTGTGTTACTTAACTTCCGGGCCTCAATTTCCTCATCTCTTCCATGACAGGGTTAGACCAGATGACCTCTAAGGTCTCACAAAGAGATCCAGCACACTTAGAGATTGTTTAATAAAAAGAGCCCTTGAGCAGGGTTTAAGTTCGTATTTATCAAAGCATCACCCAAAGGTATGGTAAGTCACTTAATCTCTGTCTACCCCATTTCCTCCATCTCCAATAGCACCCGCCTTCCAGGGGTGTTGTAGAGAGTATTTGTAAAGCACTTTGCAAACCTAAAAGAACTATATAAATTCTAGCTATTGCTTTTATTATTATAACTCATAATTTCCAGAAGACTCAATTTGTTCATCTGTAAAATAGCCACAGTAAGATCTGCCTCTCTGAGTTATTGTGAGGACCAAGAAAGATCGTGTATATCAGCTGCTCTGTCATCTTTAAGCCCAACATACATGTGAATGATTATGTGTGTGTTGTTCTGGTTTTGCTTGTACTATTTTTGGTGGAAAATTTCGGGATGGGGCAAAAGGATCTAGACCAGTGATCTGAAGCAGTCAATCAATCAAGTATTCATTAAGCATTAATGACTTGCCAGGCACTGTGCTGGGAATATAAGTACAAAGAACAGGAAGACCTTCACCGATGCCAATGAGCATCTCTTCTACAACTTAATGTCATAGAGCTTTGCCTGGGACACGGAAAAGTTAAATAACTTGCCAATAAGTGTCAGAGGCAAGACTAACACAATGGAAAGACCACTAGATTAATTTAAAGAATCTTGGTTTGGAATCGGGATCTGCCATGTAGTAATTGTTACCTTGGGCAAATCATTTAAACTTAGGGGGCCCCTCATTTCCTCTAGGCAGCTAGGTGGCACAACGAATAGAGTAATGAGCTTGAAATCAGGTAGACTCATCTTCCTGGGTTCAAATGTGGCCTTAGACACCTATTAGTTGTGTTAGCCTGAGCAAGTCACTTAACCCTGTTTGCCTCAGTTTCCCCATCTGTAAAATGAGCTGGAGAAGGAAATGGCAAACCCCCAAACCCCAAATATCCTAAAAGGATTGAACAAAAACAATCACTTATTTCCTCATCTGTTAAATGAGAGAGTTAAATGACTTCCAAGATCTCTTACAACTCCAGATTCTTGAAGCTATCTATCTATGATCCAGTGATTTACTCACAGACCATCCTGACTCCAAAACTAGCCTTCTACCCTGTATCCACTATATCACCCTAACAAATAGCCAACACCAAAGCTAGCTGCAGTGTGGTTAAGCAAATTGAATTTCACTTCTGGATAAAACAAAGCGTGTAGCTGAGAAGATGGCAGGGTTTGTTAAGGCTCTCAGGAAAGAGTGATTGGCACTAGGAATTATCACAAGTATATAATGAAGTAAACTTGTTTGCTGACAGGTGCAGATGATATATGGCAGCTCAGGAGACAATAGAGCATGTAATTGGTAGTTGTCTTACCTTGGCTGCTTTGGATTATACCAAGAGGCATAATAGCTGTTAAGACTTTACTGGGATAATTAGCCTTCCAATGTGAGCTGGCAAGTGCATTAACACCTTACTGCAAGAAAGAACCCAAGAGTGCGTTAGGAAAAGACCACTACAAGATATGGAGGCAAAGTGGTGATAATCAATCTGTCTAAACTAAATTCGCCATCGGGACAAATACTCTGCTGCATGGTAAACATCTTTTTTTTTTTTTTTGGCAAGGCAATTGGGGTTAAGTGACTTGCCCAGGGTCACACAGCTAGTATCAAGTGTCTGGTCTGAGACCGGATTTGAACTCAGGTCCTTCTGAATCCTGGGAGGGCTCTCTTATCCATTTTACCACCTAGCTGCCCTGCTGCATGGTAAATATAATAAAATAAGGAAACTCTAGGCCTCAGATCTTCCACAAACAGAACTAAGAACACTTGAAGACATGAGAATTAACTTTGGGGTTCCCACAACAACAACAAAAACATTTCAACTGCAGAAATTCAGGTTTGACTCTGTCTCTCAATCTCCTTAGTTTCATTTTCTTTGCCAACCCCATCTCTCAAACTCTGATATCTAGCTAATGCTCACAGCAAGAAATACAAACTAACAGATTAATTGAACAGAGTGTTGTTTTCCCTTCTATTATGAGAGATAAGCATTTGCTGTGTTCTCTGGATTACATATATCAGCATGTGTTGTGTTGGCTGAGCCTGGGTACTCACTACGAAACGCAAGATGTTCGATATTCTCAAACCTCTTGAATTTAAGGCATTCTCCATTTCATGCTATAGATGTATTCTCAAAAAATTATGTGTAAATAGAATTGTGATTTGTATGTAAAACAGACTTCATTTTGAGTACACTAGGGAAACTTGCTAGAAACCTGGTAATAAATATTTCTCTAAAGTGATGAGTTCTCTTTTTGTGAAATGAATTTATTAATGTATCAACAATCTGCTGGTCTAATACTTGGTAGCTAAATCAGAGAGTAGCTTGAGGCTTAAAGCCACTAAATGCCTTGCTCACGTTTGCATAAGGAATGTCAGAGATGGAATTTGAACCCCTGACTTCCTTTTTCCAAGTCTAGGACTCAGAGATCCTATTCCTATTACCACTTGTGTTATGAATAATCAGCCATAATTGAGGTGTTTTTCTTTGAATTTTCATAGGTTAGACTTTTGAAAAATGCTGTATTTGTGGTAATTCAAATGCATTTTTATTTTGCATAGGCATAAATCCTGTACTCAAGGAAAAACATCTTATTTAAAAGAAACAATTAACCTTGAAAAATAGACATACAAAATTTAAATCATGAATTGGCTATTTTTCCATGATGTGGAAGTTATTCAATACTTGGTCTTTAAGAAGGTAGAGGTTGTGTACATGTGTGTATGTGTGTGTGCAGGTGTTAGTGTATTTGTGTATCTGTATATGTGGGTGGCAGATATATAAATACGCACTGACACAAAAGCACCGCAGATACATAAATAAGGTTGGTTCAGAACTGAATAGGGGGAAGAGAGCAGGAATGGATTACGTTTGTAAAATTGTGATCCCAAACCATCATGGATGCAAAAGCTTTTCTTCTTAATTATGACCTTGCCTCAGTGATACACTAGTCTAATGGTTCTCACAGCGTCATCCAGGCACCCCTGGGGGTCTGCAGATCCCTTTCCAGGGTCCAAAGTCAAACTATTATCACAATAATACTAAGACATTGAATTTTGAATGTGGGAAATAGCTACAGATATAAGCCGTGATGTTCTAGAGCCAACCTAATTTTCAGTGTAAGCATTTATATCTCAGAAATCAGGGATCCATTTATTGTTTTGTTGATTGTCTAGACTTAAGAAAGTATGGAGAAAATGTTAACACAGAGTAAACTTTAAGATGTATCCTGTGTGCATTTTTTTTCCAGAGTGTTGGTTGTTAAACATTTACCAGCACATACTATATATAACTAACTCTTAGGGGGGGGGATCCTCAATAATTTTTAATAGTGTAACAGGTACTCAAGACCAAAAAGTTTGAGAACTGCTATTCTAGTGCGGTACAGTAGAAAGAAGGCTGGATTTAGAGTCATACTCATGCTACCTGTGTGAATATAGACTAGACATTCAGCTCTGAATGCCCACAGATAATTCTCTAAACCTCTATGCTACAGACAGACTGATGATTTCTATTGCTGGAGGGAATTTGTATTTTGGGATCTTCCTGTTCCAATGGAGAGAAAAGAAGGAAGGAAGGAAGGAAGGAAGGAAGGAAGGAAGGAAGGAAGGAAGGAAGGAAGGAAGGAAGGAAGGAAGGAAGGAAGGAAGGAAGGAAGGAAGGAAGGAAGGAAGGAAAAAAAGAGAGGGGAAGGAAGGAAAAAGAAGGAAGGGAGAAAGAGAGAGAAAAAGAAGGATGGAAAGGGAAGGGAAAGGAAAAAAGGAAAAGGAAAAAGGAGAGAAAAGGAGAGGAAAGAGGACAGAAGGGAAGGGGAGCGGAAAAGAGGAAGAAAAAAATGAACGATTGCTATCTGCTCTGGTGGCAGAAGTACCAGCATTGGTGAGATCACAGATTCTCAAAGCATCAAGGAACTCTGAGTACCCAGACACAACAGTACACTGAAATGTCTATTGTCTGTGTTCTTCATTCTTTCTTGACCTACTTACTCACTTCAGTTGAATTTAATTCTCTACTAGTAGTTTGAATTTAAATTCTGGTTCCTAAAGTATAACTTTGTAAGGGACCTTCCCCCTCTACTAGCCCACTGTCATCAAAATGGCCCCAATATGCGCCTCTGGAGACCTCTTCTCCTCATAGGTCCCCAAACACTAGGGGGAATGATTAGCTGGTAGCACTCAATCAAACAATTCACAAGTTTTTGCTGAACACATAATATTCTTCAAATGATGCTCAGGACGATGAATTTAAAGATGTGGTCCCTATCATTGCCAAGTCTCTGATCACTTAAGAAAAGCTGTATTCCTAAGTACTGGCCATTGGCCCTGAAAAACTTTCCTTCTTGTTTTAAAAGGAGTGTGGGGGGAGCAACAGATGCGCTAGGGAGAAAAACACTTCTATCTGCCACCTGACTCTAGGAGACGCTGAGGATGCAGGCTTATAATACCCCTAAGGGTCCTCTCCGTAACATTCTTTGCCCCTCCATTTCCAGTCCCACCTACCCACTCTAAGCAGGGATGCTGTGGTACCTTCAAAAGACCCACAGGTTCATGTTGCAAGTGTCCTATTTTCTCCTTCTATATTTTTTTTTAATGTGAAGAATTGGTAATGGAGCTAATAAAGGTTCAAGATGAGTCTTTATAGGAGCTAAATTTTTCTTTTCTCCATGTCATGCTTTTTTATTCAGAAAATAATTTTCTTAACATTGTTTTCACAAAAGCTTTCCAACTCCCCCAATAATGCAGGGGGAAAATTGTCTTTTATTTTGAACAGGCTTTCTCAATGTGCACTATATCTTTCAGCCTATCTATTATATTAACCTGAGCCTTAATAATACAATGGTTAAAAACAGAGTAGGGATGTGTATAAATGGAAATTTTAATAGATTTTCCTCTTAATGTAATAGAATTGGCACCAGGCATTGGAAACTGGAGTGAAAGTAGTCACTCAAGCATTGTGTTTGCATGATGTTTAAATACAAGTGGTTGGGGTGTAAGTACCTCTAAGTACACCTGAAAGGGATGGTGCCTCCTAATCATTGTTTCAGCAATTGACAGTTGTTTACACAACAGCAGCACATTCTCTGCTGATTTGAATAATAAACATGCTTAAATACCAGCTGGATAATAGAAGGATAATTGAAACATAGTTTAAAGCTCTGATTTACAGGCATTGTGGCGACACTTTTATTTGCTATACAATGCGACACACTTCTGTGCAGCGGTTCAAAAAAATTAAAAAGGCATTGTTTCAAGCATGCTGGGGTGTATTAAACTTGATGTATCTACCCAGTCTATGTATGTATACACATCTCGAACAAGACTGGATAGACTTGGGAGACACATTATAAAATGCAGTGAATCACAACACTCAGGCTTGGGATAGAATTAATTACTCATGAGTGCCCTTGAGTACTGGGTGTCCAAAGGAGGCCCTAGACTGTAAGTGGGTAGTATCAGGGCCTGATGGGGTAGTGACACATCACATCTCAAGTCACCTTGGAAATAATTAGAAAATGGCCCAAAGAGGAAAGATGGGGGAGGAATGCTATGGCAACATGGCTGGGGTGCCATGAAATAGAAAAAACAGGTCATGCCAAAAGTTCTGTCAATAAAGTCCAACTACTGATTGTCCAGTCCTTACATGGGCTTATGATCAAGGTCTTCCATGTCTCAGCTGGAGAGTAGAGCAGCTGACCAACAGCTTCCAAACTTTCTTCTAACTTATCATAGAGGTACAGTCTGTCACCTCTCACTTGAAATCACCAATTTGATCCTACCACTTTGTTGTCTTGTTGTTCTGCCATGTTCAACTCTTCATGACTCCATGGACCACTACTTACCCCTAAAAAATTTTTTTAAGATTTTCTTGCTGTGTCAGGATGTTTTCATAGTATTACCTCTCAACAATGTACTCCCAGGGGCAGCTAGGTGGTGCAGTGGTTAGAGCACCGGCCCTGAAGTCAGGAGGACCTGAGTTCAAATCTGGCCTCAGACCAAACACTTGACACTTATTAGCTGTGTGACCCTGGGCAAGTCACTTAACCCCAATTGCCTAAAAATTTAATTAAAAAAAATGTACTCCCCTCCATTTAAGAAAAACCATCCCTTCTAAGAAAAAAGTTCAAGCAAAACAAACCAACTCACTCATTAGCTGTGTGACCCGGGGTAAGATTTTACTTCTTTCTACCTTAGTTTCCCCCTTCTGTAAAAATGAGAGGGTTAGATCACCATTGGCCCTGACTGACAATGCGTGTATCATTTCATGGCAATAGTTTGCCACCTCTGCTGCAAAGAATAATGCTTATTTCATCATCAGTCACTACAGCATCATATATAGAGAGCTAAAAACAACCTTAGAAGCCATCAATTCCAGCCTCCTCATTTTTTTTTATTTGGTCTAGGCAATGGGGTAAGTGACTTGCCCAGAGTCACACAGCTAGTAAGTGTTCTGTGTCTGAGGCCAGATTTCAACTCAGGTCCACCTGAATCCAAGGCTGGTGCTCTATCCACTGTGCCACCTAGCTGCCCCTTTAAATCCTTTTTTTTTTTGCAGCCTCCTCATTTTATACTCGGGAAACTGAGAAACAGAAAATGTAAGTGACTTATCCAGGGTCATGTTGCTAGTAAATGTTTGAGGCAGGATTTGAAGACAGGTCTTTCTGATTCCAGGTCCACTGGGCTATCCACTATACCAGATGTCTATTCATCCTCTAGAGTTGATTCATACCCCCCAAAATATATTTCCATGTGAAGAATATCCATTCACTGTTTTCTGAAGTTCTCATAAAGCAACACAGAGAGGACAAAACAGCATAGAATTAACACATTGAAAGGATACAGTACTTTAAGTATTTAAGACTGGAGAAAGCATAGGTTCACAAACTGGACCATAAGACCACAAGAGATGTTTGGGTCATGAAAGATGACAGTGAGGAAAAAGACTCTGAACCTGAGAAAAATCAAACTAACCCCAATGACCTTGGAAACCTTCAGCAGCCTCTGTCCTGACCCTCCTATTACTGCATCCTCCCAAATTAAACTTATTTAATCCTTACATGAAGGCTCAGTCCATCTCAGATTCTTAAAGTCATCCTAGCCCCAGAGAAGTGGAATAAAATGTGTCCTTTGGAAGCTATTCACCACTTTGACACTGTCAGGCATATTGCTAATCTATTTAGCCTCAATAACTGAATTATTGCCTTGTCCTGTCCCTTGCACACTGAGCTTCCTTGTTCCATGTTTCATACCTTTAGATTAATCCCCTCCAAAAATTAAAAAGCACCTGATATTATTCCTCTATATGAATACCTGAATCTTGAAGGACCGGTGCCTAGCACAGTGCTTGTCATATAGTGTGCACTTGATAAATGCTTGCTGACGGATTAATTGGCAAGTCCAGGGGACTTCCTGGACTACTGGCTTCAGCCTTCCTCAGTCTGGTCCATTTAATCATGGTCCAAGCACCGGAGCCTGGGTTATGATACCCTCTTCCTCAAGAGCTTGTCTTTCCATGCTTAGGGAAAGCTCAAGTGCCCTGACTTCAGCCCTCAGTGTGCCAGCGGATGTGACTCCCTCCTCAGACACCAAGACTGAATGATCCTTGCTAAATGAAGATAACTTATTTCCATCAAGGCACTCTGAGCTACCACAACTGACCTCTGCCCTTTAAGACCAAAGAACTTCAACCAGCCATGGGGCCAACTGAGTAGCCATGAGCCAGTAAAGATAGATTACCTCAGCTTAAAGAGCTTTTTCATCAAAGCAAATGCCCCCTGTGAGGGTTCTTCATGGATCAACCATACTTGTTGAAGTTTTCCTTCCTACCTAGTCAAGTGGCTAACTTCAGATCCCTGACCCAGGAAACTGCCCTTTCCAGATACAATGCCCTAATTGGATGAGCTTATCCTGTGATGTCCCTTCTTTCATTTGACCTTGCCCTATGCCTAGTCTTAACTACCACTGTGAAATGAGCAATCCACCACCCCTTCCCTGCCAAGGCTTGTGCTCACCCAAGATAGAGACTCACATTAGCTTGGCTTCTTTCTTTCCCTAGAGCTGTTCTGGACTGAGAGGGGATGGTGAGAAGATAGGACATGAAGGCTTGGGGTCACTCAGTTCTCTTCTACATCCTAGACATCAAAAAGATCCAAGAGGTAAGTAGGAGATGAAGCCAGTTATTATTAGAACACTAAGAATGAAATGAGCTATGGTGGGAGGTGGTGAGTTCCCATTACTGGAGGCTAGATGAGAACTTGTCGGGGATATTGTAGAGGGGATTCATACTTCAGATAGGGGATGGATGAGGTGACCTGTGAGGTCCCTTCCAACTCTAATATGCTATGATTCTGTGATCTATGCTGTCTGTGGTGCTGAAGAGAAAGAGAGTTCAGGATGAAGCCTCTCACCCAGAAGAGGTCAGAGCTCTACTCTTTGAGAGACAGCATAAATCAGGTTTCCAGCATCCAACCATCAAATGCCATGCCTATCTATTCCTGGCTGGAATCAAGTACGAAACATCTTCTAGATTCAACTTTACTTATTTTTAGGGTCTCCTCCTCCACAGCTGGAGTTTTCTGTCATACACACACACACACACACACACACACACACACACACACACACACACACACAGCATTTCTCTATCTCCACTTCAGAAAATAGAATTTTCTACTAATGCGACAAAGAAGATTGAGGGAGGAGAGAGCTACCATGAGGACTGCTGTCCAATTATGAATTCAATCAATCAGTTTGTTGGTTATACAACAGTGAATATCCCTAGTATGCAGAGCCCTGGAAGATCCAGAAGGAAGAGGAAAGAGAAATCACAATGAACAACAATAATAAATATTTGTTTAAACATCATTGTATTATAAATATTGTCAGAAAATATGGCCATAATCTAAAAGTAAAGGAGAGCAGAGGCTTGTAAATTGCTGAACATCCTCTCATGTTTGCATGCCATGAATAAGAAAATAAAGAAAGTGCTACATTTTGTGGAATGTAAGCTCCTTGAGGTCAAGGGCTATTTTGTCTTGATCATCATATCTCCATTGCTTAGGTGTCTTATACGTTATAGGCAATTACCAGACTGCAAAGGACTGGTAACAAAAGTAGTAGCAATTTCAGGATCAGCTCTCTGCATACTATCAAATCAATAGATTAGAGAAATGCTCAAAATCAATAGCAATTTAAGAGAAAGGATAAAGATGAGACTATACTGTACACAATTATAATAGTTCCAACCTGTTCTATTTAATTGAATTGTTGACTCTGAAAGCAGGAAATTAACAAAGACAAAGATATTGACTTCGTTGCCATTTCTTAGAGCAGTTTAACTGATGCAAAACAGCATCACAAAAGCAGTCAAAAGAACCCAGAAACTACCACAATTAGTAAACATTTGATCTCCTTGCATATCAGAAAGATGTAGCTGATTAGGGCAGCACCATTTTCAAATCAATTAAAAACATTATGAAGAAGGATGGAGAATTATAGGCAATATTTTGATACTTCTTTGGATCTGCGACCTAATCAGTATTGGTGCTCCCTGGGAATTTATATAATTTAGATATCAACTACATATGAATTAGCAGCAGCTAGGTGGCTCAGTGGACAAAGTGCTGGGCCTGGGATTCTAGAAGACCCGAATCCAAATCCAGCCTCATACACTTATTATTTGTGTGTCTAGGGGCAAATCACTTCACCTCTGTTTGTCTCAGTTTCCTCAACTGTAAATTGGGCATAATAATAGCACCCACCTTCCATAGTTGTTGTTAGGATCAAATGAAATAATATTTGTAAAATGCTTAGCTTGGAACATAGTGGGTACTATGTAAATGATAGCAATGATGATGGCAATGACGATGATGATGACAATGTTGATAAAAGTGGGGAAAGAAGTAAAGGGGAAATGAGCCACTACATCAGTAGTTTAGAAAATAGACTAGGGCCTGATTTTAAGGTGTGACTTGAGAATTTTGTATGTATATCTATCATCTTGACTCTGCTATATACTATCTGAATAACTATGGAGAAAATAAGCCTTTATAAAATTTGGTGTAATATCTAGCTGAGTCAGACCATCCCTAAAGCATGTATATATGAAACTAGGAGGAAGTAAACAAATGGACATGAAATGGGCCACTGGATCACACTGATATTTTCATAGCAATTGATGATTCTTAAAATTTATTATATTGGAATTACCCACATTCAACACTGTTACCTCAGTACTTCATGCACTGCTTGAGAAAGTTGTAAAGACACTTAAGAAGATGAGGTATAGAAAAGTGGCTGGATCCAACCAAATATCTGTCTGAGAGAAATCCATGCTGGAGGTGCTTGCAGGGCATTTTAAGACAGGCTTGGAAAAACATTTGTCAAGTTATTTCAAAGAGATGAAAATCCTAAAAGGATAGGAAGACATAAAAGTCAAAATTATTACCAAAAAGGCAATAAGATATCAGCAACTGTAAATCCATATGTAATTCTTTTTCTTTTCTTGTGTAATTCTTGGTGGAAATATATAAAGGAAGCAGGCAGGTTTTCTCAGACAAGAGGAAAAAAGAGGAGGAAAGCAAGATGAATATTTGGGGGAAGATCGAAGGTGAATAGGGTTCAGGAGTTGGAAAGACCTGAGTTCAATCTGCTTACTGACTATATGAATCCATGGGAAAGTCATGCTAACCTCTCTAGGTCTCAGGTTGCCACTATAAAGTGGAGATAAAAATGGCACATACCTCCCAGTTTTGTGAGGTTTAAATGCAATAACATATGTAAAGTGCTTTGGAAACTTTACAATAAATGGTAGGTATTATTATATGGCCTCTCAACTGCCTTTCAACACTGAGATTCTACCTTCATTTTACAGATGGCCTTGACCCACTTTCAATAGGAGCATATGCTTTGAGTCATGTTTTCCAGCAGGCTACACTGAACCATCCCTATTCACTCAGCCAGTCCGCAACATAAAAATGTGCACATATTTGCAAACATGAAGTCTAAAGTTAAAGGTATAGTCTATGACCATGGAATCTAGTATTGTTCCTCATTGTATGCAGGGAGTGAACCCATAAATGGTTCTTATGTATTCAATTGCAAAGGGGTTGTTGTTGTTTAGTTTCAGTCATGTCCTATTCTTTGTGATCCCATTTGGGGTTTTCTTGGCAAGGATACTGGGGTAATTTTCCATTTCCTTCTCCAGTTCATTTTACACATGAGGAAACTGAGGCAAACAGGGTTAAGTGACTTGCCCACGGTTGCATAGCTAGGAAATGTCTGAGACTAGATGTGAACTTAGGAAGATGAATCTTCCTGACTCTAGGCCCAGCACTCTATCCACTGTACCACCTACCTCCCCAGCAAAGGGTTAGGATACCTTATAAATAATGCTTAGAATTAATACTTTGGGGACCAATGCAAAATTGTCAGGTTAAATGATTTTAATTACACTTGCAAAGCTGCTGCATTGCCTTTTTGCCTTTTTCTTTCTTTTGCTGAATTAGAAAATCTGAGGATCTGTCATTATTATAAAATGAACATTGACAAGTAATTGATAATTGATTTTTGCAATTAATTTACAAAGGAGACCTTCAGTTTGTTTCAATCTGAATGCAGTGGTTCGGAAATGATTTTTAGAGTCAGAAGCTCACACTGTGAAACATCAGTGCAAAAAAGTGTGGCTCCAGGTGATGTCTTCTGGAACTTCAGATTTGGAAGGAATCTCAAAAATCTAGTCCAACCACTGCCTGAACAGTAATCCCAACAAGCCGCCCTCTACTCCCCACCTGAAGATACCTGGGAATGGGGACTCACTACCTCCAGAGGCACCTCATTCCATTTTGGATACTCTAGTTGTGGAGTTTTGTCTTACATCAAGGCAAAATGTCTCTCACTTCAACTCCAATGCACTTTCCTATTTCTGCCTTCTGAGGCCAAGCAGAACAAAACATGTCCCTTTCTGCACAGGCTATAAATTCCCTCTGTCCTCTCTTCATTAGGCTACAAATCCCCAGCTCTTTCATCAGAGTATCTTAGAGGAGACTCACCTGCCACTATCCTGGTTGGCCTCTCCCATACACACACCAGCCTAAAATGAGGTACTCTTATCATGGAATTTATCATTCTTCCAGGAGTGATCTGAGTAGGGCACAGACTATCACCTATCCCATTATGGTTCTTTTAATGTCATAGAAGTGATCACAGTTCTGAGCTGGAAAGGACTTCAGTGGTCATATACTCCAACCCCATTATTTTATAGAATAGGAAACTGAGGACCAGTGACTTGACCAAGGTCAACAGCATCAGAGGTGGAATTTAAATCCAGGTCTTTTTATTCCCCTAACTGCCACTAATGGAGGGTAGTCTTTCTCTAATCTAATATCTTTTAAATCTGAGCAAAACCTCTTTTTTATCCTTCTTGACATATTTACTTGCAATGTGACCCCAGACAAGTCACTCAATATCTCTGAGCTTCAGTTTTCCCCTCTGCAAAGTGGGGAGGGTCAATAACAGCAGCTACCTCAAGGAGTTATTGAGAAGATCAAATGAAATTCTGAAGTGCTTTGCAAACCTCTAGTACTATATAAATATGTTAGTATTAGTACTCTCTACCCAACTGACATGTACTCTATTGCTTAGCCCTTTGGACATTTTGGGGAGGGGGGTAGTCTGATGATAAAATGGCTCCCCCCCGCAACCTTTCAGAGAAGTGTTGTTTTCACAAAGTAGAGGACAAAAATTTTCATCAAGAATAATATTCTGGAGTCATTTGCTGCTGGTTTTGAAGAGGGGGAGGAAGTGGGGACACAGGAGGAGAGACAGAGAGAGAAAAAGGAGAGAGAGAGAGAGAGAGAGAGAGAGAGAGAGAGAGAGAGAGAGAGAGACAGAGAGACACAGAGAGACAGAGAGCAGCAGCAGCACCAAGGAAAAGGACATTTCTTTATCAGAGACAAGACAATGTGATATTCAAACACAACAAGTGCTTTTTCAACTGCTTGTAAGTCATAAAAGGCGAATGAAAACACCTCCTTTGTGGAAAGGAAAAAAGAAGTGAGAATTCTCAACACAAAGATCCACTTTGACTTAAAATATAGGATAAGCAGCACTAGAAATTTATGAGCCAAAGCCCATCTATTAGATTCTGAACAAATCTAAGCTTCCATAGCATAAAGCATCCCTGTTAATATGCAGCTAGTTATGTCAAGGACACTGAACGAAGCAGCTTTTCATGTGTCACTTGGAACTATCCCGATTGGTAACCACAGCTACTCCTGGGGTCAGGACCCAGAACATGCATCCATTGTGTGGGAGGGAGGGAATGGGCAAACAGGACCTGATGCAGAGAATGTTCCCAGGCACCTATGTCCCTCATACAGGGCAAGTCTCCAGGAAAATTGTGGAATAGGCATTTTTTGTTGGTGGTGTCCCTCCAGAGCCTTTCTGCAAAATCTTCTCCCAGGTGCCCAGTGCCCTCCTACTGTACTTTAGCTACTCAAGCTACTGTACCCTACTGTGTCTCCCCAAAATGCCACCTCAGGGAGCCAATAAGTCAACAAAAATGTTTTGAGTTCTCATAGTGTGCCAGGTACTGTGCTAAGCACTGAGGATACAAAAACGGACAAAAAACCTGCTCCTGCCCTCAAGGAGCTGAAGTTCTAATGGGAGAGACAAGACGCAAACATTTGTACATGCAAGATATATACAGTGTAAGTAGAAGGCAATCTCAGAGGAAAGACAGTGGCATGGGGGAAGGGAACCTCCTACAGAGAGTCAGTTTTGAGATGAGTCTTAAAAGAAGCCACAGAAGTCAGGAGGCAGAGGTCAAGAAAAAAACCATTCTAAACATAAGTGATAGACAGTGAAAAGGCAGTGATGGGAGATGAAGTGTTGGGTACAAACACACTATTTCCTATATGGTCCCTTCTCTTTATCTGAATGACCATCAGCCTATTCCAGGGCCCCATCACATCTTGCCTGGACTATTGCAATAACCTCCTAATTGGAGTCCCTATCTCAAGTCTCTCTCCCTTTCCAGTCCTTTCTATACAACTTCAAAAGGTGATTTTACTATAGCACGGGTCTGACCATGTCATCACCTGCTCAATAAATTCCAGTGATTCCCTCTTATCTGTAGGAAATATATAAATTCCTTTGGTGAGCATTTAAAGCTCTTTACAACCTAACCTTTTCCTACATTTCCAAGCTTCTTAAATATTACTCCAATGTCCACTTTCCACGGTCCTGATCTACCTCCCACTCCTCACACATGCCTCCATATCCCGTGCCTTTGCTTCTTCATTGTCTGTCCTTCTTTCCTAGAATGCTCTCCCTCCTCACCTCTGCCTCTTAGCTTTCCCCACAATCTGCTGGGGGCTTTCCTGATCTACCCCTCCTCTCTAGCTACTCTGACTTCCCTTCTATTGTTACGTTGTACCATAACGATTTTTCAGGTATCTTGCTATACCTATTTACCTACGTGCTATCTCCTTATACCTATCACTTTAGAATGTAAGCTCCTGGAGGATTTGGATTTTTTTATTTTTGTCTTTGGATCCCCAACTCATAGCACAGTGCCTGGCATACAGTAGGCATAAAAATAAAAGCTTGTGGATCAATCATTATCATTGCTCACCTTCGTAGCACTTGAAGGTTTATGAAGTGCTTTGAACTCAGGTCTTCTGCATCAAGCTCCGAATCCTTTGTCTATCACCATCCAAATCTTACCAGACCTCAGCCCTACATTAGTGTCATGACTCAATTCCTCTGCTCTTTCTCATAAGCTATGGAATGCAGCTAGAGGAAGTCTCACAACCACTGTGCTGTATGGGTAAGTTATACATTCATCTTATCCAACCTCAACTAGGTCCTTACTACAACAAGGCAGTCCTTTTATTCCTCCCTAATTGATTCATTATTTCATCCTCCCCAGAAGTTTTTCCAAACCTTCTCAAGCCTCCCATACCTCCCTCTTCCCCTCTCTCTCAACTGAGCACCTGAGCTTTTACTTTATTGAGAAAGGCCATTTATAATAATGAGTATAATTCCTTAACATCACCCTTGATTCTTGGCTCCTTTCCCCCAGTCTCTGAAATGAGGTAGCCCTACTCTTTGCCAAAGCTATCCCCTCTACATACATATTTCATCCATTTCCTCATGCCTTTTCCAGCAGATCACAACCTCCATCATATCCTCTCCGCAAAGATGGGAAATGGAATGCCAAATAACTACGTGTAGAATCAGGAAAATTCAATGTGGACCAGGGCTATATGTTTCCTAATCTCAGTCCCTAAACAGAGTCATTGTATTCAAGGACATTTAGGAATTTGCCTGGAAGATTCTTTCTTTGAGGATGATAGGAGGCATCAATAGAAGTCAGTCTATGAGTGCTAGGTCTACCATTAATGTTGCCTTGTAATGATAGCACTTTGGAGGTCACCAATCCCAACATGCTCTACTCTGTACCAAGAAGTTCTGTTCAATCCATCAAATACCAGTAGAATTTGCCTGGTCTGCTGAACAGCTTGCTTAACCTGAGCCTGCCTATGTGTGACCTCCACTGCCTAGTTGGGAAACTATGATGGTGGCACCCACATCAGGACACCCCTGAGATCCTGTGCTATTATTGTCTCCCTGTTGCATCCTATGTCTCATGAGTGTCCTAGTTCATTTTTTAAAAACCCAGCCAAATTAAGTGGGCCAGGTCATGGTGCTTTTTTAAAAGTTCCTCCAAAGACTTAATAAATTTTGCAAATATTTGACCAAGAGAATTAATTTATGTAAAGATCTGTACATATTTGATAATCTTGAACCAATTTAATAAATCCTGTCCAGTATTAATAAATGTTGGATTAGGGTTAGATTTCTAACAAACAAATGAATAAAGAAAATATTTAATATGTATATATACAATACCTATTTTTTTTCAAAGATCACGAAAAGATTATCCTTGATGTTAGGGCTTTAAGCCACTACTTTGTTAGAGGGAAGGCAGAAGGGGGAAAAGAGGAGAAGAGATGAGATTCCTCTAACAATGTATTAATGTTATCAGGCTGATGACTAGTCCACTCCCATCATAGCAACCTAAAGTGAACACAAAAACCACCTACAATCATAGGGCCACAGGTTTAGAACTGGAAGAGACCTTACAGGCTATCAGGGCCAAAACCTTTATTTTTAAGATGAGGAAACTGAGGCACAAATAAGTTAAGTGACTTGTCAGAGTCATACAACTAGTCAGTGTCTGCCATATATTTGAGCCCAGGTCTTTGAAGTATGGTACCCTAACCACTACACAGGCTGCCCAAATTCCCACCCTGAAACTTCTAGTCAATGCTCAAAAAACCTATAAATTACAGATTCAGCAACAAAACTTGACAAGGGCAATTAGAACTTCTCCCAAGGGCACTGAAATTTAGAGAGGATTCACAGAGCTGTTGATAATTTTTCATCTCTTTTATTTCTCAATCACCTTATCCAATAAAATCTTCTGTTGTTATAATGCAGTACAGTTAAGCAAAACAAAACTACATACTGACATCCTCATTTCACACTTGGAGTCTACCACCTCTTTACCAAGGAAAGGAAATAACATTCATCAAGAGTCTTTTAGAGTCAAAGTTGGCCATTGCACCAATGTGAGTGCTAATATCACTTAGTGCTACTTTCCTTTACATTAATATAGTCTTTGCCAAGAAAACCCCATGGATAGCACTAGCCTGCTAGTGACCATGGGGTCAAAAAGCACTGGACACAACTGAACAACAAAAATTGATTATTGCATGATTTCTCTAAATGACCAGCTCATCTGATTTTATGATCTTTCATCTCTTTGAAGATAGCTGTTATGTTGGTTTTTTTGCATATAATTGTATACCAATATGCTACAATGTCCTTACACCTACCATATCTCTCTCCATTGCCCTTTGGGTAGATTTCATTTTAAAATTACTGACATTGTGGCACCCCATGATTGGTAGTCTTATAGCATCACTAGAGAAGGTTGGTGGGTTTTTTTAGAATGGTATGTTTCAGGGAGAGGTTTAGAACATTGGAAGTATTGCCACAATTCCCCAAATGTAATTTATCACACTTCTTTACTCCTATTCAATTCTGGGTCCAGCTTATTGCTTATCTGTTCATATCTACTGATGAGCAAACTATTTCCATTCACTTGGTTTTCCATGTATGGATTGTTAGACTGATTTTTTTTTGAGGGACCATACATCTCATTCGGGAGACACTGAAGGGTTCCAGGACTTGATGTAATCAGCATCATGTATTACTCAAGCAGGAGCATCTAGAAGATCTTTATTTTTATAAAGAATTGGTCTTTCATTTGCATTCTGCACTGTTCATCCTCCACAGCAGTGACAAATACCTTTGATGAACATATATCTTCCTATTTTATTCCTGGATATTAATAAGCAGAGAATCATTAAGCAAAGTTATCCCTGTTGTTACATTTTCAATGAATCTTACAGCATTTTATCATATTACAAAAGATAGTGTGCTGGGGGAAAGTCTTCAAGCCAACATTTTGAGCAACCCCATTGAGAACCTTTTTATGGTCAACAAAGAATAAGCATGATGGAACCTTGTATTCTCCATCTCTTTCAGTCAATTGTGTCATTATAAAGATGTGGTCTGCTGTAAAATATCATTATTGAAAAACCACATATTCCTCTCTCATCTTTTGATCCCCTTTAGACATGGGTAGATTCAGTAGAGATGAAGAAGTGGCCATGAGTGGATATATATTGATGCTCTCTTGATCTCCAATTTTTATTAATAATGCTATCTATGATTTTTCCAAGTAAGATGATCTCTTTTCTTCTTTGAAATGTGTTGAGAACAAATCTTTTAATGTACTCAAAATTTTGTTGCCTCCAACTTGAACCTTCTCCATATATACTTGATCTGTTCTAGTCATTTTCCATCTTTGCTTCTTTTAATGCCATTTCTGCTTCCTTGTGGGGACTTTGATGTTATAACCCCAGTGACTCCACTGTTGCTGATGAAGAAAATAGAGTACTATAGAAATCTTGACAGACATTTTCCATTTTATGTCTGTTTGCTTTCTTCCTTTCAGTTTTAGCCATAAATACTCTTGGGATGATCTGGATTAATTGAGTCTCACGCCAAGCTTTCTGAAAACTTGTTTTCCCCTCTCCCACTTCTCACTGTTTTATGAGAAAATACTACTCCTCATCTTCCACTAACCTCCTGCATAAGATTTTGAAAATGAGTTTATATTTTAAACCAGTGTTGCCCTTGGCTATCATATCTCTCTATTTGGCAAGAATATCAAGCGTTTTGCTGGCTGAGGTGGATTCTTACCTTTTATATGCATGAACATATATATATGATGTGTATGTGTATTTCAACACTTCAGAAATCCACAGTTTCATTGGTGTAGGTACTACTTCCACAGACATAACTTCTCCATTCCTTAACACATGATTTCATTAACTGCTGTTGAAAATAAAATCATTATCTGATGTACCTCTCTAATCTTAGGTAAACTGGTTCTCAGAAGACAGATACAAAGCCCATGGCCAAGCCCAAACTCTAAACCTTCCAGGTGTGCAGGGTTTGCCAAAGTTTATACTCATCTGGCATAGCACCAGAGTAGGATTTTAGTGGAGTATATATTTCAGTACTTGTATGTTTCTGAGATGGAGGTACTGTCTCCATCTGTGCAAACCAAAGCCCACTCATTCCTTCTTGTCTTGTATAATCTTATCCATGTCTTCTTTCATATCCTCTAAAGGAAAATAACTTGGAGCACTGGGGACTTTTCCCTAGGTCCGTTGGGCTCTATATCTGTTGTCCTTATCTCTAATTACATGACTTACCTACTTCCTTTTCTGAAACTACATCTCCTGCATAATATATCTCATACATCT